>NW_026521954.1:7767500-8967500 GCF_021234435.1 Artibeus jamaicensis
AGCAGAATCTGGCTCCATAAACAATAGAAAGCAGAGACTTTCTGGAAATGTAGTTAGCACAAACTAATACAAGGTCTTATCAGAGAGTATTTTTAGGATGAATCCATTTTTACCCTTTTTATCTTGAGTTGTTATGATTAATATTCAAGTTCTGAGGAAATAGATTAATTAATAGAGTAGCTCAGCCTGAGTCATATTTTGACCATTCCTAGTCCCAAGTTCTTACTACACGTATTTGGAGTGTTAGATGAAATACAAAATAGAAAAAGGTAATTTGAGAATATAGGTTCTTTCCTTACCAGAATATTTTTGTTGGTATGTTATTTTCTCATTTCTTATAGGTAAAATCCTCCTTGTCTAAACTTCCTGTGGTATCTCCCCATATTTATATCATCCAAGTCATTAATTTTATTTTCTTGGGTGTGCCAAGAAGGCCCTGTCACAAAGTAGATTTTTAATCATATTATTGTTTAAAATATTATATCAGAACAATTTGGGATTCTCTCATTAGACACAAGTAAACCTAAAGATCTCATCCACTAATTGGGCATCAATATAGTGGATAAATAATGGCTGCATTCATGGCAGAAATGACTGGCCAGACTATAATCCCATTGCCTCATCGCAGTAAAACAGGGCCAATGAGCAGGTTTATCCCTTTTCTATAAGTGGAAGGATCAGCAAAGGAGTATGATATTTGTAAAAATATTTTTTCTTTCTAGGCATTATATCCTTTAGTTGTTGAAATAATGTGAAATTTCTTTTCTCGGAAGGCTGCACCCAACTTGTGGTTTTGTTTAATTAAAATCAATAGTTACAAATCACATTTTGTTATTTCAATTTTTTAATAATCATATGAGAAAGAATGATGCCATTATACTCAGTATTAACTGTGATTTAAGCTTGTAAATAAGATTTTGATTAAAAATCTCTTATGTACAAAAATATATTCCAGGAGATATGGGAGTAATTCCTATTCTCAGTGGGCATATTATTTTAATGGGACAGACAAGTTATTTAATCTTATGTCAAAATGTAATGTGTTAACACATTAAAATAATGCATATAAACCATTATATAAGTTAAGAGAAGAAATATATGGTTTCTTTATATACATTTTTATTTTAAAGGAAAAATAATTTATTTTTAAAATGTTAGAATAAGTGGCAAGATGTAAGTTATAGAAAAAATTAGAGTTCCACATATTTTTAAATTTATACTTATTGTTGACACTATTATAGATATAAATATTTGCATATTAGTCTATAGAATAAAGTCAGAATTTCTAGTAAGCAAAAATTGTACCTTTCACTTTCACATTTTTACACCAGTAAAATGCTAAGCAAACAGTAAGCAGTTATGTATGAAGAAAGAACTCTGTTAGGAAAGTTGCAGACAAAAAGTCAAAATGCAAACAAGGAGGTATTGAATACCCACAGAATAAGAATTTTGTGGACAGTCAGAACAACAATCAGACAAGACCCTAGGTTGGAATGGAAAGAAGATAAGTCTAGTTTTAAACACGTGAAGGCAAACAAATATATAGGCAGGTCTGGCAGAAGTAAGGCCTGCTTGAGTGTGGTTGGTAGGGTAATAATATAGGTGTAATAAATTATAATTTTAATTTGGACATTTCAGCTAAAATGTCACAGGGTATGTTCAAATGGGATATTGTTATAGTATGGAATAACATGCTTATGATTTTGTAATAAAAGATTTTGCAGTAAAAAAGGGGGATTATTTGTGCTGGAACCCGTGTGTGCATAAATTATTGTGATGCTTACACACTGTGTTTAGAGGATGTTGATTATGTGATGTCTTCTAGGTGGTGGCTATGGGTGCTTGTACATATTCTAAGTGTTTGACAATTAGATCAGCATGGACCTCCACAAATGAGAAAGAAGGCACTAGTATGCAACCTGTGTGCATAATGGTGTAGAGAAACTGAATAATAGCACTCAACTCCTCATTTGATCTTCACACAGGGAAGTTATAATCAGCCTTACCCATCTGACCAACCAAAAAGTACAGAGAGCAAGAAACTTATTCAACAAAAGAGAATGAGGAAATGTAAGAACTGAAATTTGAATCCAAGTCTATCCTACAACAAATTGTAGATTGTTTCAATTTTGGTCATTTAATCGCTGTCTCTTGGGAAATGGCTTAGCTTTAAATTTACTAAAATTTATTTATCTAATGCAGACTTTTAAATAAAAGTTATTTATTTAATGCATACATTTAAATATGTATGTAAAATACTGCTTAGCTGTTATAAAGTGGAGATAAGTGCATGGTATCTATGAAATTTTCATTTACTGGATCTGTGATTCTATTTCCTCAGCATGAATTGGTAATGTTAATAATTTTTAGTAAGCCTCAGTGCATTCTATTGGTCTGACAGAGTTTGTCTCATTTCCAAAGGTATGCAATAACTTAGTTAATCAAGGATTATGAATAAATCAATAAAGAATTATGCTACTCTGAATTATGTCACAAAAATAATTTCTCCAAATCAAGAAATTGCATGCAAATATTATATAAAACTCCATGCAAATATTGTATAAAAGTAATAATGGCTTTGACATTCCTAAAAAGTTATAGTCAGAGAAATTGCTTAAGATCATTTAAAGCTGCAGAATATAAACACAATACAACATTTTGAAGACACATTATTTGTTGTCAAAAATATTAACACTATACTTCAAAATTCTATCACAAACACCCAGCTTTTATTGCAAAGCCTGAGAACCTATACTAGAGAATTGTACAATTTGAAATTATTTTTTTAGTTTTTTTAATTTAACTATTTTCAAGTACAGTTTTCTGTCTCTTACTCCCATCCAAGCCCACCCCTAGTGCCCCCCACCTCCCTCCCATTTCCACCCCCCTTAGTTGTTGTCCATGTGTCCTTTATACCAGTTCCTGTAAATCCTTCCCCTTTTCCCATGAATTTCCCTCCCCTCTCCCTCCTGGTCGCTGTCCCCCTGTTCTCTATTTCAGTATCGTTTTTATTTTGCTTGCTTGTTTGTTTTGTTGTTTAGCTTCCTGTTAAAGGTGAGATCATACGGTATTTGTCTTTCAATGCTCGGCTTATTTCACTCAGCATAATGCTTTCTTTATAAGCAGATGAAATTCAGGTCCACAGAGACCGTATTTCTCACACAGATAGACCTCGGGAGCGCGATTCCTTTTATGGAGATCTCCTTGGACAGTGCTCATGTTCTGGTGGTCAGTATTGCTACATGAAAGAGTGGACACTGCTCTTAGATGTTTCCTGGGTACGTAGTGGTCTCACTTGTCATGGAGGATATATATATATATTCATGGTTTAAATAGTTATCTTGACTCCTGGCAATTTCTGGTAAACCGGAAACCCCAGAAGGAACTAAAATGACAGTGACAACTGCGGGATGGTCTGCATTGTATTTCATGTTTCTGAATTTTTATTCTTCCCATAAAGTGTATCATCAGGAGGGATGGGAGACCTGTCAGGTCATAAATACAGCTCAAATGAAACATGACAGAAGTTTTGCTATTGTATGAACAGGGTGCATTGTGGACCTTAGAGTTATCTAGAATGTTACATGATGTTGAGGAACAGAGTAAATTTACAGTGATGTTTCAAAAATCTATTTGCCAACCAGGTGAATTTGAGGGAGGAGTGAAGCCACCACCTAATAATGCATTTAATAAGATCTTATGATACAGAGCCTTGACATCCATAGAATCTGTGTTTGCCCATCAGTTCTCATTTCTAGGAACTGTTCTCTTCATACATATGTTGTTGAGAACTTCTATGGAGTCATTTCATTGAAATATTAATATTCTTGAGTGACAGGGGTCACTCTAAATATGATTTAGGGTGTGCCAATCAGTCACTCTCTCAGGGATTTAGAATTAGAAATAAAAACAAAAATTCATTCCTAGGTTATTAGACCAGTAAGATTAAAACTTGGGAAGTGTGTATTGAACTAATTCTATCTATAATTTGAGAAAGGAAGCAACAGAAATACTCATTTTAGAAGAGACAAAGATAAAGCAGGCAAGTAGAAAAGAGCAGAGGGGGAGAAAATTCATTGGCTTCTAGGCTTAGATTCAATCCATTTATGAGACCCATTTATTTTCTGAAATATGCCTCTTTAGTCTCTGCAACAAGCACTTCCATTTTTCCTAGGCTAATGCAAGGTATCTATGAAATTAAAGTAGTTCTCACTAATATCTCTACTAATGGAAATAAAGTGTTTCTAGTCATGCCCCTTTTGGCAGAAAGGATACATTAAACAAATATCTTACAATAATGGAAAATACTGATGGAATAAGCAACAGCTAAAGTTTTATAGCAGATAATCAGGGTAGCAGAGCAGAAGGATAAGGGTTTTAAAGCCAAAAACATAGACTCTGACACTTTGACTCCTATGTGGCATTGGGTTAATAAATAATTCCTTTCTTCATAAGAGTGTTCTCATAGGCCAGATTTATGGGTGTGTAGCAATGCAAACCCTCATATTCAGAAAGGTCTTGGGGTTAACTATTCTGCTTTCATCGTGTTGAAAGTCCTATAAATTTTATCTTCCAATTTGCGTTTTGTAAGTGAAGTTTGATGGGTCAATGGAGCTTGCATTAGGAACTTGGACCCTCACGTGACCCTGCCTCCTACTGACATCCTGGGCCCCACACGGACTCCTTCTTTCAACACCTACTTCGCACCTGTAGCTGATGGGAAGTCCTGTGTTCCACCATCAGTCTCTGCCCCTGGTGGGAGGGGTTGTCATGTCAGATGCATGCCTCATGAGCTCTCAGGACAGGGCAAAACAGCCCCTGCCACCATGTGATGACAGTACCACAGCACTGCATATTGACAGGAGTCTCTGTTGGAGACCCCATCCCATTCCTGAAAGAGGAACCGAATGTATCCTGGTGTGGAGATGAGATTCTTTGCAACTGTCCGTCCCTAGTGCACTGGTTTATGGAAAGGAAATGGACTTTTCTGGTATTTTCTTTTCCTCTGGGGCCTGCAAATTACGTAGCTAGCCATGTCTCGGGGGTGGAATAAAGGCTTTCACCCTGATTCCAAACTGGGCATTAGGCTCTTCTAATCTTCTAACGAAGAGGTTGGTTCAAATAATTAATTTGCACTTTTCCATGAAAGGAACACAATACTTGAGATTTACAGAATAAGATAAGTATTGAAGAGAAGAAAGCACGATGTCTCACTGTTTTGAATCAATACGATTCCATCCCCAGCCAGTGTGCCACCATTTGCTCACAGGACAGAGGACGGTTATTTTGAAACAAGAGAGCAGCCTCCTCTAATTTAACTTATTGTGCTATACAGTTTATTATTATTATTAAAAATATTAAGAAACAGCATAGTTATAGAAAATAGAGGACACTATAAAATATTACAAAAGGGTTAGAATGAATTAAAACTCTCAATATAAAGCACATAGGGAATTATGCTATATAGTAAGTGTTTGATATATAGGAGTTGTTATACAGACATTTTGATGAAGCAGGCAGCTGAAAACCAACTTCATGATGTAATACTTTTGTCTAAAGAAACATATTGAAGTCTTATCACAAGTTCTTTTTGTAGAGGAAGACATGGGTCATATGGTTGAGATGCAAATCATGGACAGTTGAAGACGTCATTTTGGATAATAGTTTCAAGCCTTTTTATATCACTTCTGCTAACATAAGAATCAACATTTATGGATTTAATGTTCATCTCTTCTACTTGCCCTAATGAAGTTGCTTGTAAAGAAATTGAAAGAAATAAAAAAATAAGGGATTGATTTCTTATAAACTGGCAACACATGAACTATATAAAACCAGGCTATATCTGTACACACAGAGATATGTGCTTAGATGTTGAGTGTATGTAAATAAGGACAACTTTAAAATAAAGATCTTCTTACTTGGTAGTGTTCAACTGGCTGAACTGAACCAAATGAACCAATGTTTGAAATTGTTTTGTTGTATATATGATGGAGGATATAGATATGAGTTACAGAGATTAAATTAATTATTTAAAAACCCCTCAAACTTGGTTTAATATTGCAACCATACCTCTTTATAATTACATAGTAAAACTTCATAACTCTGTAGGCTTGTTATTAATAACATAACAAATAACATTGATTTGATAAGTTTGTGGTTCATGATAAATTTTAATGTTACATGGATATAGCCAAACTTTTGGGGCTTACTTGTGTCTGTTTATGTCAATGCACAGATGATGGAATCGTACAGAAGGGAACCATTGTTGAGACTCTTGAATCCCTATTATTTCATAGATGAGGAAACTAAGAAGCAAAGATGGTGGATTGCTAGTTCATGATTATGCAATGAGAAAATAGAAACAAATGTAAATAATTGATACAGTGCTATCTAAACTCAGCAGCTGTTTCTAAATTCAACTAATGTCTGCGATTGTTTAGAATCTGAAAATTCAATCTACACTTGCATGGTTATTATAATTTATGCCTTTCTCTAACAAATTCTAGAATCCCTTTTCATAATTCATAGTTTATGTAAATTTGAAATTAGAAGAAAACTTTAGATTTATTAACTATGCCACTAAAAATAATTTGTTTGCTTGAGGGCAAGGTCTTAAAATCAAGCTGCTTCACTCACTGCCAAGCTAATATTTTATTTTCCTTTGTATTTTATAAATATGTTAATACCATTCTGAAAACTTTTGAGATATGAATACAATAAATCATTTCAATGGTCCTTTTAGATGTGAATTATGAGGGAAACCTAATAGGTATTGGATGTCCTACTTGGTGTCCTCATGTTTGAGCCAGAGATCTGATTGATATTCATTGGTTTTGTCTGAAATTGAAAGAATATGATATTTATCAACATATAATGGTGTTTGTTCATTACATTAATTTTTATTATGAGTTTTCACAATTTGAAATAATAACCACAAAAGCACTCCAAATGGATTTCTGATTGTTCGTTGTTTATAGCATCTGCAGAAAATATGTTGGCATGACATTCCCAACTAACACGCTTTATTTAAAATTAAGGGGAAAAGGGTGTTAATTATGAACATTGTCTATAATGGAGCTTTGTAGCTTACATAATTACATTTTGTAAAAGAAAAGAGGCAAGCTTGGTCTGACTTCATTTTTCCATTAGAAAGGATCTGAATGTCTTCCTCGCATGGCACCAGCTGCACGGTTCTTTGCATGAAATCAGTGGGCTTCCTTCAATCGCATGCACAGAGAGTTAAGTTTCTAAGAGCTGCCTCTCGCCAATGTGCCTGGGGAACAATAATTTTGCTCTCTGTAATGACAAAGAGTTAGTCCTGTCCAGAAATTTTGCTTCACAACCTATGTCTAGACCACCACTGCCATCAGAAATCAGTCTCAGATAAAAAGCCATTTTTTTTTGCCAGGTTGTTCTCAAAAAGTACTTTTCAAAATGAATAAATGTATAAAGAAATTAAAAGTGGGTAAGAAAATAAATAATTTTCTCTGCTGTTTTTAATTTTGGGATTTCCCTTCTTTCTCTCTCTCTCTTTTATTTTTGCATGCAGGAAAAAATTACATTAAAACAAAAAAATGAACTCACAGTAATATAAAAATTAAAATATCTGGCTTAAATATGCTTCATTTAAATGGTAAAAGCAGTGAATGAGATCTAAAACAAATACTTCAAACAATTAAAGATTGTGTTTTCCTTTAAAATAATATATATCAACATACTAAGAACAAAACTTCTAAAATTGTTTAACAGAATTATTTTTATAGTAAAAGGAAATTTGCAGAGGTTACGTGGTAACACAAGATGTGTGTAAGGACCTTCTGGTTATCTTTCCATGCCCTAGATGCCATCTCTGTTTTTCAGGCACAATGACCTGCATGCCATGGGCACTATTCATCTCTATCCTCAGCCCCTAGAGGAGGGTATCGCATCCAGTGGGTCATTATAATTACGATAGTTTTATGTCATGTTTTATTTAGTGCAATAAACAAATGCTAGGCACTGTTTTGATGCACTCATTGTGTGACCTTGGGTTCATACCTTGGGTCCTATTATTTCCATATCTCTCAAGTGAGGCAAGGACTAATATCTACAGGTAAGTCAGCCACAGTCGAACAAAATATCTAAGGGAAATAGCTGATAGTAATTTTTGATAAATAATGTATTAATGAATTCCATAGGAAACATTAATGGTACAAAATAAAGGCAAGGTGAAATTGCATTATAAGCCTTCATAATACATGACATAATTCAGACTTGTTCTATGCATCACTTGATAAAGCAGTAAAATGACAAGGATGTAAAGGGAAAATGACATCTGTATCCTGTAAAGCTATTTAGGCCTTAGAAGTGAAGTATGCTGCAGTTACAAAGCTATTTAGAAGCCAAATGCTAACCTTTTCTTGGGGGATGAGAAAAAGACACTAGCAAGACAAAAATCTAACTATTTCTTGCTGAAATTTATTAATCATTTCATAATATATCCTGCTCTAGTGAACATTTCAACACATATGTGTTGCTAATGTTCTGCAACTGCTAAGAATCATCATCTTTTAATGTGCCTAAAATATTTTTGGAGTTAAAATGCCTTTTGGAAGTTACCCTGTTTACAAAGAAAATCTCTTGAATAGCTACAGGCTGAAAAAAAAGGATCTTCTATAAAATATGACTGTTATTTTAAGATAATTTAAAAAAAATAAAAAGACAAATCTTAGAGACCAGAGGAAAAAAAGATTAGGCTCTTACTAATACTAAATTAAACTGAAACACAAATTGGTCACTAGTTTATATCTTGAAAAACAAGGAAGTTAAAGATGTAATAAGATAATTGATATCAAAATAAATATGGTAATGTAACATAAATCAAACAATTTACATTATCTAGAGCAAAAAAGTAAATGGCATGTATAACTATTGTGAGCAATATTGACCAGAATTTAAGCCATCACTACAAAAATGGCTTATATAATCCTAATATTCTATTAAATATATTTCTATCACATATACATGTGATATGAGCATCATTATATATGTATGTGTATATATGTATATGTGTATTTGTGTGTGTGCATATATATATATGGTATACCAGGTCTTCTAGTAGATGTTGATGTTTCAGAGACATTATTAAGCCATAACAAGGTCTCAGTGTCTAAAGGAGAAGACATTATTCATAAGTACCTAATTTCAGTGGTGGTGGTAAAGGGCACATCTGTATTATTCCTTCTCATCAGCTCCTGTTTCTTCTGTAAAATGTGCCTAGTTCTCATCTATGGTTGTGACCTAATTGTTGTTTGTCATCTTCCATGCTCAAGCTATCTGGATTCTGTGATTTGGCTAGAATCCACTGAAGAGTTAAACACATACTCAGCCCCTTGCATAGCCAGACCATTAATTAATTCCAGAAAGGGCTTCTAATCCACACTAAACCAATTGCCATCCTCCCCCGGGATTCTTGATAATCTCTGGTGGCAGATGGGTACCTAATTACTGTAAGTGGCCTTATTTCCAAGTATATAGAAAAAGCTGAAAGGGAACATATTATTAAGATATTTAAAAACTGCTGCTATTTCTGTCCTGAGACCTACTTTTGCCAATGCATTTCCTATAGTTCTATCATTTGAAACAATAGCTATTTTTTCCTTAAGAGTCGGGTTGAGTTGCATTTCTAATATTTATCTCCAAGATGGTCATTAATCATTTATTGTTTTCTATGCATGATTTCCAAAGATAATTAATACTTATGATACACTGTAAAAAAGAGGCTTTTTGGAGGTGTTACATCAGCAAGATTCATTTATCCTGGGAGTTTTAGAAAAACCCTTGGATTATAAAATAGTGATAAAATATATTCATAATAAATTTATAATAGCTTTGTGGATTTTTTTCCTTAAACAACATTTTGATAAAATGTATTAATTCAGATAAGAGAAAATTTTAGGTGATTTAGATGGGCACTTATGTGCATTAGCAAGGTTCTGTAACAGATAAAGAATAGATAAATTCAAAAATTTCTATGAGGAAAGTTCCTTCCCTACAACAAAATGCTATTCCAACAAGTTTTCCATGATGGGAAAGATTCATAACAATCAATGATTTGTTTTGAGAATTTGAAGGCTTTTGTGGTACGACATAATTGCACAGGCCACTTTAAGAGACTGCAGGAAGCAAAATACTGGGGTAGGCTGACTGTAAGTTTAAGAGCCAGGAGTGGATTCAGAGAAGGCCTGGGGGGGATATGCCCTCAGAAACAGATTCAAACTTGACTCAAGACTCTGTATGAGAATATAAAAACCTAACATAGAAAACACATTTTAAAAAGTTACTGTCAAAGCAAGTTTTTTTTTATTCAAGTGTAAATATTTTTTCTTAATTATACCATTGTTTGACATCGGGTGGTGGGCACACAGTGCAATAGGGAATGTACACCTGAAACCTGGTTAATGACCCCATTAACCAGTGTCACACCAATAAATTCAAGTGTATATATATATATAATATTTTTGTGCATTTTCTCCTTTATAAAATGATATCTTGTACTTTTAAGTAAGTTTAATTTGTCTCTGACTTCACTGTTGGCAGAACAGCATGGAACTTGGTCAGCAAGATGATTTCAAAGTATTTCTGAGTTAACTTTTTTTATTAAAAACATACCAGTGGTAGAAATTAACTTGTTATTCTTTAAATGCAGAAAATTATGACATCAACAGCCTATTGGTAATATAAAACTAAGCTAACTGAAGTTGAGCCTCTGCCTACTTTTTGCATTACATTATGGAAAAGTCATTATCACAACAGAAAGCAAGATTGGTATTACAATGAAATGCCTTCTCTAAATTAAAAAATTAAGTAATGGTGTGTAAAGAGTTTAATGTAACTCCAGTTCTGTATACTTGTTTTATGAGATCAAAATTTGGTTTCTTACATTTATTTTAACATTTCAAAAGATCTAGAACTAAAAAAATTAGAGATTCAGTTTGATTATAATCCAATAAAGGCTCAAAGCTCCTGCCTCTCCATTGCTGGTATATCTCTCCTCACCATGCCCCTCTCCTCTCTGAGAGAGTAAATAAAAATGTTAAGCTCTACACTAAAAAAATAATGTGTTGATATAAAATAATTCAATGTGTTGATATGAAAATTTGGAAAATCTCTTCAATTTGTACTGCTTGGAAATTTCAATTTTATGAATATCTCAGGTAAAAATTAACTTTGCCATCTCTCTACATATAGTTGTATATTTCATAGGTGTGTTATATGCTAAAGATAGCATGGTTCTTCACGAGACTTAACAAAAATATATAATTTTTAATTATATAAGCAAGTTTACAACTTCAAAACAAAAATGCCGTCCTCAATTTAATATCATATTAATGTGCACCTGCTGAGTTAGGTGATTAGGTGGGTGACCCAACGCAATGCATCCCTTCTGAACACTAGGGACCTCCACAGTAAATAGGAAGCAGGAAGATCTTTTGTATCAGAAGGCTATTTGTGGATTATATATATATTACATGTTTAGAATGAGGTCTGATGCACATCAGGTACCCAAAAGTATTATCGTAACCGGAAAAGACACTGGCATTCGGGCTGCCTGTCACTACCAAATCCAGTAAGAAATGACAGCAATTGAATCTTTTATGGGCGCTTTATTCAGATGGCAAGTGATCCAAAAAATGGCGGGTTTATACCCTAACAAACCATCTTCCCTTCTTTTCTGGCAAGATGCCTCCGCTTGTCCCCAGGCGGCGACTTTTAGCAGTGCCCCAAGGAGACTGGCTGTTTCCTAGGAGCCAGAATGGGCCTTATCTGTAGTTTCTGAAACAAAAGCTTTAACATACACATTACTTGCTAGATTTATAACTTTTTACCTTAAGCTAACATTTTCCAAGTCTTGAGTCCCCTATCATGATCAATTTCATTCTTATTAGAATGTTTCTTATATAACTATTGATTAATTGGGATATCATAGTTTAATATTTAATTTTCATATATTTAAATATCATTTTCATACTAAAAGTAACATGCAAAAAGACATTTGAATTCAGTTTAAAACATATGAGAAAACATTTTTTTTTTGGGGCGATCACAGTTTTTTTTTTTAATTTTTTTATTTTTTTATTTTTTTTATTTTTTATTGATTATGCCATTACATTTGCTCTATTCCCCCCTCCCTTCCCCTCCACACTGCATACCCCTCCCCCACCATTTCCCCCTTTAGTTCATGAACATGTGTCTCAATTTCTTTAGATTCTGTATTTCCCCTACTATTCTTACCCTCCCCCTATGTATTTTCTATCTACTGTCTATGCTACTTATTTTCTGTACCTTCTCCCCCCTTCCCCTCCTCCCACTCCCCTATTGCTAACCCTCCCTGAGATCTTCATTTCTATGGTTCTGCTCCTGATCTAGCTATCCTCTTAGTTTGCTTTTGTTTTAGGTGTGGTTCTTAATAACTGTGAGTTTGCTGAACTTTCACTGTTCATCTTTTTTATCTTCTTTTTCTTAGGTAAGTCCCTTTAACATTTCATATAATAAGGGCTTGGTGATGATGAACTCCTTGAATTTGGTCTTATCTGAGAAGCACTTTATCTGTCCTTCCATTCTAAATGAAAGTTTTGCTGGGTAGAGCAATCTTGGTTGTAGATCTTTGGTTTTCATGACTTGGAATACCTCTTTCCAGCCCCTTCTTGCCTGTAAGGTCTCTTTTGAGAAATCAGCTGACAGTCTGATGGGAACTCCTTTGTAGGTGACTGTCCCCTTAGCTCTTGCTGCTTCTAAGATTCTCTCCTTCATTTTAATCTTGGCTAATGTAATTATGATGTGCCTTGGTGTGTTCCTTCTTGAGTCCAACTTCTTTGGGACTCTCTGAGCTTCCTGGATTTCTCGGAAGTCTATTTCCTTTGCCAGCTTGGGGAAATTCTCCTTTATTATTTGTTCAAATAATTTTTCAACTGGTGGTTGTGCCTTTCCCCCTTCTGGTACCCCTATAATTCGGATGTTGGAACGTTTAAAGATGTCCTGGAGGTTCCTAATCTTCTCCTCATTTTTCTGAATTCTTATTTCTTCATTCCTTTCTGTTTGATCATTTTTTTCTTTCTTCTGGTTCTCTCCCTTGATTTGAGTCCCAATTTTCTTTCCATTACTATTGGAATCTTTTGTATCCCCATTCATCTCAATTAATTTAGCTTCCATATGTTTCTCTAATTTGTGGCTAAAGTCAACCAGTTCTGTAAGGATCCTTATAACCAGTGTTTTGAACTGTGCATCTGAAAGACTGGCTATTTCTTCATCACTTAGGTCTATCGGTTCTGGGGCTCTGAGTTGTCCTAGAGCCATTTTTGGTCTGTTCGCGCTGTTAGTGAGCGGAGCGAAGCCTTAGTTGTTTACCAGGACGGGGCGACCCAGGTCGCTGGTTTGTGACGCTGTGTGTGGGGGCGGGGTCAGAGAGGGAGCAATGGCGTTCCTCTCCGCTAGCCCAGCGTTTCCAGTCACTCCGCACGCCTGGGGTTTATCCGATCGGAATTGCGCGAGCCTGCTGCCCCGCCCCGGCTTCCCTTCTCACTGGCTTCTCCCCACGTAAATGCGCGCGACCGACCGACGGATCGCCGCGCCACTTCCCTGTGTGCTCCGGCAGCCAGCTGGCTGGCCATCAGTGCCCTCGGTTGCCTGCGCGCGCCGCGCACCGCCCCGGGAATTTTTTCTTGCTAACCTGCTCCGCTGCTGGCCTTGCTCCTCCTACCGGTCCAGCCGAGTATCTAGTTGTCCTTTGGACTCCGTATTGTCGATTTTCCGTGTGGCTTGGTTGTGACTGCTGTTAAAAATAGTTGTTCTTAGATTTGGTTGTGCACAGAGGCAAGGTGGATCCTCCACCTACGTCTCCATCTTGGCGGAAGTCCTGAGAAAACACTTTTGAGAAGTCCACTTATACTAGCATTAAATGTTTAACAAATATAAATCCCATTGTATTCAAACCTGTGCACAAAACAAAAATTAAAGAATATAATTTCCTGCACACTGGTAAGTCTATAATAAAGATTATTTGGTTCTATCTGTCAAAAATAAAATATACACAGTACCCAGTAAGAAGAAGCAGAATATTGCCACCACCAAATATGCTTTTATATAGATGCTAATTATTTTAAGCTGGTTATTTTTAAGAAACTATAGATATATGGAACAATTCTCCCCAGACTGTGCCATTTTGGAACACACATTATTTAAGAATGAGGCCAATTTAGAGCCCAACAAAGTGAAAAAAGAGCATCTTACCTACCCTTTCCTTTCTTGAAGGAATTCAGATAAAAAAACCTGCATAATGGAAGGGGCCCATTGCTTTAGCTTAGCAAGAACTAAATGTGACTGATGGAAAAGCACCTAGCAAAGTCTGTTGAGCTACCTTCTGTGTCGCATTGTTTCTGGATGGCCCAGCACAAATGCATTGACCAAATGCTTGCTCTTTCTCATCTACCTGTAAATTGCTTCCTTTCCCTCTGATGTCCCAGAGCCCCCTCGCTTTCTTAGTCTGGGACGGCATAGAAGACTCAACTGACAATTGTTCTTGAGTCCCATATTTTCACAAAACTCTCATATGATCATACAAAATTAAAATGTTATTTTCTCCTGTTAGTCTTTCTCATGTCAATTAGATCATTAGGTCAGCCAGAAGAACTAAGGGGAAAAAGGGAAAACTTCCTCTCCCCAATCCCAGTATGGATTTAAGCAGTGCTATCTTTCAAAATATTTGTGTTGTCCTTCCCATGCTACAACACCACTTTAAAATCAGTGGTGTCTAGTATAAAATCTGAATTTTCAACTTTTAATAAAAATCAAATAGAATGGACTTTCCAAAAACTGTCAAAAACTTTAGATATATTGAAACCAGATGGACTTATGGTACCATTTAAGATTATTATACCATACATGAGCAGAAGGAACACCCAATATGAATGTCTAAATGTCTTCAGTGAGTGCATATTTTGGAAAATAATTTATTATTAGAAATTGAATTGTAAAAATGGTCAGACTGTTATGTCAACACTTGTATCAGAAATTTGTGTTGTGCAGTTCATTGGGGATTTTGGACATCCTGTTGCATTCAGAACACATACTCATAAACAGAGGACACCAAGGCACCAAGCGTTCAGGACAAACGTCAAGTGGAAACGATTGTTAAGGCCACACTAGGGCATTCTAGTTGATTGATCAGTCCTTCTCATAAGTTAAATATAAACATGTTTCTATGAAAACCATCATGCAAACATTTCTCTTAAATTTTAATTAGCCATGTTCATAGTTTGCTGACACACGCTGCCGGGTGTTAACATTTTCAAGGCTTTAATTAACAAGTAGAACACTGTTTGTTTAATGCTTTAATGTGATAGAACATGATTTTATGTATCTATTTTAACACCCAAATATTGTCTGAGAGCCATAGATTTATATAAGAATTAAGTATCTGTTTCAGTCAAATAATATCACATTGCCTTCATTAACATTTATGAAGTTTCGCAGCTGAGTATAAAATGGAACTCTTCATTACAGCACAATTTCTTAGCTGTTATAATTGGATCTATCATTTTATACCTCTGCTATTATGAAAAAACAAGCACAGATATGTATCTAAATAGAAATATTTCCAAGGACAGGTCAAGAGGAAATTGGTCATTTATTTTGAGTCAAAAGCACTTTACCTGGTTTATTGCATTTAATTTTCACAACCACCGTATGCAATAATGTTAATATTATCCTTGATTTATAGAAGAAAACATGTAGATAAAGAGGGGTGGCATAATTCATCAAAGAGAGTTGCAAGTGTATTCAGTGCTTAGTAGGCAATAAATATAATATTTTATTGTCATTATAATTATAGGTATATCTATTAAGGGCTTTTGCTATTCTGAAATTCAGTTTCAGAGCTAACTACAAGAAAAACTAGAAAATAAGTGAAGTAGTTTAATTGCTTTTCTTTCCCCTATTCTTCTTGCCAAGGACTCCTTCCTCAGTAGCCTCCCCAGGCAACAAGAGCCCTCATTCTGCCTTTCACCAGCTCGGACCTCCACAGCTGAAATGCCCCCAAGCAAGCCCCTTGCCAAACCTTCTCCCCTCTAAAGCAAATCTATCCTGTGTTTCCTATATCAGATTCTATTAGCACCTTACTGGCAATAATCATATAGCTCAGATGCCTTAGTTTGCTAATATGCTGCTCCGTTCTTTATTTGTTTAACCATAAACGTTTATTTAAAAATTCCTATGTGCCAAGGACTGTGGGAAAATTATAAAACCGGTGTCATGCCTCAAAAAACTCTGACTTATTAAGTATATGAACACCTATGCAAATAAATAATTCACACTAACAAAACTGGTAAAGGGATCACTAGAAAAGCAGAGCAGAGTTCTGTGGAAGTTAGAAGAGAGATGACTTTGTTAAGTATTGGATATGGACTAGCAAAGAGAGGCTACTATGCTAATTCATGGGTCTCTGGAAGATACAAGGCTGCAACTTTGAAGGTTAATTCATAGGATTTATTTATTGGATTTATTTATATTATTGTTTTGTGTTTTTTCACACTTAACTATGTCAGCAACAAGGTCATCTTAATGCCAGACTTCAGGATGGAGAGAACTCACATAATGCTTTTAAAGGTACAAGGGATGATAGTATTTCTGTCTTCTAGCTACTGTCTCTGGCTCTCGCCGGCCAATGACACATTTCCCCACTGATGATTATGGGTATCAGACTGGGAATGGAAGCAGAAATTCAGGCCATCTGTTAATCTAGTCTATGTGTAAAGAAAACAGACTTCTTCTCATTGTAAGTCCTTTGCCTCCCCTTAACCACTTTACTCTTTTCCTCTTGTAAGCAATGCAAGGGATCTTAAGATGCCTTTTAAGGGTATAACTATCTTTGAGGGTTTGAACATTCCTGATTCTAATCAGTACCTTTTGTAAAATAAAATTTATTTTCAACATCTTCAAAAGAAGGACTCTGGTACAGTTAGTTTCAGTTACTCCTGTTTGGCAGAAAGGGAATCATAGGACTCATCTGTCATTATATAAGGAATTGTATATCATTACTCACTATTTACTTGAGGCAGCCCCTAGGATGGCAGACACATGGCACCTAGAAGTCCTCAAAGGTAGTATGCATACGTTTCACTAGGAGAGCCTGTTAACATACCAGTTCTTTACATTCCACCTTTGGAAAATCTGGTAAACTGGTTCAGAAAGAACAACATATAGCCTGGAGTTTTCTAAAACATCTCTAGTGTATATCGATGCAGGTAGGCAGAAATCCACATTTTCGGAAACACCTGGTTATTCCTGGATGTAGTGAGGTGGGCCAAATGAATCTACCGTGTGACTTCAGTGCCACAGAAACATCACTGACATCTTGTCAGTGTTTTGTATCCGTGTGAGTTTTAAATGAACATGTGCTTATCAGATTAAAAAATGCATTTTGCAAGAAGGAACCTTGAAATTCTTTAAAGAGCTAGCTTGGAGTCATAAAGTATGAACAACTAAGAGTTCGTATTCCCCAGGCCAAGTTACTTTGACATACACGGACACACATACAGTTCTTTAACTTGTTTTTTTGAGGCAGAAGCCTCAAAATGGACTAGGTGTTGGCACTGTGATCTTATGATACTCTCATATATCTGTGGAAACTTCCAAAGTCACAGGCACGCATCCTGAGTTCTCAGACCAAAATCTTTCTCATTTTTGCTCCTCAAAAAGGTCTTTCCCAAACAATGCATTCAACAGAAGTCATGTCTCCACCCATCTCCACTGTCCATGTGACAAGTATCTTTCACATTTCTGTCATAAGGTGAGATTATCTTGTTTGTATGTGTTTTTCCTAATTTAATCTTTGTTTCTCTTCGCTAGAATGTTTGCTTCCTGAATGCAGAAAGCACACGTTTCTTCTGCACTGATGGGTAGACTATTCCCAGTGAGTAAATCTGCTCTGGGCATCATTCACTACACTTGATCTATAGGTGTGCACTGTGTGAGGAAATAATAATGAAATCAATGTTTTCATGAACATTCCAGGCTAATGTGGCTAGAAACACCACTTAAATAGGGTTTCAAGAATTTTGAGGATGGATTAAATAACTCAAATAGAATATTTGGTCGTTAATATACGAGGTATTTTGTTTGCTTTTGCTTTTTTTGCCATTTTCCTAAGTCAGAATATCAAGGTTAGAAAATACTGCTCACTAGACTTCAAGAATTTCATAATAATTTTGCATACCCAAGAATCTGAGAAGTACTCAAGAAACTTACCTTAATTTAACCAGCTTTCCTAAGTTATTTTTGACAGTTGAACTATTTTTTTCCTTCTAAATAACCTATTGTTTGTGGTCAAGTATCTATTTGAAGAGTTGCTGTCTTAAGCACCATTTCCCTCTATTGTGTGATATCTTTATTATGGTTGTGATGGGTAAATGAAAAAGATTTATGGTTTTTAATTGTGTTTTATACTCAGCTTTTCTGACTCACTTGTAACAGGAGATTGGTAACTGATTAGGGAGCAGAGACTGATCCCCTGGAGGAGGAAATTTGCATTCATTTACACACTTAATCACCCGACCACTGGGAACTTGGATGAAAGGTGCTACTTTTATAGCCTGTGAGCAAAAAGAGCAAGTACCTATTTTTGAAATTTACTTTCATAAAAATCAACTATATTATTTTCCTTCACCTATGACTATTTTAACTCTCATAATTAAAACCTTCAAAACATGAGGTCTTGGCATTGATGTACTTGTGAAATGTACTTCTGTCTTTAAGAATGTATTTGTAAAAATGAGTTGATAATAGGTGGCCCATATTTCAACAAGAATTTTTGTTGTTGCTTTGGAGAAAGACCATGTTGATTTATGTTAAACAATCTCTCTTAGCATTAGGACATTAAAGCAATTAACAAGCTTAAATACTGTGCTTTATATTGTTATAATTGAAAGAGAATTTGTGACAATGCTTTCTTTTTCCTTTCAGTGCTAGTAGATAGTTGGAAAAAAACTCTGCTCTTTAGTGTTTCTCTATATAATTTAACACATTTGTCATTTCTTATTAGCTCCTCAGATTTCTATTATTTACAATCCCTTTGAGACACAACAGAAAAGTTTTCAGACGAAGCTCATTATTTCTAATTAATCCTGTAGCAAGACTTCAAGATGGCTGTGGTACAAAGTTCTTTTCCAAGATAATAATATCTTCTTATCCATTTCACTTTATAAATTGTACTTTTGAGATATCAGAACAGTTTTGTGTAATATACATTTTCTGTTGTTTTACTATGCAACCAGGCTACCAAACAGAATATATGATAAATTATTCACATCTGTGAAATATAACTTTTTCTTTGAATTATAAATAAGAGATTCCAATTAACGATTTGGAAATAATGCCTTTCAGCTACACAAACAAAACACAAAAATAACCTTATTTTTTTCTGTATTATAAACTGATACCATCTGAATTGGAACTACCTAAAATTAATGTTGTGAGGCTATAGATTCTCCTGGATATATGTTATATTTTAAAGTAAAAGAAATAGCCTCCCTTATGTGTGATATCACAGAAAAGATAGATGCTGACCTCTGTTCCCCAGGTGTTGGCACAAAGCCCCTAAGGACCTTGTACTCTCCTAAGTGATAAAAACACTAAGGTCATCTCTTGTTCTAATATCTCTTCTTTGATTAAGTTCCTAAAACACTCTTCCTGAAACCCCTGGCGTTTCCTGGATGACAGGAGCATCTTGTGTTCCAGTGAAGCGATTTAGGGTGGTCTCCTGGACTGCTTCTGGAGGAGAGAGCTGGTGACTAGAAAGAACAAACTCTGAAGAGAAGTTTGACATTTTCAGCCTCATCTCACTGGTGTCCCTGCCCATGCTCTTGAGAAGAGAGATGGACTGAAAATGGACTTGATGGTTAATTGTGCCTGCATGAGAAAATTTCCATTAAAAATGCCCAAAGTGCAGGGTTAGGAGAGCTTCCAAACGCAACTCCTCTGCATGGGACCCATGGAGACTTGTCCTTATGTATCTTTGCATCTGGCTATTCATCTGCATCCTTCATCATATCCTTCAAGAAAGTGGGAAATGGCGCTGACTGGTGTGGCTCAGAGGGCTGAGTGTCAACCTGCAAAAGGTCATTGGTTCGATTCCTAGTTCAGTTACATGCCTAGGTTGCACTCCAGGTCCCTGGTTGCCTGATCAATATTTCTTTCACACATCAACATTTCTCTCCCTCTCTTCCTCCTCTCTAAAAACAAACAAATAAATAAACAAACAAATAAAAATCTTAAAAGCAATAAAAATACAAAAAGAAAATGGTAAACACAAATAAGTGTTTCCCTGAGTTCTGTGAGCTGTTCCAGCAAATTTTCACATCCAAGGAGTGTATCATAGAGAGCAGTGATTTGTAGTCAGATCACGGAAGTTGTGGGTAACCAGGAGACCTGCACCTACCACTTGTGATTGGCAGCTGAGGTGGGGTGGGTGCTGTCATAAGGGACTGTGCTCTTAACTTGTGGGATTTGTCACTATCTCCAGGTAGATAGTATCAGAATTGAATTAAATTCTAAGACATCCAACTGGTATGGCAGAAAATGGCTTATTGTAGGCAGAAAAACTCTACACATTTGGTGACCAGAGTGTCAGAAATGAAGTTTCCTGAGTGCATGTGTTACCAACAAAGAAGATACACAGGGGAAAAATTCACACAGGAAGGGAAAAACTAAGTTTTTTCTGTAGTCAAGAAAGCTAGGTTTTTCTACTCAGCCGACCTAGCTTAGTTTTAGTAAGAATCTTGCTACATCAGTTTAGAGAGAATACCCTGCCCTTGATATCTGATCACATTCCACATCTGAGCATATTCCTCATCCCCCAGGTGGTATCTGATTATCTTCACATGCCTTCAGCTAGCATTCTGTTAGGTCAGTTTACCAAAAATTCCTCCTTCCCTGATGTTTCCTCTTTGTAATTTTTCATCCACTGAAATCATCTCTCCAAACCTTCTCCTTGGCTGTAAATCTCTACTTGCTTTTGCTGTATTCATAATTGAGCCCAACTTTGTACTGAGGTCTCTTTTCCCTACTGCAAAAGTTCCTAAATAACTATGTTTTTACTGCTTAATTACTGTCCTGCTCTGGTTTTTCTTTAATGATAGACAGATAAAACAAGGCTTGATTAATTGAAATATAAAAAGTACTTAGTTTCAGTTATTTTTATTTACCTAGTTTGGAGAATATCATCAGTAATCTAGAATGTGGTATGGTTTTAATTCCCCAAATAATTTTGGATTGAATTTGCTTATGTCACTTTCTGAAAATATACATGTGTATTTTCTCATCCTCACAAAAAACCTGAGGAGAAGAACATATCTGTCTTATAATAAGTCTGATTCTGTGGGGAAATTTAAGTGATATTATAGTCACAATAATAAAAGGCATGATGAAACTTATTGTTATAAAATATCCTTATCATCTCCAGGTCATATTTTTTAACTAATGTCCCCATAGTTATGATATCCTAGATGGTTTTGAGATGAAAATTAAACGGACCCTTTCTTTGTATTGAGGAATATATATATTAATATAGCACTATATTCTCATTGTTAAAATATGTAATCACACATAGGTATTAACAGCATTTAAATTCCTTCAAAACTAAGTTATGAGTTTGCATTTAATATTTCATGGTCCCCTGCATTTTCTCTTCAAAACATTTATCTCAGTCTGGAATATACACATGGAGATATTTCTGTATTTGTTTGTTCAATGTGTTCAATTGCCTGACACAAAGAGATGTAAACCTGTGAAGGGGAAAGGTATTGTCATTTGTTTTTTTTTTAATTGCAGGGAAACTTCTAAAACCTTGCATTATGTCTAGCACATAGTAAGAATTTGATCAATATTTGTTGACTGGATCAATCTACTTTATCTTAAACTCTGTAAGGGTACAAACTTTGTTTAATTTAAAGTACACCCATAACTGACACTGTACTTGGAGAAAAACAAAATGAAAGGAAGAGGAAGAAAGAGGTAAAAAGAGAGAAGGAAAGAGAGAAAGGCAAGTATGTAGAAAAATATAAGGGAGTAAATATCTGGATTGAGTTAAAATTTATATATATTTTCACATTTCTTGGGGAATTTATAAATCATATCTAAAGCATATATGAAATATTCAGATTTTCCATATAAGTGGGGTATGAAGTACTAAAATTTAATTCTTCTTTGATAAAATTGGTATGATTAAATTATAGAATTTTGTAATAGTCAAATATTTACTTTTAACAGATAAACCTATCTGCAAGTAAAAATGAGACTAAAAGTACTTAGGTGATTATTCCGGAGGTACTAATTGCATTAGGTGGTGAGCCTGGGAAAAAGTCATGTCTGTGGACAATGCATTTTTTTCCTTCTAACCAACATTCAATTCTAATCAGCTAGGAGGAACCAGCTATAAAATACGTTAAACATAAAATCTCTACAGAAGACTTATATCACACATCAACCAGAGGCTTACAATTTTATGTTAATTAATCTTCCATTCAGCATATACTTAGTACCAGGCACCATTTTATCAACTAGAAACCACAGTGAACAGAGCAGACAGAACTTTCAGCCATTATTGAAATGCCAATGCAAAGTCTACAATGGGATGAAATATATTATGAAATATTGAAAATGCTTAACAAGTATTCAATGAGAAGTGTGAATAAACAAACACATCACATTTCCCTATATCTTCACACACACACACACACACACACAGTCTACAAACCTGTTTCAGCCTTGTATGCACACTCACACAGATACACACGGATTTACCCATTTTCTCTTCATCTCCTTTATTTTCTACTTCCTGCTATTCCAAGGTAATCAAAAAAGGAAGACATGAAGGAAGAGAGGGAGAGAAAGATGATATTAAGGAAGAAAGGAAAAAGAAAAATCTTCTTGCATAATGACAAAAAAGATCACATGTTTTTCCAGATCAAAATTATCATTCTTAATATTTTAATGACAGATGCTCTATGAAAACTTGCATAGAAATCAACATTTGGCATCTGTCTCATCAGCAGAATATCTGTGAGTATAATGTCAAAACATGCTCTTATACAACAAAAATTATTACATATTCTCATGTTTTGTAGCTGCTGTGTACCTGACAACACTACAAAGAGTGTGTTGATATTTAGTTTTATTTAAGACTGTATTTTGCTGACATGGTCAAATGAGACATGGGGAAGCAATACAACTATAAGGCACACATTTATGAACAGTAAATCAAAAACCAAGACCTGTTTTAAAGACGTAACAAAAAAAAGAGAAAAATCACTTTATATAATTTTGCTTTTGCATACATGCACACTATAAGACCAACATAGGGGAAATTATGGTAAAGAAAATACCATTAGGGTTTTTTTATTTTTTAGTATAATGTGACAAATTGATTTGAATTAAAAAAAAATTAATCCTGCCCTGGCTGATGTAGCTCAGTGGATTGAGTGCGGGCCAGAGAACCAGAGAATCGTGGTTCAATCCCCAGTCAGGGCACATGCCTGAGTTGCAGGCCAGTTCCCAGCAGGGGATACACAAGAGGCAACCATACATTGATATTTTTATCCCTCTCTCCTTCCCTTCCCCTCTAAAGATAAATACATTTTTAAAAATCTTTAAAAAATCAATCTTCATCTTCATTTCATGTCTTTATGCACAGTCTTCCATTTTTCAACATTAATTATTACATACCATTTTTTATTTGCCAGTAATTTACTTTTGTCAACAGAATCATATTTTAAGGAATAAGAAGTGTCAGTTAATGGTCATTGGTGCCAATTCAACACCAACAGAAATCTCCAATGTGTGGTATGGTGAGAAAGGAAAATTTGTTCAGTGAAATCAACTTGATTGTGTGATTCAGCACGACTGTGGAAACATCCGGGCTGTGAAACAGCTCAGTAGTGTTACAGCTCAATTACGAACCAGCATGGCTGTGAACCAGCACTGCTTGAGGACAGCCCTGGGGCGATCCCCCTTCTCTGGCTAGACTGCTGTGCTCTGCTCCATTCTGCTGAGAATGTCTCCACCACAACCAGTGAAATGCAGCCTTCAGCTTTTCATGGAAAGGGAAAGCATGCATTCGGAGCCAAATGGGAGCTGACTTATTTAGACAGAAGTTCCTCCCCTAGTCCCTGATTGATCCTTCATCATGCAAATGATGGCTCCAAATCATCACACTTTGATTGGTCTGTAAAGCACTGCCCTGGTTGGTCAGAAAGGAGACACTCTAACTGGCTGGTAAAGTTGCTAATAGGAACAAAGCTGTATGACTGAGTGGACAGGAAAGCCTTTAGGATTCCAGGAACTCCTTTTTAATGGTTGGCTCAGAGGGCAGAAACACAGTGCAGGAAGGCAGGCAGCTTAGCCCCGGCTTCTCTCTGATGAACAGTTTCCGAGGGAGGCGTTTGCGTTGAAGTGGCTGCTAAGTTCTTGGAGCTCAGCTTGGAGCCACCAGAAGCCCTTCTTAGTAGGTATCTTCTCTGTCAGGGACCAAAGAATGAAGGGAGTGCACATTAATGTCTGTATAAAAATTTTTCTTTTTAAACGTATTATTTCCAAATTTTCAGTAATTTTAAAGATATTTAGAACTTGTTTATGTAGTCTAACACATTTGGTTTAGGGATATTTGTAGTGATGTTTGAAAAGTCTCTCCAAATTTTTTTGCAAAAATACAAGATTCAGTCATTTTGTTATTTTCTTCATACGGATATTATGTGTCTTATTGTAATTATTTCTTAATTTAAGTTCTTTTAGGTTGTAATTGAGGTTTGATTTTTGCTATCATTATATTTTTAAAGGGTAATTGCATGAATTATTAATTTTTAATATCTATCATATATCAATTCTTTAAATACTATTATTAACGTATATACCTTCTGTGGTTATCTGTAAAATAGAATATATTTTTAATAGAATATATTTTAAATATACAAAAAATTCAGAACTAGAGCTACAATCTATTTTTGGAAAATTGACATAAATCTAAATATTTCTTCATGTTTTCTGATTAATGATTCCTGAAGAGATTTAATTTTTATAGGGGGAAGTTATTTAAATTTTACAATTTTAAAGTAGTGTTTTCTATGCTTGTTCTCTTTTCTCCTTTTCTTTTTTAATTTCTATATACATGATCTTTTAAATATATGGTTTATTGTATTCTTATAATCAGCTTAAGGATTTGCTTTAATTTTAAAATTACCTACTCCCTGTTTTATAAAATTAAAATATATATATATATATACACACTTTTTAAGTTTAGGGATGAATTCTAATTAACTAAAGTTCTTGCTTTTGAACAATAATACTTCATGTAGTAGATTTGTTTTTATTGAGGAACATTTTCATATTTAGATTTTATAAATGTTTTGAATTCTGATTAATTTTATTTAACTTATTACTTGAACCAAGAAATTAAAAACTATATAAACACTATGATATGACTGAGAGTTGCTAATTTAATTTGATTTATTAATTTTGGGGTATATTGTATTGAGTTAAAAACAGTACAAATGTAGTTTATAATTTTAGAAATTGGAAATTTCTCTGTGTACTGCCATAATATCATTTTAAAAAATATATTAACATTCAGCAAACTTTCTCTGGAGATGTAAAGGAAGATAACTTTCATTTGTAGAATATAAAATCAGTTATATCAGTATTCTTAATTTCTTGATAACAGTGTGAATGTGATTATTTAATCTCCACATTATAAAAGCTTTACTCAATTACTCACAAAGTCAAACATTAACAAACCCTTAGAAGGACTGTTAGAAACTGAACTCCTTTAACTGGTACAAGGCAAAGCTGAGTTTTAATTATTGAGACTTGTGTTGTAAAAGTGTCATTTAACTATGTTTACTGATTTTTATTTTATTTCTATAGAAATGATGCTTTAAAGCCTTAGAAAGTTCTTATACTGAAGTGGGAGAACAACACCCCAAGACCACCACAGATACAGGTACTAAATCCCATCCTCTCTGAATTATTGTTTGCTCAACTGAAAATTATATAAGATATTGCATGTTTAAGTGTTTTGAGAAAAGATAAAGAGTTCTAGAGTTAAGCATGTATTTTCTCATTAAAAGATGAAATCGATAGGTACAGAGATAAATTTATCATTGTCAAAACTGATATATTCGGGTAGTCAATAAATTTTAAATTTTTTCCCTGTGTAATTTTATCATGAGTAACAAAATTTGACTTTCACTAACTGAAAAAAAAAATGAACTGACATGCTTAAAAAGTTCTTACTTCATATTCATCATATCTTAAGAATTTACATATAAGGTATAAGGTAAAATCTCACACACACCTGTTTTCTTTTCCCAAATAATATTGTGAACTTCAGTCCAAAGTGAAAATAAGTTGTGATAGGGAGATTGGCAAGTGACATTTTTCTCCATTAAATCTGTATTCCTCATTTTACTCTGTTACCCCCTGGGGCTGGAGTCCCAATATGAGCCTTGTCACAATCTGTATCTGTCACCTCAAGTGAGAGAACAACTTTCCAATATGTTCCTGACAGCGGGATTTCAACCATGTGGGAGGATGTAGGAACAGCTCCTTGACTGACACTTCAAATATCCCTCATCAGCTCCATGGGACTTTCAGTCTTACTGAAGAGCTCAGGGGTTCCAGGACAGGCGTTATTAACTATCTCTGGGTTGATTTATTTTTATCTTGAAAAATTTTTTTCTAAAACTTGTAATGTAATTTTGGAAGGGATAAAATATGTTTCATTTCAATCCTATTTTATAATTCATTAATTCCCTTTCTTGAGTATGCTTTGTTCAATATTCACAGGCAAAATAGTTTTTATAGATGAATGACACAAACTCGTAGGTTTGCACATTTTATTTAATAAGCGTATATTATTTATTATTTAAAAAATTAAATTTAGAGAGGGAGAAAATCAGGTTTTTTGTGAGATTCACCTGTATTTATTTTCCCTTGTCACTGTAAATATTAGTAACTGTCTACAGACACTGTTCCATCACACAAACACTTAATAAAGAACTAAATGTATGTAATATAAGATAGAAATTAAAATATCTCAGTTCTGAAATAAAAAACAATTAAAACTCAAACTGATTAATGGATTTATGTTAGTTTATATTACCTGTATTAACATCTTATTATAAAAAATGAGGAAACAGAATAGTATGTCTATGCTTAGGTACTATAAAAATGTAAATAACATCATGATAAAAAATGTTGGTGGAGATTGAATAGCTTTGAAACATTCATGCCACCTTGATTTATTTTATAATGTGAGATTTATTTAAGGTTGACTTATAAATGTACTATATAGATTTTATTCTTTCTATAAATTCGCCCTCAAGTATTTGATCATTCTTGAAGGTCATCAATGTAAATGAACCAATGAATCCAGTAAAGTAAGGGAAGTTATATTAATGTTATACACAAAATTTTCTAATTTGCATATGTTATTCATTTACCATAATAAATATTAAAAGCAGATATGTTAGCACTAAACAATTAATAAAATAAAAAGAATATATTTTTATGCAATAACTAACAATATCAACAAAGATGTACATGGGCAAGGTAATGTGTTTCCTAGTTATCTTTTATGCAATAAAATATTGGAGAACATCTATACTTTATATATATATAATAAGATCAAACACATAGACAAAACAGAAATATTTAAGTTATAAACATATTAAATTTGCTGACAAAGGGCATTTAGCATGTAGATAAGTAACATTAAAATAATGTAAAATATAGTGTAGTATATATAGGTTTTGCAGTTTCACTGTAAATACTATTTGACATAAGAATATTTTGTCTTTTTTAAGTACATTTTATTGATTATACTATTACAGCTCTGCTTTTTCTCCCCTTTCTCCTCCTTTTGATACTCACCCTCCCACCCTGCAGCATTCCCTTCCCACTTAGTTCATGTCCATGGGTTGTACATCTAAGTGCTTTGGTTTCTCTATTTCCTATACTATTCTTAACATCCCCCTGTCTATTTTGTGCCTACCAATTATGCTTCTTATTTCCTGGACATTCCCCTCCATCCCCCCACCCACTGATAACCCTCCCTTGTGATCTCCATTGCTGTGATTATGCCCTTGTTCTAGTTGTTTGCTTAGTTTTGTTTTGTTTTGTGTTTGTTTTTTTTTAGGTTAAGTTGTTGATAGTTATGAGTTTGTTGTTATTTTACTGTTCATAGTTTTGATCTCTTTTTTTTGTCTTAGATAAGTCAGTTTAACATTTCATATGATAAGGGCTTAGTGATGATAAACTCCTTTAACTTGACCTTATCTGGGAGTCACTTTATTCCCCCCCCCCCCATTTTTAGTGATAGTTTTGCTGGATAGAGTAATCTTGGATGTAGGTCTTTGCCTTTCATGACTTCGAATACTTTTTTCTAGCCCCTTCTTACCTGCAAGATTTCTTTTGAGAAATCAGCTGATAGTTCTATGGTAATTCCTTTGTAAGTAACTGTCTCCTTTTCTCTTGCTGCTTTTAAGATTCTCTCCTTATCTTTAATGTTGGGTAACTTAATTATGGTATACCTTGGTGTGCTCATTTTGTCTTTCTATAGTCTATAATACTCTAACATCTGACACTCAGGAAAATGTCAACAAGACCAATTGACTTCTGAAGGTGCCTTCCGGTCAACTAATTGAAGGAAGACCATGCCTTAATTACTGTAATAAAATTATTTATTGAACCTTAATATAAGAAAGGGTCTTCTCCATCCATGTCCTCACCCTTTACTTATCTCCTCTCCACCTCATGGTAAGACCTGGCCATGGCAAGCTACATCCTCATGTTATAGACCACGTTGTTTTAAAACATATTTTTACATAGTTTTTAACATTAAGTTATCTTGTTTTGTGCTTTGAGATTTGTCTCCTTATATTTATATAGAACAATATACCTATTTATTAATATCCATTCAGGAAAACATTATTCCTAACAATGAACATGTACATATAAATTCTGACCTGCTATTGTTTTGATATTTATATAAGGTTATTGACTGGCCTCATATTTATGTGAACATAAATATTTTTCAGTAGGCTAGTCTGCGTTAGCATTAGGTGTAGAAGTTGATTAGTGTTTATAATAAAACAGATTTACTTGGTAACAGGTCATGGTAGAGGCAATGTAAATAATATGGAAGCAAAATGCATATGGTTAGGTTTCACATATTTAATCATGCAAATATTAAAGGACTGTAGAACAAAAAAAGATTAAGACTTAGAAAAGCTTATTACTTTTTGTGAAATTTCAATTTGGTAAATTTAAAATACATTCAGAAATTAGCCTATGGTATACATACAACAAAAATAGTTGTTTACCTTTTTAATCTTCCAATGGCATTACTTTCTAAGTTTTTTACATTGTTACCTATGCCAACCTGGCATTCTGGGTTTAGATGGTTAAAAGATTATGGGTGATATTTTTTTAAATTAAAGAGTTAATGTTGTTAACATGACAGATGTATTCTAATGAACTGTGCTGGTTCCCTGAAAGTCTTAAGAAACCCTGGATGTGCCTTCTATTGTAACTGATCTAAGTAGTACCAGCCTCATTTAATGAACAGGGATGTTCATGGAGTCCTGACAATAGCTTACAGGATGATTCAAGGTTGTATGAAATGATTCCTGCGTACAAGAAGTAACACATAATTGGACAAGTGGTGGACTGTGGCAGCTGAAGAGAAGTAAAAGAGCTGGCAGCTTTGAACACATGATTTGGTTTTAGTGAGAAACAACAAAAGAAAAAGGATTTCCTACTAGGATTTGAACAATGCCAGTATAGCCTACACGCATCAATGGAAAGCCCAGTACAGTATTTTCTCCCTCTAAGCTGATAAAATATAAAAATGAACTAGATGTTTCAATCTCCCAGACTTCTGCTATATTAAGCAGGGACAAAGAGTCACACTGGAAGGCACTCCAACGCTTTCTTTATGACCATATTCACTTCATTCTGATCTAGGTCTTAGGCTCTTTGTGTATATTTGGAAAGGATTTTATTCAAACAGCTCATAATGCTGATAGCCTGACCTGCTTTATGTTTTTGTTATACAGTGCCCTTTTTATGGAGTAGCCAGCAAATGACTTCAAAGAATAATGAGAAAAGGATTGGCCCACATTTTCACAATATGAGAGAAGGAGAGAGGAAAAAGAGAGGAAGGGAAAGATGGAGGACGAGAGAAAAACAATCATTCAGCTTCAGAAAGCGACAGGAAAAAATCTTCTGTGTGTTCTTGATGCACTATATTTGCAATGAGAAGTATGAAGTATGTACACAAGGAAGGAAAATATAAAACTAAAATCTTGGATATACAATAAGATCAATGAAAAATTAATATCTCTATTTTTCTAATGATTTTACAAATATTTTTTCTACTTGTTTGTAAATGAAGTAGGATAGCTTTATAAAGATGAGGCACATGGAGTATTTGTATCTTAAGTTATTATTGAGGAAAGAGACAGAATTATTAGAAAGAAGTTATAATAATCAAGTTGAGGTATGATGAAAATATGGATTCAGGAATTACTAGTAGGAATATAGTGGCAATTACATTGGAAAAAAATTCTCCCTATACAGTACCAAGTTTGAAGGACTTTGTCGTCCCTCAAATATAATGCTTTTAAATAATAGTAAAGCCAAATGTTTCCATAATTTGCTTGAGTTAGGCAAGGTGCATAGGCCATCAGACATGACTCAAATATGCATTTTTAAATTGCTCCACATCATTTATTATATCTTATAGATAAAGTATTTTCTTTAACCTAAAAAATAATATGTCAGAAATTCTACTCATTTCCCTACACATATAAGTCAGATAATGAATAAATCTATTTTAGCTCTAAAATATCACATTCGTATGGAATATATATATTACTGAAAGTATTCTGCATTTCCTTATCTCTATTGTATACACTTTCCTCTGCTTTATTAAGCATACAATGGTCTGGATGGTCTGAAGGAGAAATAATATTGTTACAGGGGTTTGACATACAGCTCTGTACAATGCCACCTAGCAATTAAGCATGGCATTTAGAGGAAGGAAGGAAGGAAGGAAGGAAGGAAGGAAGGAAGGAAGGAAGGAAGGAAGGAAGGAAGGAAGGAAGGAAGGAAGGAAGGAAGGAAGGAAGGAAGGAAGGAAGGAAAAGAAAGAGGAAGAGTAAAAGAAAAGAGGAAAGGCAAAAAGGAAAGGAAAGGACAAAAACAAAAATGGGAAAAAATAAGACCTATGTGGCTCTAAAGACATGGGCATCCATCCTTTTGACAAATGCCTTTTAGCTTTACTCTAAGAGGCAGGAACTTACCTCTAATGAGTTTGATTCCATGACACTGAAATATATTTACCAGGTTGCAACAAAAATGTGATCTTTGTAGCTTTCTCCTTTTCAGTCTGCGGATTTTGTGAGAAAAGTGTTGAAGTGAGTTGGCATAGGTGAAGATTCTCCTCGTGTCGTTTTATACGTATTGTTTATCATCTGGGTTCTAGTGGCCATTTGCTGGTCAGACTGGGACTAAAATGTGTTTTTTTCATTTTGGTTTTCGTTTTTTGTTTTTTTATGAATTTGCTTGGATATAAAGCTCAAGAAAATTTTATATCCCAAATCAGTCTTACCAAAGAAACCTGCATTGAGATATTGGCTGTGGCTAATTGTAGCAGATAGCAATAAAACAGGACTCAGGATTCTCTTTGTCAATGACACTTGTGAATATATCTCCCTGAACCACCACATAGAAATGAAGCAGGGATGGTCCAATATAGAATTCAGGCATTTATGAATACAGTTTCATATGAACTCTATTGTCCTTCCTAACAAATTATAGCTAACAGTAAATCTCATCGATTCTCTTCACATGGTTGTTTTAATTGTTATATAACATATTAAAATCATATAACTGCTCAGCCTAAGTTGACCTTATTTTAGAGGTGAAGATTTATCTCAGTTGTCCGTTTTTGGCCCTAGAGTTCAGCCATTAGGGGAACTGTTCTTTTTTTAAAATTTTTATTGATTATGGCATTACAGTTGTTCTATTCCCCCCCTCAAACCCTTCTACCCTGCACACCCCTCCCCCACCATTCCCCCTTTAGTTTATGACCACATGTCTCAAGTTCTTTAGATTCTATATTTCCCATACTATTCTTGCCCTCCCCCTGTCTATTTTCTACCTACCATCTTGCTACTTATTTTCTGTACCTTCTCCCCCCTTCTCCTTCTCCCACTCCCCTGTTGCTAACCCTCCATGTGATCTCCATTTCTATGGTTCTGCTCCTGATCTAGCTGTCCTCTTTTTATTTTATTTTATTTTATTTTACTTTATTTTATTTTGAAATATGGATACTTGTATTATTCTTTTTTCATTCTTCTTATTCTTTTTTAAATTTTATTTAGTTATTTTTCAAGTACAGTTTTTTTTGTCAAGTTTGCTTTTGTTTTAGGTGTGGTTGTTAATAACTGTGAGTTTGCTGTCCTTCCACTGTTCCTCTTTTTTATCTTCTTTTTCTTAGATAAGTCCCTTTAACATTTCATATAATAAGGGCTTGGTGATGATGAACTCCTTGAATTTGACCTTATCTGAGAAGCACTTTATCTGTCCTTCCATTCTAAATGAAAGCTTTGCAAGAAATAGCCAAACTTTCAGATGCACAGTTCAAAACACTGGTGATAAGGATGCTCACAGAACTGGTTGATTTTAGTCACAAATTAGAGGAACATATGAAGGCTAAACTAATTGAAATGAAGAAGGGAAATGCACAGGAAACCAATAGTGATGGAAAGGAAACTGGGACTCAAATCAAGGGAATGGACCAGAAGGAAGAAAAAAATGACCAAACAGAAAAGGATGAAGAAACAAGAATTCAAAAAAAAAATGAGGAGAGGCTTAGGAACCTCCAGGACATCTTTAAACACTCCAACATCCGAATTATAGGGGTACCAGAAGGGGAAGAGGAACAGCCACTAGTGGAAAACTTATTTGAACAAATAATAAAGGAGAATTTCCCCAATCTGGAAAAGGCAATAGACTTCCAGGAAATCCAGGAAGCTCAGAGAGTCCCAAAGAAGTTGGACCCAAGAAGAAACACACTAAGGCACATCATAATTATATTAGCCAAGATTAAAATGAAGGAGAGAATCCTAGAAGCAGCAAGAGATAAGGGGACAGTCACCTACAAAGGAGTTCCCATCAGACTGTCAGAGGATTTCTCAAAAGAGACCTTACATGCAAGAAGGGGCTGGAAAGAAGTATTCCAAGTCATGAAATCCAAAGACCTACAACCAAGATTGATCTTTCCAGCAAAGGAACTGTTCTTGTTTCTGCCCCTTAGAGTGCAGTTTTTTAAGATCCTTAAGCACCAGTTTTTACAACTTTGAAATGATAAATGAATTTCTAAAACTGTAAGGAGAAAAATGAAACAAGATATATAAACTTTTAACATAATATGTCTAATAAAATAAGTAAAGGATGAGTATTATTACTATTTGTAGAGTATATGTAACCAGGGTGGCTCCGTAAATCAATTGCAATCATAGATGTGAAAAGATCCTAACAAAATGTATAATTTTATTTTTATTGTTAAAATTTTTGTAAAGTGGCACTGAACCTATAACTCCTAGCCAGTGCTTTGACCATACTAGTCATATGATATATTTAAATGAGTGAACACACAAATGGGAGAAAGATCACTGTTAAGAGAAGTTATTTCTTCCACATGGCTCCATGAGGCATATGCATTTTTTTTCTGACTCCACCAAACACTTACAACGTGGATGATGGAAGTTCTACCATCCATTATCAGCAAACTGAGTTACTAAGCCACTCACTGACTTGCTCAGAGTTACCAGCATAATGTTAAGACTCTGAAACTAATGTTTCAGTCAGCCTGTCTAGTGCAGGAAATGAAGCTTTACATCTCCAAGCATTATGATGAATTTACATGTGTTCAGCACCAAACAAAGAAAACGTATTTAAATTACAAATGAATATAAATGGGACTAGTGATGACTACGCTTAAAGAACAAAATAGATCTTAAGCATATAAGTAAAAGCATTTAAAGCCTTCTGTAAAGAATGGATTATCCCATGCCGTTTCACATGGTCTCTATGCCTTTTCTAGTGTACCACAAGAATTGGGTACTCAACACACAGAGGTAAAAATGAGGTGCCTAAAATTAGATTTTTTAAAAAATGCATCAGCTTGTCATCAGGACTAGTTTAGTTTGTCTTACCTGCTTAACTAGTTTGGAGTGGTTAAGGACATTGAGTGACTTGTACTTATCATGCTTGCAATACTTTCTCACAGCAGAACATACGCAGGACCTTACGTTGAAAGATATAGGCCTAAATTTAATCAGGTACTTAATTTGTTCAACAAACATTGATGAAGTATTATTCTATGAGCTGTGCCGTGCCCTTGCTTTCCTGTGGCACAGAGCAACAGTGGTGATTCCAGGTAAAAAGTACTACTAAAATACTTTTAAATTTGTATTTTCAAAGAGTTTTTTTATTTGTATTTAGAGAGAGGGGAAGGAAGGGAGAAAGAGAGGGAGAGAAACGTGGATCAGTTACCTCTCTCCTGCCTCCTAACCAAAACCACAGCCCAGGCATGTGCCTTCACGGGAAATGAAACTAGCGACCCCTCACGTTGTGGACTCTGCCCACCCAATTGAGCCATACTTGTCACAGCTTAAATTTACATTTTAAGCAGTCACCTCAGCGGCCTGGGAAAGTAGTGAAAACTACAGAGAAAAGCACCTTTGAACTGTATGTTAATGAATGTCAATGACTTTTTTCACCCAAACATGGAAGAAGAGAGTTTCAGGCAGAGGGGTAGCATGTGCCCTGGCATAGAGCAACTGGCTATGACAACTCATTTAGAGAGAAAAGGGGGCCAAAAAGCACCATGGAAACATAAACAATACAATTGTACACATATAGTTCATGAAAAATACTGTTTCATGATCATATTATATCAAAGATGAAGTTTTGATTTGCAAACAAAAATAGACGATAGAAGATAGGCAAATACATAGGTAAATGAAATATACACTTTTTCTAGCATTATAAAAAGAGGCCAAGAGGATTTTCACTGAGAGATCTAATGAACTAATAGTAAAGGTGGATTATATATGGCAATAATCATTGTTGGTTCTCGATTATACATTCATCTGACATGTATCTGATTCTTTAAAGAAGAATTCCCTCATGGATTGAGAATACATGCTAAGAAAAGGTATCCTATGAAAGATGATGCTTTCCTGCTAGCACGATTGAATTACTCATGTTGAAATCAGTAAGTAATTTGAGACTTTGAATCTTTGAGTTTACATTCAAACTACTTAGTCATAAAAGCCTAAAATATAATTAAACTAACAATGTGTGTCATATTACTTGAATTCGACAGTAGTAACCATAGCAAATAGTTGTTTCAGTTTGAGATCTTTCAAACATTTTTATTTTCTATAGTGGTGGTTGAACTCTTAAAATTAAAAAAAAATAATGAAAATGTTATTTGACTGGACAATGTTTGAGGTTCATAATAAACATGCAGACTGTATTAGGTCCCCATGGTTGTAACAAATTGCTACCATTTGTAGCAACTTAAAGCTGCACAATTTATTATCTTGCAATCCTGGAGGACAAATGACCGAAATGGATCTCATTGGCTAGAATCAAGGTATCGATTGGCCAGGCTGTATTCCTTCTGGATTCCTAAAGAATCAATGAACTCGCCTTTTCCATTTTTCAGAGGCTGCCTGTATCCCCTGACTTGTAGGCTTTTCCATCTTCAAGGCCAGTAGCCTGTCAGTTCCCTCTCCCTTTGTATCACACTCACCCTTTCTGCTGTTCTCTTCCCCTGTTAAGGAACTTTTAATTACATTGGATCCTCTGCATAATCTACTTATTTTAAGTTTCACTGATTAACAACCTAATTCCATAAGAATCTTTAATTCTCCCTTGCCTTGTAAGGTAACATATTCACTGTTCCCAGGCATGAGGCCTTACTACACAGAATAAGAATATTGAAAAATAATTTAGAATATGGTTTTACAACTGCAACTTATGAAGACTGGGTATGAAAAATCAAGCATCTTGATATAAAGTGCTTATGTATTGAGCATTCCAATATTTTGATGGCTACATTAGACTGCTTCAACTTTCTTTAACCTTGTGATCAGTAGTTAATTTAATTTAATTAACATTGAAGAAAAATTAAGTCAATTACGTTCGGTTTGCCCTTCTGAATACATTCTTTACTTTTAATGATGCATAGTTATTATGCTGCAGGAAAGGAAGGTTTGCAAATGTCTATTAACAGTTACAATTGCCAATATGCTCCCAAATTTATCTCTAAAGGATACTATTTTAAAACACATGGAATCTTCCTGTGAATGTATCGTCTAATAAGACATTCGGTTGAGGGAGGAAAGTGGGAAAAAAGAGTAAAAGGGAGTAAAGTGAGAGTAAAGAGAAAGTGGGGAAAAAAAGGAGAAAAGAAAAAAGATGACTTTTCTACAGTTAATTAAGAATTGGACTTGGCCAGGAAGCTCGGCTGATCAGAGCATCATTCCAATATGTCAAGTTTTCAGGTTCGATCCTGGGTCAAGTCACAAAAAAGAACCCACCAATGAATGCATAAGTAAGTGGAATAACAAAGTGATGCTTAAAACAAAAAAATTTAAGTAATTTAGGATTTGCATATGTTCTCCTCTGAGTTATGATTTAAATAAAGAGAAAAAATTTAAAAATGCAAAGTAGATAGATAGACACAAGGGAGAGAGAGAGGAAGAAAGCAATGAAGGAAGGAAGGAAAGAAGTAAGGGAGGAAGAGTATCAATCAATATTCTGTTATCTCAGTAATCCACTATTTCCAGCTTAATTTTCAGATAGAAAAAGATGACTTTTTAGTAGTCAAAATTCTTGCATTCTGAAGTGGCAAATGACTGTATATCTTTTTAATATTTATTGGAGTGGTTATCCCCCTTTTTTCTTTTGCTATATTTTTTTACTCTGAGGTCTTGATACCATGGCTACTAGGATGCATTGAATGTATTTCTGCATATATTAATTTTTATGGATGAGATTGTCATACAAGATAGCATTTCTTTCTACCACTTAAAAAAATGTACATAGGTTCCTTTTTTCCCCTCTGCTGTTGACTGCTACTCTTGCCAATCATGTTACTTTTCCCTGTGCCTGTTACCACTTCTGATGGTGACTCCTGATGTGGCTGTTGTAGCTTTGGCCTGCCTAAGCCCTCTTTCATGATGCTTTTAATCATCCTCCTTTATTCTAGTTCTGTATTGTTTCTTCTTTTTTACCCTGTATTTATTCCATATCGGTCCACTTAACAGCCAAGGCAGGACCCATTCGTGAGATCATACTTCCATTTACTGACTAACATTCTACTTATAATATTTAAATTGATAGTTCTTAAAGTTTTAAGTTTACAAATACTATTCATTCACTTGTCCAGCTATTATTAATGGGTTGTTTGCAGTTTAATATGAACAGCAGTGTTATTATTGATTTAGGAATAATAACAATAATCAAGACATAATTGCTATCTCCAAAGACTTTATAATTTAATTGTAGAGATGATACACAGACTAACTACAATGTAAAATCCACAGGTAATGAATACGAGAGAAGTAGAAAGTATTTTCGAATGCCAAAACAAATGATCATTTTATGTTAAAATAGTAGGGACGGGTTCATGGAAGCAATTCTAATACGGCCTAAATTGCAAATATTGTCGTTAAAAATAAAAATTACAGGTGTTGGGCAAAGAATGTACAGTAGGTACTAGGGATTTTTAATTTTCAATGACCATATGATACAACAAGTGAAATCCAGACTAGAAGTTCTTTATCGTGTTTTTTTTGGTGGTGTTGTTGCTGCTGTTCCATGTCCCTACTACTTATCGTCAGCCTCACCTGTCCTCCAGTCCACATGTCCTGGAAGGCGTCTGCATCTGGAGGACAAGGGACACCTCAGTGTGCCAGACTAGCTGGCTTCTCAGTTGTTTGTATAAGGTGTTGGAATTCTCACATGTACAAATAAAGTGACATGATTTTTTTTCCAGTCACCATTGTGGAAACAATTGTGGGAGGTCAGACAGATATTTGCTTAAATAGAAGAAAACTTTATCCCTAAAAATGTTCTTAAAACTTGATCAGAACATGTGCTTTGACATGTAAAATTTAGATGCTTATGATGGAAGCTCTAGATTAATAAAACACCTATATGTATGCAAAGCTGAATTATCACAACTACATGCAAGCTAGGAACACATTTTTTTACTTTGACAATAAACTAATAAAATAGGATATGACTCAATGAACTAATAGAACACTGATATTTTCATCACTTCAAATGATTTCATTTTATCTTCCTATGTAAAGAAACATTTAAAGGAATATTGTTGATCTTCTCCCACTCCCATCTACTTTTTTCCCATAATATTTTATATTTTTATGGTACTGACAGTTTATAAAAATATTATGTTTGAAATAAGTATGTGTTTAAATGAAAAATACAGGCAACAAGATGTTTGAACAATTAGTGGCCAGAAAGTATTAATCTGTTATATTTAACTTTGTAAATTAATTGTTCTATTAAGGTCTATAATTATGACAACATAAAGCTAGACTATGAAGGAGAAAAAATTTGAAGAGATTATTATAGTTCCATAAAGCACCTGTTTGTACTAGGGTTACTGACATTTTAGTTATACTTTATACATTTTCTTTCTTAAAAATCTTATGGAAAACCATCCTTTTTAAAACTAAACAATTTGTTAAGTTAAAAAAAAAACTCTGAACATATATTACATTAACCTGTGCACTGCCAAAATGTGTCTCTTTAGTGATTTTTTATTCATAGTTTACATTTGTACATAGATGGTAATATTCAGACAAACTTTCTAGTATTAGATATGCAATCTGTATGTTAAGAAGGAATCATAAAGCAAATTTTAAAAATAGATTTCTTTATAAGGTTACAAAATTGCAAGTTATGAAGACAACATGCTCCATAAATAAAAAATTACCATTTTAGAGTCATAATGTAAGCTGTTTATTTAAAGTAAATAATATTTTATATTCAATTGAATATATAAATGAGAATCAAGTCAATCCATGTATCCCATCTAAATACAAATATTCTCCATTAAAACAAATAACTATTAAGTCAGAACATTTATTTCAGTAGCTTATCTGCCTCCACAATAAAACTGGATTTCTTGTGGTTACTTTTTAAAGGAGTATTTAGCAGCTTAATTTATGTGTTGGTGTGCCGGACTAGTTGGGTGTCTATGTGCTGCCTAGATTGGATTTTGAAGCTCCTGGCAAAAGCCCTTGATGTGTGACCTCCAGTACAGACAGACTAGTTCAGACTGATACACCTGGATAGACCTTTTGGGAGTATTTGAACATAGTCTTTTAACAAAAGAATTTGGGCAGAATCAGCTTCTTTCCTAGTTGGCATGTCCTTCTTTTTTAAGGGCAGCAATTGCATTCAAAAGGCAAACCTGCAGCAGCAATACAAACAGACGACAACAAAAACAGCTCCCATACATTTTTCCAAGAAGAGTTATCTGTGATCTCACAGCTAAATTCCAGCTATGACCCAAGTAACCCTAAGCATCACATATAAATAAAAAGAATGTTTTCAGCATGCACATCTGTGATTCTGTTTCTGTTTTTTTGGATGGAGGGAAAGCACGTTCAAATAGAAGTGACTTTGATGAGTCAGGAAAGGGCAAGCTGAAGGCAGAAGGCACCCTTCCTCTCCACATATTATGGAAAATACCACATTAAAAAATAATACGCTTCTACAGAGGGGGGAAGGAACAAATGAGTACTGGCCCATAACATTACTTCAACTTGACCCTCATTATACTCAAATAAATAATTCATAAATCCCCCTCAACTATTAGGTCATAGGTAAGATAAGAAAAGTACCTGGAATAATAAGTGGTAATGTTTGATCTTAGATAAAAAAGAGTCCTGTTAATTTGCTACCTGAATTTATAGTCTAGTAACATATTTCTTTATTGAAAACTTGAATTCATTATTTTTAATAGTTATTTTTTTAGTAAGAGACAAAGGTCAATAATTGACACTTGGTTCCATTTTAGCATACTGAATATTAAGCAGAAAACAACATATTGAAACAGCAAATTTTTGTTAACATAAAAAAAATAACTTATAATAGATATTTTGGATCCCTTTGATGAGTTCAACTTTGCGAACTACTCTAAAGGACACATGGACAAAACCAAGAGGTTGTTTGGAGGCCAGGGAGGGAGGTGGGTTTGGCTGGGGTAGTGGGGAGTGGTGAGCAGAAAATTCAGACAACTGTAATTGAACAACAATAAGGTAATTTATGGGGAAAATTAAAATAAAATCATCATATTACATTTCTATGTTCCCAAAGCTTCTCATCAGCTTGGCCACACATCAGAATGAAAATTATATGTTTTTTTAATTCCAGGGAATCTGATGTATTAATAGTTTTTTTTTAAATAAAAAGTAAGAAAACTGGACATTTAAATTAAAACTATACTTAAAATGTGACAAAAAATTCTTATACCAATGAGAGTGTGAATATACATTCATATTCATATAAATATATATGAAGCTGGGTGAAATGAATTGTTGAATTGATCCATAGTATCACAGCCCTGGCTGGTGTGGCTCAGTGGATTGAGCACCAGCCTGTGAACCAAAGGTGTTTACTCACTCAATAAAATGCATAATCTGTTTAAAGAATCAGCATCAAGTGATACAATCCAAGGGTTTATAGAATTTTATTTACACAAACAGATGTTTCGGGATTTAGTAGGTGAAAAAGCCGTCTGAAAAAAAAATTAGATGTTCAAGAAAAGGATAAAAAAGGCCTCTCATTCTTCCAAGTAACATCATTTGTATAGTTGCTATCTTTCTTTTCTCCTTGTTTTCTTTGATTCCAAAGTGGAATGTTTTTATTTGAAGGAGAAATATTGTAAATGAGAAACAAACTATTTTTCTCACTGAACAACTTAATTCCAAATTTTTTCTTGACAAAAAGCTGACAGAGTGAAATAATGAATGAATCAATAAAGCCCTGAAAAATTGAGTTGTCTAGGTAAATCTTTTGATTCAACTGTGAATTATAATTTTCTAGTACCTTGCCTAATTTGACACTTCCTGTGATACATTTGCAATGAGGACATTAAACTTTAGTCAGAAGAGCTCGGAAAGGATAATTCAATAAATAGGAAAAAATATCTTACCTGCCAGATGTTTATTCTACCGACGAAATGTGAGTTCTCAGACTTTAAGGAGTAAGTCCAGATTAAATCAACAGAATTTGATTGTCTCGTATCTGTGAATTAAAAATGAAAAAAAAGAATTTTAAATATAACAATGAATTTTTCCATAAAGAAAATAGGCAATCACTTATAAATTTATTAATTATTAGTACAAAACTTTTATTGAGGTCATAAATTAAAAGTGAAGGTTTCAAAATCTTGGAATCCAGTCTCTCTTTGTTTTGATAGTATGTATGCCTTTTGCAAGCATCTTACCCTCCTTGTCCCTCAGTTCTATGTATTCCAGGTAACTCTGAAGATACCATAAACTTTCTTATTAGAGTTGCATGGATTTAATTAAGTGGTTTTGTAAAGAGCTTCGTTGTACACTTTTGTATAAATGCTTAATAAATATTATTTCAATTAATGCCTCTGCATTCTGTATTTTTACCTTTATTTATCTTATCAATTCATACTATCTACACTGTGATAAATTTATTTATTTATGCATTGACATTTATTTATTTATTTATTTATTTATTGTCCATCACATCCAGGGTGCTATAAATTCTTTAAGTAAAGTAACTTTCAATCAAAATTATTTCATACACTTATTATTTGCACTTGCATTTCCAAATACATAAATCTTCAGTATCTTTTACACATTTTAAATGTGGGGGTTTTGATATTTATATATGAATTTTAAATTTTATTTACACTTAGGTATTTTAACTCTTTGTAGAGTAATGTTGACAGTGCTTTTTCCATTTTTCTTTCAGAATTATTTTAAATTCTAATTACTGAACTTTATTTTTGATTTATTTGAGGTTTGTAGAAGAACTGGATACAGAGTTCTCTTGGTATTTTTTTCAGTGTGGAAGTTTTGCTTTTTTAAATATGACACTAATGACACACTCATTAATTTAATATATATTAAATTATTCTAGATCACAGATTGTCATTTTTGATAGAATATCATTCAGAAGATGCAACACACTTGATTTCTTAGGAGGGACAATAAGTAAATTAACAAATAGTAAAAGAAATGTCAGATACGGATGACAGATTTGGAGAAAATGTCAGATATGAATGACATATATTATAATATTCCCCTGAAGTATGTGTGTGTTGAGGGTAGGAATTACTTTATAGAGGATAATTGATCTGAGCAGTTAATATTCAAGGATGCTGAGAAGAGCCAGACAAAAGGAAATGCCGGAGGAAATAGTTTTGAGTGAGAAACAGCTTGGCAAGTGTAAGAAATGCAACTGGGTGGGAATCACATGAACAAGCTGGGAAGGAGACAGTGTAATCAGGTAGAGTGTTCCACATCATTCTCTTTCACTCAGATGAATTTCAATACTGCTGTACAAGGCAGTGCAGTTCAGAGGTTAAACTGGAGGTCTGGCTGTTAGTGCGTGGCTGTAGATCTTGTCTTAACACCCTCCAGATGTGCCAACTTGGTAAAGTAATGCACATTCTAAAAAGTAATCAATTATTTAATATTTCTGTTTCTTTTTTTAAAAGCAAGGACCATGATAGTACATAATTTTTAGGATAAATATGAACTTTAATGTGTTATTATCGCCAAAGGAACAGATTAGTCTATAGTTCACAGTAAATGTGCAATAATTATTAGTAAATATTGTTTTAGAGTCTAACTTTGCTGTTGAGAGACTAAGGAGATAAGCTTTTGGATAATTGAAAATAATTTAGGAAACTGATAATGTGCTTCAGCTGTGAACTTTTTGGTGGTGTCAGGGAAGATGGAGAGAAACTGATAGATAAGGAATATGTTTTGTCGGGTTTACTAAAAATGGAAATGTGTGGATGAGAAAATGAGATCATCAGTGTTTTCCTATATTATTGCTCCCTTTGAATTTTTGCTATTGAAACCTTTCTCATACAGTATCCAATGAGTGGTTATTTATCCTTGCTGCTTTTAGATTTTATTATATGATTTTTTTATGGGAGATACCCTGATATGAATATTTTTATAGTCACTTGCTAGAGCACTGTTGTTTAAATATTCTATTTTTTTAGATTATTTGTTTAGTGTTCTTCATCATATGTTAAATTATTTATATTCTAAGCTCCCATTTTGTGATATAAGTGTTCTATGATGGAATCAAGACTATTATTGACTAGTTATTGGAAACTAGTTATCTATCTAAAATATTATGTAAGTAATTTGATAATATTCCATACATTACCTCCAAGACATTTTACTTCCTTATTGACTATAAGAATAATATTTAATTTATTAATTTTTAAAATTATACAGTATATCTTCTTTGCTTTCCTCAATACTCTGTATTTTTTAAAAATCATATTTCAAATAAGGCACTTTCAATCATTCTCTGTACAAATGTACCTTTGTTACTGCTATTGTTGTTGTTAATGCATTGATCATTCCATTCTGAATAATTTTAAGCAGTAGAAGTGTGGCATGTGAGCACTTTTATTCCACCACCATTTAACATTATACTGGCAACCACTTGAGATGGATTGTCTTCAGTATACCAAGGGAGTGTTTTCTCTTTCTGTTTCATAATATACCAGTTATTTAAAAGATACTCGTCTGATACTAAAATTTCGTTTTTCCCCATTTGCTAAAATAGTCGTTACTTTTCTCCAAAACGGTATGCATGTTGCTAACAATGTGAGATTTAGAGAGACAGGTTTACAGATGGGTTGAAAAATTGACCAAGTGTCAATCAACTGAAAGACAAATGGGAATGTGTCCCAATAAGACCTAGGATGTTGGTCTTGTAAGCCTGGCTTTTATTTGATGTTGAAACTTTATTTCAATGTAATAGTATGTTGCTGCAAATGACTTTGGATATATTTGAAATGAATTAAGCAATGTTTTTTTTGAGCATTACACATGAAAACAAGATTTGTCAGTCCTCAATAATGTGTGTCTCAGAAAACTATATTGCTGTTATAAGTCTGGTTTATCTTTACTAGTTGTCAAGTTGAATCGATTAGTTAAAAATGTTTCTGTTCAGGGCTTACATTAGTGCACTTTTAAAAATAATGCCTGTGTTTTTTTTATTTTGAATAAACTCGGGTCATTATGAAGTGAATTGTGGCCTTTCAAAATGCATATGTTGAAGTCCCAACCCCAAGTACCTCCAAATGTGACTGTACTTGGAAACAGAACATTGAAGAGGTAATTTAAAAAAAAAAAAGACCCCTCAGGTGGGCCCTCATTCAATCTTCCCTGTAGTAAAAGATTAGAACACAAGGAGAGACCCCTAGGCAGAGACACTCAGAGGAAAGACCATGTGAGAACAGGATGGGAAGGGGTCCATCTGAAAGCTGAGAAGAGAAGTCTTGGAAGAAACCAAAGGCCACCAGCACCCTGATCTTAGACACTGCTTCCAGAAGTGTAAGCACATACATTTTTGTTGTTCAGTCTGTAAAATGTAATTATGGCAGCCCCAGCACAAGTACAAGAGCCAAGAAGAACACATGATAATGGGAAAGTCATGGATTCAGATGAGGAATATGTCACACTCAATTGGCTTCAATGAGACACTACAATCAAATTTGTATCATTACATGATTTCTATTTCGTGGGTTTAAAAAAACAAAATTTTCATCCAAAATATTGATTTATAATTAAATATCTATAAATGTAATTTTAGAGCAACTTTTAGAATGCAGGATTTAATGTTGGGAAACATTAGAAATTCTAATTTTTTTAAAAATAAAAGTGTAACCCTTATCTCAGAAATTTTGACCTTTTTTATCCTAAACAACTTTTTTTCTCAGTAACAAAACAGACATTTCCCGGGGGAAAAAAACATGCTTCCTTTGATCTCATGAAATATTCGAAGCGATAATGAAGCATGTTTGCTTTCTTGTAAACCTGTTAAAATATTATTTTTTTCTGTGGCTGACAGTTGTAGAACTTTTATCACACGGCATGGAATGTGTTATTTTGATACATTGACACTATATCAAAACTTATCTTTACACATTCAACTTTGTGACAAAGAATATTTTCCTATAAATTTCACAGGCAATTTTTATGGAATTTTTTTTAAGTATTAGTTTCAGATGCTGGGTGGCTTTTACACTGTTAACTGGTAAGGACAGACTGTCCTTGCTGATGTCTGATATCACACTGTCATCAGTATGTCAGTCATCATACTGATGATGATTGACACTACATAATAATTAAAGGCAAGTCTTTAAGATAGAGTCTAATATGTGGATATTCACATAAATTGAAATAAAATATTTGGAAATTATGTCCTGGTTGGTGTGGCTAAGTGGATAGAGTGCAGGCCTGCAAAGCAAGGGGTTCAATTTCCAGTCAAGGCACATGTCTGGCTTGTGGCCCAGGTCCCCAGTAGGGAGCACATGAGAGGCAACCACACATCGATGTTCCTCTCCATCTCTTTCTCCCTCCCTTTCCTTCTAAAATTAATAAGTACAAATCTTATTAAAATATTTTGAAATTAATGTAATTAACAATTTTGCTTTCTAAGTCCATTAATAGAACTTTCACTAATGTTTATGTGGAGACATTATTTTAATAGGGTACAAATGGAGTTTTAAAAACCTATTCCCCTAATTTATAAACCAAGAATGTAATCTTACTGCCTTTTTATTTTTAGTGTGTATGCATGTACAGTAATATATAGGTCTGTCTGGAAAAAGTCCAGCCATTGTAAATATCACGAGAAGGTTTTGCAGGACATCAGCATAACCTGGCAGCCAAGGAGAGTGACCTGGAATGTGCATGCAAGAACTATGTTGACTTCACTGTACTACTCCTTGGACTCAGTAGATACATTAAGTGAGCATGAGTACTGTGTGGTTGTTGCATTCAAAATGACTGACTGAGTAGAGCAACAAATATGCATCAAATTTTGCTTTGAGCTTGAACATTCCTCCACTGAAACTATTCGAATAATTCAGAAGGCTGCAGCTACAGGCAACTGGTGATTGGCAGCTTTATCATGACAATGAGCACACTCATGCATTATTTCCTGCATAATTTTCTAGTGAAACATTAACTCACCCAGGTGACTCACCCTCCCTATAGCCCAGATATGACATCCTATGACTTCTGGCTTTTCCCAAAACTAAAATCATTTTTGAAATGGAAGAGATTTCATATTGCTTCAGAAGATATGATGGGGCAACTGATGGCGATTGGGAGAACTGTGTGAACTCCTAAAGTGCTTAGTTTGAAGTGATCTGAGGCATCATTGTCCTATGTATAACGTTTCCTGTTTCTTGTATCTTCTTCAATAAATGTCTCTCTTTTTTCATATTAAATGGCTGGATACCTCTGGATGGGCAACAATGAAGATATTTTTAACTTGAATTAATATGAATTTATACAGTAATTTCACCATGTGCACACATCCACTCTATAGATGCTATAGGTATAGATATGGACATAGATATAGATGTGTAGGTACTGATATCTATTTCTACTTTACAAGTATATGATTAGTGCCATTGGTAGAGGGAAGGAGAGAGGGAGTTCTCTTCAAGCAAGAAATAAAAGAATAACAAATAATAGTGTATAATAATTTGGAATAATACCTTTCCTACATAAGCAATCACACATAAAATCAATTTCCAAGTCCTATCTTTCAAATCAGTCCCCATTTGTCATTTCTAATAGCCACTACTCAGATCAAGTTACCTTTTATTTTGGATGTGAGAGTGGCTATAATATAACTGTATAATTCAATGTGGATTAGGTGGCTAATGTGTTTCAGTGCAAAATCCTGTTACATACTATCAGTACTCTATCTCGCAACTATGTTTCTGAGGAATTAATAACATAAAAATGTGGTCAACAAACATCTGAATGGTATTACACATTTTAAGTAGTGGACAGAAAGTTCAAAACTATACTTGAAGAAATGGTACACCTTGCTGAAATGCTCTTGCAACAGGCATGTTTCCATTTATTTTCAATAATCAAAACTATTAATCTCTAATGCTTAAAAATGAAATCTATTAGCAAGTCTAAACTTTCTTTTCCACATTTCCGTCAGGGCTACATAGGTTTTAGAGTTAGAAAGATAAGATCAGGACACCGTCCCTCAGGCGTAGTTCTAGTTTATCTGGTTTTTCATCTTGATAACCAACCTGAGTAATTTTAGTAAAGCTCAATTAAGCAGAGCTTTAATGAAGGTTGAGAACAATGATAGTGCTGTAACTGACACCCTTTTATCTTTAGCTGAGAAATATATGTGCTTGACTTCATGCACCATTTAGGTCTTTTGTAAGTGAAAATGGCTGTGATAATGCCTTTTGGTGACAAGACAAAAATCTAAGCAAAGTTACATTTTCTTGCCTGCATTTCCCATGGAATAGGTGACATGAAGAATATGAAGCTGTTCTTGAAAGGACTGTCAGGGGAAATCCTTGACTTAAGAACATTTAAGTACCTAAATGATTAACTTGAGTCTATTCAAACATAACCCTGAATCCAAACAAAATCTTTTCACTAATGTAAGCAAATCCTAGAAATTTAAATTCCTCAAGTGGAATTTTAAGAGATTGAATTTATCTAGGTTATTTAAAAACTTTAAACTGTTGGAGAAATTACTTTATAACAATCATGCACTTGATAGGAATATTAGAATTTACTTTCGGAAGATTACATGGTTAATTCTTAATGTTACTGGCTCTTGGGCAGAAGGTTATCACTCCCTACGGATACTGTAACGACCAGCAGTGTGCCTAAGAAGTCGGGCCCATTACTGCTGTGAGTTGCTGGATAATAATTTGAAATAGGAAAAGAGGCCTCACATCTAAATTATTTATCTCTGGATACATGTTTATACTGAAATAACATAACTTTTATATAAAAATTCTCTCCAAAGAGAATCTTGTTCTATTTTACTTGGTTTGTATAACATGATGCACAGATAGTGGTGCTTGAAAAATGGGATGTGCTAGAGAATTCATTATATGAGTTATCAAGAACTTCATTGCTATAATAAAGCAGTAATTTCTTAATATTTTCGTAAGTCTCGGGAAACACCCCAGAATTTGCTATTTATTGGAGGTCGATCTAGTACTCCAGTCCATTTTAATGATTGGTCAAAGGAATTGGTGGGATGCAATTCCTTAGGGTTTGGCTAAAAGTCAAGTTCCTGTTAGTATGCAGAATGAGTTCATACACACACACACACACACACACACACACACACATATATATATATGTTCCCAGAAAACAGAATCATCCTAGAGTTTTGGTGGCATAAAAAGCCAGTGCTATATTTTTATAGTATTTGTCCCTGGTAATAACTTAAATTTCTACTTCTGTTGATTTAATTGGCTTAATACACAGCTCCTCCTGTTACTTTGTTTATTTTTATTGCTTAATTTGTACAAGTAAAGTACATCATCTACACATACTAGCTCTAAAAATTGATATTGATTGATTGGCTATGTATAAAATTTACTTTCTATTATGCATATTGATGTATTGGTCTTTAATTGTTAAACAAATTTCTATAATCTATTTTAAATTAAATCCTGTAAGATGACTTGATTGGAAGATTATGAATATAATCAAATATGAGGATATATCATCAATGACATAGTATAATCTCACATAAATCTGCCTGTTTATCTAAAACTAATTTATTTATAGTTATAACCAGTAAATTTAGAAACACATTTCTATATATATTTTTTTTTACATTAACAAGATCACTTTTACATATACTGGAAATTACTGATTGGAACTTTGACATAATGAACAGTAGTCTTTATTCACTATGTATAATTTGGAGGAAAAATCCTTAGGGAAAAATTATTTAACTTTCCATAACAAGATAACTGAACAAGTAATTTACAAATCTGATGTAAATTCAGTTCAGAAACCACTTCATTGGAGTGTTTAGTGAACACTATAAAAATATCATGTTCATTAGAGTTTGAATTATGTTTTACTGGTAGCAAATGAGTTCACCAGTATTCCCTGGTGAAAGTGTTTGGTGCATTGCCCTCAAGCTACACCCACTGCAATGCCTGCAGCATGAAATACTGTGAAACCTTTGAATCAGTGATTAGTCAAGTGTAGTATACCTCTCTGCCTAGTTTTAGGAATTGTATCTCTACCCCTTGTGGCTAAGGGTGAGGGACGACCTTTGGAATGCCAGCCACAGGAGACAAAGCTTGTTTCTGGTAGCATACGCTGCCTCAGTTCCTCTCCCGGCCCCCAGAGCTTGGTTGGAAGTCAATGACGGGTGACCCCTCACAGCAGGGGGCAACCTAAGTCAGACTCCATCACTTGGGAGGCCTTCATGGAAGGACTGGGGGCTGCAACAAAGAGCAATAGACTCTTGCACCCCGCCCTGGCTTTGTCAAAGCCTGAGTCCCCAGGATCTCTGGGAGAAGTGCTTCCTGGCTCTAATCCCCTTAAGCCTGAATACCTGATGGGGAGGGGTGCAGTTCCTTGCCTTGCTGAAGCGTGTCCTGGGGAAAAATCTGGCATCACAAAGACTTGCTGATAAACCTGTGAAATCTGCTCTGCTAAGAGTGCTTTCATTTATATAAGGGTCTGAAAAGAAATGAGCATGTCTCCTAAAGTTTCTGCAACTCTTCCTGACAGATACTCAGACTCTGAAGCCCCCAGATATCTTTGAAGTGTTATCTACTGTTTGATCCTTGCCACCCGGTATTCCTATGTATTACAACCCAATAAAAGGCTATGGAGAAAGGCACTCAGGGCCTTTTTCTCCTCGGAGGAACTGGCCGCCGCTGGCCTTTGTCTCCCCTGAGAAACTGACCGCAGCCCACTCTTCTTCCCCAAACAGATCTCAGCATCTTTCGGCCATATTTATTCATTCACGCATGTCTGTGGCACCAGGGGGGGACGACTTGCAGAGAAGTCACCCCCACAGTCAAGTACTTAAGGGTTCATGTCACTTTTCTGATCTAAAATTGTCATTTATTTTCTCTTCATTTATAATGAAGAGACTTTGACTTTTGAAACCAGTTGATATATGAATGGCAGAGCAGAAATAATTTTTATACCATCATCAACGCTGAAAAGCATTAAGTATGCCAAGATGGCATGTTGTGAAAAAAAAAACTTAAAAACATTGTAAATATGATCTCATATTGAAAATAACTAGATTATATTCTGGAAAGCTATTTCAGAACCCATGTCCAATATGTGTTCTGTACATATAAAAACAAGAATTAGTTAATTTTAGCTATTCACTTTTGATAAACCAGGTGGCTATCAATGTAAAGAATTAAAAAAACCCAACTCTATGTGATGTGCAAAGCAGTAAACACTGCCTTATATGTTGCTTGCTGAGCACAAAACGCCCTATACTTTAGTAGATTAAAATAACATTTTTGATGCCTCTCATATGATTCAGTAATTTGGATCAGTCTTCAGCTGCTTCCAGAGATGGCGCCTGGTCTCACTGATACATATGCCATCTCTTGTTGGAAAGCAAGATGAGTGACACGTGGGTCACTTGCTGCACAGCTGGCTCTCCAAGCTTGTTCACATTATGTTGACTACAGGTGCCGAGGACCATCAAAAGAGCAGGGCCCAATACACGGGCACTTCCAAACTTCTGCTCACACTTGTAAGGTCTTATTATCTAAAGTGAATAACATCATCAAGCTCCGACTCGCACTAATGAAAAAATCAGCACTTGATGGTACAGCCAGAATACTGTATTACATTCCATATACGAGGACTTTATTTTTGTAGTTATCCCACTAAAAATTCTAAGATAACACAACAGTATTAGAGAATGAAATGTAGAATTTTTTTTTCAGGGGGAAAAAGGTATTCTGAAATATATAGCACACTATATAAAGTTGTTATTCTTTTCAAACCCTCAATACCTGAACATCTTTTAAAGTTTGAAGACTACTCTGTCTTATTTATCGGTATTTATGTCACATTAATGAAATTTAAAGTGCCTGGTAACTGACTCATTTCCTGAACCTCCCTTGAAGCTGGAGTATGGGCACATGACTTAGGCTCCCCCAATCAGAAACATTTGCGTTCCTGATTTGAAGCTTGGGATGCAAAGTGAAAGGTGTGCAAGGTAAAGAAAAGAAAACAAGAACTTGAAGCCAGTACAGTGACCACAGTCTGTTTTCAGGGGTGGCAATGGCAAGATTCTGCTGCCAGTTGTCAGCACAGGGGGCCCCAGTGTGTTGGCAGCACTGTTTTCCTGGAACTAGTGAGGTCGTATTATCAGGAGAGAAGGTTCCAGACTGCACAGCCTCTGTGTCTGCTTTGCCCTTCTGGAATGTCCACTGTCTAACAGCCATCAATCGATGTGTCTTTTTCCTGAGTAAACTGGCCAGTGTCAGTTTTTCTGACTTGCAACTAAAATATCAAACAAAAATAGTGATGTGATTACTGTGCAAATTAGACATTAATGGTCAAAATGTCTTTATACAGTGCATTTTAAATACTATTTACCTTTTTAGTGAAATTTAATCAGAAAAATACTCATTTGAAATTAGAAACACACACAAATATAAATCATGTCTACATATTCTACTAACCATTCTTCTAAAATGATGTTATGTGTCCAAATTCTAGGTGACAGCTTCATTTAAAGATAATTATTGATTCTGTCCTTCTAATCTCTAAAAGCAGACAGTATGTCTTTTAAAATGTATTTTTATTTTACCAATTAGGATATCCTAACTCAAGTGTTTGATGAAACCCCATTTACTCCCCAGTATTTTCCTGTCAGTTTTGCTTATTGTTCAACTCTAGTCAAATGTCTCCTCCACAAAATGGCCTTACTTGCCATTCCTATTTAAATAAAGTTGGCTCTTCATCCTCCAGATTACTTCTATCTTCTTCCCCCATTCCACTGTCTACACTACACTTTACAAGGCAATCATGGTTAAGGTTGTAACCACAGTAAACCAACTGAAACACAAATAATGCAATTAAGAAGAACGCAAAATATCTGACCAGGTTCCACACCAAACAGGAAATATAAATGGAACATAAATACATAAAAAGATGTTTATTTTCATATATTATTAAAGAATTGGAAATTAAAATCTCGAGATACCAATGTATGTCTTTCAGAAAGACTAAATATTTTTTTAAAAATGGCAATATCAAATGCTGACAATGATATAGAGATACAGGAACTCTCATTTGCCTCTAGCAGGCACACAAAATGAAAAAAAAAACTATTTTGGAAGATAATTTGGCAGTTGCTTATATAACTAAACTTTCTCTCACAGAATATGGCAACTGAGCTACTTGGTATTTAATCAAACGATCTGAGAACAACCTTTACACTTGCATCCTATTCTAGCTGACAAAGCTGGAAACAACAAAAACATCCTTCAAAGGTAAAGCGATAAATGAACCGTGGTACGTACATCCAGACAATGGACTATAATTCAGTGATAAAAATAAATGGGCTATCTAGTTATGAAAAAGCTTAGAGTAAACTTAAGTGTGTATTGTTTAGTGAAAGACGCCAGTCTGCCAAAGCTGTATAATGTGTGATATAAACTGATTGTGTCCTCCAAAAATTCATATTAAACCCAATCCTCAATGTCATGGTTTGGGAGGTTATTATGTCATAAGCACAGAGCCCTCATCAATGGAAAATGTGCTCTTATAAAGAGAGCTCTCTTGCCCGGAGTTCATCTATGAACCAGGAAGTGGGCTCTCACAAGACATTGAATTTGCCAGTGCCTTGATCTTGAATATCTCAGCCTGCAGAACTATGACAAATACATGTTTGCTGCTTTTGCCACCTAATTTATTATATTTTTGTTATAGCAGCCTGAACAAAACACTGTGTAATTCCAACTATATGACACTTTGGAGTAGTCAAAACTGTAGATACAATAGAGAGATCACTGGGTACCAGAGGGGATGGGAGAGAAATAACTAGTTGGAGTCTAGGAAATATTTAGGGTATAAAAATTATTCTGATAAAATAATGGTATATGTACAACATTATACATTTGTCAAAACTCATAAAACTATGCAATATAAATAGCAAATTCTAGGCAAACCACATACTTTAGTTAATAATATATTAATTAGTAAATAATAATAATATATCAATATAGGTTCACCCATTGTAACAAATGTAACGCACCAATGCAAGACGTTAACAACAGGGAAAACTGTGAGTGACTAAGAAAGGGTGTATTTAGGAAATGTCTGTATTATTTTATCATCTCAATTTTCTATTAATCTGAAACTAAAAAAAGTTTATTAATTAAAAATAAATTTCATGACTTGAATCTTATCTCAGCAACTTAATGTGTATATGTTTGCATTTCCTAGCCTGAAAAATATGAAGGATAAAATTTTCTAGCTGACAGTGTAGTTCTGAAAAATCAATAGAATTCTGGATGTAAACAATATTTTTTAAAAGTTTGTCTCATAAGAACCCAATAAAAGCACCCCCAATGAAAAGCCACTTCTTTTTTAACTTTCTCTGTGCACTTACCTGATAAAAACAAAAATACATAGGTAGAGGCACGTTTTCTGTCCTGTTCATTATTGAAACAATAAAGTTTTGAATAGTGATTGACATATAGTAGGGTCTCAATAAATGTTCATTGAGAATAAAAGAGTTCAATATACTATTATTATTACAAGTTTAATAATGAATTAAGGACGTACCATTTTGCTAGTAAAATTAATGTTGATGGACATTGCTTCTTCTGAATTAAATATAAATCTGGTGCCTCAAAATATTTAACATTTTTTGACTGATTTTCTTTTTTAAATTATATTTTATTGATTATGGCATTACAGTTGTCTTAATTATTCCCCATGAGCCCCCTCCACCCAGCAACTCCCAGTCCTTCAGTCAATCCCCACACCATTGTTCATGTCCATGGGTCATGGGTATAAGTTCTTTGGCTACTCCCTTCCCTATACTGTACTTTACATCCCAATGGCTATTCTGTAATGACTAATTTGTACTTCTTAATCTCCTCATCTCTTCACCCATGCCCTCACATACCTCTCCCATCTGGCAACTGCCAAAACACTATCCATATCCATGATACTGTCGCCGTTCTTATTTGCTTAGTCTGTTTTTTAGATTCAATTGTTGATAACATGTATTTATAGCCATTTTATTGTTCACAGTTTTCATCTTCTTTTTCTTAAATTGGCCTCTTTAACATTTCATATAATAATGTTTTGGTGATGATGAACTCCTTTAGTTTTTTCTTGTCTGGGAATCTCTTTACCTCCACTCAATTAAAAATGTTATCTTTGCTGGGTAAAGCAGTCTTGGCTATAGGTCCCTGCTTTTCATAACTTTGAATATTTCTCATCAATTACTTCTAGCATACAAAAGTTTTTTTTTTTTTTAGAAACCAGCTGAAAGTCTTATGGAAACGCCCTTGCAGCTAACTAACTGTTTTCTCTTGTTGTTTTTAAGAGTCTGTCTTTAACTTTAAACATAAGCATTTTAATTATGATGTGTCTTGGAGTGGGCCTCTTTGCATCCATCTTGTTTGAGACTTTCTGTTCTTCCTGGACTTGCATGTCTATTTCCTTCACTAAATTAGTGACATTTTCTTTCATTATTTTTTTTCAAATAGAGTTCCAAATTCTTGCTGTTTCTCTTATCCTCCTGGCATCCCTATGACTCGAATGTTGGAACACTTGAAGTTGTCCCAGAGTCTCCTTACACTATCTTCATTTTTTTTCTTCTTGTTGTTCTGATTGGTTGTTTTTTGCTTCCTTATGCTCCAAATCATGATCTGATTCTTGGCTTCATGTACTCTACTGTTGTTTTCCTGTAAAATGGTTCTTTATTTCAACTAGTGTATTCATTTCTAACTGGATGTATTTTATGTGCTGAGGCCCTCACTAAGTGCTTTGAACATTTTTGTAACCAGTGTTTTGAACTCTGCATCTGATAGATTGCTTATCTCCACTTTGTTTAGTTTTTCCTCTGGAATTTTGATCTGTTCTTTCATTTGGGCCATATTTCCTTATCTCTTCATTTTGGCAGTCTCCCTGTATGTATTTCTATGAATTAGGTAAAGCTTCTGTGACTCTTTGTCTTGGCAGTGTGGCTCTGTCCACCTTTTTGTCTGAGAGAAAGGTATCCCCCAATTCTCACTTTGATGACAGATACTTCATTTTGAACCTGTATGCCACTGGTGCTCTTTAAGCTGCTACCTTGGTGCTAGAGCTCAGAGGGAGTGAGTCTGAGTAAGTCTGTGTGTGGGTTCTTTTGGAAGGGCTGCTTTGGACTCTAGACATTTCTTTTACTTACTCAATCCCCATTGTTTTTGTAGCCAGGAGTCCAGGCTACACTGGAACCCAGGAGTCACTGGAACCCTGGACTGGGTGCCTGGTGTGGTGCTGGAGCTCCTTGCTCCCATAACATCCTTCCCAAATTTTTACCCACCACACAGAGGTGTGGGACCTGCCCATTCTGCATGCCCACCCCTCTTCCCAGTCTTGATGGATGTGGTTTCCTTAATTCCATAGTTATTGGAATTCCCTTCAATTAGATTTCTGATGGTTCTGGATGATGGTAGTTCTGTAGTTTAGCTGTAATTTTGATGTGGCTGTGTGAGGAGGTAGGTGTGTTTACCTGTGCTGTCTTCTTGACCGGAAGTGAAATCTAACATTTAAATGTTACTTTTAATGTAATGCCATCATTCTGTTTCCCCAAATTATATTTAAATGTGCACACCTCCCTCTCCTCTTACCTAATTATAAAGTGTTCACATAATCTATGATTCTGTTACAATGGTTTTATAAACTATTTTGTGATTAGTTAACTAAAGAGTTCTACTCTTATCTTTCTTAGGAATAGTTGTCAAAAAAAGCTATCAATTTTTATTAGTCATGCTTCATATAAACCATCATTAAAATGCTTTATAGATTGAAATATTTTAATATATAATGACTTTCTTTCATGGATAATGGTTTGTAGAATGTTATATGGATTTGAAACTTATCTTCGCCACTTGCTGATTGTGAGATTTCAGGCTGCTGCTCAGAATCTTTATCCATAAAGTAGGCATAAAATGGGGGTATGCAAAATTTATTTATGAAAAATTATGTATTTATTCTTAAACTTGAGTCATCTTCAAAGTACTCTCCATTTGATATAATAAAGCTATTGAGCCATTTTTTGCCACTGCCCCAAACAGTTTTTGAACTCATCAGTTTTGATGCCTTTTAATGCTTCTGTTGCTTTTGTTTCACCTCTTCCACATTAGCAAAATGTCACCCTTTGAGGACTTTTCTTCATCCAGGGAAACAAATAATGGTGCTCATGGTGAGATCAAGTGGAGTGAGGTGAAAATAGTTAGGGTATGGGGGGCATGCTGCTTTCAGTCAAAAACTGCTGAACATTCAGCTCAGTGAAAGCAGATGTACTCATAAATCAATAGGCAAATGTATTGAAAGAGTCTTCAGAAAAAAATTTCACTTAAGCCAAATGCAGCCTCTCACCATAAAACCAGCTAGCGCAGTATTTTGCTGTGTATAAAACATTCCCATGTATAATGCACACCCACATTTTGGGCTCAAACATTCAGGAATAAAACTTTTGTTTTAATTTCTTAATTCAATTTTTACTTATATATTTAGAAACAAAACAAATGATCATATTCCAGGATATTATTTGGCATATGCACATCATTATTGCTTTGTAGAGTTACACTTTTAAAGCATAAGCATGAATAAAATAATTGAAATAACCTAGATAGATATGGAGTTAGTACTACCTATGTATAATGTGCATTCTTATTTTTCCCTAACCAGTTTGGGCAAAAAGTGAACATTATGCACATCAAAATACGGTACACTGATATGGGTTGGTTCTTAGAACTCTCACCTAACGGTGGAAGCCTGGACTATAAGGAGCCCCCTTCGAGAAGATAATTCCTTTTTTTTAGGAGGGCCCCCTATCAAAATCAAATTCATAGAGTGGATTAAAGGCAACATGAGTTCATATACATATGTACATATAGAGCAGAATCTGGATGTTGTAAGTACTGAATAAATGAGACATGTTATATAAGAAACAGTTTAGATTAGAAAATGCATCACATTGTGACAACTTTTTATTCAAATGTTTGAGAAGGAAACGCATTTGAAGCTGTCCAGTAAAAACTAGATCAATAGTTATTAATGAAACTTTTTTCACAAGCTTTTATACGCCAATTATTGCTCACTACTGTGCCTTAGATTGTTAATTTGTCTCCAGCTTGCAGTCTCAGATACTCTTTCTATTAATCATAATGTTTGGTGAGCTAGAACACACATAGAGGAAGGACAATCTATCACAACTGTCAATAGAAGCAACATTTATGTTATGGAGAAAATAGCCCAGGTGAGTCAGTACTATTAATAGTGGAGTAAAGGTAGTAAAGGTATGACTAGTGGACCACATACACAGAAAGAAAAAAAAAGATCAAAAGACAGTCTTTTGGCAACAATCAACCTAAAAGACACCATGTCCAAGAAAACTTTTCCTGGTACTAATGTCCCAATTTGCCTCCAAGAAATTTTTCACATCAGAATTACGCTTCAGAAATGTGATACTGCATATATTTGTGAAATTAACAGGATGAATTAGAGTTTACATGAAAATACTTATTGAAGTCTGTCAAGAAAAAAATGTGTATGGATTACTCTTTAAGAAACTAAAGACAGAGAAACTGAGAAGGCTACATATTTATCATGATGGTTTAAAACTGAGAAATGGAGTCTTCGGCATGAAAGTACTAAGTATTAAAACAAACAAGCAAAAGGCAGAGAAAAAGAGGGAGCTACTACCCTTTGCAACAACATGGATGGAACTGGAAAGCATTATGGTGAGTGAAATAAGCCAGGGGTTGAAAGACAAATATTATATGATCTCACCTTTAACAGGAAGCTAAACAACAAAACAAACAAGCAAGCAGAAAAAAATAAAAACAAAGACACTGAAATAGAGAACAAGGGGACAGCAACCAGAGGGGAGAGGGGAGGGAATTTAAGGGGAAAAAGGGGAAGGATTTAGAGGAACAAGTATAAAGGACACAGGGACAATAACTAAGGGGGGTGGAAATGGGAGGGAGGTGGGGAGCATGGGGTGGGGTGGGCTGGGATGGGAGAAATAGAAAACTGTACTTGAAAAATAACTAAATAAAATTAAAAAAAACAAGCAAAAAAAAAAAAACAAAACTAGGAACAGACAAAACAGATCACAGTAACTGAACCAGCGTGAACAAAACATAATTTGAATTAAGAACAATGCAGATGTATAAATTAACCATGTAGTAATTAAATAGTAACTTAGCAATTAATAACTTTAATTACTGAGTCACAGTATATGAAGCATTTTTTAAAAATACTCCTTTGAAGTTAGTTAGACTCTTTTCTTTACACAGATGTACCTACGACTATTTCTAAGGAGACATGCTTAAAAAAACATGTGTGCCAACAGAAATAGAATTAATAAGTTATTATTTCAATTTGTAAATCACACATTTCTTATGTTTTTATTTAGATAATGCTGTCAAGTAGTGTTTACTAAACTTTGAATATTTGAATTTTAAAAAATCATTAACATATAAAACTGTATGTGAGTCAAAGACAAAAGACTAAAATTAAAGGAAGCATTTTCACTCTACTTTTGTTTATGCAGAAACAAAAATTTCTGATGCCCTCATAGGTAGTTAAAAAATAACAATAATCCCGTGAGTATCATGTTCTTCTTTCTTTTGTCCTTCTTCTTTACCATATCTTGGTATGGTGGGTGTCCAGAACTCACTATCTAAAAATATTGTAGTGAATGAAACATTCTAATTCTAATTTCATAAACAATTCTGTTATGTGCAAGAGTCTCAACATCTCACCCACCTCCCTTCTTCTCCCACTCTGGCAATAAACAGATGGTTCCTGACCCAATTCTGGTCTAGGGGAAAACAATGGACCTTCACATTTAAGACAGCAAGGTGAGAAGCTGTGCAAAGTGTTGTTGCCGAAAGAATTCATGCTAAAGCCATGAGATTGTGGAGAAACTTCAAGTGTTATTATGGGAATCATAATAGAAGTTAGCTTGTTTCTCTCTGTAATTGGAAGCAATATACTTTCACAAACTTCCACATGATCTTTTCTACCTCTATTATGATAGTGCAATGGTGGGGATTGGACCAGTATATGATGTAGTTAAGAATCAGTGTTATATGTATTCTTAAATATTTCAGTTAACAATTTTTAATTAATTAATTTATTTCTTAAATTATTTTTCAACTACAGTATTCTGTCTTTTACTCCCATCCCAGCCCACCCTCCCATGCCCCCCACCTCCCTCCCCTTTCTACCCCTTAGTTGTTGTCCATGTGTCCTTTATGCTAGTTCCTATAAGTCCTTCCCCTTTTTCCCCTGAAATTCCCTCCCCTCTCCCCTCTGGTTGCTGTCCCCTTGTTCTCTATTTCAGTGTCTTTGTTTTTATTTTGCTTGCTTGTTTGTTTTGTCGTTTAGCTTCCTGTTAACGGTGAGATTATATGGTATTTGTCTTTCAACCCCTGGCTTATTTCACTCAGCATAATGCTTTCCAGTTCCATCCAAGCTGTTGCAAAGGGAAGGAGCTCCTTCTTTCTTTCTGCTGCATAGAATTCCCTTGTGCATATGTACCACAATTTTTTGATCCATTCATTTACTGATGGGCACCTAGGTTGCTTCTAGCTCTTGGCTATTGTAAATTGTGCTGCTATGAACATTGGGGTGCATAGGTTCTTTTGGATTGGTATTTGAGGGTTCTTAGGATATAGTCCCAGCAATGGAATTTCTGGATCATAAGGTAGGTCCATTTTTAGTTTGTTTAGAAAATCCCATACTGTTTTTCATAATGGTTATACCAGTCTGCAATCCCACCAACAGTGAACTAAGGTCCCCTTTTCCCTACACCCTCTCCAACATATGTTGTTTGTTGATTTGTTTATAACAGCCATCCTGACTGGTGTAAAGTGGTATCTCATTGTGGTTTTAATTTGCATCTCTCTGATAGCTAGTGATATTGAGCATCTCTTCATGTGTCTCTGAAACTTCTCTATGTCCTCCTTGGAGAAGTGTCTGTTCAACTCCTTTTCCCATTTTTTTAATTGGGTTAGTTGTCTTCTTAGAGTGGAGTCATGTAAGTTCTTTGTATATTTTGGAGATTAAACCTTTGTCTGAGGTATCATTGGCAAATATGTTTTTCCATACAGTTGGTTGTCTTTTTACTTTAATACTGTTTTCTTTAGCCACACAGAAGCTTTTTATTTTGATGAGATTCCATTTGTTTATTCTTTCCTTTATATCCCTTGTTCTAGAGGACATATCAGTAAAAAAGTTGCTGTGTGAAATATCTAAGAATTCCCTGCCAATGTTCTCCTCTAGGACTTTAATGGTTTCAAGACTTATATTTAAGTCTTTTATCTGCCTTGAATTTATTTTGGTGTATGGTGCAAGTCTGTGCTCGTTTCATTTTTTTGCACATAACTGTCCAGTTCTCCCAACATCATTTGTTGAAGAGGCTATCTTTACTCCATTTTATGTTACTGCTCCCTTCATTGAATATTAATTGACTGTAAAGAGTTGGGTTGATATCTGGGCTCTCTGTTCTGTTCCATTGGTCTATGTGCCTGTTTTTATGCCAGTACCAGGCTGTTCTGATTACAGTGGCTTTGTAATACAGTTTGATATCAGGTATTGTGATCCCTCCTACTTTGTTCTTCTTTCTCAAAAGTGCAGCTGCTATTCAGGGTTGTTTATGGTTCCATAGAAATTTTTGAAGTGTTTGTTCTATGTCTGTGAAATATGCCATCAGTACATTAATAGGTATTACATTGAATCTGTAAATTGCTTTGGGTAGTATGCACATTTTGATGATGTTAATTCTTCCAATCCATGAACAAGGTATATGTTTCCATTTGTTTGCGTATTTCCTGATTTCTTTCTTCAGTGCTATGTAGTTTTCTGCATACTAGTCTTTTACCTCCTTAGTTAGGTTCATTCCCAGATATTTTATTTTTGTTTTTGCTATATCAAATGGGATTTTTTCCTTGATTTCTGCTTCTGCTGATTCATCATTGGTGTACAAAAATGCCTTTGATTTCTGGATATTGACTTTGTAACCCGCTGTTTTGCCAAATTCATTAGTTAGTTTGAGCAGTTTTTTGGTAGAGTCTATAGGATTTTCCATGTACTATCATGTCATCTGCAAACAGTGACAGTTTTGTTTTCTCCTTTCCTATTTGGATGCCTTTTATTTCCTTTTCTTGCCTGATCACTGGGGCTAAAACTTCCAATGCTATATTGAATAGAAGTGGTGAAAGTGGACATCCTTGTCTTGTTCCTGATCTTAGTGAAAAAGCTTTTAGTTTTTGCCCATTGAGTATGATGTTGGCTGTAGGTCTCTCATATATGGCCTTTATAATATTGAGGAATGATCCCTCTATTTCCACATTGCTGAGTGTTTTTATCACAAATGGGTGTTGCATCTTTTCAAAAGCTTTTTCCGAGTCTATTGATATGATTTTTGTCTTTGCTTTTGTTTATGTGATGTATTACATTTACTGATTTGTGAATGTTGAACCATCCTTGCATCCCTGGGATGAATCCCACTTGGTCATGGTGTATGATCTTTTTGATATATTGTTGGATGCGATTTGCCAATATTTTATTGAGAATTTTAGCATCTATGTTCATCAGCGATATTGGCCTGAAGTTCTCTTTCTTTGTTGTGTCTCTATCTGGTTTTAGATCCCATTTGCTTATTCTTTCCTTTATCTGGGAATAAACCTAACTAAGGAGGTGAAAGACCTGTATGCAGAAAACTACATAGCACTGAAGAAAGAAATCAAGGAAGACACAAACAAATGGAAACATATACTGTGTTCATGGATTGGAAGAATTAACATCATCAAAATGTCCATACTACCCAAAGCAATTTACAGATTCAATGCAATACCTATTAAAGTACCAATGGCATATTTCACAGACATAGAACAAACACTTCAAAAATTTCTATGGAACCATAAACGAGCCCGAATAGCAGCTGCAATTTTGAAAAAGAAGAACAAAGTAGGAGGGATCACAATACCTGATATTAAACTGTATTACAAGGCCATTGTAATCAAAACAGCCTGGTACTGGCACAAAAACAAGCACATAGACCAATGGAACAGAACAGAAAGCCCAGAAATCAACCCAGCTCTCTACAGTCAATTAATATTCGACAAAGGGGTCAGTAATATAAAATGGAGTAAAGATAGCCTCTTCAACAAATGGTGTCGGGAAAACTGGACAGTTATGTGCAAAAAAATGAAACTTGAGCACAGACTTGCACCATACACTAAAATAAATTCAAGGTGGATAAAAGACTTAAATATAAGCTGTGAAACCATTAAAATCCTAGAGGAAAACATTGGCAAGGAAATCTCAGATATTTCACACAGCAACTTTTTTACTGATATGTCCCCTAGAACATGGGACATAAAGGAAAGAATAAACTATTTTCTTTATTTTTTTGATATTTAAAAGAGACATGTCATTTTGTGATTATTACCTTAGACTTATTTTTGCCTTAGAAATAAAAAAGGAATATGATTATAAATAAATAATCAATACATATACATACTCACAGATGTGTAAATGCAAACATTTGAAACATAAAGTTAGAACTTGGAAATAAATTTATATAGAGGTAACCTATTGTCTGTTAATATCTATTAATATCACCTTCAACATTACATATAAAATCTTGCTATTTTATATTTATTTATATATTTTTAAAATATTTCTCTCTATACACAATAGACATAAAGTCCATGAGGGCATGGATATACCAGAGCACAAGAGCTCAAAATTACATATTAGAAGAACAAGAGATGATTCAACAGATCTTAAAGGAATTCAACTACTGAGGTAACAGCCTAATAGGCTAAAAGCATAGTTTGCATTAAGCACATGGCAACCTATCTGTAGCACAATGGTTTATTAATTACTCAATAGACTCTCAACTGATGAAATTGTTGTACTTTCTAAACCCAGATTATAATAATGAATATAGAAGAGCCTATGTTAATGTCACTCTGAATATATTTGGCAATTATTTATTTAGTGGTTAATATATGTCAGGCATGGTTACAAATAATACATTTCATCTTTGAAGGAGTCTACAAGTACAGCCAAATTATCATTTCTATTTTATCAATTACAAAAAAATGGAGATATAAAATGTTTGGGAAATTTGCTCAAGGTCAGCAAACTAAAAAAATTATTGAGGTTATAATCCAAACACTGGAATACTAATTTAAATTATACCTTTTAAACCACTACTGTCTCTTCATCCTTCCACTGACAGATTATCTTTTCAGTACAGTAAATAAACTAAAAGCTCCAAAAGAACATTTGGTGCTTTATTATTCTCTCTAAGCTCTAAAAAAAGCTTTACTTGCATTCTTATTTATTGCAGTCTATAAAGAAAAAAATGATTTCAAAATTCTGAGTCTAGTTAATGAAACATATTGCATATATAAAAATAAAACTCAGATTAATAGCAATTCACTCATTCATGTTTATAGTTTCCACTATCCACCCACCTCCAACACATACTTTACAGTATTTATTATGTGCCAAACCTGGGGAAGACATTAAGTTCTCATCCGTAAATAAGTGAGGTGTTATACATGGTTTCACAAAGCTCACACTTTATGAGGCAGAGGCTAATCTGTAGAAAAATAGTTCTAAAATTGTGATTAATCTTAAATGAAAGTATAACATGGATGGATGCCATAAATGCACTGAAAATATTCCCTGACTCTCTACATCATAACTTAGAGAAATCTGATTAAGGAGAAATAGTCAAAATGAAGAGTGTTTCCTTGAAAAGTGATGAGTATGTAGTGAAATATAATCAAAACAAAAACTGCACTGTAGACTCCTGTATTGGGAGTATACTGAGCATACTTCCAGTATTTTGTTTTTGGTTCATCAATAGAGTGTTTCTCATAAAGTCCACAGAGAACACTGATATCAGAATCATCTGGAGTGTTTCTTGATAAGGTATATTCCTGATCCATTCCCTACATATACTGACTATAAACCCTAAGAGAGAAGCTATGAATCTGTATTTTATTAGATTCCATAATTATTATTTTACAAGCTGAAGTTTAAGGAGCATTGAATTAAACCTTAGCTAAGTTTTATTATGTGTCTATAACCTTAATATATTTTCATAATTCTGTGTGGTTTATGGAATTTTTGTTTAATTTACTTCAGTTGAAAAGACAATTTTAAAATTATGATATTATTGAATATACTTTATAAAAGCAAGCACAAAGTAAAAAAATAAATACAAACACCTACGTAGTCCCCTTTAATTTTTGCCATTGCTCTTCAATAAGTGGAAAACATCGATCTATGTATCTCTTCTTTTCTCCCCTCCTCTATCTTTCTTACTTGCTTCTTGCTTCCTCCATCCCTTGTCTTGCTCCCTTTCTCCTCTGTATGTACTCAAATGTGGGTGTGACAAAATGATCATCCCCAAATGTTATTGTGTTTATGGCCTCATGAAGAATGATGAAAACTATTTCTCAACAATATTCTTTACTAGTCTGATCAATAAAATTAATTCACCAAAGAGCTTCAATTTTTCATTTCTAATCGAAATGAACTTGAATATATTTTCATGTATCATTGACTATAATTCTTCCTTTTATTTCTTATTTTAAATTTTTTCTACTCTCCTAAGGAGTCTTCATTTTATTGATATATCATATATGTTGATCAGATTTTTACAATTTCTAAGGAATAAGATCATAATTACCCCTCTCATATTGTGCTGTGTTTCCTAAAAGCAGCTGGTAAGTGGATCTAGATAAGAATAGATCAAAAGACCTAAGTAACATTTACTCTCCAGTAGACCTTCTTACATTAGAAGTTTGTTATTGTCAAACAAATATTTGAGACTGTAAATAATTTTGACAAGGATTGTAATGCATATCACCAATATCAGATTTGAGTATATATGTGTGATTTCTTTGGAGCAGACATTCAAGATGGTAACTGAGACTACATATTTACAAGAAAACACTGCTTTGAACACAAACACACATGTACATAGTCCAGTGTATACAGAATATTTCTCATGGTTTATTTGCTATGAAAGACAGAAGATAACTTCTACCTAGAGGGGTTTGAGAGAACTTAATCTCACAAGAAATGCAGTAAGAGTGGCAGATGCCTTCCACCCTGGGTTCACTACCTTGGGAAAGACAGCTGTTGGGGTGTTTTCGATTGGGTCTCCTGCCCTCCACAAACATATTTGATGTTCATTCATGGTCTTTTGGCTCATATCCCCACAAGCATCTGTGAGGATGGCATGTTGCCTGTTCACAATTTGGTGAGTCTGTTCCACTAGGAAATTGGTGCCCAGTCAATAAGCGTTTTCTTGGGTAGCTGTGTAAGCCTTACCCTGCAATCCTTGAAACTAGACCATACACTCTGACAAGTGTATCTTATTGGTGGAGGTTTGTTCTCCTCTCAGAAACTTATTTTGCATGATATCTACCTTTTTTTAAGGTAAGAGGATATATTTAGCTTAGTTCAGCATGGAGAGTTCTTTCTACAGATGTTATTTTTATTTTTAATATTATATGTAGAGAAACACTAGAGTAGTGCTGCCTTTTAAAAATAACTGTTGCCTCAGTATTGAGTAATATTTCACAGTACTGTTTTGCTTTGATTTATTATTGTAGTTTTATATTATTAGTTTATAGAATAATGTCTAATATATTGGAGCTGTTTTTATTCTCAGTCTACATTTCAAAACTGTCATTCAATAAACACATATGTTTAGGTATTGTCATAAAGAAAAACAAATTAGAACCTTGAGTTGATAAAGAATGCAAACAATGAGGAAATTCAGTGATCTCTAATTGATATTTATGACATAATAGCTATAAAGATAAGAAAGAAATCTAAGAGTCATTTCATATCTTTTTATATGGCTTTTCAGTTAACTTAGGAAATAGTTTTCTATAAGGAATATAATTCTGAAGTGTTTAATAACTGTGAAGAAGACATTTAAAAACTGCAATTGTACTCATTTTTTATTTTCCTAAAATATAAACTGAACAACTCATGATTATTTAAAAACATCCAGTCTACCTATTATATGTTTCTACTATGATTATAAATGTACTTCCCAATTTAGAAACCCATGGTAAAAATAGAAGTATATCAATACCATCACTGATTGCCACACTGTTCATAAGTGATAATAAAATGAATTAAGCAGGTTCTATCATACGTGTAGAGGAATGCAGTGAAGCCATACCAAAGTCTTAAATGCAGATGCTATCTGTTCGCATTGTCTTTTTGATGGGAAATAAATTAAAATGACCATGATCAGTTTCATACAGTTGCTAAGAATTTCAAGTGCTTCTCTGCCAGATTTCCAAGCAAACATACTCATTATAATCAGCAGGGGATCTGAATTCAAGTCCCTACTTAGTGTCTTACAGAGTAAAATAGGATTTATAAGGCATGAACATCCCATTGCCCTCTTCAGGAAATAGTCCCTAGCTGTCAATTTGTTTGATAATTTACCTTAGTGCAACCTAATTCTTTTTTTTTTAGTACTCCCTGATGATGAGGATGCTTCCCCTGCAGATAATATTGCACTCATTCCTACAAAGAGCAGAAGCCTAAAATATTAGCCAATGTAGCCTAAGAAAAATCCAGCACAGAGCATTTCCTTTTAATACTTTTTAAAATTCTTTTTAGAAACTCCTCAGTCTAGTATGTGGCATCCTTTCATTTTGATAGCATTTTTTTGTTCTTGACCCCCTTTCAAAACTTTTCTATTTCATATTTAAAGGGAGAGAAATTAGAACAAATCTTTGTTTCTTTTCCTAAAATTGGATGTATAAAAATATATCCAGGAGGCATTATTCTATAGTTCAAGTCTTCTGGCAAATTATATTCATTTATGCTGAAGAGGGACAATAAAGAGATTTAATCGATATGATCAGATTTCATTTGTCACAGAAGTTTACATAGGGAATCAGATATAGGAAATTGGACTGGAGGTAATAACTCAGGAATAAATTATTTAAAGTACATTTTTGTGCAAAATGGTCCTGCTGAAGCATCTGTGAAAAACAGCAGGTTCATGTGTATAAAGCAAAAAAAGGTGAGAATTTGTAGAACTGAAAGGGGCCACAAAAATTTTATGTTTATATAGATCTTCAGTAGAACAAACAACCCTTGTTTTGTTTTTTGACATATATTTTCACAACTTCTCTAACAATTTCTTATACTTGTTCTATAAACTCAAACCACAGTAATTAATCTGAGTATCTTCATCTTGGTATCATTCACTGACTCATTCTTTTATTTATTTGTTCATTTCATTGACACTCTGTCCAATTTGGGGATTGGTAGGAATTAGAGGAAGAATTTATATAAAGATCAATGAAACCCAAAAGAGGAACTTCTAATTTATAAAGGAAAACAAACCTGCTAATATGCCTAGCTTGGTGGAATAATGTACTAAAAAGTGGGTGATTTAAACAGCGTAAGTATATTGTATCACAGACAGAAGTCCATGATCAAAATGTGGGAAGGGTTGGCTCCTTCTGAAGGCTTGGAGGGAGAACTCTGTCCCTTATCTCTCTCCTAATTCTACCTGTCTGCTGACCATCTTCAAGGTTCTTTGGTACCTGTTTTATCATTCCAAATTCTGTCTTGCTGTATACCCATGTAGCTGTGCTGCTTCAGATTTTCTCTGTTTATAAGGACACCATCCATTGGATTAGTTGCCAACTTCCCTGTAGTATGAGCTCATCTTAACTAATAACAGCTGCAATCACTGTTTCCAAATAAGATTATATGGTCAGGTGTTGGGGTTTAGAACTTCAGCCTATGAATTTTGGAGGACATAATTTAGCCCATAATAAAAATCTACCACAATATCACATAATTATCACAATGATAATGTGCTAACTCTACAGTAGCACAAGTAAAGAGCCAATAATTGACAAGGAAACTAGGAAAGGTCACACAGAGCAGGAAGAGGGGCAACTGGCAAAGTACTGAAGCATGAATATGTAATCACCAAGTGAATAAGGATCATACTATTGAATAAGTGAATAAGAACTATTTCTTGGTAGTAGAAATAGTTCATGAAAATATGTATATGCATTAAAGAGTGATTCCTGATGGTAAATTAATGACATATTTAGATTCTTTACAGTAGTAGTGGGTAAAGATATAACATGAAAAGGAAAACTAATAGATCATAATGACCATTATTAAGAGATACTTCAGGAACTGCTTTTGAAGCATATAAAATGATGCCTACTGCAGGCTGTAATTACCAGAGAAAAGTTGACATTCATTCATTCATTCATTCATTCTGTCATTCAATAAATAATTTATTTAGTACTTCAAGATTCCAAGGCCAATTCTAGTTGCTAGGCTCACATAAGAAAACAAATACCTAAGTCTAATACAGCTAAAAATAAATAATCAAAAGAGTATACAAATTAACATAAGGTGATAAGTTCTAATGAGATGTGTAAGGTGATCTAAGTGGGACAGAAAAGGTAATTAGGTACAGTGGAATTTGATATTTTATTTGGGGTGATCAAAAAGAGCCTTAGTGGTAAGGTAGAATTTGAAAAGCAATACAAAGAAATAGAGCTTCTCATGTAGTTTCTTGTCAAGCAAAGAAAAATCTGATACAAAGGCCCAGATGGGAAAGCCCACTTTGTATTTTATAGAAACAGCAAAACAAACAAACAAACAACCCCCCCAAAAACCCCTCATATGGCTGAATCAGACTGATTAATAGCAGTTAAATTCAGAGAGTTGGGGTAGGAAATTGGGGGCCAAATATGAAGGGACTTGAGGATAGGAAGGACCACTTTTCCCCCCTCTGAATGAGAAAGTAATTAGATGTATTAAAGAAATAATCTTAACTAAAAATGTTACTAAACCTCTGTATCTACCTGTCTATCTGTCTTCTTTTACCAGGGTCATTCTTGCAGTTTTGTTGTGAATACACTATATGCTGGGCTGTGGTAGAAGCTGAGGGATTAAATTAGAGGCTGTTATAATAATCCAGGACATAGAGGCTTGACCAGGGGCATTATTGGTATGTGAACATATTCTGCATTTTGCTGAATATATTTTGAAGTAGAGCCAAAAAGGGGTTTATGGATGAGTTAAATCTTTGATGTGAAAAAAGTATAGGAAAAGAAATATGTTTTTTTTGATACAGGAAAGGCAGATTGTTCTCAGGTTTTTTTCCCCCCTGCCCAGGAAGGTAGGGAGTAATTGAAGGAAATAAACTCCTATGTGGCAACAGAAGGAATACAGCATTTATGGAGAAAACAGGTTTAGATCATACATGCAAGGTCTCTTTTGATTGTTTCTATCTGTTCAGTAATATAAATGGGAGGCTAAGTCATGAGCTGACAGAAAGTATAGGGAACAGTTACTAGAAATTTGAGAAAGGAAGCAAGTAATGAGATAGTCATCTAAGAATATGGCACAGTGCATGGACTCAAGACCACCTACCTTTTAGAGAATTGAGACCAATTTTCAGGGATTTAAAGGCCAGTATGTCTTTGTGTTTTAACCATTGTGTTTAGTCATACCAGAATATATAGAGAACGATAAAAAGCAGGATTTAACTAGGTTTATCAGGCAAGTATGATAAAATAAGTTTAGGATAAAGATTCTAGAATGTATACGATGAAATGGTCTCAATAAAACACCGTGGAATCTAAAGAGTGACGGAAGAGGAAAGAGAGCATGAGGTGGATGAAAGGAGGAAAAATATGTATATTTAAATCAACTAGTTGGTCTTATGAAATGCTGAGACTGTGACAGAAGAGAAAGTAAACTGGAGAAATGGAAACCAAGATTAAGGCAGCTATAAATTCTAAAACCACTTCCTAGTAGTCTAAGAATGATTTATGCATAAAGGATGCTCTTTTAATATAATTTATAAAACAATTTAAAAACCAGAGGCAAAGTAAGTGATCAACAACAGGAAATATTTTCACTTTATTTTTTATCTATTTATTGAGATTTTTCTCATCAATTAAATGATTATATAATTTTAGAAATAATATAATAAAGAAATTAGATTATGTTAAGCACAACAGACAAACTACAGAACAAAGAATTGTTTAGACAGTGCAATTTCAAAATTATATAAATTTTTAAAAATTAATAAAGTTTGGTGGAAAACACAAGTACTAGGTTATTTTTACATGAACAATTATTTTCTCTCTTTTTACTTTTTTCTTGCTTTAGTAACACATAGTAAACAATATCTGTAATATGTTCAGTAGTTGTTCTCTAATTTTAAATACACAAATCCTGTAATCGGCTAGTTATGCCATATGAGGAATAACTATGTGTTAAAACACTTTGAAGTCATAGGAATTTGGGGGTAAAATTCTAAGCACTACATAAAAATGCAAAGTAATACAGTGTCCTAGAGACATAAAAATAGCTTGTTCTATAAACTGGAACAAGCCTTCAAGGCTCAGAAACCAGGCATCTTTACTATGATTTAGTATATGAACCAATTCAGAAAGTGCAACAAACTATAAAGACATAAACATTAATCTTCAGAATGAAAGCTCAGAGTACACCAAAAAATAAATATGCAACAGTATAAAGTACAAAAGTTTAGAAATACAAAGTTTTAAAAGGCCTGCTTAAATTTCTTTAATGAAAAGAATAGTACTCCTTTGATTTTAACATTCAATAATAAATGCAATATATTCCTTATGACATACATTTCACAACTCATGTAGTACACCCTGGCTGGTGTAGCTCAGTGGATTGAATGCTACCTGTGAGACAAAAAGGTTGCCAGTTCGATTCCTGGTCAGGGTACATGCCTGCATTGTGGGCCAAGTCACCAGTTGGGGCAATGCCTCAGGCAACCGATAGATATTTCTCTCACACATCAGTGTTTCTCTCCCTCTTTTTCTCCCTCCCTTCCCCAATCTCTGAAAATAAATACATGCAATCCTTTTAAAAAAATTAAAAAATATGCTCATCAAGTACAAAATAGCATTATCCTTAAACTATAATCTACAGTAAGGCTTTTGGATATATTCTTTTTCTTAATTATTTTGTTTATATTATTCTACATATTCCACAGACTATGTGACATGAATTATATAAAGAGAATATTGACAAGATGATTGCTTTAAACTCTGAAATATAAAGATTACTAAGCTAAAATTTATGCTTTTTAGACACTGCAAACTTTTTATTTGTCCATGCCCATGTTTTTACTACAATTATTTCTAAGTAAATAATAACTACTGTCATGTTTTATGTATTTAGTTGTTAACGCAATGATTTTCTGATCAAAAAGTGCTCACGGTGTGAGGTTTATTGGAAATAGTCTTTTGTAATGGCAGCAGCTATTTTCAAGATTTTTTAGGGTTTGTACTGCTGAAGATTTTTAATGCTTGGTATTTCAATAAGCAAAATTGTTTTTTCCTTAACTTGTACAATGGGGCACTTAGTATAAGGGTTGCTATTCAAAACACTGATGGTCACACCTAAAACCTCAGCAATCATTCAACAATGAAATATCAGACTTGCAGGAAAACGAATGATATCTGTATAAACCTATTCCTCTCTCTTTCTCTCTCTCCCATTGTCTATCTCTCAGAGGCACAATGACTAAAATGCCCTAGTTACCTAGTTACTTCTTCTTGTGTTAAGGCACTTGTTAAAGAACACCGATGAAGAAAGAGAGGATAGTTCTATATATTATTTTTCTAAGACCTCTAATTCAGTCTTACAGCTGGGCCTAAATCACAATTCAAGGGATTTCTGTTTTCTGCTTCTGTGAAGAGTTATAGCATTGGTTAGAGAATTTTTTAAAATGAGTAAATAGGGATATAATAGAAGTGAGTTATTATAATCTCATTTAGTCATCTTATATCACAGTTTTGATCTAATTGACTTGTGCACCAATCTGGACCAAAACAGCCTTTGGACCAAAACTACATTTATGGTTAATTATTATTATTACCACTTTACCTCGTAAAGGTCTTAATATTTCAAATTGCATTCACATTCCTTTCCCAGCAAATTATATTATGGTCATCAATAAACGATAGATCCTTATAGATTGCATTGTGATGTATATCTGAGTTTAGGTAAAAAATATCTCAAACATAAATTTATTAAAATCTCTTGCTGACTTGCATGTTTGCCTCCTTGAACTATACTTTCCTTAAGAGAAGAAACTACATTTATTTATGTTTGTATTATAGTTAGTGGTTTATTCTTTATAAATAGCTAGAGAATCATTACTGGAAAACTAAATAAATTTACCACTTAAAAGACTGGAGGAAATGGGTTGAAAATCAGGTGAATCCAATGGAATGCAAAGAAATATATGTTCAGGTCATGGGAGATTGCGTATGTAATAAGCAAAATACAGAAATGATGAGGAGGGAGATTAAGAAACAAAAAAAGCACTACACATTTTAGACTTTTTGAAGATAAGGAATACAGAGCAATGAGTAACAAAGAAGTAAATGTTACCACCCTTGCAAATTATTCTAGGACAAATTCTGCTTAAGATGGAGTCAAGGTATGCCCTGGCTGGTGTAGTGCAGTGGATTGAGCATGGGCCTGCACAAAAAAGGGTTATTGGTTCGATTCCCGGTCAGGGCACATGCCTGGATTGCTGGCCAGGTCCCCAGTTGGGGACACATGAAGGGCAACCATGCATTAATGTTTCTTCCCCTCTCTTTCTCCTTCTCTTTCCCTCTCTCTAAATAAATAAACAAAATCTCTAAAAAAAGATGGATTCAAGGGAAAAGTGTCTGGCTATGATAACAGTAAATAGCTTACATATTTATAAACTCCATAATTTAAAAAGTACTTTGTCACATCCTAATGCAGTACATCTATAGTCTTATCCAAAATATATCTGGGGTTACTGACAGAGACCAAGACAGAGGCCAAACCAATCCAATTCTTGCCCATGTCCCCAGGCAAATAAAACTATTTTATCTGAACTAAATAATAATTTAAGGTAGAAATTTTACTTTACAAAGGACATCGTGCAACAAAATGTTGAAAACCACTGATTCTCAAGTTTCTTCTAACATTTAAAAGGAAGCACATTTTAAAAACGTTTTTTAGTGGGAAACTTGTGCCTTTTGCATTAATTGCAGTAGAATAGAGCTACACATGTTTTTCATTTCCACTGAGTAGGTTAATACTCCAAACTCACAGAATTTTCTCCCTTTACTTGTAAAGAGGCAGCATCTTCCTATTTCTGTTCAAAACATCCAATACTATTTCACAGTCAGCGTCTGGGAGAAGGAAAACCAATACTTTTCCGTCTTGACTTCACTACTTCAGAAAGTGACCCCTGGTGAGGCTCAGTGACTTGCTAAGGATCTCACCAAAAGTCAGAGTCACAGCAGGGATTCTTGGTCACCCGTCTGCCTTTGCCTCCGTTATCCTGAACCTGCACCCACGAACAAAGCACACGTGTGCCACTAACTCCAGCTCTTGTTTAAACGTACCTTTTAGCAGCAGGCATATGTGATGAATTCATCAGGGCATCTTTAATGAAACGGAAAGCTTTTAGCAAGAAGCAAAATTCAGCAACTGAAAAAAAATTTTAACTAAATTACACATTTTACACGAAATGCCAACATAACTGTCTATGTTGAATTTGTAGAGAGTCTGCGGGATCCCTCGCAAGTGGTAATTAACTGTAAGAATATTTGATCATTACGTACCGAGAAAGGTTATGTCTTTAGTTATAAGTAAATGCATGGTTAGTTAGGAACCGCATTTTCTCAAGTTATAAATATCTATTTTTGTTTGTTAAGGCTTGTTCTGCATCAGAGGGTTTATTGATTGGTGTTCAGAATGAGCTAATTTGAGTCTGCTCTCCTGTTTATCTTACCCTAGTAAAAAAAAGTAAGCTTATTCTCTTATACTTTTTAATTAATACCAGATATAATAAATAAAAGTGTATAAATATAGAAAAAAGTTAAATGCCTAAAAACCACAGTGGCTCCCTTCCTTAGATTTTAAGCTGGATTCAGCGGAGCCAGCTGTTGTAAGTTTCATCCTTCAGAAGCTCAATCACATGTATCGAGTGGAATGTGATGTCTGGTGTTCATGTGGATTTTCAGTCAGTTATACTTATGGGATTGCAGTCTGTGCACAATGTGAACTCTATCAAACGTGGAATTAACTGGTGTCTGTGATTATGGATATTAGCTTGTACAGACATCCATTCTTTTTGACCACTCTTTTCTCAGAATGTTTGTGTCCCTTCAGAGAAGAATTAAAAATAATAATTCCACTGATTACATTGCTGTTACATCATCACTGATAATAATAAAAGATTTAAAGCTTAGTTTCTCAGTCCAAAGTAGTGTATCAAGTTACAAAGGTCAATGAGTCACCAATAACAGCATCTTGCCAAACCTGTGGGCATTTTTTTCTTCCTCTTACTCAAATTGTCAACTTCATTTGAACTATCTGACCACGCCCTCTTTCCTGGGATGATACATCCTCTAGTTCTCCAAGACATTACAATAGCCTGTTTTTTTTCTCTTCTTTTTTTTAGAGAGAGAGAGGGAAAGCGAAGGAGAAAGAGAGAGAAATATCAATGTGTGGTTGCCTCTCACATGCGCCCCACTGGGGGGATCTGGCCCACCACCCAGGCATGTGCCCTGACTGGGAATCGAACCGGTGACCCTTTGGTTCAAAGCCCAGGCTCAATCCACTGAGCTACACCAGCCAGGGCTAGCCTGGTTTCTTATCACTCATTCTGTTTTGTTCCTTTGCTGCGTCTTGCTCCACCATCAAACATACAGATACTGAAGTGTCCTTTGTTCCTTGATGACTTTCAGATGATTAAGTTTGGCCTTTCCCACACACTCCAGAATAGTATAACCAACAGTTAATTTATGCCAAAGAGATGTCTATCGATCACCTCGACATTTAAGGTTTTGATTTTTTTAAAAACTGTGTTGACATTCAGTGTTAATTTATATTGGTTTCAGGTGTACATTATAATTGTTGGACAATTACATAATGTTTTGAAGTAAGTTTTTTCTGATAAGTCTAGTACCCACCCTGTATAATTATTATAATAGTATTGGCTATAACTAGGTATTATCATATTACTTACTATATTTATTACATTTTACTTTACCTTCCCATGACTATCTTGTGACTACCAATTTGTGCTTTTTGATTTCTTCACCTTTTTTACCCATCCCCCCCACACCACGGTAACCTTTATTCTATTCTCTGTATCTATGAGTCTGTTTCCGTTTTGTTTGCTCACTTATATTGTCATTTAGATTTCCTATATAAGTGAAATCATATGATGTAGGGGACTGGTTTGTCTTGGCCTGGCAAATGTGACTCAGCTCTGTATGGAAAACCTACAGAAGCTAAGTGGTGGGCAGGAGACAGACCTTCAAACTGAGTTTTCCCATGGGAATCAGGCCTAGAAAATGCATACAGACTGTTCTGGCTTGCTCTTGCTAAAACTTCCTCACCCTTGTCTAAAGCAACAAATGTGTATTGTCTATCTTCAAGGTAACTTCCAAAGCCTGTGTGAGCTCTCCCAAGGACAGAGCTAATTAGCTCATTGCCACCCCCCTCTGCATGTTATTTTTATTTCCTTGATTGTACCTAGAAAGTAGACAATAATGTTCTGTGTGATAGATAATAAATCTTTCTATGATGTAAGACCCCAGGAAAACAAGAAAAGCCTGTCTAGGCAAGGGTCGGGGCGCTCCCCTCTTGAGGGAGTGGCCGAGGCACCATAGGCACTCTCCCCTTGAGAGAGGAGTCGCTCCTGTTCCTTTTTTCTACACAGGGTTGTTGTCACCTGTGCATTGATTTTCATCATCAGCCACAATAGGCGGACTCTGATGACAGGGTCTGCTACAATATGGTATTTGTTTTTCTCTTTCTAACTCACTTCCCGGAGTTTTGATTTTTCACCTGTCCCTCAGCTATAGCTTATGGCACTTAGATTGGCACCACCTAACTATTCAGGCCACGAATCTAGGAGTCACTTTCCCTATTTTTTCCTTACACTTTTAATCTAACAAGTAAGTTTTGTCGCATCAGTGTCTAAAATATATCCTGAATTAGATCCCTCAATTTTTAATATTATAATCACATCTAAGTTACCAGCAACTCTTACCTAAGCTACTTACTAAAAAAGTCTCTTTATAGAACTTCTTGAGCCTACTCTTGCCCTCGCAAATTCAACTTCTAGTAAATCATGTAAGTCATATAATTCTCTACTCACTTAAAAAATAATCCAGTGTTTCCATTACATTATGAGTGGAAATGAATTCACCTTTCATGTTAGAAGGCCTTCCATTAAAGAGTGTTCAACTCCCTAAATTTTAACTCATCTGGCCTTCCACCTGCCTGAAAATGATCAAGCATGTTTTTATGTCATAGCGTTCACCCTTCACAAGTTTACTTCTTGGAAAACTCCCATGCTTCTCCCTCAGGCCTTCAGACAGATGCTTGCTATATTGGTCTCAGCTCAAATATCGAGAGATCTTTCCCCGATAACTCACCTAAAGCACATCTCAGACACTCACTCTCTATCATATGACTCTATTTTGCACATCTCCTATCATTCATCATTAACTTGTTTGTTTCTATGTTTCTGGGTGTTTCTCCCTATTAGCATGGCACACTTCACCGCTGCATGTGTAAGTCCTGGAAAAAGAATAAAACATATGTTGACTGAATGAATAGAAAAAAGATTATGAATAACTTTAGAATGCTTATGAAATTACACTGTGATTATATATATTTGATATTATACTTCAAGACCAGTCTCATAGTTATCAACTAACTTGGCATGCTCTAATCCTGCCTTGTTCATCAGACTAGAATAAGTAAAAGATTTCTAAGCATATGCTCCACAGTTCATTCTGCTCAGGCCAGCAGTTGACCAATCAAGATGGACAGCTGGTGGTAACACTTTTAGCAGTTTCCAGGTGGATTCCCATTACTTTATTCCCATTACTTTAACCTTAGGAGGTTTAAGTCAGCCCAAGACCATTTCTGAAGAGCTCAGTTTCAAAAACTTTCTGCTCCAAGGCATAAAGTTCTAAAAGAATAAGTGCAATCATCCAGCATCCTAGTATAACAGTATAATCTAGATGTGGTCTGATTATTATTATTTTTTAAATTTTATTTAGTTATTTTTCAAGTACAGTTTTTTGTCTATTTCTCCCATCCCAGCCCCCCCTGCCCCGTCTCCCCACCTCCCTCCCATTTCCTCCCCCCCAGTCCTCATCCCTGTGTCTTTCATACTTGTTCCTCAAAATGCCTCCCCTTTTCCCCCCTTAAATTCCCTTCCCTCTCCCCTCTGGTCACTGCCCACTTGTTCTCTATTTCAGTGTCTTTTTGTTTTTATTCTGTTTGCTTGTTTGTTTTGTTGTTTAGCTTCCTGTTAAAGGTGAGATCATATGGTATTTTTGTTAAATAACTTTTGACTCCTAAACCCCAAATAAGCTATGACATGAAGGTAAATGAAATGCTAAGTCAATGATTGTGCTTCATCTCAAACTTCAGACAACCCCTGGATAAGAAAAATTGTTTTATTTGAGGGTCAATGTTCACTTTTTGGTTGTTAAGCATTATTTTAAAAATGTATCATAAACTTGATGAATGTTAAAGGTTTAAGAGAGAGTCAATTCAGGAAATTAAAAGTTGTGAGTCCATGTCACTTGAGTAATGTTGAGCAAATACTTTGACTTAGAACTCTATATTTTAAAATATCATCATACACTTTAACTCTGTTCCTTACATTCTCTTCCTCTCTGCAGAGTAACTCATGATCATCTGCAGAAGTCCAGTTCCACCTTCGAACAGCTCTAACCCATGATGCTCTCTGGAAATCTTACAATTATATTATGAAGATTTAAATTATAAACTGCCTAAGTGTTCTTCCAGTGTAAACATCTATAAGGGATCTCCTTGAGTATTTTACTCATTATTTTATATAACCATAATTTCATTCAAAGTGAAAAGCATTTCTGTCAAGGGAAAATAAATTATTTTCAAGATATGTGTAAAAGCAAAAAAAAGAACCTAAGGATAACTCTTGTTTTGGATATTTCAGTTCATGGGATTTTCTGAAGCATTGATTTTAAAGGAAATGTATTTATAATCTAAAAGATAGTAATATAATTTGACAGACTTGTAGTAATTTTCTAAAAAAACAAACTATCTTTACATGATCTTTTATTTTATGCATTTATTTATTTTTAGAGAGGAGAAGAGACGGAGACAGAGAAGGAGAGAAACATCAATGTGTGGTTGCCTCTCACACTGCCCTTACTGGGGACCCGGCCTGCAACCCCAGCATGTGCCCTGACTGGGAATCAAAACAACGACCTTTGGTTCTCAGGCCAGTGCTCAATCCACTGAGCCACACCAGCCAGGTCCAATCTTTATATTTTTATGAGTTGAAAATATAAAACAAAATATAATAATGAAAAAAAATGAAATGCAGCTCATTTATCTCATTGCCAAATCCAGTAAGAAGTAACACTTGATTTTATTTCAGTCATTTTGACCATGGAGGAATAAAATGATTTTAAAACAGTTAATTCCAAACAAAAGGAAAATTTTTGTCCTTCTTGCATGATTGGCTCCTCCACTTAAATCTTCATGCCTGATCACCTTCCATGATCCAGTCTTTGTACTTGAAGTATCATACCACAAATGAAGGTCCTCATTCAGACAAATGCATCAAAATTTCTACATTACCATGTTTGACCTCACTGGGGAGAACTTGGTCATTATGCACTATCAATACATCATTGTCAAACTTGTTATCCTTACACACCTGAGCATAAGCTTTTGCCCTCATGTTTCCCTTCACCTATAAGGCCCTCTCCTAAACCCTTGATTCTTTACCTACCTACTTCTTTTTCCCCAAGGGATCTTTAACTCCCCCTTTACTACTTTAAACTATTAAAAAAAAACAAATTTAACCATAAGTTCATAGGGAATAAGGCTCTAACTATTCTTTCCTTCATAGAGGTAGAATGAGTCTTGTCTTCTCGCTGCATCTTTCGCCTCTATGCATGCCATTTACCAAAGTGACATTGTGTGAGTTTTGTGCCTCTGGTGAGGAACACCCTGTCTTATCAGTCATGGATTCTTATCAATCACAGAGTCTTATCATGTGATATATCCCTTGTACATTACAGGTGCTCAAACGATGTAAGTAAATTTAAAAATGAATAATTTAATGAAATGAAGGAATAAGTGAAGGACCCTGTAGTGTTCTTATATTCTTTAATTTCACCCTCCTCCCCAAACTGCAGGTACTCCTACAAGACTTGGGGCCAATTAAAGCAAGTTCCTCTTCTGCAGCAATTTTTAGGGGTGTTCTGATAATGCTATGCAAAGATATTTACCTAAGCTTTCTGTTGTTGTGCAACTTTATCTGGTTCACTGGGCTCTGGTAATTGGCATAGGCTTCTACTCCCTCTCCATTGGCCTTGCTAAAAAGGCTTCAAATACATTACTTTCATGGTTGAGACTTTGCAGTGGTTCCACACTATTTATTACACAAAATTCCACTGCAAAGACTAACAATCAATACCTGCAAAGTCTAGCCATTACCAATGTTTGCAGTTTAATCTCCCAAGTTTCCCCTTTGAATACCTTCTTTCATCCTAGTATTCATTATTAGTCTTCCACACTTCCAGACTCATTTACAACTACGAATTCTGTTTGTGAGTTTTCGCTGTGATGAGTATTCCCCAAACATTAATCTTACTTGTATTTTATTTGGCCTCTTTAACTCATTTATTTTTTTAAAGATTGGAATGTAAGTTTCATGAAAACAGGGCTTTCCTGTTTTATATTTACTTCTGTATTTTTGCTGAATAACAGATTTTAGCATAGAGTATTTATTTGTGTACATTACCATATATATCAAGGTGTATGTTAAGGTTATTCTCTAAAATGCATTGAATAATACTTCAAAGTTTAATGTGTATTTTTGTTTAATGTTAAATTATAATGATTATGTGTTACTGTTTTTTACATTTTTCGATTATTGTGTTTATTGATATATAAGTTTGCATGGGGTTTTTGCCTTTGTTTTTTTATTTAATATATATATTTTTATTTCATTGATTACTCAATTACATTTGTTCTATTCCCCCTCCATTCCCCTCCACCCTGCACACCCCTCCCCCACCATTCCCCCCACTTTAGTTTATGATCATGTGTCTCAAGTTGTTTAGATTCTATATTTCCCCTACTATTCTTACCCTTCCCCCTATCTATTTTCTATCTACCGTCTATGCTACTAATTTTCTGTACCTTCTCCCCCCTTCTCCTTCTCTCACTCCCCTATTGCTAACCCTCCACATGATATTCATTTCTATGGTTCACTCATGATCTAGCTGTCCTCTTAATTTGCTTTTGTTTTAGGTGTGGTTCTTGACAACTGTGAGTTTGCTGTCCTTTCACTGTTCATCTTTTTTATCTTCTTTTTCTTAGGTAAGTCCCTTTAACATTTCATATAATAAGGGCTTGGTGATGATGAACCCCTTGAATTTGATCTTATCTGAGAAGCACTTTATCTGTCCTTCCATTCTAAATGAAAGCTTTGCTTGATAGAGCAATCTTGGTTGTAGGTCTTTGGTTTTCATGACTTGGAATACTTCCTTCCAGCCCCTTCTTGCCTGTAAGGTCTCTTTTGGGAAATCCACTGACAGTCTGATGGGAACTCCTTTGTAGGTGACTGCCCCCTTATCTCTTGCTGCTTCTAAGATTCTCTCCTACATTTTTTATCTTGGCTAATGTAATTATGATGTGCCTTGGTGTGTTCCTTCTTGGGTCCAACTTCTTTGGGACTCTCTGAGCTTCCTGGATTTCCTGGAAGTCTATTTCCTTTGCCAGAATGGGAAAGTTCTCTTTTATTATTTGTTCAAATAAGGTTTCTACTCGTGACTGTTCCTCTTCCCCTTCTGATACCCCTGTAATTCGGATGTTGGAGTGTTTAAAGATGTCCTGGAGGTTCCTAAGTCTCTCCTCATTTTTTTGAATTCTTCTTTCTTCATATTTTTCTATTTGGTCATTTTTTCCTTCCTTCTGGTCTACTCCCTTGATTTGAGTCCCAGTTTCCTTTCCATTACTATTGGTTTCCTTTGCATTACTATTCATTTCAATTACTTTAGCCTTTATATGTTCCTCTAATTTGTGACTAAAATCAACCAGTTCTGTGAGCATCCTGATCACCAGTGTTTTGAACTGTGCATCTGAAAGTTTGACTATTTCTTCATTGCTTAGATTTATTAGCTCTGGGGCTCTGAGTTGTTCTTGAGCCATGTTTTTATCTGTTTGTGCCTGTTACGTATGAGGAGACACGCCTTAGGGGTCACCAGGGTGAGGCCACCCAGGTTGCTGGTTTGTGGTGCTGTATGTGGGGGCGGGGTCAGAGAAGGAGCAATGGCGGTCCTCTCCACTCCCCTAGTCCACCTCACCACTCGCCCCCAACTGTTTATCTGAGCCCAAATGTGCGAGCCCATCTGGGGCCTGTGGGATCTGTCTCAATGCTCACTTCTTAAATAAGCTTTAATCTTATAAGGAAAAGACTTTGTCTAAAACTTTATTTTATCTCTAAAACATTGAAATAAAATATTTATGAAAGTTTAAAATTGAACATTTAGAGAAGATCTCATTTGACCAGAGACACACAGGTTCTTATATGTAGCTGAAGTACAGGGGACAAGGCTGGATGTACCCTCGGTTCAGATGAGTGGTGTTCCATTCCTTGCTGCATCTAGCGTGGGTTTTAAAATGGCAGTTTGCCTCCTTTTTTCATTTTAATTTTTCTTCTTAATGGAGTGAATCAGCAGAGGAGGTTAATATCATATTAACTGATTTTGATTCCCTCACGTGCCTGCCTTCTTGTCTGCCTTTGTCATTGCTGGGTTCTGCTGCAGAATGACTCGTTGCTCAGCAGCTCCAACGGCTCTCTCTGGCTGCCTCTGCTCCATTTTTGGTTTCTGTGGACGAATGCCGGAGTATCTTCCCAGTGCTCCACCCCTTCCTGCTGGACAGTCTTCTCCCACTTTTATAAGGTCATATTCTCTGACCAAATGAACCCCATAAAAATAACTCCCTGGAAGCTCAGCATCCATGCCTCATTAAAGTGGTGGGTAACCTGGGGGAAATTAACCTCAGGTCCACAAAAATTTACCAAGTTATTTTGCTACATTTTGGCTTCATTCAGGGATGACTCAAGAGTTGATTGTTGTACTACCTGAAAGAGGGAGCAGATGGTATGTCCCTCCGGCCCACCCTCTTATCTTCTGCTTACCAAACCAAATCAAAGTCTTGAGGGAGAAAAATTTATGTCTATTTCTGCTAGCCTCACTCTCCTCCCTTATATCTCTCTTTATTTCCATCCTTTTTTTTAAGAGAAGGGAAAGATATATATTTCTTTTTCAATCTTATCATTGTAAAACTCTATAGAGTAACAGCCTCAGTGTTTTAATGTTATAGATTTAAAGAGTATCATCTCTATGGACAAAGATCCTCCAGTTTGGAAAAGATGAGAGTTATGGTAGTTTGAGTTTGTGAAAACTTTATTTTCCAACACTGCATAAATAATTCCCTCATTTATAGTATTTTTGCATCAATTATGTATGTCAAAACTGAATGCATTTTTGTTTGTTTTTTCTTTCTGTAATAAGCTTTAGTCTGCCACACACTCCTGAAGAATTAATGCTTCTGGCAAACTGGGTTGAAGGACTTGTTCTAAAAAAATGTTGATTCACATATTAATCATTTAACACTATTAACCTATTTCCTACATAATGGTCAGCTTAACCATGGCAACACCTTACATCTAGATGAGATTCAAGCCCTGATTTAGTAAATGATTCTTCCAAAGAGACTCATTTGATTATTTGATTATGGGTTCAGGCAGGAGTTACACCCATGATTCATTCTTCTTGTTGACACACAAGTGTTACATATTTGCTATCAAGCAGAGAAATAGAGAAAAGAGAATTACCCTAGGATGCTTAGAATAAAAACATATCCTGAAAGAAGCAGAGGATGCAGAATAATTCTGAACATGGCATTATCATTCTTACAAATCTTTACTGGATTCCTTATTTCCTAACAAAGCATCAGAGAGGAAATTCTAAGACAGTATACTCAGATGAAAATATTAAGGATCAAGCATTACATTTTATTAGCATATGATCAATTGAAACTGGGTAATTAGTATATTCTCTAGGCAATGAAGTGCTATCTTTATAGAAGAAATTTAAATGTGTAACATGATATTAAAATGAGAATACTATTATATTTTTTCAGCCAAATGGAGGTCCTTAAAACCATTCAAAATACAAGTTTTTTGAGATTTTTATTTAATTGTTTTTTTCAAACAAAAGCTTTAAAATGCCATCTTGATGAATTCATCGGCCCTCTGTAGATATTTATATGGTTTTGGAATTTAATATTGCACACAGATTTTTTTCTATATAGATGTACACTACATTCCATAAGGCATACACTAAGGGTGTTTTGATCCAAGTCAGAGAATTAGATTTAAAGGCCCAATTCTCTCTGGGTTGTAGAGGCCAGTAAAATTAATTAATTCATATCTTTTTTCTTAATGTTTCTTTTCTTCCCTTTCAAAATAAAAAAAGTACAAGGTTAGAACATACAAAATTTTCCTTTAGTTTAATGTTCAGTTTTGCTTATTTTCTTACTTGTTTCTTTGTTTTGTTATCTCTTCACAAACTAGTTGAAGGTTATGTCTTGGACCTGTGGTATTTTAACCACCATCTAAACACACACACACACACACACACACACACACACACACACACACATATATATATATATATATATATTAAAACAAATGATACTAAGCAAACACACGTTTATTTTAATCATTAAGGAATTCTGAGTTAAGCCTTTTGTGTTATTTTTGGTGTCATTGAGAGCACTTAGTTTCTTTGTATGTTAATTTTTCAACTGTAAAGTCAGATTTAAAAGCTAGACTTCAAATAAAGAATAAACAATAACAAATTAGGTAGCACTTCACAAGTATAAAAGCTTAATAAAAATCCTTTGTGATCATATTTTAAACAGAAATATAATACAAAAACCAAAAATAAAAATGCAATTGACTTTTCCTAGTCAAATTCTCGGGGAGTTGTATAACTTTGTCAGACCTAGGTTTATTCACTTCCAGTACAACCAACTTTAAATAAAATGTTTAACTGAATGGATCACATCACATTTATTTTAAACATGAGTGTGCATGTGCCTCTGTGCAGGCATGTGCAGGGGTGCAGAGAATTGATGATAGGAAGGACATATGGAGAAAGTGGTGGGAATCCAGCTTTACATACATAGCTTTCTTTACCAAGTTGACTATTTTTGCATACAACAAGCTTAAGTTCTAGCACTGTGGTTGAAATGCGTTGTCATGTTTTTTTCTAGTTGTTGAAACATAACTAAAATATAAAACTGTTATTCATTACATAAAATATTAATTATGGGAAAATAGGTGTTTTCTTGTTCTCTCGATGAAGCTGGAATTATACAAAGCATTAAGGGGGTTCAGACTTTATCTCTTTGTACCCTTTCATCAAGCCAATTCTCTTTTACTAACTAATCTAGTGGAAATCATGAGAATTTATTTAAAGCTTTGTGTACAATAATAACTAAAAAATCAACTAACTGAAAAATTCTGAAACGTTATATATTCAAAATCATATGTAAATATTACATATAGTCAATTGTTTATGATATATTATTAAAATTGCCATTTGTTAAGTAAAAAACACAGCTTATAAAACTATCTAGTGTGATGACTATATACATGTGATTATAAAAACTAATTTAATATTATGAAAAAAGAGTGTAGTTATACACATTAAAATAGTAATCTTATCTCTTAGTAATGGGTATTTGAGTGCTTTTAACATTGATTACAGATACTAATTTTTCTTCATTAACATACACACATAAAAGAGGTGATTACTCCAATATAATTATTAATGATGAGTCAAGTAAATAATATGAAGGCCTGTAAAAATAAGAGAATAGATATTTAGAGAAGATGTAAATATGAAATCTTATAAGTAACATGAACATAAGAATCTGTTTGTCCTAGGATTTTTCAAACTTTAATAAACATGGCATCTAAAACCTGTTTTTTTTTTCTTTTGAAAAAAATATTTTATTTATTTATTTTTAGAGAGAGGGGAAGGGAAGGAAAAAGAGTGGGAAAGAAACATCATTATGTGGTTGCCTCTCATGTGTCCCCTACTGGGGACCTGGCCTGCAACCCAGGCATGTGCCCTGACTGGAAATTGAACCAGAAACCCTTTGGTTCACAGGCCTATGCTCAATCCACTGAGCTACACCAGCCAGGGCTGAAACCTGGTTTTTCGGTCTTGCAAGAGAATTTCCTTTGTTCTGGGAACAGATATTTTTTTGAGAGGTTGAAGGGGATTATAAATAAGGTTATTATTTCAACAAAAGTAAATATCAATTTTTTCCTGTTTGAAAATGATAAATAATCAATAGAGGTGGTTCCAGTGAAGCTACACTACAATTCAATGACATTGTTAATTTCTGTTGCTTGAGTAATAGCTGCCCTTCTGAGTGTCTGTGAAACAGTGGAGTAAACAAGGAAAGGCTTCTTTTCTCTCTAGGAATTCCTTCTTTCCAGTGGCTGTAAACAATCGTGTGTACTTGTGCATGTGCCTTCTTATTTGAGTAGCTGCTCAGAAGTGAGCTGAAACAGATTGTAGGGGAAACCTGCAGTTACCATAGTAATCTCAAAAAGAAATGGTCTCAGCTCAACTTGTCAATAATACATATTGTGCATTTCAACTTGGACCGGTCTCTAATTGGCTGACCAGTGGCATATTTTAGTGTATTATTGAATTATATATTGTGACCCATTTCAAAACAGAATATTGTTCAAAACTTACCATTAAGCAGTTCAATTGTTCATGAAGTGATTGGGAATTTCCACAAAAATTACTTTTAAAGAATGTGATTTTTATGAAGAAAATGAAGATGGAAACACACATTTGTCAGAGGGGGCAATACTTTTTTTAGGACAATCAAAACTGACTGCTTAAGAGTTGAGCTCAGAGAACTTTTGTTGGAAGAGAATGGATTGACCGTGACTGTGAAGGACAACTTGAAGAAATTAAGGGAGACCCTGGGAGGCAAACTATATGAGGTCTATGTACAGAAAAATGTAGATACTTTTTTCTTGTATTTACCATCTACTTTAAACTTTCTGTAAATTAAGAACTGGATGCTGATCTTTGTTATTCAATGCTTGCTGTCAAGGTTTTTGGCACAGTTTAATGAAACATTTTAACAACAGGGTTGTACAAAACAACAACAAACAAACAAAAAAAAACACATCTAAGCATCCAACGCATTCAAAGAAACATCTCAGGGGAAATGTGTGTACGTGTAGAAGTGTATGTGTTGAAGAGGTTCAGAACATGCATCTCTAATATGTATTACTTTGGCAAGTTGATTTTTTGAGCAGAAGGCAATAGAAACCTTGTGGGCTCAAGAGAAACCTGTACTCCTTTGAAGAATTTAAATTGGGGTATTTTCCCATAATTACAGTTATCACCAGAAATAACTTTTCATAACCTACCTAGAGCAGGGCATCTGCTATTCTTCTTGTCCTGCAATGACCTTCCTCCCCTCTGAAGCTCCAAGACATCGGACCCCATTCTTTGGCTCAGGATGTCATACATACCCCACTGGGCACTTTCTATCCCTGAACCACTAATGTATCTGGCGTTCTTATGAATACACAGGTAATTAAATGTAGTTATGTTCTCTTATTAATCTGTCTTATTTTGACTTACTTATTGACCAGTCAGAAGAACGAAGAAGGTTAGAAGAAAAATCACTCCCCCACCGTCATGTGCAGGCCTGGTTATATTATTGTAATAAAACCATTAAAGTTCTTATTTAAAACTGAATAACTTAGACTGTATGTTGAATTTTAAGTTCACAGGATGGAGGACAGCAATGACAGTCTTCATATTAAAAAATGTAAGAGCAGAAATCTGAATTTTGAAAATATTCTGGGATGTCCTTTTTTTTATAATGCATCTTTAGCAATTCATCATATATGTTTTTAGACTCAACTTTGTACGTTTAACTTTAGATGTGCTTGCATTACAAATCATAGACCTCTTATAAAATCTTAGTCCTATCTCACTGCTGAATCCTTTCTCTCCAGCTCAAACTTACACACGCACACACTGACTGACACACACAAATAGTCCCCCAAATGCTTCTCCTAGTTAACATTTGTGGATCTTCAATTTACAGATATTGTAGAAATCAAGAAACAAATAAAGTTGTACTTCCTTTTCTTTGTCATCAAGTAGAATTACAAGCTGTTCAATTTTTCCATACTTTCTGGGTTTGGCCATTAAGTATTGCATAGTTTTTGGTCATTTACTGCTCCCATAAAGTCAGTGGTACTCAGTTTTATGAATTCATCGAGCTTTATTTTCCACCAAAAATTATATGAGAAAATAAACTTTTAGTTCTCAAAACATTAATAATTGTTGATACTTTTTGAGTTTTTTCTAGTATATCACAGAACATATCTTAGAAAGACTGTATATTTCCAAATTAGGTCAAACAATGCCTCTAATTTTAGTTACGTTAATAATAATGTCTACTATAATATTAGTTTTTTTTCTTTTTTTAAACCATCTCAAGCATCAGTTTGCAATACCAACAAATTGAGTTTCCTGTTAGCCAAGCTTCATTACTATAGCTATCATTTATGTAATTTCTGTAAGTCTATTTACTTCTTAAATAAGTTTTCCAAGGGAATTATTAGAATCTTCAGATATAAATAACTATGCCAAGTCAAAGACAATAGTTTATCCACATGCTGGGTGATACTTTGTATTTAAAGACATCACATTTGATTTACTGAGAAATGTTTGCTCCAAGTTAATCTAAATAGCACTTTAGTGATATAAATGTACATTTCATAAGAATATTACATAAATTGTACAATTATTTTAATGTTAAAGTATAATTAAATTTAACTTCTTATAACTGTGTAATTTATGTGTATCATATTTAATTTGTCAGTCTACCTTTTTATTTGATTTTTTTTCTCATAATCAAATGGCTGACCTTCCAAATTTCCTGCTATGTATATAATACAGTAAAAAAAGGTAGTAGAAATTATCATTAAGTTAATTAACTAAATAAGTTATCATCTCTGTCTTACTTTTCTTTTGGCCCTACATCATAGTCATGATGCATACTATGGGAAGAAATATAGATCAGTTGGCAACAAACTTAAGTTTAAAAAAATAATCCCTATATAGTGTACTTCAGTGAAAATGTAGTATTTATGAAAAAACACTAAAAGAATGTAGAGGACAAAGACTCCGGAGTGGCAGTAGGTAGAGGGGGACAGAGCTTACGTAGATGGGCATATGTTTTGACAAGTAAATGTCAAAGTAAATGGGAGAGTTCACAAAGGACCCTGAAAGCTGTTTTAAAATCATTTTACTTTATTCTGTATAAAATTGATAAAACTTTGAATGGTCACGAACCAAAGAATGACTTGATATAGCTTCATATTTGACCCAAACATCCTAGCCTATCCCTAACATAGAGGTGTGAGGCTTAAATAAATTAAACAATGAATCAGGCCAAGTCACAAGGATGAGCAGGGGCAGAGTCATAGGTAGAATATAATCCATACTTGTTATTTTCCAACAACCCATACTTTGGCACATTGTGACAAAAATCACAATGTCACATCTTTCAGTGTAATATTTTAGGGGACTCTGAAGCTTATTGAGATTCTATAGAGTCATTTCTGACTCCTCCTCTTTCAAAGTTAAGAAGAAAAGACAAATGATTTTAAGTAAATGATCCATGTCTAAAGAACCTTTGGAACAACTTAAAATCTAAAGCATGTTCCAGGAAGAATGATCTGAAAAAACTAAGTCTTTGACTGTGTTTATATGGAGAAAGTAGTGTATTAACCCACCTGACTGTCATTTACTACAACTAATTTGGTTAGATAACTTCATAAACAAATACACAAGAAAAAAGCGTATGTAAAAAATGAAAACCTCTTTGAAACATCTACTACAGAACTGATTTGTAATTTCTAGATTTCCGTTACCACTGGTTCTTAATAAATCCTGTTCAATATTATCCAACTGTTCACAGTATATGTGAAATTGGCCCAGATTGAAACATCTATTCTAACTAACTTTTTACAGACACCTCTTCAATGCAACAATGTATATTCTTGGAGCTTTTAAAAAGCGGTGCTGAGTTAAAAGAGCATAAATTGTTTGGGGGAGTGCCTGTTATAGCTTTCCTTTGCTTTTATTTCTCTCAGAAACCTCCATATTATTAAAACTAAAAAATGAAAATAAAAATAATATTTGTATTGCATATATTTTCTGGAAGATTTTTTCCATTCTCTTGAAGGCTCTGCAGATAAATTTAGATTCAAGAACAAGGTAATTTAAGAAGAATATTAAACACTGGAAAATTTTCTAATCTGTTCTTCAAGACTAGTATAGTTCAGCACTAAGAATCAATGTGTTACACTATTAGTAATGACTTATTAAAACCTGGATTTAAAATATTTTTGCTTCTCCAGAATAAAGGTATATGTATATATTCACCCTCAGGCCACCCATTTATTTGGTAATTTAGGTACCAGAGAACCTAAAGTAGTTAAAAAAATTTGAGTAACCCATATTGTTTTAAAGCAAAAGTAAGCCTTATGGAAGTGTTATGTTTGAAAACCAAAGTAAAAATACTATTCAGTAATAATAATTATAATAAATATAACCTGATAATAATTCAGGAATAATAATTATAACACTATAATTATTACAGTAATATAATAATATTATATCACTATTATTACTATAATAATTATAATACTATAATCATTATAGTAATTATTATAATTACTACAATAATTAGAATACTATTCAGTAATAATAATTATAATAAGTATAGCCTGATAATCCAAAGTATCCATGATACTTGATTGGTTATGGATAAAGAAGAATATATGAATATTTGGAAGAAATATGAATATGGATCTAAGTAAGATAATGCTATTTTGTCAGTTTTAAATTCCTTGAGAGCTTTGTATTATAGTTCCATAGAGGATGTTCTTATTCATTGAAAGTACATGCTCAAATTGCATATCAAAGAGCATGAGAGAAAGAGAAAGCAACTGTGGCAAAACATTAACTGATGATGAATCTAAGAAATATATACATACATCATTTTTAACTTTAATTTGATAAAAATAAAAAATTCACAAATGCATTAGCTGTTCATATTACCTACGAAATAGTAGTTATGCCTTATTTAAATCAGAACAAGAAAATATATTAAAAAAATTAATTTTTAAAAATACACCTGGACCAAAAATATCAGCACTATCAAGCAGGCATTTTAATAATCATTCAATAAATGTTAATTAAATGCTTACTCTTTAAGAATATTCCAGTGAGGAGAAGGAAAGAAATAATCAAGATTAGAGCAGAATTAAATGACATAGAGACTAAAAACACAATTCAAATAAATGAATCTAGGAGGTAGTTTTTTGAAAAGATAAACAAAATTGACATTTAACCAGACTCATCAAGAAAAAAAGAGAGAAGATCCAAATAAATCAAATCAGAAATGAAAGAGAATTAAAAACTGATACCACAGAAACACAAAGGATTGTGAGAAATCACTATGAACAACCGTATGACAAGAATTTGGACAGCCTGTGTGAAATGGATAAATTACTGGAAACATATAATTTTCCAAAACTGAATCAGGAAAAAACAGAAAACCTGACTAGACCAATAACAACCAGTGAAATTGAAGGTGTAAAAAAAGAACTCCAGGCCCCCCAAAAGCCCTGTACCAGATGTCTTCAGAGGCAAATTTTACCAAACATTCAAAGAACTAACATTTTTGTTTCTCAAATGACTCCAGAAAATTAAAGAAGAACTACCAAACTCTTTTTCATGTGACCAGTATTATCCTAAGTCCAAAACCAGGTAAAGGCACAACAAAGAAAGAAAAAATACAGGCCAATATCTTTAATGAACATAGCTGCTAAAATGATGAACAAAATATTAGCAAACTAGATCCAATAATACATTGGAAAGGTCATACAGCATGATCAAGTGGGATTTAGTCCAGGGGTGCAAGAATAGCCCAATATTTGTGAATCAAAAATGTGACACACCACATAGACAAAATGAAGGATAAAAAGCCCACGATCATATCAATAGATGCTGAAAAAGTGTTTGACAAAATCCAGTACCATTTATGATACAAACACTCAGGAAATTGGAAATAGAGGGAGCATCCCTCAACATAATAAAGGCCACATATGAAAAACCTACTGCCAACATTGTACTGAGTGGGCAAAACCTGAAAACATTTCCTTTATGATCAGGAGCAAGAAAAGGGTGTCTGCTGTTACCACTCTTACTCAACATGGTACTGAAGTCCTCACCACAGTGACCAGACAAGAAGTAATAAAAACCATCCACATTGGAAAGGAGGAAATAAGACTGTCATTATCCACAGATGACTTGGTTGTGTAAGAAGAAAACCCTATAAGCTCCAACAATATACTACTCGAACTAATAAGTGAATCTGGCAAAGTGGTGGGATAAACCCTTACTTTTAACGAGGACAAATAATACATAAAAATAAAAAAGTACACTTTGTGTTGTCCTTTTTAAATGTATTAGAATATGAATGAATCCCTGTCCCAGGGCTGTCCAGCCTTTTGGTGTCTCTGGGCCACAATAAAAGAAGCAGAGTTGTCTTGGGGAACACATTAAATACATTGTGAAACATAATCACAAATAAAGTTTCATAATGTTTTAAGTAAATTTACAACTTTATTTTGGGCCACATTCATAACCATCCTGAGCCACATGTGACCCATGGGCCACAGGTTAAACACCCCTGCCAGACCATGAAATTTAATATTACAATATAAACAATAAGGTATGGGCAAAGGACTTGAACAGACACTTCTCCAAGGAGGATATACAGAGGGTCCAAAGACATATGAAAAGATGCTAAATATTGTTAGCTATCAGAGAGATGCAAATTAAAACCACAATGAGATACCACTTCACACCGGTCAGAATGACCATCATAAACAAGGCAACAAACAGCAAGTGTTGGAGAGGTTGTGGAGAAAAAGGAACCCTCGTGCACTGTTGCTGGGATTACAGACTGGTACAACCACTGTGGAAAACAGCATGGGGTTTTCTAACAAAACTAAAAATGGATCTGCCTTTTGATCCAGCAATTCCACTGCTAGGATTATACCCTAAGAACCCTGAAACACCAATCCAAAAGAACCTGTGCACCCCAATGTTCATAGCAGCACAATTTACAATAGCCAAGCTTTGGATATTTAGTTCTAATGTGATAAAGCACTTGATATCTTAATGTATTCAATGAATGGTTATCTTTGGAAATTCATTTCACCAGGTCTCAAATTATTTAGTATTTAAGCTGAAGAATTATGGATTGATGGCAGCCAGAATGTGCATTCTAACTGAACAACCTGTTTGAACAACCTCATCCACAGATGTTTCATTCTTACAATTTCACATAATCTGTCATTTGAAATTGGATGTATATTTGCTTACACTGCTTAGGAAAGCAGAATAATAAACTAATGTTTGAGGATAAAAGGGAGAAGACTTCCTTTGCTTCAAAAAATTCTAATAAGAAGAAACCTTAAATGATGGATAGGATAGGATGTTTTTAAAAGCCAGGAACTCCTAGTTGCAAAAAACAATCATTTAGAGGCTTTTAGTTGGAGTTTTTTTCAATATGTAAAATGGAATAAAAACTTCATGCTATTCTGACTAACCATAAAAAAAAGAATAAAATGTACTAACAAGCTGAAAAAAAAAGAATGCACATACTGCCAGTCTCCTTATAAGTATATCACAGACATCAGCAGTTTCAGTTCTTGTTTGTACAAGGAAGGGCCTTGACCACTTCAGTTGATGCAGATTACTCAACTGCAGAAATGTGGCTGGCATTGACCAGTTCCAGTATGCTGATATTAAAGATCCATATCACATCGGGACCAGCAAAAACACTGCCTGTACATCCACAGCTCTCTCCCCCTGAGCTCTTTGTGCTGTGTTCCCCCTCCCTCCATATAAAAAATTTCTGCCTGCCCTAAGATGTAAAGATGGACTTGGAGCCAAGAGTCTTCTGTCTTCTGAGACTGATGGTACTTGGATAAACCTCTTTCCAACTCGCCAGCACCTGTCTCAAGAGTGTGGGCTTTTGTTATGGCAGGAAACTGAATGTGCATCTGGTTACATAAAGATTATAGAAATTTTTGCCCTAGTTAAAAATTGTATACCATACAATCTTAAGTGCACTTCCCAATTTTATTTCATTGGTCTAAGAAAGCGTGTTTCATCTCATTTAGTTTTCACAAGATGAAAGGGAATTTGGTGCCTACATTGTCATTTGACAGATGTGGATATTGAAAAACAGTTAAGCGGCTTTCCGAAGGCTACACAGTTAAAACACGGAGAAGCTGGTATTTGAAGTCCAATAAACAGGACCTATATATAGTTCATGGTTTTTCTGTGACATCAAGGGAATTTATAAATATTCTTTGGTGTCATGGGGTATAAATAAAAGTTTTGTATGGATAATAACCATCTTCTTGGGGATATAAAATTATTTAAAAATTCAGAGAAATTTATGATTGATAATATAAAGCACAAAGTGGAAATTAAGCAAAGGTCAATGCATGAGGCAGACCGTAATTGCTATGGAGATCACAGAGGGGAGATATTATTGCAGGAAGGTGTTAATAAGAAAACCTGCTTAGAGGATCACGTTGGAACCACATTAATGATCTTCTGTTTATATTCGGAGAGCATGAGCTAATGATTAATCACCAAATGACTGTATTTATCTGAGTATTTTGGGAAAAATAAAATTTTTATTTCAGAATCAAGAACAGTCTACTAAATAATACATTTGACTGCCTGACATTTTGGCTTAAGTAATTTTCATTTCTTAGATTTAATTTTAACAGTCTGCCATGTTGAAGTAATGATGTATAACATTCAAGAGTGTTATAAAAATTATTATAATAAATAAAATATTCAGAAATTATTAAGGGAAAACAGAGCCAAATGCAAATGTATATATAAATCAGCTACAAGTCCTTTAGAAATTTAAAATTACATTAGAATTGATTAATCAGCTTGTAGTATTCTCTATGTATAATTCATTCAATACATTTTATGTCATAGACTTATGTGTTCATAATATTTAAAAATATATTGCATATTGTTATACTTTATACTTTTAATATTTTATATTAAAACTAATGTTAAGATAATAAAATTTATAGTTAAGAAAGCATAGATTTACTAGAAAAACAAGGACTTAATGATAGCATTTATAACAATACTCAAATATTGTAGTAAAAACTAAATACACTGTGACTTCTTGGGATATAGAATTAAAGAGAATTATTATTAGATGATAATGGTTGGAAATAATTCACAAGGACCAACTTCAAATAGCTACAAAGATTTTGCATTTCCATCTAATTTCCCTGGTTGATAAATCATTTTCCATCTGTAGTGAAAATGGCCCCAGTTTTTACTTCCTCCAAGATATATGGAGAAACCACCTTGGGAAACAGATCATAGCATGGGTATTTGTCTCTCTGCTGAATGCCCTGTTCCAGGGCAACATGAAGCCACGTTCTCTCTGTCAGCTTATGATGCCATTCAGAGATGTGAGTGAGTCGTCTGAACTTTAGCCAAAAGCCGATCTCACTAACATGTCCAGGCTTGCTAGCAACTGGTAGAGCATTGTCAGGCTTATGCTGCCCACAAAGGATAATTGGTTTTGAGTGATTGTCTTGTAATTCAGTTGAAACCATAAAACTCACCCAATGAAAGAATTGGTGAAGTTGCCAACAGTCAACTGTAAGTCTTTGTCACTTCACCACCAGAATACTAATTTTGGACTCCTTTATTTTCTCTTTTCTGAGTGACACATAGTAGACCATCACACAATTGTACAGTTCATTGAAAAGAAAATGGTAGTGAAGTTGCAGAATGATGAGATAGTCTTTTGGTGCATTTACAGTGAGAGTATCTTCTTGTTAAAGAGTAAATCTAATGTTCAATTGACAAGTCGACATAACTGTTATTTTGTTTTATGCATGCCCAGAAAAAGAAAACCTTCTTTGACTCAGAGCCAGTTGTCCCCTATGGAGCATATGGCTATCCGTGATGTGGCTTCTTATTATCTGCCTGACCTCCTCCAGTCCGCACACATCACTGACACACTGGTCTTCTCATTCTCTCTTCCAGATCCACCACATCAGACCTCAAGGATTCTGTGAGGACACTTCCTTCTATAGTACCTTAGATAGACTCCTAAAGTGCTTCCTTTCTTTTTACAGGTCCCTACTAAATCACTATTTGCATAGTCTTTCCTCACCACAAAATTTGATATAAATCCTGCCATTCTTAACTTTCTATTTCTTTTCTCAATTTTATTTCCATAACATCTATGCTCTAACACAATTTATAGTTTATTACTATTTATTTACATGTTTTATTTTCTACCTGTACTAGGGGAGGGAAGATAATGGCACACAGGTCCAGTCTGGCCCTCCATCTGTTTTTGTAAATACATTTTATTGGAACAGGTCATAAATTCACTTTTGTATCATCTCTGGATGTTTTGCATTGTAGCCACAGAAAGAATTAACTCTGACAGAGGCCACATTGTCTGCTAAGTCTAAAATATTTCTATAGAAATAAGATGTTTTCTATAGAAAAGCTTGTTGATCCTTAGCCAATACTAATAAAGAGAAAACACTGTAATAGCAGAAATTTTCTATGTGGTTTTGACTGCTATATTCTTATTGTCTCCTTATAGCCTTGGCGCATACTAAGTGATATATGTGTATACATGCATACATATAGATAATGTTTATGTACATATATAGATATGTTTATATGTATATAGATATAGAGATATGTCTATACAAATATGTATGTATGTATAGATAGATAAATAGATAGATATCACTTACTTTAATGACTGAATAATAAGCAATTGTTCTATCTAAATCTTCAGGAGAGGTAGCTTTATAACATCAGCTGCACCATGTACTAGCCTTTTGATCTTGCACATGTTTTTTAACTTCATCTATGACATTCTATAATAAAATAACCTACCATATTTAATATGTGAGTTAAACAAATCTATACAAATAAAATGCTTAGGTTAAGTATGTCTGCTTTTGTAGGAAACTTTATTGCATGTAGTGAGGCAATGGAGAAGAAGTAACAGTATATCCCTGCATACTGATTCAAAAAAATACTTTTTAAGGTTAAGACCTTCATCATATACCTCTTCATTCCTTGCAGCTAGTTAAAAACCAAGTCTTGCTTTCTTTGAATTATATTTGCCAGGGGTAAATAAAAACAATAACATATGCATGAAATAGGAACCACCCCTCCAAAAAAAGAGAAGAAAAAAGGAAAGAATAATGAAAAAGCCAGAGAAGCAAATAAAACTAGTTCCTAAATAAATAAATAGTAAGAAGAATCATATGGAAATCATTATAATTATAACTTTCATTTATTGGGCTACTCATAATACACGAAAACTAATAGTATATAACTCTCTGTATTGCTGTAAACTGATAAATTTATAAATATGTATCACATATTTCTGTAGCTATTGTAAAGTTACCACAAATTGGGTGATTTAAGAACTTTATATTTCTGCAGGCTAGAAGTCCAAACTCAGCTTCAGGCCATCCCTAAATCAAAGTCAAGTTGTAAGCATGACTTCACGCCTTTTGGAGGTTCTGGAGGAACTACAGAACCTGTTACTCATTTCTTCCAATTATTTTGTGGCTGCCAGAATTCCTTGGCTTTTGGCTGAATAACTCCAATCTCTGTCTTCATAGTCACCTTACCCTCTCTTCTCTCTGTGTATATATGTTAATCTCCTTCTGTCTCTCTTTAATAAGGACACTTTGGTTGCATTTAGAAACCACCTGCATCCAGAAAAATTTCAAGATCCTTAAATTTATCATGCCTTAAAAATTTTATCTTTATATGCCCTGGCCGATATAGCTCAGTGGATTGAGTGTAGGCTGTGAACAAAAGGGTTGCCGGTTTGATTCCCAGTCAGGGTACAATCAGGGGTTGCAGGCCAGGTCCCCAGTGAGGGCCATGCAAGAGGCAACCACACAGTGATGTTTCTCTCAGTCTCTCCCTCCCTCCCCCTCTATCTAAAAATAAAGAAAAGAAAAAAGAAAAAGAAAATATTTATACAAATTATCTTTATAAAATAATATTTATTGATTCAAGGGATCAGGACTTGGTGTCTATAAATTTGGGTGACCTGATATACATAAAGATATATGAGTATGTTTATATGTACACATATGTATGTGTTTGTGTATGTATATATAATGTATGTCTATAGTCTTTCAAACTGTTAGTATCCCCTCCCATCCATTTTCGTGTATGTAACCAAGGGGTTAAAAATGACTTAACTTCCCTAAAGTAACATGATACATACAAGATTGGGATATATGGCATTTTTATTTTAAAAATCTTAAGCTTGAATATAGTACTATCGTCTATTGTACAATAAAGCTTTGTGTTAGTTTCATAGCTATAAAGACAGAAAAGGACTCAAGCAACATAAGAGTTTTAAGTACAGTTCCAAACAGGCTCAGTTAACTGCCCATGGGGTAGCTAAATTTGAGATATTGCTTATGATTAAGTTTTGAAAAAAAATTAATTATTTTACATGGAATGAGCAGCATATGTGATTAAAAAGAATGTGGTCTTATTCTTGTTTTCCTAAAAATTGAGAAAATTCTCATATCTATGAACATTTAAATAGAAATGTGAGGAATGGCAACGGAAAACACACCCAGTGTGCATCTGCATGCTCACACATTTCAGAAATTTTCTCTTACACACGAACATAGATACGCCTACTCCTGTTCTCGAGGTATTTGTAAACCAACAATGTGTAAATTCCCTTCCAATTTATGTGCCAGAATGGTTACCTTTTAAAGGCCATCTTCATCTGGTTTGGTAAGTCCAAATGCAATGTCCTACAAATTTATCCTGTCTCAGAGAGATGATACTTGTCAATAAAACCTGTAATATAATCTATAAATTCCATGGGGATATAAAATGTTTCAAAGTGTGTGAAAATTTGCACCTATTATTCTTATGCCAACTCAAGAGCAGAAGCGTCTTCTAAATGCTGTTTGCATCACAATTACAGTTTCTCAACAATAATCTCATATTCTCTCATTGCTCTCTAATTACTACTCAGGAAGCAGATTATGTTCCATTGTGTTCTAAAGTAGCTTTAACTTGCTGGATTGCTTATCAATATAACCAGCTGTTCAATGGTAGATGCAGTGATGACGGTGTTTTTAATTGCTTTTTTCGTTTGGCTAAGTAAGTTCAGATGGTCACTAATTAGTTCTGTCATGCAGAGATAGTTTTGTTATGAACAATGCAATCAGTGTTTCATTGAAAAGACAACTGTCCTAAGATCGACACTGCTTAATTATCCCTATGAATTTATCCTCAGTTTCTTTATTTGTTATAGCTGTCATGAGTAAGGTGACAGGAATTAAACAAATCTGCAGCTTAGAAGTACGCTTCCACCAGTGCGTATAATGATTCCTCATTTTCGCCTGCTCAGAATCATTCAGTTGAAACAAGTCGTAAAGACTTATTCTTGATTAAGGTTTATGCAAATGCTTGGAACACCATAAATTATACTAAATTATAAGATTTTCAAGTTAGAACATTTGGTTTTAAATATAAAACCAAATATTATACTGTAAACTGTGCAAATTCCTTGGTGTTAACCCATTTTGGAAATTAGAGATTCTCCCTAAATTAATGGACTATTGTTTTAAATGTAGCCAGATAATACAGAATAGTGAGACAACGACACAAAACTAAATTGAAATACATATATCTTGTAACATGTTATATAATGCCTTTTACTTTCTACTTTACTCCTTTTAGTAGAATGCGCTTGTTTTCTGCATATAAAGGATGCAAGAGACTTCAAAACTACAAAAGGCAATCTTAATATGCTCTATATCTCAAGACACATTTCTACCCTTTATTCTGTTTTCACTTAGTGAGCATTCCCATTCTTATAATGGAGAAAAAAATAGTCTGTACAGGCGACCTCACTTAGTATATTTTAAACTGTAGAAGGTATTGATATGTATCTTTCTAAAAGTGAGATAGACTCCTAAACTCCATGATGTTTAATTTATTCAACAACCTTTCCTTGCCTTGTCACAGAGCAATTACAAGAACTCTTCAACACCAATGACCCAGTTTCTATTACACACATTTTTGTGAGATAATAAATCTTACTGCATGAACATAAGAGTATGTATTAGTAAAGAGAGATAAGTTTTATATCAAATTGATATAAAGTTAGAATATTTTAATTATGAAGTAAAAAACAAAGATGGTATTTCTTCCAATATTAAAACTATAGCTTTGGAGTAAACTGTTTTTGAAATAACATGTTAGTGATGATAATATCTATTAATTTTTTTCAAGGTTATCCTTGTAATCATATATTTCAGTTATTTCATTCTTTTTTTAAACTTGTTTATTGATTATGCCATTACATTTGTTCTATTCCCCCCTCCATTCCCCTCCACCCTGCATACCCCTCCTCCACCATTTCCCCCTTTAGTTCATGAACACGTGTCTCAAATTCTTTAGATTCTGTATTTCCCCTACTATTCTTACCCTCCCACTATCTATTTTCTATCTACTGTCTATGCTACTTATTTTCTGTACCTTCTCCCCCCTTCTCCTCCTCCCACTCCCCTGTTGCTAACCCTTAATTTTTATTGTGAATGTCAGTGAATATGTATTTCATATTTTTCACCATACCATGTTACCTCTAATAGGTTCTCAAATACTTCCTATTTTATATTTAACTAAAACTAACATTATTTTATATTATTCCAAGCATGATATTCCTATTTTAACAGCTTTTACAAATAGAATTTCATTATATGTCAAATGTAAATAACTTTGACTATAAACTTAGTCGTGTCTATACAGCAATATAGCTAAAAGATCATTTGAGTTCTAAGAAAACTTGGTTGTTTATATGCACAGAAGTTTCCCTCATATATTAGCTAAATCCTGAGCTTGGAACAAGAAGAGCAACAGTCTGGGAAATGGAGCAGACACCAGCTGCTTGAGGTCTGCCAGATGAGCAGAAATTTCAAAATAATACAATACTGAAATATTGAATCTTAAACAGGAAGAGAGAATGTCATTGTTGAAAGTGCTAATTTTTTTTCTTTCTTTCTTTTCCCCCCAACAATTTTGAAAGGTCTTATACTTGTGGTATGAACTACACATAGAAATAGGGTCCATTGCAGAAATAATGGCAAAAGTGAGTTCAATCCACTCAATGAAATGAAAATCAAGATTTCACAAGAGCAAAGTACTTTAATTTCATTCTAGAACACAAAAACACATTATAGAGAAAAATAATATATTCTAGTTAACATAACCTAGTGTTAGTTAAAGTGACATTTATATCATCATAAATTATTAAATATCATAATGTATTAAACATGAGGAAGCAGGCAAATATAATCCATAATCAAAGAGTAAAAGTGGCCAATAGAACAAGATGCACAAATAACATGGATGATAGAATTAGATGGTATAGACTTTAAAATACCGTATTTTTAGGACTATAAGATGCATTGGACCGTAACATATACATAGGTTTTAGAGGAGGAAAATAGGGAAAAAAAGTTGAAGCAAAAAAATGTGGCAAAATATTTAATGACATAATAACATAGGGCACTGCACCCCCCACAGTGAGCCAGGTAAGCTACATTTGGACTGTAAGATATGCCCCCATTTTCCTCCCAAATTTGGGGAAGAAGTGTGTCTTACAGTCAAAACTAAGGTAATTATTCTATATGTTAAAATATTTTAGAAAGTATTGCAAAATGATGGAGGGCTTCAGCATAGTAATAAACAACTGTTAAAATAAAGTTCTAGAATTTAAGTTTCTGAAATGCTAAAATTTACTTTTCTGAAAAGAAAAAAGCTCATCTGTTTTCAGTTTGATAACAAAATAAACAATGCATAAGAAAATATTAGTAAATGTGATGACAGGCAAATGGAAATAATACAAACTAAAACACAGAGGAATTAATACGTGAGTAAAGACATATAGACTTAAAATATCAAATTATGAAATTTGTATAATTGAAATATAGGATCAGAGGAGGGTAAAAACACACAAGAAACATGTGAAAATATAATAGATGATAACTGATATATGCAATAAGCTTTTTAAGTACAGGCTCTCAAATCACGCTAAACCTCCCAAATACTTACTATAAAAAGAAACATGTAGATATACACAGATAGTAAAACCCGAGTAAAAGAGAAACACTTAAAATATAATGTTAAAAAGTCACATATTACATTCAGATAAATAACAACAATAATAAATATTTCATTAGAAACAACAGAAACTAAAATGCAATGCAATATATCACTAAACATGGGGAGAACTAAAAATAACAAATGAAATTCAAACTTGAATTCTACCCAATGAACATCTTTTCATGTATGAAATCAATATAAAAATAATATACATAAATGAGAGCTGAAATAACTCATTGCCAGAAAATTAATACTATAGGAAATACTAAAGAAAATTCTTACTGAGTTAAAAGAATACCATACATGAGTAGATAAAGAAGATATATATTTATGTGCGTATATATCTCTTTCTATATATACATATATATGCATATATGTGTGTGTGTGTGTGTGGATAGATAGATAGATGTTAGATAGATGGTGGAATACTACTCAGCTGTAAGAAAAGATGAAACACTGCCATTGCTGCAACATGGATAGATCTTGAGAATATTTTGCTAAGCAAAATAAGTCAGACAAAAAAAGCCCAGACCATACGATTCACTTACATGTGGGATACAAAACTGAAAGCAACAAATAAAAAGGACAAATAAAACTCATAGACACAGACAATAATATGGTTGTTACCAGGCTAAAGGGAGGTGAAGGGTAACAAATGGCAAAGGGAGCCAAATTCATGATGACAGAAGATTCGACTCAGTGGTAAACACACAGTGCAATGTACAGACAATGTGTAATAGGTTGTCCACTTGAAACCTACATAATTTTATTAACTAATGTCACCCCATAATTCTGATGAAATAGTAAATAAAACAACACAAAAATATAATCAATGCATTTAAAAATGAAAGTTAATACCACAAAGTTAAAATTTTGAAAGATAAATTTATAAAGTCAATAAAAAATTTATAGTAGTATAAGTCATTTTTAAGTCCAACTAATCAAATAGGTGATGAAAAAATTAAGATTAGAAACTACAGTGAATACCTGTTGGAAGCAACCTAGGTGCCCATCAGTAAATTAATGGATCAAAAAATTGTGGTTCATATACACAATGTAATTCTATGCAGCAGAGAGAAAGAAGGAGCTACTACCCTTTGCAACAACATGGATGGAACTGGAAAGCATTATGCTGAGTGAAATAGGCCAGGTGTTGAAAGACAAATACCACATGATCTCACCTTTAACAGGAAGCTAAACAACAAAACGAACAAGCAAGCAGAAGAAAAAAAAACAAAGACACTGAAATAGAGAACAAGGGGATAGTGACCAGAGGGGAGAGGGAAGGGAAGTTAAGGGGAAAAAGGGGGAGGGATTTGGAGGAACAAATAGGAAGGACACAGGGATGAGAACTACGGGGGGTGGAAATGGGAGGGAGGTGGGGAGCAAGGGGCGGGGGAGGCTGGGATAGGAGAAATAGACAAAAAACTGTACTTGAAAAATAACTAAATAAAATTTAAAAAAGAAACTACAGTGAACTTGCTTATATATGTATATTTTAATATATAGTAATAAAGCATGTGCTTTGACCACCAAAAATAACTCTCTCTCTATATGCCAAATCATATAGTTCATATACTCTTATTAAAATATTTAAAAAATCAATATAAACAACTTAAAATGAATAATTTTCTCAATGCTCATTGAAACATTTTTGCAATTGTATAATATAGTGCAGGTGAGTGTGTGCCCATTTGACTTAGAGGATAGGTTTCACACTGCCCATGTACTCTGGCTTTGGAACAGGACTGCCCGGGTTTGAAATTAAACATGGGAGTGGTTACCTAATGGAGATGAATGAGTTTGAAAGAGATGCAGGACTGTTAAGGGCTGATTTCTGTACTGCTCCAAAATTCATATGTTGGAATCCTTACCCTTAGTATCTCAGAATATAATGCTTTTGCAGATACTGTCGAGGAACATGTATAAAGGACACACGAATAAAGCCAAAGGGGAGTAGGATCAAAGGTGGGAGGTGGGGATGGGTGGGGTAGAGGGGAGTGGTGACGGTAAAGTGGAGACAACTGTACTTGAACAGCAATAAAAAAGTAAAAATGTTAAAAAGGAAAGAAAATATGTAATATATACATACATATGTGTATGTGTATATATATATACATATATATATATATAGAGAGAGAGAGAGAGAGAGATACATTAAAATATTGCTCAGCAATTAAAAAAGATATTTAGGCTAAAATGAGGTCACTAAGGTGGTCCTTAATTCAATGACTGGTGTCTATAAGGAAAGATTAGGACACAGGTACACAGAAGAAAGACCATGTGAAGACACAGGTAGAACACAGTCAGTGTGAGAGGCCACAGAAGACAGCATCCCTGGTAACTCTTAGATCTTGGACTTTTAACCTCTAGAAATGGGAGGGAAAAATATCCTTTTATGCTGTTTCAGCCACCCAGTCTGTGTTATTTTGTTGTGGCAACCTGAGCAAACTCATACAATGATGTTTATGGTCTCTTAGTCTGTATAATAATACCCTTTTTTCTGAAAGTTTCACAATAAAGTGTCATTATTTATTAGTTGTGTAGCTCCTAAAAACAATGAAAATAAGAAAGAAATAAGCAAGAATCAGTACCAATGTTTTGTCTCTTCATCAGTCATGACCAATTGTCTCTTGTGCTCCTCTGGCCAATAACACCTGTGTCTTTGAAGCTGATGATAGAGGTCAGTGTGTTGATCCAGTTTCCCAACACCATTTCTTGAAGAGACTTATTTTTCCCCTATTGAGTACTTCCTTTCCCTATTTGAATATTAGTTGAATATATATGTGGAGTTTATTTCTGGGCTCTTGATTCTATTTTATTGGCCAATGTGTATATGTTTATGCCAATGCCACACTCTCTTGATTACTAGCACTTTAAAATATAGTTTGAAACAGGGAAGTATGGTGCCTCCAGCTTTGTTATTTCTTAAGCCTGCTTTGGCTATTCAGGATATCTGGTGGTTTTATAAAAAGTTTAGAAAAAAAGGGTCTAGGATTTTTTTCTATTTCTGTATAAACGAGACAATAAAATTATGACAGTTATTCTGTTGACTATATCAATGAGTACTGTGGGCATTTTAACAATATTAATTCTTCTAATCTATGAATCTGATATGTTCTTCCATTTATTTGTGTGTTCTACAATGTATTTGATATGGAATATTTTGACATAATTCCAAAGGGCAGTTGTTGTATGTTGTCCCTCCTTTATCGATGATGTCCCTGAAGAACATTGTTGGATTAGGTTTGAGTTTCACATGCAAAATAATACATGATGAATACTGTACATGTTTCATTGAATTCTTTCAATGTGAGCTCAGTCATGAGGTATGCACCCTTATCCTCTCATTTCCAGATTTCCATCCTCAAAGTATTCAGTGATCCTTTGTTATGTGCACTGACATTGGGAAAATGGCTTGATTTTTCTATGGTAAGTTTTCACTGCGTTATTATATTTAACCCCTTTAATAAATCCCAATGTTTCCTGCTGAATCTCTGAGTGCTGTACTGCCATTAATGCTTTCTTTCTTTAATTTGACCAATTAAATTCTGGGGTCTTCACTTCCATTAAATGTTCTAGCAAGGTACTTTATTATATCTCACCAATAAAAAAATAGAGGGACTACACTTCCCTCAAATCCTATCATACAAATAAGACTTGAGTGTCTTCTCACATCTGTGTGGGAGAGAGCTAAGCCTTGCAGGCAATGCAATTTCCTAAGTCTAGCACTTTTTATCTGTTATTTCTAACTCTCTCTTAAATCTTTTTATTCAGCTCCAAACACTGATAAGCTTTTGATAAATTTGTTTTGAGAGAGGTGATAGATGTAGTAGATATAGGTACTCTTAACAGTCAGTCTCTGAATGGTGGTTTGTGAGCTTATTTTTTTTCAGGTAAGATATTAAAATAATATTATATATCAGGAAACTTCTTTTTAGCCCTAAATCTCAGCACACCTTGTAGCTACAAGAAGGATAATGGTATAAGGGCAGATATTGAATCAAATTTATAGTGTCAACTTGGTCCTTCAAAAATGAGGAAAAAAAACATTGTCTTTCATATGTGTGTTTTCCTATATCTCAAATCAGATTACAATGTTCCTTAAAATCAAGATTAATCCATCTACTTTTGTTTTTAGCATATGATGTTCCTCTGACTACTTCTAGTTTTCTCCTTTGCAAATCAGACTTAATGTTGGTTCACTGTCATAAGAAAACTATGATAAGCTACTGAACTGGATTCTGCCTAGGTTCCACTTTTTCTTTGTTATTCAAATAACATTTTAAGGGGGAAGACTTCAGGGACAATCTGCCTATAGAGGGAATTAAAAAGCTTTGTAATCATAGAAATGTACCAGATTGCTCTGATTTCGTTTTTAACACTGGGTCAACAGAAATATTCTCAGAATTGATATGAGAGCAATTCCATAAGATGTTTTATTGTAAACTACAGTAGATGGACCATATCTACGCCCCATGATCAAATGCATGGTTTATATATGATAACAATATAAGATTAATATTAAAATAAATTATATTTTTTGCTGTTTTGTGGAACTATAATTTAAATTTGTTTACTTGGAATCTTTTTACAGTGTCTCTAAAAAGAAATGTATGATAAAGTTGGTATGTTGGGTACCAGTATGTGGTATAATTGCTTATATTTTTGCTCAGTTTTTTCTTCTCTATATTCTTCTTTATCTGCCACAGTATCTATACCAGACTTTAGTTCTTAGTTGAAACTTAAGGACTATTTATTGACTCAATCAATTAACCAATACATTACATTTGTAATGATTATTGGTCACTTGGAACAGCTTACGATACCCCATCACTTTGTTTCCCAGACCTTTACATACCATTCTCTTTTTCTCACTTACATCATCTAAAAGAACACAGAAAAGAATGTTCGCAAGGCAAATACACTATTTAGACACTAAGACGTGGTAAAAGAGTAATAGCAGGATGAGAATCAATGATCCTTTATTGGAGTAAGTGCCTTTTTCATTCCCGTAACGCTCAGTAGTTTACCTGGGACTTGACAGCAAAAAGGTAAGATACCAAGGACTCCAATATCAGTATGAATTTATTTCAGAAAAATCAAAGAAAACTGCTCAGGCTTTTTAGCTTTGCAAATCAGTTAACCATTTCTGTATATTCTGTGAGTGAGCCATTGAGTCAACTACAGGAATTAGAATCTTGCATTTGTTACCTTTTAGCAAAATAATTTTGTATAAATCAACAAATTTCACTACACTCAGTTTATTTATCTGTAAAATGATGACAGAAACACTTCATGCAGTTACTTTAAAGGTTAAATGAAATACAAAATACCTCAATCCAATGCCCAAAACATAATACTCAAAAAGATTGTTCTTATTACAATAAATTTAACTTGATTTTTACTTTCTTCATGTATGCCACCAAGAGGCTTACCTTGGAGTTTGAAGTTTAAATACCTGCCAATAATAATAGTGTCATTTTATTACACGTATTCTCATTACCTAAAAAATGTCAGAGGAATGAACTTGTGTTTGTAAACTCTGGGACTGAACTAAATACCAATAAATGGTTTGAGTAGTACAAAAGCAGTGTGAAAGCATTCACGCAGTGTAAGAAAAGCCCTCATTTTTCTTTGTCCATTTACAAGCCTTGTTATAGATCTACAATTCAGTTCATGGAGTATATTTTGTCCTAATATGATTAGATGTTTAAATCATATGACATCAGTACAAAAATATTAGAAGACTATTAGGCTATTAATACCCCACCTTTGACTGTGGGGTATGCATGTATTACTTATGAGATATATAATATATACTATATATAATATTTTCTAATATATATGTAACATCTAAAATAAAAATAAAATGCTGTACTTTGAAATAAGAATGAGATTTCTGGGAATACCAGTTGTTACATTATTCTTAAAATAATTAGTGCCATTGCTACATCTGAAAAGCCACTGCATGAATTAGATAATATAACCATGTTAACTGTGGGAGAAGGGAATAGAGATATTAAGTGGACAAAGGTTTATTATGTTGAAACTATTGGGAATTTGCAATGCTGTGAAAGCTTCCATCAGCCTTCTGCTGACCTATTGGAATGGAAAGATAAATGTCTCTGTGATTTATAATGCTGGTCATAGCAATTGAATAACATCTCAAGACACTGAGGATGAATAACACAAGACACCTCAGGGTGCACTTGGTGACATTTTTTTTCTTCTTTGAGAAAAAGAAAATGTATGCTTTTAAACTATGAATTTTCTGATCAAAATAATAGAATTTAAGGACTTTCAGATGGATTTGCTGTGAGATATTTTTCATAGGTTAAGGAAGAGACAGAGACTAGCTCAATCCCTTTATTCCCTAAGAAGAATAAATGCCAAGATACCAATAAATACAGTGAAAGAATGATGCCAAAGCATGAAAACCAAGAGCCACCTGCCAACCCATTTGGACACCAAGACTGGGTCCTGTATGCACCCGGCAGAGAGAAAATAACTTCTGTTGCTAATGGGAGGCCAGGGAACATCATCATTATTGTCACCATTTAAAGATGCTTTGAGCTTCAACAATGCACTAAATGATATTACAAACAATTAGATCGAGTTCATGCCCACTTGGCACTCAATTAGACACATCAGAGAGGTCTCTTCAGAGTACTCAATGAAAATTCTTCATTTGGAGCATTGTCAGAAGGGGTTTGGCTGTTAAAAAGTTCCTGAAGTGTATTTAAAGTGGCCCTGTTGAACAGTCTAGTAATTCAATATGAACTATGTTGTGATGGTTTATATAATTATGTGTATTGTATTTTATCAAATATTCAATCATATAAAAATATATAATAATTCCTTTATCATACAGTACCTAACATATTAGGAAAAGTGAAGACTAAAGGCATAAAGAGAGCAGGTGGCACTGAATACAGATAAATATAGGACTTGTCAAAACGTAGACTCCCCCCTTGAGCCATCCTTGGAAATCTAGAACGCTTGACAAAATAGTGCCAGAATGGTTTGAGATTGTTGGTCATTCTTATATGGAGCCATTTATCTTCCACTTTACACTGTTCCTATATTATTTCAATTACGAAGTATTTCTAACTCAGTATACCTCAATGTGCATTTTAAAATAAATGTTAAAAAATAAATAAAGTAGAAATTAATCAAATATGGTACTATTTGTATCAAATTCCCAGAATATCTACCATTCAATTATTTCAGTAGAAAAACTTAAAATGGACGACCTATTTGGTATAACCTACCTCTGGAGTAATGGATATTTTATAGAATGTTGAAAAGTGTGAACTCTTGAATCAGGCTTTATGGGTTTAAATCCTGGCATGACAATTTAATGGCTTGTGGAAAGATTTGAGTTAAATAAAGTGTTTTTTTGAGGGCACAAATTCTATCCATTATTACTCTTTAATAATGTGTTCAACATATAAATAATTTTCTATCTTTCTCCTTTCAACATATATTGACCTGGAAATATTTCTTCAAGTTCAATATCACTAAACATATTTATGGATCAAAGCTAGTGTTGCTATAAGGCTCTGAGAAAATATTTTCTACATTCTGCATTAAGAAATTTGACTAGCTTGACAATTAAAATATTTCATTATGACAACCTATAATATACATACTTAAATGCTCAAACTTGAGGAGATCTATGATTTGATTTGCTCATGTAATACTGTAATCAGTTTTTGAAAAGGTAAGAATTAATTGGGTGATTAATTGTATTAGTGCCATACAACTACTGTATTAAGAATTTCTCTTTCAATAGGGGACAGGGGATTGGATGGAGGTAGGTGAGAATCTAGGTGGATAAATAGTAATGAAAAAATACAATAAAATAAACTATTAAAATTGTTTTGGTTCAGAGACTTAAAGACACAGTTTTTACACACTATATATGATATTCAAGGAGGGATTTCTGCTAAATTGTCATTTTCATTTTAGAAGTTATAATAAAAATGTAATATCTTTTAATAAGCCAATGCCAAGTAGAAATTGTTTGCCTCAGAATTTCATCTCAAAAGAGCTACTACTTTCATACTGTTTACTTACATGTTTGATAGTACTTTTTTTCTTTTGATTTTATAACACAAAACAAAGACTAATGAAATCAAATCATGAAGACAGAGAAGTTTCTGCAAAAGATTTCTATAAATAAAATACAATGTCTATGTAAAGTCAGATATTTTGGAACACTGAATATATTTATATAAGACATTAGAAGCATTTTATTTTTATTTAATATTTAATTAATAAATTAAGCTTTTTTATTACTCAGCATAAGCTAATACAACTTAGAGATTTGTAGAATAACAATTAGAGATCATTGGTGAGTACTGACTAAATCCAAATCAGTGATAAGTTTCAAATAACCAAGACATACCTCATTCATTTCTACTTTTGAACCCTCATTTAAGAACTTGTATCTATATTGATTGCCTTCCAATTACTTTGTTCTCTATTCCTAATATTAGACTTACTTTAAGTGCCAAATTGCCTCACTTTCTTCAAGAATTCATGTCTGACTTTCTCAGTGATTTTCTTGTGTTTCATAATTTCATCATGTGTATATTTTGAATTATATAAACTGTTTTATATATCTATAACATATTTGTCTATTTTGTCAGTAAACTAGAGTTTGAGAATTAAATCCAGTTTTAGGTATTGCTGGCAAAGTGGCAATAGTTTTTTTTTTTACATTTTAAATAGTTGACAATGAATCAAAAATAAATGGATGGTTTGTTTTTTTACTCATAAAAATTATATGAAATTCAAATTTCAGTGTCCATAGAATAAATTTTATTTGAACACAGCCACATTTATTTCTTTATATATTGTCTCTGATTGCTGCTACACTGAAACTGTGGAGTGGAATAAGTGTAACAAGAAAATATGAATTAGAACCCTAAACTATTTTTACCGGGGACTGAAAAACATGTTTGCTTACTACTGGTCTACAACATTAGTATGTAATAGGGCTAATGTGCTCCATTTTTTTTTTGTTCAATCACACAGTTCAGAAAACATTGTCATGGATACACAGGTCCTTTCAAAGAATGCACGAAATTAAGGCAAATTAAGGTAATCTAGCATAGGTGAATTTTAAAGACATACCTAAGGATATTATCCCAGACATTGTAACTCTCTGCCTCATTTTAGAAAGCATGCATATTAAATGTGATTTATACATATTATCGGCTTTAAGAAAAGGTCTGAGGAACAAATGTATAAAATGGTGATTTAGTTGATAACACTGTCTATGATTGAAATTGGCTAAAATTAGAAAAATGTCCTCACCAAAAGACTTAAAATATAAGGCAATGTATACATTAACTAGACAGAAAAAGCCTTTTATAATATATACATGCATCAAATCATCATGATGTACACTTTAATATCTTACCATTTCATTTGTCGATTATACCTCCATAAAGGTAAAATTTCTCTCTTTTTACTGTAGTATATTTTTCAAATAAGCTTTTTATTCTGGCTTATAAATAGAAGAAAAATTATAGTTTGAATTAAAGCATGAGTCAATGGCAAAAATCTCAACATTTTTTCCCGAAATTATCATTACTATTATTCTAAACAATATTTAGCAAAGATTTTATGTGCTCTGAACTTTCCCAGAATTTCTGCTCCAATGAATTTAGAAAACACTGTTGCTATTATTATTTTTTTCACATAAGAACAATTTATAAAGTAGGAGAAGCCCAAATGACTTATTTTTTTTTTTAATTTTATTTAGTTCTTTTTCAAGTACAGTTTTCTGTTTATTTCTCCCACCCCAGCCTATCCTGCCCTGTGCTCCGCACCTCCCTCCCATTTCCACCCCCCTTTAGTTATTGTCCCTGTGTCCTTTATACTTGTTCCTCTAAATCCCTCCCATTATTCCCCTTAAATTCCCTCGCCTCTCTGGCTGCTGTTCCCTTGTTCTCTATTTCAGTGTCTTTGTTTTTATTCTGCTTGCTTGTTTGTTTTGTTGTTTAGCTTCCTGTTAAAGGTGAGATCATATGGTATTTGTCTTTCAACACCTGGCCTATTTCACTCAGTATAATGCTCTCCAGTTCCATCCATGTTGTTGCAAAGGGTAGGAGCTCCTTCCTTCTCTCTGCTGCATAGAATTCCATTGTGTATATGTACCACAATTTTTTGATCCACTCATTTACTCACAGGCACCTATGTTGCTTCCAACTCTTGGCTATTGTAAATTGTGCTGCTATGAACATTGTGGTGCATAGGTTCTTTGAAAATGATGTTTTAGTATTCTTAGGATATAATCCTAGCAGTGGAATTGCTGGGTCAAAAGGCAGGTTGATTTTTATTTTTCTGAGAAAATTCCATACTGTTTTTCATAATGGTTGTACCAGTCTGCAATCCCACCAACAGTGAACTAAGGACCCCTTTTCCCCACACCCTCTCCAACATTTGTTGTTTGTTACTTTGTTTATGATAGCCATCCTGACTGGTGTAAAGTGGTATCTCATTGTGGTTTTAATTTGCATCTCTCTGATAGCTAACGATATTGAGCATCTCTTCATGTGTCTCTGGATCTTCTGTATGTCCTCCTTGGAGAAGTGTCTGTTCAAGTCCTTTTCCCATTTTTTAATTGGGTTAGTTGTCTCCTTAGAATGTAGTTGTGTAAGTTCTTTGTATATTTTGGACATCAAACCTTTGTCTGAGGTATCATTGGCAAATATTTTTTTCCCATACAGTTGGTTGTCTTTTTAATTTAATACTGTTTTCTTTAGCCACACAGAAGCTTTTTATTTTAATGAGATCCCATTTGTTTATTATTTCCTTTATATTCCTTGCTCTAGGGAACATATCAGTAAAAATGTTGCTGCGTGAAATATCCGAGATTTTCCTGCCAATGTTCTCCTCTAGGACTTTAATGGTGTCATGGCTTATATTTAAGTATTTTATCCACCTTGAATTTATTTTGGTGTATGGTGCAAGTCTGTGCTCAAGTTTCATTTTTTTGCACGTAGCTGTCCAGTTCTACCAACACCATTTGTTAAAAGAGGCTATCTTTACTCCATTTTATGTTACTGCCCCCTTTGTTGAATATTAATTGACTGTAGAGAGTTGGGTTGATTTCTGGGCTCTCTGTTCTGTTCCATTGGTCTATGTGCCTGTTTTTATGCCAGTACCAGGCTGTTCTGATTACAGTTGCCTTGTAATAGAGTTTGATATCAGGTATTGTGATCCCTCCTACTTTGTCCTTCTTTCTCAAAAGTGCAGCTGATATTTGGGGTTGTTTATGGTTCCATATAAATTTTTGAAGTGTTTGTTCTATGTCTGTGAAATATGCCATCGGTACATTAATAGGTATTACATTGAATCTGTAAATTGTTTTGGGTAGTATGGACATTTTGATGATGTTAATTCTTCCAATCCATGAACAAGGTATATGTTTCCGTTTGTTTGTGTCTTCCCTGATTTCTTTCTTCAGTGCTATGTAATTTTCTGCATACAGGTCTTTTACCTCCTTGGTTAGGTTTATTCCCAGATATTTTATTTTTGTTTTTGCTATATCAAATGGGATTTTTTCCTTGATTTCTGCTGATTCATTGTTGGAATACAAAAATGCCTTTGATTTCTGGATATTGACTTCGTAACCAGCTGTTTTGCCAAATTCATTAATCAGTTCGAGCAGTTTTTTGGTAGAGTCTATAGGATTTTCCATGTACACTATCGTGTCATCTGCAAACAGTGACAGTTTTGTTTTCTCCTTTCCTATTTGGATGCCTTTTATTTATCGCTGTGGCTAAAACTTCCAATGCTATATTGAATAGAAGTGGTGAAAGTGGACATCCTTGTCTTGTTCCTGATCGTAGTGGAAAAGCTTTTAGTTTTTTCCCATTGAGTATGATGTTGGCTGTAGGTCTCTCATATATGGCCTTTATTATATAGATGAATGCTCCCCCTATTTCCACGTTGCTGAGTGTTTTTATCATAAATGGGTGTTGCACCTTTTCAAAAGCTTTTTCCGAGTCTATTGATATGATCATGTAATTTTTGTCTTTGCTTTTATTTATGTGATGTATTACATTTACTGATTTGAGAATGTTGAGCCATCCTTGCATCCCTGGGATGAATCGCACTTGGTCATGGTGTATGATCTTTTTGATATATTGTTGGATGCAATTTGCCAATATTTTGTTGAGGATTTTAGCATCTATGCTCATCAGCAGTATTGGCCTGAAGTTCTCTTTCTTTGCTGTGTCTCTATCTGGTTTTGGAATTAGGATGATGCTGGTTTCATAAAAAGAGTTTGGGAGTTTTCCATCCTTCTAGATTTTTTTGGAATAGTCTGTACCAAGTGACTTTTTTCTTGACTTGGACAATAATGCATTGTTTTGGAGAAATGTTGCTTATCCATTTCTAAAATGATTGCCTTTTGTCATAGAAACCTAAGATATGGTCTTCCATCTTTTGTTTATGTTAAAATTATAAAGAATATGTCAGTAATAAGGAATATAAAACAAAAGCAGTTTCTGGAATAGAAAAAAAAATAAAAAAAAAAACTACATCCGTCTAGGCTAGTAGGAGGAACGGAGATACAGAACAGGACCAGCCTGTCTTGCAACGTGTGGCAGATAAAAATTTGGGAGGGATATCTCAGGAGTAATGACTCCTACTCCCATACCCATAATCCTAACCCAGGGTACCAGTATTAGGAAGATAAGTCCCCATAACTTCTGGATGCAAACCCCAGCAGGGACTGCATTGGTGTTGGAAGGAACAGCTGGAATCCTAAACAGTTTCTCTTAAAGAACCCATACACAAATGTGCTCAGAATGGCTCCCTCTGAGCTCCAGCACCAGTGTAGCAGCTTAAAAGGCACCACTGGTACAGGGAGGAACTAAAGTGGTGGCATTAAGCAAGAGTTGGGGGACAGCTTTCTCTCAGACAGAAAGGCAGGCAGAGCCACAGAGCAAGCTGGGTGCCATATCTTAGACTCCATCAAGATAACACCAGGACTCCATCCTAGTTAACACTGTTTGCCCCACCCTAGAGTTCTCCTGAGGCTCTGTTGCACCCAACTTACAGTTGTTACGGTAGCTTTTTCATGTGAATGGTTGGTCTTGGCTTAAACTTCACAAATTCTTAAATCCTTTGAAACAAGCAGCAACTGAACTCAGTGAGCCCCCAGCTCCCATACCTTTTGCTAAGTAGCCCCAGGCACTAACAGCCACCAGCCTAGATTCACAACTTGGCTTCACCTGGGAATTTCCAAGCCCAACAAAAGTAGCAGTCATCTCAGAATACTCCATAGCTCAGGCAGGGTGGCTCTAGGCAAAACACAGGTGCGGCTGACCTTGGCCTGCACCATATGGGAAACCCCAGGGCCAGTGAACCCAGTGGACAGCTACAGACCTAGTCAGATCACTCTCATCCACACTGGCAAGTGATCCTCCACAGAGGGGAGTGGTCAGTGGTCAGAGACAATTGCAATAGACCGCCCTGGGTAAATCACTCCCATTGACCTGCCAACAGCAACCAAGGCTCAACTACAAATAGAGGATATACTAGGCCACACAAAGGACACACTGCTAGTTCCTAGCTTGGGTAATAAGGGAGACTGTACCACTGGATCCTATGGGACACCATTGTTTTAGGCCACAATACTATGACATGGGCTCATAACAGCTCTACCTAATACATAGAAACACACACAGGGAAACTGCCAAAATGAGAAAACAAAGGAACATGGCCCAAATGAAAGAACAGATCAGACCTCCATAAAAAGAACCAAACAAAATGGAGGTGAGCAATCTATCAGATGCAGGGTTCAAAACACTAGTTATAAGGATGCTGAAGGAACTTAGTGAGGACTTCAACAGCATAAAAAAGATCCAGTCAGAAATGAAGGATACTGTGATTGAAATAAAGAACAATTGACAGGGAAATAACAGTAGATTGAATAAAGCCAAGAATCAGTTCAATGATTTGGAACATAAAGAAGCAAAACAACTAATCAAAGCAACAAGAAGATAACAGAATCCAAAAAAAAACAAGGCTAGTATAAGCAGTCTCTGGGACAATTTCAAGAGGTCCAACATTCGTATCGTAGGGGTGCTAGGAGAAGAGAAAGAGCAATAAATTGGAAATCTATTTGAAAAAACAATGACAGTGAACTTCCCTAACCTGGTGAAGGAAATAGACATTCAAATCTGGGACACACAGAGAGCTCTAAACAAGAGGGATACAAAGAGACCCACTTCAACACACATCCTAATTAAAATGCTAAAGGTTAAAGATTAAGAGAGTATCTTAAAAGCAGCCAGAGAAAAACTGCCACTTACATTCAGGGGAGTCCTCATAAGACTGTTGGCTGACTTCTCAAAAGAAACTTTGCAGTCTAGAAGGGATTGGCAAGGAATATTCAAGGTCATGAAAAGCAGGGACTTACAGCCAGGATTGCTTTACCCAGCAAAAATATCATTTATAATTGAAGGGCAGATAATGAGCTTCCCAGACAAGAAAAACAACTAAAGGAGTTCATCATCACCAAACCATTATTATATGAAATGTTAAAAGGAATTTTTAATAAAGGAAGATCAAAACTATGAACAATAAAATGGCAGTAAGTATATACCAATTAACAATCAAATCTGAAAAACTAAGCAAACAAGAACAGGGACAGAATCATGGATATATACAGCACTTTGATGGCTGCCAGATGGAGGGGAGAATAGGTGAAGAGGTGAGAGGATTAAGAAGTACACACAGGTAGTTAGAGAATAGCCATATGGATATAAAATATGGTATAAGAAATGAAGTAGCCTAAGAACATTTACACATGATCCATGGACATGAATAAAGGTGTGGGGATTGCCTGAGGGAGTGACAGGTGCTGGGTTGAGGAGGGAAAAGGGGGAACATAAAGACAACTATAATAGCATCATCAATAAAGTATAATAAAGATATAAATAAAAATTTTACAAAAAAATCCATTAATGCATCTTCATGTTAAAAGATTCATGGTATAATGTTAATCAAAAAAGGCAATCAATTGTATATAAAATGTGACCACAAATATGTTTTTAAAAGTATAAATGCAATGATAAAGCATAAAGATAAAAAAATCCACCAAGATGTTAACAGTGAAAAAAAGCAATAATACATATATATATTTATATAAATAAGTGTATACTGTTTAAAATTTCAACAAATTTTAAAGCAAAATAGATGCACTCTAATTCTACTAAAACCTTAACAATTTAACATTTTCTTCAAGTGCTACAATAAGAAAAATAGTATGAGACACTAAGAGGATAAATGTTTATAAAGCTAAGAATGTGTGATAATGTTACTCAAAGTGTTTAGCTCTTACTCTATTAAAAAGGGCTCTTATTTGAGCTCACAATAATAATTGAAGTTGATGGGGATATTTTGTAACTTACAAGAAAAAATAATAGTTAAAAATTTTTATTCTGGCAATTAAGGTCAATAAAATGTGGCATTAGAATTTACTTATGGCTTCATGAATTTCCAGCAGAGACCTTACCTTTCTTAAAGACCTTTTTGAGATAGCTAATGACAACAGTGAAATGTGAAGAAGTACTAGCTTACTGTTCATGAAAAGAAGATTGGGGAAATTCAGTCACATTCAAGTCAATGACTCAGACTTTGAGGGATCTCTATAGGATATCCTTTAGTCATAGCAAATGGATCCTATGAAATGGAATGAATAGTGAATTCTATAACTATTAAGATGGCAAGGCAGAATTTCCCAATAAAGTATCACCAGTAAGTTGCAGAATGTTAAAAAGAAAGCCTAATATTTGTGATCTATGTATGATATTTGGGTGTAAATTTTTTTAAACTTTGATTGGAGGATGGCCAGGACCAGTATCAATCATCCCAAATTTAGTCTTTTCCAGATCAAATATCCTAGCAGTGATAGAAAGATATCATAAGTATAAAGCATAAAATATATACCATATCATATTTATACATTTATATGCTATACACTATAAAAAAACATCGCTCTGTGTTAATTTATGTATTTTATATTTGCATTATATCTGTAATATATAGCATACTGTATACATATATATATTTATTATATTAGATGTTATATGAGAGGGATCCCCCCCAAACTGGGATTATCTTCTGCAAGGCAGGTCCCTCGTAGTCCAGGCTTCCTCTGCTAAGTGAGTGTTCTAGGAACCCATCTGTATCAGTGTACCAGCTGGTGTTGATGGGAAAGGCAGGCTGTGTTTGGCTTTGGAGAATTTTTTTAGCCTTTCAAAACATTTGCCCATTTCATGATGGGTGATTTATTAGCACACTTGCCTTCACCACACTGAGTGTCCAGCAGCCTTTGACCCCATACAGCATGACCACCATACCCCACCCTCCCCATTCACCAGATCTCTTTGCCAGCAAGATTTTCTGTTTGTTTGTTTGTTTCCATGAGTGAAAACATCATCAAAGGGAAACATTTTGCCTGTGCAGAAGAGGTGAAGCAAAAGCTAGCAGGAGCACTAACAGGTATCAACATCAACAAATTCAAAGACTGGAGCAGTGGAAAAGACGTCTGCACAGGTGTAGTGCGTCAAATGGAGAGTATTTTGAAGATGCCTGAAGTTTGAACATGTAAGAATAAATGTGAAATTTTTAATAAATAAATTACTGTGTCTTCCTTCCTTTTTCCTCTACTACCTCCACTTATATGACTATATTTCTAATATTCCACTTAGTTCCTTTACCTTTAATGTTCCAAGAAAGTCTCTGGAAAGAAAGTATAACACCTTGGTCACCAGCACATATACATGCACCCATGTATTACAGCCACACAATCTTAAATGTGCAAAACCAGACTGACCTAAAATGTTCAGTTTACTCTAGTAAAATAACCAAAAGGGTCACTTTTGTGTTTCAGAGTTATGAAACTATTCAAGTAAATATGGCTTCTGCTTTTGGTGAAGGAGACATTAGTTTAATCCTATCCCTTAGTCCCAGGAAAGTGTATTCAATAGCCTGCTCCACAGTATAAAGATTTTAATCAAACAAAAGTGGAGAATCATTCTTGGGATCGATGGGTGCAGCAAACTATTAGACGAGGACATATGTTTTCAAAGTGTTTGTTTGGCCAGGAATTTTAAATTGTAACTATTAGAATGAGCATGTTCATTCTCCACTTTTTCTTTTTTTTTCAACTCCTCACTTTCAGAGCTTATACATGAGCTCAGTGAAGCCATAATGAGCCTCTGATGTGTGTGTATGTGTTATGTAATGAGAACAGTAATTCTCTGAGCTTTTGTAAAAGCTAAAACTAATTTCTAAGGGGCAGAAAGTGACTCCATTCACCTATTTTTAATTGTTTGAGGATTACCTTATACATAGTTTCTCCTATTTTTAACATCCTATAATGGTGTGGTATATTTGGAACAACTAATGAGACAATATTATAAATTATCTTTGACTATAAAGTCAATAGTTTACATTAGAGCTCACTCTTTGTATATTAAGTGGGGTTTTACAAATGCGTAATGACATACATTTCCCATTACAGTATCACACAGACCAGTTCCACTGCCCTGAAAAATGCCCTGTGCTCCATTTAATCTTCTCTCTACCCCGACTCCTCCATCCCACACCCATCTCCAAGTCCCTGGGAAACATTGATCTTTTTACTGTCTCGATTGGTCTTTCTTTCCCAAAATATTATATAATTTGAATCATACAGTATGCAGTCTTTTCAGGAGAGATCAGGTGCATTCAGGGTGGTACAGCCATAGACAGTATGAAGTCTTTTCAGATTGACTTCTTCCAGTTACATTATAAATTTAAGGTTCTTTTTTGTTTATTGATAGTTGGTTTTAATCTTTTTTTGCTTAATAACAGTCCATTGTATGTACATAGCAAAGTTTGTTTAATCATTCACCTCTCGGATATTTTCTTTCAAATACGGGCAATTATGAATAAAGCTACACTAAACATTTGTGTGCAGGGTTTTTGTGTAAACACCAGTAATGAATTAGAGTTTGTTTTGATCTATATCCTCACCAGCACTGAGTGTTAATAGTGTCTTATATTTTAGCTATCCTAATAGTTATGCAATTACATTTTGGTTTAACCTGCAATGTCCCAATGTGAGATGAAGTGTATCATTTTTTTCATATGCTTATCTGTAATCCAAATACTGTCTTTGGTGAGGTTTCTCTTCATCTCTTGTTCATTGTTTAATTAGATTGTCTCCTTATTATTGAGTTTTAAGATTGCTTTTCTTACTTTGGAGAATCATAAATCCCATTGCTTTACCATAAATATAAATTATCTATGTAACAATTAAAATAATAATGAAAAATAGATTCAGGAAATTTCTAAAAATAAATCATGGCTACCTTCTGGGCATAAATATTCTTAACTATTAATTATTTTCAAGTTAAAGTACCAAGGCATAGGTAATAACAAAATTAAATTGTTTATTTTTGTTTTTATAAACTTAGAAACCAATTTCTTTACTAGTTAATTTATGAATTTATTACAAATTAATTGCTTGAAAAGGCTAATTCTAATTCATCACATGGTTGCTTCTTTAAACACCTTAGACCTAGCTCTCAGTAACGGTGCTATATTCTGGACACTGCTGGCTGAGTACAGCTAAGAATCAAAAGATTTGTATCCTTTGAACCCATTCAATAAATTTAATTAACAACCTTGTAGATGTTTACCACTGTGTTAAATACTAAGGCCCCCCAATCATTTATGCAATGGATGCTCTCCAAGTAGTAAAATAAAATGAGCTTTTAAGCAAAAATTTAAAAGTAATGCATTGCTGATTTTGAAGAAATGTACCCATGTATGAACTGCCCCACAAAATGATCAGAGAATAGGCCACAGTCACATCTCTTTTAATCATTTGTTTTTAGTCACAGGAGTTCAAAAATACCTTGATACTATTATGTCTTCTAAAAATCATTCTTGAATTATTTAAGGAATCCAGACTAATCTACACCTGCATATGTGGGAGCAGAGACTCTGTCATCCAGATGAGAAATGTTTCCCAGCACAGGGATATGAATCCTCTTCCATGGACTTTGCATCTGCTCTGGTCTTGCACAGTTCTAGGGGTTGTCATGCCCACTCCAGCTCTATGTACTGCCACACTCAAGTGACACCCTCAGTCTCCAGTTGTAGTTCTGTTAGACCACATCACACCACACTGTAAAATGATGTTTGAGGCCTAAGGGCCTTCCACCTATTAACACTAAACTCTTATAATGTCAGCTGTTATCAAGGACCTACATGCTTTATTTACCCAAAACACATCATTTTGTTTTATTTTGTCTTCTTTGCCATGAGATTTAGGATAGGAGAATATCCAAATATGCTCTCCTGTTACCTTGACTAGAGACTCAGGAAGCACTTAGGTAGCAGATTCCTCTTTCTAGAAGGATTCTAGGATCTTTATGCCTATTGGCTTTGTATTCTTAGTATTGTAGATTTTGATTGAAGAAAGTCATGATATCCTAATCTCAGATCAATACATGCTTGCTTACATTACGTTGCATAGCAAAGAAAAAAACTGAGAAGTACTGAATTGAAATTTTCCTGAAAAATGTGTTCCATTGATAGGACAATGTGTAGAAAGTTGACACCCCACTGCTAGCCCCAGAGTCAATGGCCATTGGTGTTCTCTATGTGGACAGCTACATCATTACACTTATAAAAAGTGAAGCAAAATAAAATACAAGTTGAAAAACCAATTCTCATTTATATATTATAGGGACGTTTTAGTATGAAAAAGCCTCAACCTCCAAGTTCAAGGTGTAGATTTGGGTTCTGGACTAAAGGTCACACCTCTCTCAGGCCTTCTTCCTTCATCGTCAGTGGTGCAGAGAGGTCCTCACAGTATTGCACACTGGTCCCTGGAATTCTCAACTCTCCCAAGCATCAGAGTGGCCCAGCATACCCGAGCTAAAACTATGCCTCCCAAACCTTGGAATCTCATCATCAAAGGTGAAAAGGGAGAATCATAAGCCTGCTTTTCCTTGGCATTCAACACAAGCTCCATGTTCCTACCTGTCTTGATTTCACTACAACTAATCTCAGTAGATTATTCATTCCTCTTGATATTGATCATCACAAAGGACCTCAGTCTCCTTGATCAACTGCCATGCCCCTCACCCCTCACTCTTACATGCATGACTCTGTGATACCTATTCCATCACTTTCTAATTCTTCAAAATCTGTCATGAGACTCTTGAAATGTAGTAGACATCCTGATCTTCTCCTTTGAACCTTCCCTTGGTATTTGCTTCCTGATAAAAGGTGTCTTATGTCCATAAACTCTGTTTCACACCCACCCTTCTCAAGTGATTTTTTTCCCTCACAACTCTTATATCAGAGGCTGAACGTGGGGCCCATGAATGCCTGGCTCCCATTGTCACTTTTAGACCATTCTACTTTTCTCAACCCCAATACTCCCAGCTTTTCATCAAACACTTTCCGAGTATATTACACACTATTTCTCAATGTTATCATTAAGCAATTAACTAGTCACTCCTATCATTTCTAGTTGTTTTTGCTTTGTGATTCATAATTACTTTTTCTGGTGTTGTCTGTATTGACTTTTTATTATTCCAATATGCATATGAAAAGCACTATATACCTGATATGTCTAATACTTTGGGTTCTCAATCATTTGAAATCATTTTCTCTTATTAGTGTTACAGAACCCCTGCCAAACTATAGAACCCCAAACAGCCATGAGGTTCGATTGCCTGCTGCCAAGAAGCATGATGCCCAGTGCAAGAATTTGGTGAAAAAAAGAAAGAAGTTGTTTATTTAAAGGTTATACAGATTTAGAATAATGACAGACTTCTGCTGTTAAGTCCTTCTCCCTTTAAAAACACCTGAGAACACATAATCCTGCCTCCCTTTGCCAAACCAAGCCAGTTTCAGAACACACCACTCAGAGGTACCATCTTTCAGAAAAGCAGAAGTCTGCAGATCAACACTCCTGGTCACAGTTCAGTTCCGATCATCCCTCACAAATCCAGGTGGCTAGGAAGGTGTCACACAGCTCTGCCAGCTCTGACACCATCCTCTCCAGGAAGACAAATCTGTGTAGCTGGGCAAGTCCCCCACCACACTGCCAAGCTCGGGTGACTCACTAGACTTCTGGCTTTTAGATCTCCTCTCTCTTACTCCAGACTGTTTGTCTTTCTTTCTTCTCTTACTCCAGACCGCGTCACTTTTCTCTTCTCTTATTCCAGACCACATGACTCCTCATGGGATGAAAGTCTCCTCTTTCATTCTACCTTCATTTAAATGCTTGGTCCAGAATTTCTTGTGTGACCTCGCATCTAGCACCTCTTATGATATGTTAGTGTTTGTCATTTTGCCAGATCCCCCATATCTTTTACTTCCTTTTGGCTGCCATCTTTGGTGAGGGCAAAAGTTCCCAGCCATTAGGCATGGGCATCTGCCCCCAGCTTCCCACAGGGGCACTGTATCCTGGCTGTGTCAGGAGGCCCTTAATGTTCTCACTAATGGCAATTTCACAAGTTCTTGAGTGTTCTCAGCCATGTGCACAATTTGCCCTGGGCAGGAGCCCTCTTTTCATGAAGGCACAGCTATTAACTTTCCATTGTCATGCAATGTATTTTAAACTCTATACCATCCATTCCCACCTTCCCCTAATCATGGGTTGTGGGGACTGTTCTATTTTGAGGGGACTCTCACGCTGCACCCCATTACATTAGCTTATCTCTCAACTTAACTGGAGCACTCGTTATAATAATTGTATCTTAGGCACTACAATGGCAAGTAGGTATGGTATGTTGGTAAACTGGCTCTGTGGGGAAAAAAAGTCTGGATTTTTACAAGCTGCTTTTTTATATCATTAACATTATCCCACCACAGTGATTTTCAACCAGCCTACAAATTCCTGAAAACTTATCAGCTGGCTATTACAAGCAAGCTAGAGCTTGTATCCCACAACAGTGGAACTATCTTGAATGTCAACTATCCTACTTTCTAATCACTTCTTATGTCTAATTCACATACAAACCTTTCATATACAAACCTTATTTTCATATACAAATCTAACAGTCTATTGAGATCTTCAATATATTTCTACCGCCATTACTTCACTGTTCTGTATCCCTTAATGTGGAACCCTTTAATGTGTCAATTATTACTCTTTATCTCATTTAGCCCATCAGCATTTGATACTTTTGATGATAACTCCCTCTTAACATACTCTTCTGGTATTTTTTTTCCTTCTTTCTTCTTCCACTCTAGTTTTTCCTCATCAGTCTACTTTATTTGCATCTGCTCTTCTCAATTTTAAAATGCATTAGGGATTACTTCTTGGTTCTCTTTTTTGCATTTTCAATTTCTTATTGATCTCATCTATATTTATTTTTAAATATTATCATAAATAATAGATTTGTTAATCTATTTGTCAGATCTTAATAGATTTGTCAGATCTTATCATAGATTTAACTCCTCTCAAATGTCAAAGACTCACAAACTTCTCTAGATCAGTCATGTCTTCCTAAATTTAATTATATTTGTCCAACTGCTTACACAACATCCCTTACAAAATATATCTAAAACTTAACAGGTCAGACACTAAATTTTTGACTTCAGTAGAAGGCAACTATATCCTTGTGGCTGTGCAGTCCAATATCTTTGGTGCATTCCTGCCTCTGTTCATTTACATCCTATGACCAGTTCATCAGAGGAACATAACTGCTCTACCTTCAATGCATCTTATGTATATCTGCTCTATCTCATGTATATAAGCATTCCTCTTCTCATCACCAAGATTACTCCCTCCAAGATCTGATGTACCAATATCACTTCCTTGCTCAGGAATACATTCATCTTTCTACTCTCATTATTTTTATAGTGTCTAATATATTATACATAAATAGTACTTCTACACTGAGAGAGTAAACAAATTAATCAAGGAATGATCATATAGTTATTCTTGAAAACTTGACTGCAAAACACAACATTTTACTTTTTGCCAGGAAAGTTTTCTGAAAATTATTAAACTTCCCATGTTCAACTTTCTCCGGAAAATTGACAACTACTTTCTTGCCATTGTTTTCTTCTTGCCGTTGCTTATTTTCCTTCAAATAAACCAGAGAGCAGAATTTACATCTTTCTTATGACATGGGAAATGATTTCTATATTTCCCATAAAATTTAATCACCTTATAACTTACACCAGTCCCTTATACCATTTACTTGGGAATTTATTCTATTCCCAACTTACCTCAAAACTTTACATCAAATACCTTTACATCATATGCCTTATTGTTCCTGGTTCTGCCTTCTCCTTGTTAAGTTTTTCATTTTTTTATTTCTTTGTCTCCTTTTATTCTGTCTTACTATCTCTGAATGTTCTATTCTCTATTGTTTCATTCAGATTCAATTATGCAAACCTACCATGTGTTCTCTACCACTCTTTCCTATATTTATTTTCTTCCCTTTTTGTATCGTTATGTTGATATTTTTCTCCAAAAATTAGTTTATAAAACTTCGATAGCTCCTAATACTTTACAGCATTCTCTGTCATTCAGAATGTGAGAATATGGGTCAAATGCCAATATTTAGAGGAGGACACAAGGAACTCAGTAAAAGGATAAAGGGGGGAAAGCAGGGACGCTCAACCTAAGAATAGAAACAGACATTATCCTGACTTGACATAGAAAACTATGAAAGCATTGGTATAAAAACCACCAACTTCACATATTTTTCATCTCTAAAGACTAAGAATTGATGAGAATTTAACAACTCTGTTAAACAACGTAAAAGAAGTTGACTAGTCCCTTATAACAGAAAAGATTTATAAAGAGCATGAGTTTTCAGCAGGACCAAATGGTTGGAATAATACTCTCAGGGTAAAGGAATATAAGTTATTTTCATTGCATTTTTTTCCTCTAAAAATTACTACATCTCCTCTGCTTTCCTATATACTTTCAATGGGTATTTGTCAGAATAAGACAAGGTCTTCCACAGAAAATGCAAGCCTTACTTATGAGAATAAAAATGTGGAACAACAGTTCAAATGAAACTCGTTTCCATCCTGGAAAGAAAAACAATTCCATCATTCTTCACATCATTCACCAAGGGCTGAGTTGCCCTCTTTCTTCCTTTAGCATTATTCCTCTGTGTCAATGTTCTAGTCCAAAGCACAATACAGAGTATACACTAGAGGATCTATTAAAAACTACTGCAGCACCCAGAGGTGTGTGGAAAGTGAATTATCAGTGTAGTTCTACTGGAGATATACTTTATTTAACATTTATTCTTATTTTAGTTTCCAGAATATTTTTGAAGATTGTATGACAGTTGTTCTTTTTTATTCATTGGCCCAGGGCAGCAATTTTCAACTGGTGTGCCACAAGAACTTTTAAAACATGCAATATCTGACTATTTAGTCAGGAGCACTGATCTCTTTTAATTTAGATTGCCAAATTTAAAAAAAATGACAATAGCCAACACAGCAATCACTATCTAGTGTGAATTAATCAAAAGTGTACCTATTTTTGTCAGATTGGCAAAAAAAAATTTTTTTGGTGTGCCACAGAATTTTAGAAATTAGTTTATGTGTGACATAGGATGAAAAAAGATGAAAATCGCTGACATAGGGGAAGAAGAAAATGTAGAATAATATTAATTTCCACAATAAGAATCATAATTTAGTAGACATGACCACTAAAAATCCTGTAGACACTATCATATTAATATAAATACTAACATTCATTAATTGGGAATAATGTCTCTAAACTATTCTCAAATGACTTCTGTGTGCTTGTTACTCTAGTTAAGTGTGCTCTCCTTATCCTACCACTCTGGTATCTGTTTCCTAGTACTCTATTTTTCTATTGCCATAATGGACTCTCTGTGTTTTTCTTTACCTCATTAACTTTTCTTATCCTTTTAAAATCTGCCCCTTCATTCACGTATAGCATGCTTAGTGCTTATTAGCCGACTTACGAAAATCTTTTTTAAATGAGGCCATCCATCATTTTTTGTATCTCATTTTCCTTAGAATTTTTTTCAAATACATACTTACAAACCATCTGTTATTGTCATCATTTTCTCACATACTTTAAATAAAAGTATGCCTTCATTTTAGATCCCTCTTTATATATTTTATGTTATCTTTGTAAACTTTCCCTCTTGATATTATATACGAGGTTATTTAAAATCTCATTAATACTGATATTTTCATTGAAAAGTTTGACTGGCATTTACCCATTATTCAACAAATATTTATTGAATGTCAATTACATTTCAAGCAATAAACTCTTGTGATACATGAGTGAGCAAGACTGATTAAATTATTGCCTCTAAGGATATTATATTCTAGGGATGGGGCATCATCAGTGGTGGATATGATAATAAGCACAAAGTAAAATACATAAATACATTATTTTTGCCATTTTCTGCAGAAATTAGAGCAGAATAATAGCAAAGAAAATGTCTTTGGAAGACACAGTGGCCTCTCAGAGGAGCAGGGCTAGAAAAAATGAGGTATATTATGTGAAGTTATTCAAGTTTGAAGTGACTTAAGGATAAAAGAAGCACAGGTAAGTAACATTCCAGGCATGGTAAGTTTATGAAACATTTAAAAATTATTTTACCTTTCTCAAGAAGGGGGTTGATGTTCTACCTGGATGGAAGGAAGGCTTGAATCTGGTGGAAATGATCACACTGGATCCAGCAATTGTAAGCTTCTGAACCAGAGTATGTCTAGCAAGTTTAAAAACTCCCAAGGGAGCCAAACGTGTAGACAACAGGAAACAAGTGGATGGTGGTCATAAATGTACTTGCAGAGACTGTTAGAAAATAGCTTCTCAAGCCTTAAGAAGAAGATGAGCCCTTTACTTAAGAGTGGTTACAAGACTTTGGATTGTTTAGAATATGGGAGCCATCTAATATGATTTATACTTTATAAAGATCCACTGTGGGAATGGACAGTGAGGAGGTAAGAGAGAATGGTATTGTTGTATTCCATATTGGTCATGTTAGTTGCTTGTACAAGAGTTTTGGCAGTCTGGGAAGCAAAATTCGGTCAAATACAAAATACATGCCCAGGGTACACTCAATAAGATTATAGATTGGTTATTGATTTGAGAGAAAATATAATTTGTAATGACTCCTTGAGTACTTTTGAGCATTTATGCTAACATTTGTACCATCTACAGATAATATGAAATATTATGATGAATAGATTTAGGAGAGCATGTTAAGAATTATGTTTTGGTTATGATAAGTTTAGTTACAAAATGCCTATTAAATCTAAATATGGGTGGTCAAATAGGAGATTGAATAAAACAGTCCTCAGCTCTAGGATGGGCTAACATTAGAGTTTTAAGTTTAGGAGAACTGATCATACAGGTTTGAAGTTACAGAACCACAAAGAGTCTGATAAGGGAAAGATGATGTAGGAAAAAAAAAGTGATCACAGGTGTGTCTCATCACCTGTAGATCTGTGTGAAAGAAAGGGTCAGAAAGTAAAAACGGTGCCCAAAGGCAACTATATAGGAAGAAAAACAAGACAATGTGCTTGAAACTAAGAACATAAAATGATTCCAGAAGAAGGCTGTGGTATACCAATAATGTAAATGAAGATAACTCTATGCCATTGGTGACTTTGATTAAAACTACTTCCAGCAAGTTTTGAAGATCAAAGATCAGTTAGAGTGCATTACAGGAAAATGAGAATATGAGAAGACAGAAGAATGGATGGCATTCCTGTGTTTAAGGTGAGAATGGTTATGGCCATGAGAATGTTCCAGCAGAGGAGCTATTGCAAATCTACGGCCCACAGGCCAAATCAACTACCCCAGGTAATTAGTGAATAAAATGTTTGGAAGTACAGTTATGTCTGTTTGCTTGCATGTTGCTTAGGACTGTCATTTATTTATTTATTTATTTATTTATTTATTTATTTATTTATTTATATTTTAATTGTTGTTCAAGTCCAGTTTTCTGCATTTTACCCCCATCCCAGTCCACCCCCCACCTTCTCCACCTCCTTCCTGTTTCCACCCCTTCCTTGTTTTTGTCCATGTGTCCTTCATACTTATTTCTGCAAACCCTTCCCCTTTTCCCCTAAAATTCCCTCCCCTCTCTCCTCCAGTCACTGTGAGCCTGTTCTCAATGTCAGTGTCTTTGGTTAGATGTTGCTTATTTGTTTGTTCTGTTGATTAGATTCCTGTTGAAGGTGACCATGTGATCATACTTAGGACTGTCTTTGTGCTCTAATGGCAGAATTGAATAGGTGCAACAAAGGACCATGTAGACTGCCAAGACTAAAATATTTACTATTTGGTCCTTCAAAGGAAAACAAATGTTTACTGACCCCTTGCAGAGAGGACAAAATCAGGAATATATAAAAGAGAAGAGATAGCTGCAGAAAGTGGTCAAAAAGAATTAGATTAAGTGAAAGTGTTGACTTCATAGCCAAACAGATATTTTTTCTACTGCAGTAGAAAGGGATCACAGTGTACAGATGTGGATTTAGTAAATAGCGTATGTGGCATTATAGAAATAAAACAGGTCAACCTGGAGACTTTCACTTCCAGCCCCGATGTAATAACAATGATTGGATTAATTAACCCTTCTGCTTCAAACACCAAACACTAGGCAAAAACCAGGAAAACTTATTTGTAAGACAACAGATACCAGCCAACAAAAGGAAACAAATTATGGTAAGTGACCCTTGCCAATGCTAGTACATTCTTTTTTTGTGAGAGATTCCACAGTACGGCTCAGGAAGGGGGAATCCTGGTAGTGCAGAGAGGACCCTCTAACTTGAGAATATTAGTGAAAGAGCCTAGAAAGTCCAGGAATTTGCAGGACAGACTACTGGAGAGAAAAATAACTACACAGAGAGAGTAAGTCTTAGAGATCTTTAATGAGTATCTCTCAGGTACTGGGGTGAGTAACGTCCAATGGATACAAGAAGAAACTACTCAAGACAGTGGAAAAAGCCATCGAGAGGTATTGGGGTCACAGGGCTCAGCGCTCACACAGATAGGGAAACTGAGGCTGTTCCCACCAGCCAGACTAGAAAGTTGGAATCAAAGTTCAAGTTATTTACAGGAATGTAAGGTTAGTCATTATTCAACAAAGTAAACCTTACAATATTTGGCATTCAATAGCAAATTATCAAGCATAAAAGAATCAAGAACATAGAAGTGATAATGAAGAGAAAAAATAATCAAAACCAAAGGAGAAGGGACACAGATGTGAAAATGAGCATAGAGAAACATAAAAATCCATAAAAACACTGGTAACTATATTCTATATATTAAAAATTAATTTTTAATGTAAGAGACAAAAAGACTAAAAGTTATCTTCTAGAGATGAAAACCATGTATGAGATTAGAGAAAGAGAGAGGAAAGGTAAAAGAGACAAAATTAAAAAATAAACCTACTTATAAGATTAACAGGAATCATAAAAATATTTTCTGGTCTGGGCAACTTGAAGGATTATGGTGATATTACTTCCGATAGGGAACATCAGAGAAAAAGTTGCTTTGTAGGAGAGAAAGGATGAATTTTGACATGTTTATGCTGATGTGCCGCATGGGTATCAAAATAGATGTCAGTGAGAAGTTATTGAGAACTATGCAGTGAATCATATTTAATAATAGCTCCATTTTCTTAAATAAAACATATTTCTGGTTTTGTAATTCTAGTCTATTGGTAAATGGATTCTTGTCTGATTATTACATTGTATTCATTTAACTCAAAAATATTATATTTTGTAATATGAAATAAAGGTCTTCTCTTCCAATTATATTCCTAAACATACATTAAGTTCTCAGTTACTTTCTTTTTTAAGATAAATTTTGAACGTTTTTGAAAAGTTCAAGCACAGATCTGTTGTAACACAGACTGTGTGCGTGTTAAAGCTGTAAGTCTAATTGTGGAGAATTGACATTTCATAATGTCTAAATTTCCCTTTCAGGAATACATTTTTTTCTATTTACCCAAACCTGAAATTTTCTCTTGCACTACAAACACTTTTTTATGTGTCAGGTACTATTAATTTTATTGCTATACACACATAATTGATTTATTTGGGGTGATTTAAAAATTATATATTATATCTTATTAAGATGGCTATTAATAAAATTTTTTTTTCTTTTCTAGGCACTTCATAGTCTTGTATTTCTAGATTTTAGTAGAGTCTTTAGATGCTTTCATTTTCTAACGGAATATTTTGCCAAGAAAGAAAACCTTGATGCTTCCTGGGATGTTAGAAGAAGGGCTTTGCAAAAAGATTGTTATAATAGAATGAATATAATTTAGCAAAAAACTGGAGTCAGGAAAACAATGTTTCTGTGGAGAAAACATTGAATAGGGTAGTAAAATTGCTTAATTTTTCATGAAAAGTAACCCATAGCAATGGGGGAAAAACAAGATATGGTAATTAATAGGTTGATGTATTAGGCAAGTGCTGGAAGGCAGACAGTATCAGGCAGAGGGAGAAGGCACAGACCTGTGGAAGAAGGGACAGAGAGTGTGAAAGGACAGGAAGGAACAGTGGTGTTTACAGAATAATTTCTAGGTGCTGCTGCAGAAATTTGAAGAAGTTCATGACTGATAGCTGCTAGTTTCTTAGCACAGGAGAAGATGTAGCTGTTATTTTCTTTACTAAATTAACATTTGTTTTCTTTTAAAGTAGAGATTTGTGTAACATTGGATTCCTATTGGTAACTTTATATAACCACAATGCAATATGGTATTTTCAGACTACATTTTTAAAAACAGGCTTTACAAATCTTCCACAAGCACGTGCATGAAAATGATTGAAGCACTTTGATTTTTAAAATACCTAAATGTCAATAGAATTGGAAAGTTTGCCGTTCCCATTTATTTTCCATCCACTCTGGGATAATCTGTCAATGTCAGAATGTGTGCACTGCATTCACAGTTGTCTGTGTGCCATTATGCTTTTAAAGATTACATTATGTTACAGTGTATTCAAGTCCCTCAAGCAAGAAATAAGATGGCTCCCTATAAGTTAAAAAAATATTTTTACATTCAAACTGATCATTTCTGTCTTCTATTCTTGCCTTTTACTGGTTTTCAATTGTGTGTGGGGTGTTAAGAAATGAATCACAATTTTTGCTCTGTATATAAAGTAGAATGTGGATGCAGAGAGAGTTTGCTGAAGCTTCACTTTTTATTTAAATACTGACTTTTGATAGAATTTTACTACTTTTACATGATTTGCCAATGGCCATGAGAGTAGCTTATCCTAAAAAATAAAAGTATTTCTCAAGAAAAAAGGATAAAAAAGCATTCTTTTGGATACATTTGGAAAATATTGGTGCTTTAATGCAGGGAAGGGGACAAAAATGGGTTTTATTATATAAAATATAATCTGAGACGAGGAAACTGACTCAAAGTTTCAAAAACACGGAGCCAGTCTCATGGAACCTCTTTACTTTCTAGACTTTTACATTGCTGTGCTGTTTGGCAAGTGTTCAGCTAGAAAGAATTAATTATCTGGAATTAGATTTCTGTATATATAATACTCTGGACTTTCAACACCTTAACTTCAAGAAAACAAAATAGTCATCATCTTTCTATCCATTTATACATTCATCTATCTCTCTCTCTCTCAATGTGATTGTAAATCAAGGTTGAAGGGAGTTATCTGACTGAAGACATAATAGGATAAAAGGAAAAGAAAAAATAAAAAAAAGTTTTAGGACGATAGCTATAAAAATTAGAAATTTACAAATTATCATTCTAAAAACTATTATTTTAAAATGCTTTGTAATTACCCACATTGCACTCTATGTGCATTTGGCTATTACCACATCATCATCTGCTCACTTTCAGTCTGACAGATTATTTCACCACTAAATTCTCTACCCGAAATTTATCAGCTCCTCCATTGTTGGTATACAATACTGCAATCCACCAGGCTTTATTATGAGAAATATTTTCCAAGAAATAAAACAAAGTAATGAATTATCATTTTATACTTTGCTTGAATAAACTTACTTTATGAAAATGGAGCAAATTAGAGTGCTTAAATTTATGAATTATTTATTCATTAACTCATAATTGAAAAATAAAGTATATTAAGTAAACAGAAGTGTTTTCTATGAGTTTAGATATAGTTAACCCATCATATCTTTTAATAGTTTTTATAAACGGAATAACTGAATTACATTTTTAAAAGACTGATTTGGCAAGATATAAAGTGTGCAAAAGAGTCTTGGAACAGATGCAGCTACTTCAATAAAAAGGTAACATTCAATCACCAATACTGAAAATGTTAAAAATTGTGAAAGGAATTAACCTGATTCATACATGACTGGATGTGGAGTAAAGAATGGAAATAATTCAAAAATAAATTGCAGGCTTGGTTGAAGAGAAAAAACATGAAGGAAACAGTATACAGCTGCAAAGCTTTTCCTTACCATGAGATCTGACCAATAAGATAAGTGTACAAAAAAAAAGCATTGTTAGGAATCTTCAGGGTAATCAATGATTAGTAATTTAGATTCTTTAAAACTGATGTTGTTGGGAGCTGTCCCTCCTGGTTTCAGGGACTCTAAATTTGTGTCCCATGGCCAGAGCCTAGTGAAAAGGCCTTGGGGACATGAGCCACTAAGGAGACGGAACATTACCTCCTGGCAGGAGTGCAGCCCCTGCCTCCCTCACTTCCTCTTGCTTGGCCTGGCAGATGACTGGTTAGCCAGTGATGGGTAAGATCCCTCAAAAGAGGAGGGACAACCTAAGATGGGCATTGTCACAAAGGGCCATCAGGGAAGGACTTAGGGGTCTTCAAAGAAAGGGGCAGAAAGACCCTCACCCCTTGGCTTTGCCATAGCCTGAGTCCTCAATCTTTCTGAGAAAGTCTCCTAGTCTCTTGGTGGCTTTGCTTTCCCTCCTCATTCAACCAGGGAACTATGCCAAGAAGCAGCTACCACCTTGTACTGGAACAGGCAGCTCCCTGGAACAGGGGGTGGGGGGTGTGAAACTGGCCAGAGTAAGAATATACATTGTTTCCTTTGAGATTTGCTCTGTCCTGTTGCTATGGAACAGACACTTGAGCTAAAGCCAGCCCTGACCTGAGACAATTCCTGAGCACTGATTGATGAGCTTTATGGGCATACTATGTATCTGTGTGAGCTGAACTCAGAAGGAAGAGATGTAGGGAAGCAGGCGTTCAGGACCTTTCTCATTTGAGAGACTGGTCGCCTTTCCTCCCCAAGCAAATCATACATGTTGGACATTTTTTTCTTATCTACAACAACCTGGGGGAGTTCTGCTGGTGGATCCCCCCATGATATATGGTAATTCTTAAAATCAGACTTATTCAAGGATCTGATTTTTCAGATGGTCAGAAATGTATGAATAATGATGTTAAAATTATAAACATGTCTTAGGGATCAAAACATACCTCCAATGCACAGCCTTTGGCCCAGAGCCAGTTCTGCCCACCTGGCCAGGCCTCTTGGGTGACCACTTCACTGTGACTTGGCATATATGTGGCCCATGGGGTAGCAGGCAGCACTGAAGAGGATGCAGGATTTGCTTGATAGGTAGCACAACCCACAGTACACACAGATGCACCTGGGATAATGGGCACCCACGGCCCTGGCATCCATGTTTCTCCCACCCCAGGGCCCCCACTGGCATGAGATCTCATCATATTTTCCTGCACTCAGCATTCTTTATATTTTGTCATGAAGTCATGAAAAGCCCATGGCTCATAGAGGTATATTTCTCATTGTCCCGCTCTATGGTAGGTTTGTTGCATGACCTTGGCCAGTGCTTGTGGGAAAGAATTGGTAGATAGGTATGTGCTCACTGTACCTCTGGGACACTTCAGGGTTCTAATCCCTCTCAGCAACGCATGCATGTTCATTAAAGTATGTCAAAATATGAAATAAATTCTGCTTCTGTCCAGGCAGGTTGGTATCTCTTTCCACCATGTTCTCAGTGGTGAAAGTAGTTGTGAGCTGCCTACTCTAGACAGAGATTGCCCTTTTATATAGAAGTTAATTTAATTTGATTTACCTGTATTGCACATATCTGATGAATATTTTAAAAATACATTATTTTCTAGCTTGTTTTGGGGCCTTTTTATCTTTGTTAATGTGAGAACCATGGTATCATTACTTTCTACAGCTCAACTGGAACCTCAGTTTCCATGAATTTTAAGTTTAAATAGGGTGCTAGCTCTAACTCTAATGGGATTCATCTTTTCTCCATGTGGCCATAGCCTTCTAGACATCTCTGCTTGGATGTTTAACACACATTTCAAAATTAAGGCACCCAACACTGAGCTCATGCTCATAGTCCTAAAGTTGGCCTCTGCCATTGTGTGTCCAAGGTAGGTAATGGAAAATCTACCTTTCAGTTGTGCAAGTGAAATCTTTAACACACTTGTACCCTCACACTTGCATATGTTCTCTCAGAAGAGCTTTTGTTTCTTTCTTCAAAAAATATATGACATCAGATCTCTTTTTACCAACTACCTTATTGTCACTCTGACCAATTGCCTCTTTTTCTACACACAAACTCCAACTTTTCCTTTCAAATATGCCCAAGTACCCACCCTATAGTCATTGCTGAGCAGCTGGAGGGATGCTATTACAACATAAATCAGATCAAGATATAATTTTATTCAAAACGCTGCAATGCTTCTTGCAAACCAAAGTATTTGCAGTGACTTAGAAGGCCCCATGTGGTCTTCCCATCACCCACCCTTGCTCTTATTGCTGTGTTCACCTCGTCTAATCTCATTTCTAGGGTATCACCAGTATACGCAATTATTTAAGTTTATTTCTTATTTAAGTATTGCTGACATATAGTCCTATATTAATTACATTAGTTTCAGTTGTACAACATAGTGATTCAACATTATAATGTGATCACCTCACTAATTCAAGTTATCACATGTCATCTTGTAAATGTAACACAATATTATTGACTATCCTCTCCTGCCCCTTTTCATACGTGCTCCTACCTCTCCCTTCTGATAACTATCCCTTTGGGATCTGTCTCTGCTTTTTTTGTTAGTTTGTTTATTTGTTTTTTAAAGGTGCCAACCATGTGAGTATATATTTTTAAAGATCTTATTTATTTACTTCTTAGAGAGAGGGGAATGGAGGGAGAGAAACATCAGTGTGTGAGAGCTACATCTATCGGCTGCCTCTCGCATGCCCCAAGCTGGGGAACCTGGCCTACAACCCAGGCATGTGCCCTGACCAGGGATCAAACCAGCGATCATTTGTTTTCCAGGTCTGGGTTCAATCCACTCAGCCACACCAGCCAGGGCTGTTTTGTTTTGTTTTAGATTCCACATGTAAATGAAACCAGATAGTTGCTTCTTTTTCTGCCTGACTTATTTCATTTAGTATAATACCCTCTAGATCCATCCATGTTGTCAGCAACTGACAAGAATTCATTCTTTATTACTGCTGCATAATATTCCATTGTGTGTGTATATGTGTGTATAATCACATCTTCTTTATTCATTTATTTATCTATGGACACCTAAGTTGTTCCATAGCTTTGCTAGTGTAAATAATGCTATAAACATAGGGGTGCATCTATCTTTTTAAATTAGCATTTTTATTTTTTTTCAGTACCCAGGAGTGCAATTGCTGGGTCATATGGTCCATCTATTTTTAGTTTTTTTGAGAATATCCATAATGGCTCCATCAGTTTGTGGCTCCAGAAACAGTGCAAAAGGGTTTACTTCACCATCATATTTTATTTGTTGACTTTTTGATGATAGCCATTCTGACTGGTGTGAAATGGTATCCAATTATGGTTTTGGTTTGCATTTTTCTACTGATCAGTGATACTGAACATTTTTTGTGTCTGTTGTTCATTTATAAATTTTCTTTGAATAAATGTCCTTCCATGTTCTCTGCCCATTTTTCAATAGGATTTTTTTGCTATGGAGTTGTATGAGTTTCTCATATGTTGTAGCTATATCATTTGCAAATATATTTTCAAATTCAGTAGGTTTTCTTGCAGAGTCTAGCATTTAATAAATGCATTCATTTACTTACCTCTTTAGCTACTTGTGATGGTTAATCTTATGTGTATTCTTGATTGGACCATAAGGTACCCAGATATTAGGTGAAACATCATTCTGGATGTTTTTTGTAAAGGTGTTTCCTGATTGGCTCTTTCTGGGTCTCAAAACCTACCATCTTTTCTCAGGCCTTTAAATACATACTGGAACTATACCATTGGATCTCCTGAGCCTCCAGCTTGCTAACTCACCCTGTAGAAGATCTTGGGATGTGTCAGCCTGCATAACTAAGTGAGAGTTCTTTTCATAATAAACCAATCAAACTACCTATTATATATATCTATCATATGCCTCATAATGACACATTTTGGTCAATACTGGATTGCATATATAACAGTGTTCCCATAAGGTCATAGTAGAGATGAAAAATTCTTATTGTCTAGTGATATGATGGCCCTTAAATAGCAAAACACATTACTCATCTGTCTCTGGTAATTCCGTATAACAAACCTACTGCAGGACAGTCATATAAAAGTATAGCACATAAAATAATACACAGTACCTAATACTTTATAATTATCAATACCTGTGTTACTGGTTTATGTATCTACTATATTACACATGTCATCATTATTTTTAGAATGTACTCTTTCACCTTTAAAAAGTTTGCTGAAAAACTGTGTGCACTATTATGCTGACAGCAGTTTCATGCATCTTGTGTTTACACTGTCTCTTGATTACATCATTTACTATGTACTTGATTTAATCTTGCTTTGTTTTGCACAGGAGCACAATGTACAGGCTTATAGCCTGGAAGCAATCAATAGTCTATAGCATATAGTCCAGTCGCCTAGGGGTGCATTAGGCTATATCATTAAAGTTTGTGTAAATGCAATCTATGATATTTGCACAAGGACAAAATTGCCTACCAAATGCATTTCTAAGAATGTATTCCTTTTGTTAAGCTGTGAATGGCATATATATATATATACATACATACATATATATATATACACACCTATAATGTTATATATAATATATAATAGGCAGTGCACATATATTGTGTTGGTTATGCTTTCCTGGAGATTCCTGATGAATACACTCTGTATCACTGCCTGTATTTCTATCTTATTTCAGCTTCCACCAGAAAGTAAGAATCAGGAAGGCCAGGATATTTTTAGATCTTGTTTATGGCTGCACTTAATTGTTGACAAAATTTTTTATTGGGTCGTCTTTGACACTCATAATGTAATCCATTTGATTTATTTTGAAGCTTATTCCAAATGTCTATTGCTCTCTACTTTGAATAACCTGATTTTTCATCAAGTGTGTAACACATTACTCTTAGCATATGAAATCTACAAGTGGTTTAGAAATGTATTGCATCACCTGGAAAACTCATAAGAACATAAAGTGCATACCAACAAACATGACGTCTGAACACTTTTCTGAATGTTGATATAACATTTTCATTTTACTGATGAGGAAATGAAATTAGCTTTCATAAAATTACACAGTGGCTAAAGGTATAGCGAAGATTTACATTCAGACTTTCTGGCTTTGAGTTCTGTCGTTTCACCACTAGGCTGCATCAGGCTACATCTTGTAACTCAACCATGAGATCGCATTCCATTAGCATGTAGTGCCCAATTCCAAACTTTTCCTTTTTAAAAATCTATTATAGTCTAAACACTATAGAAATGAAGTATTGCAATTTAAATTATATATATATATGTTTGAAGTACTTGCTTTGTCCACAGATGGCACAGACACCTATTTTATTTCAGCTGTCATAGAAACATATCAGAGACTTGATGGTGTGAACCAGGAGTCCCCAACCCCTGGCCACTGAACCTGAGACAGCTAACCTCATCTGACATCTGCCTCCTGTCTCTGCCCCACCTTCCACCACCTGCCTCAGTCCACAGGAGGAGGTAAGCTGCCTTGAGAGGTTTGAGAGCCTGAGCTCTGTCTCTTGCTCCATCGCCCACCTCGCCTACCTGAGTTCTGAGTTTCCTGTCCCCCCCACTCCCAACACCAGTCCTTGAAAAAGTTGTCATCCACGAAAGCAGTCCCTGGTACCAAAAAAGTTGGGGACCGCTAGTGTCAACAAAAAACATTTATATACCTCACTTCTGGAGGCTGAGAAGTTTAAAACACCAAGGTGCTAGCAGATGACCTGGTTACCACCCACTCCCCTCTTTGCAGATGGCCATCTTCATGTTGTACTCCTCCATGGCAAAGACGGAGGAGACAAATTAAGCTATTCCTTACCTCTTTTTTATAAAGGCACTTCTCATTCCTCAGGTCTTCATTCTCAAGATTTAATAGCCCCTAAAGACTTTATCTCTTAATATTATCACACTGCTGGTTAGGATTTCAACATTTGAATTCGAGAGGGACACAAACCTTCATTTCATAACTCCTTCCATAACTTGGTGGTGAGCTAATCTTCTACCAGGCTAATGACTCTCAGCAGACATTGACATTCTCTCAGTCATACCATTGCGTTGTCTGGCTTCCACAGTGTGAGCATCTGCCTTTATGTATCCTGTAGTTAGCAAATATCTGTCCACTGTCTGTTATAAACCAGAAATTATTAGACTGTAGAAATGTAAAAAAAATAGTAAGAGAAAATTTATACCTTTGATTGTTTTGAAAATATATGAAAGCAATGTCACATATAAAGTATTGGGCCTGAGTTAATATTGGAGTCCTGAGTAAAATTAAATTTAAATTAAATCAGTTTCAGCTTAATAAAGTTTGTGTATTCCTAAAATTGGTTCCTGTCAGTGCTTGGAACTTCATAATATTTTTGTTAGGCCTATTAGTTTATATGCTTTTTTCTTCTGACAGACTATAGATTTCTTAAGGGCCAAAATTCTGTCTTACTAATATTTGTATCCATTGTATTTCTACAGACCTGACACCTGGGAGTTTTTAAATGAGTTTTAAGAAGGTATGAATCAATGTAGACTAGATCTAGTAGAAATTTAATAATTGATGATGGGAATGTCAATACAAAATGATAAGATTATTTTACATTTGAAGAGATTTTGTTTTACTTTCCCCTTTATATACACAGAGTAAAACCATTTTTTCTATATTTTCCAAATTATTCATTAAAAGTGAGGAATTATTATGAAAACAGCTTAGTACTTCTGTAGTTGTAGAAAGTATGCCTCTTTTGATAATCCTCATTTGATATCTGCCTTTGGTACTAATGAAGGTAAAATAATTTTTATAATTGTAAAAGTTTACTATTTGGCCTGCTAATTTAAGATCATACTCATGAGCAGAAGGCTCAAATAAAGAGGCAGTATGCTGTAATTGAATATGTACAGACCTCAACATAATACTGTCAAAGACCTAAGTGCCTGACAGAGACTGAGCAAAATTGCAGTTTTACTGTTATATTTTATAATAATATTTTTGTATTTGTTTCAACTTAAAATAAAATATTGGGATAGATTAGGGAGCCACAAGTTTGTTTAAATCACTTTTCATTAAATATTCACTTCTTCATTTCTGCAACACCATGCTAGCCTATGCATTTAAAAAATGTAATACTGGAACTTTATTGGGTGACTTTGATGTCTTATTTTAGGGTATAAATGTAGTGGCATAAAATATGGTTTAAGAAAATTTCACTGTTCAGGAATTAATTTACTGGAAAACAGTTGCAACTAGGTCACATGATTTATAGAGAATAGAAGGAAAAACAATATTATTAGTTGGTACAACTTGTCAGTGGAACTAACTGTTACCTGGGAATGCCACCAAGGCACTTCATATGAAAGACGAAGAACAGGTGTGTAATGGAAATGATAGAACAACAGAAGGAAAGGAGAGACATCCTTGGAAAGACAAAGAGAGAGGTACCCACTGTCTACAATCCTAAAGGCATCAACCCCATGGTTACCATCCCCTTTCATCTCCACAGCCACTCCCGCCCTTATCATTTCTATGAGTGATAACCTTCTTTAAATCTCTAATTATAAATCAGGATTCAGTTTTAATGTCAGAATTCAACTTCAGTCTACACTCTTATGAGAGGTTCTAGGAGCCAACAAATAGCAACTCCCTCGCCCCCATTGAAGTCACAGAGGACATCTCTAAGTGATCATGATACTTTCCCACTGAACCAGGATACAGTTTAAGTATCCCCTTTGCACAAAGAGAGTAGACGGCCTTTGAGATTAAACTTATTTTCCATCCCCAAAGTTAACCATCTTAAAGAATTCTTCACTTTTTATCCACTAAATGTTTATCAAGATAGCCATTGCTGCCCTGGCTGGTGTAGCTCAGCGGATTGATTGCCGGACTGCGAACAAAAGCACCACTGGTTCGATTCCCAGTCAGGACACATGCCTGGGTTGCAGGCCATGTCCCCAGTGCAGTGTGCTAGAGGCAACCACACATTAATGTTTCTCTCCCTCTCTATCTCCCTCCCTTCCAAATGTATAGTAATTTATAGCAAATTCTGTATCTGATTCAGATAGGAAGTCTTTGGAGGGTTTTGAGTAGTAACTGGCATTATATGATCTGAGTTGAAAAGGCTCCTTCTGGCTATTCACTTGAGAACATATTAAGGAAGCAAGAGAAGAACAAGAACAGCTTGGGGGCTATTGTAAGTATCTAGGCAACATAGGATCTATAGTTGCCTCAACCTGATTGGAGCAGTAAATGGTGAGGAGTGGATACATGTGAAGATAAAAACATCAGCATTGGATAATGGATTGGATGAAGAATGTGAGTGAGAGAAAAAACTGTAGAATATTTTCAAGAGTTTAATTCTACCTGGAGGATAAAGATGCATCAACCTAAATCAATAAGACTAGAAAAGGAGCACACATGGGAAAGTGTATGAGATAGAAAAGGCTAAGTTATGTTGGGATAACAAACAACTTCAAAATTGCAGGTGCTAAGAGCGAAGAAAATTTGTTTGCAGCTGTGAGACGTGTCCAAAGACATTGACAACAAAAGCTCTGTTTGTTATAGCTCCCCAGAGTTCCTGGGCTAAGCAATGTTCTGTGGTGATGTGCGATTTAACAATCACCAAGGTGCAGGTTAGGAAGCATATTAAACCATTTATTAAACCTTAAAACTTCTTTCCAGAAGTAAAACTCATAACTTGCATTAAATATTTCATTTGCCAAGTACCCACCCACATTTATACTTTAAAATGTGCTAGAGGTACATCTTTACCTTGTTGATAGGTGTAGGTTGGGTATATTTGATTAACAGCACCTGGGATTCTCCAGAAGCTATTTAGATTTGGACATATCAAGTTTGTGCTATGATTAGATATGTAATTAACGATGCCAAATATGGAGTTGCCTATCTGGGCATAAAATACAGTTCGGGAGAGTGGGCTGGATTAGAATTAATTATTTACAGCTGTAGTCTTGGAAATCAAATGTAGGGAGAGAAAAAAGTATAAGATCTAAGCCTTACATCACAGAAAGTTGATTTGTCAGAAGAATGAGGGATGCCAGCTAAGGAACCTGAGAAAAAGTATACCCATTGAGAAAGGTAGGAGGAAAATGAAGAGATAATGGTGTCCCAAAGCCAGGGGAATAAAATAATTAAGGGGTGACTGAATGATAATTTATGCTTAACGCTTAAAATAATGAAATTGAACTTCACCACTGAATTTAGTAGTATGAAGGCTATTGAGGAATGCAAAGAGAATTTTCCTGTGAAGTGGTAATAAAAGTGCCCAATAGCAGGTTTATAGAAATTTGAAAGGAATGAAGTTGGAACAGTGATTTTAAGAGTTTTGCTATGAAAGGGGAAACACCTGGAGAGAGAATAGGGTCAAATGAGGGTTTCTTTCTTTTTTCTTCTCTTTTGAGATGAGTGGTATTAAAATATGTTTTTAGGCTGATGAAAATGATACAGCAGAGAGGAAAAATAATGATGCAGAAGCGTGTTTCTGGTTTCTTCAAAAGTAAAGTGGAAATTGTGTGCTTTTGATTGATCTAATTTTGAACTTCTAATGCCTTCAGTATTATCATACTGTTTTTCTCTCTTCATTTCTCTTTTTGTGTCATGTAAAAAGAAGGAAAAAAGTATCATTAGGTCAAGAGGGATCCGAGATCTGTTGGAAATTATTGTAACAGCAGATTGAAGATTAGACTTTCAGAAACTTCCTTGAAATAAAATAGCTATTATAACATATATTTGAACAAATGAAAAGACTTTGCATACCAATCGATGAGAAATCTTTGTCAAGTTCCAGGGCTAGAAGGATTTGAACTGACTGTAAAATATGATTAAGATAATTTAGAATAGAAAATGCTAATCAAATACCAGATTTTCCTCAACTGGAACTTCCAGTGAGTTGGGGTGTTTGGAAAGGGTTGGCTTTTTCCTCATGTCGTATATTTGCTCAGCCAGCTCCCTTCTCTGCCCTGCTGAGCCATGGGAGGCAAGTCCACGTGCATGCATCATCTGGGCACAGTTTTGTCAATGGAGGCTATCGAAGCACTAGCAAGATATTAGTGGGCACTAGAGAGAGATGCTCACTGCTTCGAATGGCTTCTTTAGCCACCCCCAGTAATTCTGCTCCACAGTTCCAGTTCCCACCAGTTATGCAAATTCCTCCTCCTCCCCAGTCACTTCATTCTATAGCATTCGATTCTGGAAGCCTCAGTATCTTTCTTTTTTTAGTTCCCTCAGACTTATTTATACTCTCTAAATACTTCTTTTATTAACATCTTTACATTTAAATTAACTGGGTGTGATGGAATGAAAATTCAGAGATGCTATATTTAAATATTTTAGAGTACACATCTTATGCTTGGCATGTGCTCTACTTTATCACTATCATTGATTTTGATGCTCATAAAACTGATAATTTGGCCAATGGAAGCTCATTGCTGTTGGCCCCTCTAACCTTCTGGCACGCCCTCTCCAGGGTTTGAATTCTGCTTTTTCTCTGGTACAATAATATATATCTGGGATCATTATGTTTTACCCCCGCCCCAATCCTGGAATTGACTATTTCAATAAGGATCCTATTTCCTTATACTGAGAAATAATCTTAAATAGAGGCAAAATGCTAAATGTGTTCCTTCTTTTAGAAGTGTCATTTATTTCTTACACCTTTCTTATCTCTTCATCCTTAGGAAATACGTACATTTACTGATTCATAAATGAACACTTTTAATTCTAGTCTAGCACATCAGGGTTCTTTTTTGCTACCTGCTTTGACATTGATATATCCTTTTAAACAACTGAATTTAATAAAACTTATTATATGTCTGCTGAGTTTACCTGGTGAGCTAGCATAAGTCACTGCTGTTTTAAAACCACTAGAATTAAGGTGCTTTCTCATGTTATAGAGAGCCTCTCTTAATTGTAGAAATATACCTCATGTTAAAGAGTCTTGCATGGTTACATTTTGTCTTTTATTATAGATTATATAACCATGTGTATACTTTGTAGGAAAGGCTACAGAATCAGTCTGTGAAACGCAGTTTGAAGCCTAATGTGACAATGTGATAGGAAAGGTGTAATTAGGCTCGTGGTGCTTAGATCAACGTGGGGCAGTGAATGGAAAGAAATGGATACAATGGAAGATAGAAATAACAGGATAGTTATGGGTTCAGTGATGAATATTTGATGGTGAAAGAGAACTAGAAAGGTCAAGGATGATTTTAACATTAAGAACAGGGAGAATGAAGTTGCACTGAACTAAAATGAAGAAGACTGCAGAAGAAGCAGACTTAGTCAGGACTGAGTTAGACTGTGGTAATAAACAATCCCCACATTCTAAAGAGTAAGAGCAACAAAGACTTATTTCTTCTGCTGGCTTTCTATCTGACTCCAGAGTCCTTGCTAGACAAGATATTTCTAGAATCCCATTTAACTAACAAGAGCTTTTTTTCAGTTTAGGGTTCAATCCCACCCATCCCATCTGGGGATCAGAATACACTCACCCCTCATTTGTCATGCACTTTCTTGTGTTTCTTAAGATAAAGCATAATGAAGAGTTGGTGACCTCAGACTGGAGGATCTTAAGTTTGTCTTACAAAGTTTAATTGTTTTCTTTCTCATGAAATTTGTGTTTATACTATTCACTATGCCCTTCTTTATAATCTATTTTATATTCTTACAGACTAAAAAATATGAGTTAAACATGTTTATTAAAATAGACAATATAGAATTCTCTAGGCTGTGAATGTATCTTTCTCCTACAAAGTGAATTTATGAACTGTATTATAGTTATTTGACTTATACACTTCAATGGATAAGTGTTTATTTTAAATAATTCAAAATTTAGGTAACAGGAATATAGATATCATTAGCTGTAGGAAGATGATAAGGCGAATGAACACTCAGCATAGCAGAAGCAGAATCATGATGCATTAACTTTCTATTGCTATATAATAATTTACTATAAAATTAGTTTAAAATACCACCCATTCATTAATTTAGAGTTCTGTAGTTCAAAAGTCCTGAATGATTTTCCTGGCTATTCTGTTCATGGTATCACCAGGCTAAAGTTACAAAGAGTTTTATCTAGGGGCTCCCGCAAAAATGATGAATCCAAACTCATTCTGGTAGCAGAATCCAGTTCCTTACAGTTACACAATTGTGTGACCCCCATTTCTTTGCCAGTCTTCAGGTGGGGGCCACTCTTGACTCCTAGAGACTGCCTAAATTTTCTGTCACATGGCACCCTGTTTCTTCAAACCATCAAATCCTTCTCGTCCTTTCAAACTCTGAGTTTCTCCATCTCTGGCCTCATGATCTAAATTTGAAGGGCTCAGGTGGTTAGGTCAAGCCCATCCAGATATTCTCCTTATCATAAGGTCAAGCATTTTAGCACATTAATTACTTCTGAAAATCCCCTTTGCCATGGAAGATAACAGAATCATAAGGATAATATCCATACTTTCCATGCACATGGGATAATCTTTGCATTTTACATAAAATTTATACAGAATGTAAATGAAATAATTGTTTAGAGTTAAGTGAATGATTTTTAGATAAGAAATATTATACTTGAGAATGAAATCACAAAAATGGTCCTAAGGTTTAAGCAACAACCACAGAAAGAGAGGCATTAAGAAGAAAAATGCATAAAACAAAGGACTGTTCAGAAACAAAAAGGACAACCACTGAGACTGGCTTATTCATGAGAAAAACCACTCAAATCAAAGTTGAAAATGTATGCATTGATTGCCAAAATGAAAAAAGGAATGATTGGAGTGCATTAGCTTATTAATTAATCAAAGTCTATTGTGTTTGTAAAGGTTAAAATTGAACTGTGTTCTAATTATAATTTTAAGATTCCTGTCCTATGACAGATAGAAGAAAAAAAACTTTGTTCTAAAGGAAAATGTCCGGAATTCTGATAAGATCAAAAGGAGGCCTCTCAGAATAATTTCAGGGTAAATTGAATGCTCCAGCCTGTGTTTCTCTTCCTGTGACCAGTTAGCACTTGACAATAATAGGGTTAGCCTAGTACAGAACAAAAGGAAATTAAAGATATCAGTGCTACAGATATGTGGTTTCAAAGGCCAATCTAAGCCTTTATAAATCATCCCTGTAAGGCTGAGCTGTTGTTCTGGGAAATATCTTTGGTCAAAATTACATAGTACAGTGCCTATAAATACTCTCAGAATATTTATTTCTCTACTGCTTGTATATGTATTTCTTACCCTCTAAAGGGGAAACAGCTCACCATTACTTTGGATGCCTTCCTGAATGGCCGGAAGCTTCAGCTCTGTGCACAGTAACCACAAGATGCAAGCATTTCCATTAACCATGCAATTTGATTATTAACCTCTAAAAATAAACACTGGTTGAAAATCTTATTTCACCCAAAGAAAGGGAAAAACAAATCAATAATGACTTAGATTCTATTTGTGAACTTAAGTGCTGGAATTGTTAAGTAAAATGTGTCATAATGTGACAATGTAAAATTTAAAAAAACTCATAGGAAAGCTTCCAAAAAAACAAGTATTGCTTTTGATGGCATTGTCATTCTTGAGATGACAATAAATGTCAACAACAACTTGAAAATAATTATAGACAAAGGATAAAAATGTTATTAAGTACTTACTGAGTATAGCCACAAGCTGCATACATTCATATGTTCCTTCACATAATAGACATCAGACTTTTAATGCTTAATCATGTGGATTATGAGGTCAGTAGTCTGATAGGCTTATACTTTTCATGTAACAATTTGAACAAATTAAATATTTCTATGCATCCTTCACTTAATCTGAAATAATGTAAATAACACTACATATAATATCACTGTGACAATAAATGAGATGATACATGTAAAGCACTTTGTACAGGACCCAATTTGTAAGTCTATTTATTTTTATCATTTCATTTTATCCTCAGGAGCTCATAGTATTGCCTTCCTGTTTAGAATCTCTGAAGCTAGCACAGCATTGCCAGGCTTAAGGTGACCAAGATCAAATACATGAATTTTAATGAACCTAAGATAGCATTGAGTTTGCAGAGCAAACAACTGCCATAATGCTGATTTACTACCAGAAGAGAACAGCCAGGAGCATGTTCTCACTTGAGATAAAAACAACTGGACACCAATAAAAACAGTGAAACTAGAAGAACTCACAATTTGATGAATGTCAAGTATGGGCAGATGCGATCATCTGAATCTCTGGAGACTACAGAAGCTGTGGATATCTACATCTTCCTTCAGGGTCTTTCTCCATATGCTCCACCAAAAATGTATACAAGAGATTGAAAAAAAAACAATTTCTGTTGTGGAGCAGACCTGAGGCAGAGGAATAGCAGTGTCCAATCAAAGAGTGGCAAGAAACTCCTTTAGGTTCATTTTCTCAGGCTCATTAAAAACATAAATCATAATTGTGGGGTAGGTGAGCAGCCATCACTGCTGCCTTTCATTGACAAGCTGTTGTAGTGAAGAGAGGAAATTCACAGAGAAAACCCTACTCCTGAGCGGAGGGACAGAATTATAGGCTGCGTTTACAACATAGATGGTAGCGGAGAAGCAGAACTGAAAGGTCACACCCTCATAAAGTAGGGACAGAACACGTGCCCAAGAAGAAGAAATAAAAAGAATAAATCGTCACGACCTACCACCATCTATGAAGTCTAGAATAACAAGTAACTTCAGAGTATTTCTGAGAGAGGAACAGGAGAAAAACAACAGCATACAAAGATGTACCGTAGAAGGTGCGTACCAAAGGAAAGACCTGAAGAATTTAAATCTCAGAATCAGACAAAGGTTGTCAACAACACCCACTCTACACACAAGACAAGGCATGCCTATGGCGTTAGACATATCACTGCCACTCTCAACCTCAACCAGATTAACTCAAACCCACTGACGAAAACCAAGGAGAAAGGAACTACTGCTCTTAATGCCTCGTCCCTTTATTACATTCTCTCAGAAAAGGACAAATATTTGGTGGGGTTTCCTTCTATGAAGATATCTTTGGAGAGTTTGATATATAATTTTGCATGGAAATGACATTACCTATAACTATCATACTACAGGTTAATGCACTTATAATGTTAATGAACCTTATTATATTTTGTAAACAAATATTTTATTAATATGATTTAAGAATATATAATGTAACTAGAATGCCATTCTTCTGAAGAAAACTTTTATTTTGTATTATTTTTGTCTTTCTCTAGTGTAATATTTTTTAAAGATTTTATTTATTTAGCCCTGGCTGGTGTGGCTCAGTGGACTGAGTGCTGGCCTGCAAACCAAAGGATCAACAGTTCGATTCCCAGTCAAGGCACATGCCTGGGTTGCAGACCAGGTCTCCATTAGAAGTTGTATGAGAAGCAACAACACATTGATGTCTCTCTCCCTCTCCTTCTCCCTCCCTTCCCCTCTCTCTCTGAAAGTAAATAAATAAAATCCTTTCTTAAACATATTTTATTCATTTTTTAGAGAGAGAGTATAATTCTTATCATCAACATGCCTAAATAGAAAAAGGAGAGAATAGAGCTTATAAGATGACAATTTTATAAGAGAAAAAAAAGTCTTTAATATTTCGCTATTAAAATATTTAATATAAAACTTCTTAAAGAATATGACTATATAGAAAACTTTAAGGTTGTTTAAAATTATCAACTGTAACCACTTTATTAACAAATGTAATGGGGAAAATGAGGTTATCCAGATGATACTGAAACCAGAAAAGACGCCAGTTTTCTGGGTGCCTGTCACTACCAAACCCAATAAGCAATGACAGTGATTGAATTCTTTATGGTTATTTTAATCAGATGGCTAGTGATCTGAGAAGATGGTGGTTCATGACCTAACAGACCATCTTGCCTTCTCTTTTCAGGCCAGACTTTTTATAAGGGGGGAAATGAACAAGGTGTGGTGAGGGCTTTGAGATTCAGAAGCTGCAAAGATAGCTGCAAAAGCTAATTCTCCTGGGCAGTTAGCTATTCCCAGGGGAGGCTGGTTGTCTGTCTGTCTGTCTCTTTCTCTCTCTCTGAACACAAAGGCCCATTTAAATGCCTCCAACTTGTCCCCAGGCCGTAATCTTCAGCAGTGCCTCAGGAGGTTGGCTGTTTTCCCAGGAGCCAGGACAGAGCCTTATCTGTAGTTTCTGAAATAAAAGTTTTAACATACACATTACTTGCTAGACTTATAACTTGTTACCTTAAGCTAAAATTTTCCAAGTCTCGAGTCCCCTATCAGTATGAGAATGACCACTTAAACCCAGTCCTTTGAGCCCTGAATCAATACATTTTTTTCAGTACATCTTGCTTGCTTAAATAAGGCACATTACACTCAAAGCGCTTCCATATATTGATGAAAGTTACCAAAGACAAAATTCAGAATTTACTGGAAAGGTGGTTCAGATTCTCTTTGAAAGATGCATAGCCCTTCATATTTTTTCTAAAGGACATTCTTTGCATCATACATATCAATTTTTCTTTATGATGAGAGTAGAAATAAAATAGGTTTCTAAACATATGTAGTTCCATTTCTTTCACAGTTCATTATCATTATTTCATAAAAAAATAAAAAGATAAGTCCAGGTTAACTATTATGTATCAACTTGTGACCTTAATAATAGCTAAGCATTTACGGAGAGCTATAGTCTATGGAGCAGACTTCCCTCTGTTTAAAACCTGCTTGAAGGTAGATTTCTGGAGAAACATTTGCTCCTGAAGACATTTGCAAGACTTCACACATGTTAATTACAGCAATCAAGACTCATAAAACCTGGAATTTTACAACTTTTCAGAGACCTGCCGGGAGTAGAATATCTCCAATTCAGTGGCCAACTTATTCCAGTTAGGTTTCCTTTCTCCTTTTGTCAGCCTTTTCTTTTGTGCTATTAAAATTTGCAAACTTAGAAAAATGCAAAAGAAAAAATAAAGATCTAAAACTCTGTTATTATGGGAAGAAAAAAGTCTATATTATTCCAACACTTTAAGTTTTTTTTTACTGGCAGAAAAATCTCTCTGTACTTGTTTGTAAAAAGATTGCATTTTCTAGATACAAAAGTTGTTACCATTCCCAACTCTGTATCTATATATTATAGAAATAGCTACATACACATACACACAAACCCCAGCAAACTACTTTTGAGTTTTGATTATCAGGTTTGCAACCTCTTATACTTAATTCATTTTTAATTGGAGAGAAAAAAAACAACTAAAGAGCTGAAAGACTAAAAATGCAAACAGATAAAAGTAGAACCATATATAAAAATAAAACTCTGACCCACAACCTGCCGCAAACTTCCCAGGCGGCCTTTTCGGTCTCACGTACAATAAATAACATTGGAAGTCAGTTAAACTTGTAGGAAGTCAGACTGCTATGTATAGTGACAAATTAGAAAGCTAAACAGTAACTTCTGTAAATGTGAGAACAGAACTAGGGTTTAGACTGGTAGGGTCAGAGGAGACCTTGGTTTAGTACTTGATTTTGGTTAGGAATGAGCTCAGAGCCAATGTTGTCAGTGGAAATTAAGGTCTTCCACGGGATCACAAGGCAAGGATTCCAAGAACCCACATGTGGGAGATTGTGGGGTGGCATGGTTTATTCCTGTGGAAATAGAAGCTGCCCCCTGGGTTTGCAACATCCCATCTCTTCCTGTCTTGCCATGGGAAAAAGTGCAACCACATCCTCAGCAAGGCTTAGACAAAAACCAATGTCCAGAATTTTTTATTCATATTAAAGCTTAGTCTTTTGGAGCCTGCAGGCAGCTGCTAAGAGGTCTCAGTCACCATCAAGATAGCTTAGCTTTTCTTCCCTGCTGCTCTGTTGGTGGGGTACTGGTGGATGCTGGCCATGCAGCTGCTGAGGACACATGGCTATGGAGAGTGAATGTGTGAGGGCATAGGACAAGTGTGTTACCTGGTAGTAGGCAAGAGACTGAGAGCTCTTTTCCTCTGAGGTACCAGGAGGTTGGGTTTGGAATGGACCAGGTGCTTTTTCAAAATAACACATCAACTTTCCAAACTTTCCCAGGCTTTGAATGGGTTTGCAACCCGGGTTAGACCGACAGGCCTCTTTAGTCTAGCATATCCACCTGCACTGTCCAACAGTCTGGGTACCAGAGGAGGAGGCAGAGGGAGAAGTGTTAATCCCCATGGTGAGCAATGCTATACTCCCCCAGAGTGTGAAAAGCTGTAGCTTCCTGGAGAAGGGAACAGGCTCCATCTTCCAGTTCATCACAGTCTCTTCTGCTCTCTTTTCCCTGTGAAGTACTGATGCTATCACCAAGACTCAAATTACAGAAAATTTTACTTAGAAAATGAGAAAGTAGAAGTGACTGGTAGAAAAAAAATGGGCTCAGGAAATGAGTTACAGAGGCAAAAGAAGGTCCCTGAGTTAGAAAAGAAAAAGGTAGAGATGATGGTCCCGGGTGGAAGAAGAAGGGGAAGGGAAAGGCATAGGGTGTGTGCTCTGGAGAGGAAGAGCTGCGATGAGTCCTCTGTGTGAGGGTATTTATGTGGACGTCTCAGGGGATGATCCCAATAAAATGGTCAGCAGCTTACCAAGGTGTTCTTTGGGCTCCGGGTCTCTACATATTGGTCGGCACCAGGGCAGGGTCATTAGTCACGAAGCTGGTACTGAGGTCAGCCATGCCATTGCCTGCCTGGCTTTGCTGCTTTTCTGAGCCCAGAGCTGATCCACAAGTTAGGTCTAGATGTATCTGATATTCATCAGATCCTCATTGTCCTGGGGCGATTCTCTAGCCCCTTGATTGTTCCCCTTCTAAGGGGGTTTAATCTGCATGATTAGAAATATACCAGGGGAGGATCTGAACCCCATGACAAACAAGGTGAAAGGTCAGGGGGTGTAAACTGCATGACCAACAATGTACTAGGGGAAGATAGGTCACCCTGGGGGCAAGGTCCTTGTTTTCCCATAGAACCCTGGTGATCTGTACCTGCCCCATGGTCCTGGCTCTGCTCCTGCCTGTTTATCTGCCTACTACATAACAATCAGCTGAAAATGGCCAGAACTTGATTAATAACTATCAGCTCCTTTAATTTTTGTCCTCACTTCCAACTTAGCACCAACCAGAGAAAGCCATATATGTGTACCCCTCCTCGAATCCCATAGAATGCCCTGCTTTTAATTAGTAAACTCACAGGCTCCCCAGGGCACAGGTGAAGGCTTCTCTTCTTTCTGCTATAAAGCTTTTCCTCTCCTGCCTGCCTTTGAGCCTCTGCCAAAATGAAAGTGACAGTGGCTGACGCTCTTGCTAATGTGAGCTCTGAATAAAGCTTTGTTCATTTGCTTTCCTCATTGGGTCTTCTTTTATTTCCACAAAGTAAACAGTCAAAAACAACAACAGGAAAACTCTCTGTTTCAGAACCTCTAATATGCTTTAATTTTTCTCATGTTTCAAACTGTCCCTTTTATGTTTAAATATACTACATCTTTTCAATTTTTTTCTAATATATCCCTAGTGGAAAACATTTCACGTTAGGGGAAATTCCATAATTTATTTAAATAATAATTGCACATCTAAATATTTTAATATTCTGATTCTGCATGCATTTTTGTACATGGAATACATATTTGAAAAACATTTTGAAATTCTAAAGTAAAATTAATAATATTGTGTGTATAGATATATGTATATAAAATTGTCATGTGTTGAAATGAATATACATATATAGTTCAATGGAACACAGTATGTATTAATAAATAGTGGGTTTTTATCTTATTTCTCTATGTTAATTAACTAATTATACAAGTGATAACTTGTAATATATAATTTCTTAAATGTGTGTTTAACTGAATTTTCTGTAGGACTCATTAAGAATCTATAATTGACTATGAATTATTCTATTATTATAATTATAGTCAACAAATTTTTTGACTCTGACTTTAATTTTTTTAATGTGATTTAAAGGAATAGAGAAGCACAGAAAGTCAAATTTTTTGTACATTAGTGTTTGATGAGTTGTGTCTTTACATACATCATTGAACAATCTATTTAGAATTGTGCTTTTTGTTTGTTTGTTTTAAATGTGAGAGCCCCTGGCAAATTTATAATATTAATTTTTATAGCTTTATTTTATAATAATCTAATAACATAAAGTTATTAAGAAACAAGTCAGGAGCAGGCAAAAAGAATGTAGAACTACCCAAACTTAAATGTTATAGATTTTTGTTCTATGTGTCAATAAGCTTTGCACAATTACTTTCTTCTTTTTTATGATTTCTTTGTTACCTTTTTATATAATCTCATTGTAGTATTCCACTTGCTGTTTATCTTTTAGTTCACCTCTGTGTAGAGATGAACTCTGTGTACCAGGAATCTGGTCCTATTGGTCTGTGTGAGTACCTGTATCTTATTTTGCAAACCATACTACTTAACAGTGCAAATGATAATTTAAACCATGTAAGATTTCTATTTTATTGCTACAACTTATTATGACTTTTACAAAACTAGAAAAGGTTTTGGACCTATCTGCACATGTTTTCTCATCTATAAACTAATAGTATCTATTTTGTAGAATAAATCAGATTATTAAATTAAGCAATTCTTACAATATGTTTAGGTTGAGATCTGGCATAGAGTCGCTGCTCGATAAACATTAGCTATTATCTAATATCACTCTGTTAAATGAATGATTTTTACAATCATTTCACTAAAAGAATGGCCCCTGAAAAAGTTAGTTGAGATCTTTGATTATGTCTCTCTTACACTTCTCACTACATGATTTCTATAGAGATGTAACATGCTTCTCCCCTTAGAACTGAACTGCATGAGTCACTGAGGAAAATCTCACTGGGTGGCACATAGCAACATTCAGCTGGAATTCCTGTCTAAAATGTAAAGCCATTTATTCTTATCCTTCATAAGCACATTCCACTGACATCAAGCCCCTCAACATGCAAACTCTTTGAGTCTTGAGATATTTTAAAAAATATTTTATGTATTTATTTTTAGAGAGAAGGAACGGGAGGGAGAAAAAGAGGAGATAGACATTGATGTGTGAAACATTAATCGGTTGCCTTTTGTTTGTGCCCTGACCAAGGACCAAACTGCCACCCAGGCATTTGTCTTGGCTGGAAATCCAACCGGCAACCTTTTGCTTTGTAGATGCCCAGCCAACTGAGTCACAGTGATCACTCTGAGCTGAGTCTTTAGACTTCAAGTCTAAATATATCTGAGATTTTTATAAATCACATTCGTTCTTGCTGGACACTTTTTCCTGGTGTTAGAACCTAGAGTCCAATTTGTCCTCTGTTATTTCTATAGTCCCATTTGGTTCTCTATACTGGCCTCATCGGATGTTGTCATTACTTTGTTTATTAATTGTCCTTCCTTTCCATTTTTGTTCTTATTTTTGTTATTGTTTTGTTTCATTTACCTGATTTCTTCAATAGTCTGTAGGGTCCATGTGATATGACATTTACATGTCCTGTGACTTGTTAAGAATAATGTATAGGAAATAGTAGATGCTCAAAGTATATACTAAGCGAGTATACACTGGGAAGTCTAAAAGTTTTTTTTGCATAATTCTACTCCCAAAATTAGAAAACTGAAGAGGAATGGAAAGGGTTCAATTTAGGAAAGAATAAAGGTGTCTGGAATATAAAACTGTCTTCCTCTTCATCTATACATAAGTATTTAGTTAAGCAGCTTTCAGTAAGAACATGGATATTTTATAAAAATGCATAGAATAATGCATACAATATCCTATGCAAATAAATAGTTTCTTTCACTTTCTATAATATTGTTATGTATCTATCAAGTAATACTAATCTGAAATGACACAGGTATTATACGTGGCCTTATAGTTAAACCTATTGAAGAGCCTTTGATGTTAAAAATGTAAACAATTTGTTTTTGAAAATTAGGAACTATTTTCTTGAAGAGAAAACCTACTTGACTAATCTGAACTAGAATAGTTACTACATGGATTTGGTACAATTATTATGATACTTACTTGTTATTAATTTCTTTTTCACTTTTCATATGCTGTGTTCTTTCTCTGAGAATGCAAAATTCTATAATATAAGAACAATGTTTTACTTATTTTGTATCCACAAAATGTCTGGTATAAGTCTTTTCTCTGAAGAATTGAAACTAAATGAAATTTAACATAACTGCATCCATGGCATGCTTCTTACAATGGTATCCAGTAGACCACTGTTTTATTTCTCTTTAAAATTTTAGTCAATTTAGAGACTCATATTTATAGGTAGTTTCTATTGTTAAGTGCAAAATAACATTATATTGAAAGAAAGACATGGCCAAATTTATACTCATTTGGATTCTGTATCCAGAGAAACTGTGAGACAATAAATGTTTATTATTTTAAGCTATTAAATTTGTGAATAATTTGTTATGTAGCAACATATACCTAATATAGACATGCATCAGAATTATCCATCCACTTATTCAAAAATATATGAATTGCCTAAGTTTCTGTAATAGACTATCAAAAAATGGGCAAAGGATAACAAAATATAAGATGTGGTAGATATTAACTGTGCGAGTATAAAATCTCATACTCTAATAGGTAGAAAATATTTGTGAACAGATGTTTAGTAAGAAGGTAGAGAGTAATATATCTTAACAGATTTTAAAATTCTGGGAACTATGAGAGCATGAAGAAAGTTTGGGGGTTGAATTACATACCCTCCCCTAAATAAAGAAATGTTGAAGCCCTAAAACTTACTACTTCAGAATGTGATCTTATTTGGAAAATAGAGTCGTCGTTTCAGATATGATTAGTTGAGATGAGATCATACTGAAGTGAGGTGGCCCCCTAATCCAGTATAACCAGTGTCCTTATAAAAAAAAGGCAGTCACGTGACAAAAGGCACATACAAAGACAATGCGATATGATGACGGAGGCCTAGACTGAAGTTACGCAGTTGCAGGCCAGGGATTGTTGAAGATTGATGGACCGCCACCACCGGAAGCTAGACAGAGGCAAGCAAGAAATACACTACAGATTTCAGAGGGATATAGCTCTGTTGACAGCTTGGTTTTAAATTTGTAGTTTTCAAAACCGTGAGACATAAATTTCTGTTGTTTTAAGCCACTCAGTTTGTGGTAATTTGTTACAGCAGTCACAGCAAAATAATATAAAAGGCTTTTGAGTCAGACCACCAGGGTTTTAACTCTGACTTCACATACTAATTCAGGATCTTGGGCACGTTACTGAACCTCACTGAGTTTGTGGTTCTTTATTATGGCAGCTCTAGGGGACTAATACAAAAAGGGAGATTTTTCCTAGTATTTTATTAGTATTTTCAAATTCCCACTTCAGGTCCATATGACTCAATGAACTGATATATTTCATTTCTTCTTCATCACCCAGAGACACCTTCAGTCAAAGTCCTCAGCCTCTAGAGTCAAGTTTTCCAGCACAGAATTTACATGTTGTATGCTTGGGGGAATCTTACTAAAGTACTTTTTTTGCCTCAGTTTTTGTATCTCTAGAATGGGTATAGTATATTTTATAATTCTAAGTTTTATCAGAGGATTAAATGAAGCAATGTGGACGAAGTGTTAGAAGCAGTGCTGTGTGCATTGTGAATGCTCAGTTCATGTTAAATACCATATTCTCCCTGGAATGAATCAGGTCACATATAGATTTGGCCGTAGCTGAGAAGACAGAAGAGTCTTCCACGATGTTTGTGTTAAGTACAGGTTGCCTAGTTGGCTTTGCTACTACACCACTTCAGAGCTATTGTGCCACCCCCAGTGGAGATGAGGGAATTTGAACTGCTGTTTCTTTGGGAGCAGCAGTTAAAACTTTCAAATGTCTGACACACAATGAAGAAAGTAGCTGCACAATACAGAATCATCCCTTCCTAAGACTTCACTCTGCCCCTACAGTGTAGCTCAGTGTGTCTCACTTTATAAGCCAGTCCTGCCTCTGAAGTATGGAAATGACCGAAAATAATACACTCTTTAGGATGCCATGTATGACATTCCACCAGCTGTGTGGCTAGGGCAAATAGGAGAGGCCCCAAAAGAAAGGGCAGACAAAAATACTGTACTTCCCGGGCACAATGAGTTACAGCTTCAAACGCAGGAGAGGAGTTGAGAAGTGTTATGAAAACAACAGTGGTTGTCAGACCCACCCTGCCTGAGGCATTTGGAAAGCAGGAAGTTTTTTGATCAAAGACAGCAAGGATGAAGCGAACCTGTAAGAGTGAACCACAGACAGCACTAGTCTGGGCAAAGGGTTGCTACCTCTGAAAACTAAAGGAGTCTTGTGTGAATGCAATGTGGAAAGGATTATAGCAAAAAAGAACTGCCTGAGAGTCCACAGCTTCACTCTCCAATTACAATCACCACAGGGAACGTGTCCAAAGGCAAATGTTACCCAAAATCTTTGCCCATGACCTGGATAAAGAATGTAAGCTATAACTTTCATTCATAGATGAAACAGTGTGGTGTGAATTTCTTTACAAGATCAAATTTGAGTAAGTGCAATGTAATGTCAAAAAGAAAAGGGGAAAAGCAAACACTGCTCTAATGGAACGTTTAAAAACAGTGATATAAAATACGGAAAAGCTGATTAAATACACATACCTAGCTGAGAGTCTCAGTGGATGAAATTCTATTAATGGAGACATTTAAAAACTTCCCTTTAGTCAAATTAAATGGCTACTATTTGCTATAATTCTTGTTTTGAATTTTCCTGAAAGATATTTCATTATTGTTTCTGTGGTCATTGTGTTTGTTGATTTAGATTTTTGCCATTCTCCCACAGTCAGCCCACTGAGTCTTTTCATGTATGAGGACAGCTAGATCAAGAACAGAATCATAGAAATGAAGATCACATGGAGAGTTAGCAACAGGGGAGTCGGAGAAGGAGAAGGGGGGAGAAGGTACAGAAAATAATTAGCATAGATGGTAGGTAGAAAATAGATAGGGGGAGGGCAAGAATAGTATGGGAAATATAGAATCTAAAGAACTTGAGACACGTGGTCATAAACTAAAGGGGGGAATGTGGGTGGGAGGGGGTGTGCAGGGTGGAGGGGAATGAAGGGGGGGAATAGAACAACTGTAATGGCATAATTAATAAAATATATTTAAAAAAAGAAAAAAATGGTAGAGAAATGTAGAATTTGAGCTGCATCTATACCAAACATAGAGCAGAGTTGGAACTTATTTTAAAGCACATGTCTTATTATCATACTACATATGTAAACAAATGAGTACCTTTCAGTGGGTGTTTACAGCGTGAACGTGCTCCTAACCAGCATCCCGGTCAAGCACTAGTGTGATGTCGCTTACCATGAACCTCATCCTGCCCAGGCTCCAGTTCTTCCTCAGCAGCCACTATCCATATTGCTAACATCATAGATTACTTTCTCTTCTCTTCTCACTTTATTTAAATGTAATCACATTATATTTTCTTTGAGACTATCTTCAATTCAAAGATATATTTGTAAAGCTAATCTATTGTCTTTGGTGTAGCAATAGTTGTTTATTCCCACTGTTATTTGTTTCTCCATTTTTTGAACATACCACTATCTACTTATTCTACTACTATTGATGAACATGTGGATCTTTTTCATTTTGACTATTATTCCTGATAGTTTTAAACAATCTGCATATGATTGTCAGTAAAGCTATATAGACATTTTTGTCCACTATAACGAAAAAGGTAAGAATACTGTAGGATAGCTAAGCTAAGTGCATGTTCAGTTTTAGTGGTTCAGTTTGCTACAAACAAATTTCTACATTGTACATGGTTTAATCTGGGGCAAAAAGAGGAGAGAAAATACGAGTTTAGCTGTGTCTAAGCCAATTGAAGTTTTGTTTTACCTGGCTGGAAATATTACTATATTTTTAAATTAGAGATTTAAGAACATAATTTACTTTACTGTTATTTTTTAAATTTTGTTATATAGGTTCATATGCATTTGTAAGAAATAATACACAGGGATTCCATGTATTGCATATCCAGTTATCTGAATGGGTAACATGTCATAAAACTATAGCTCAATATTACAACCAGGATATTGATGTTGACATTGATGCTTCCAAGATACAAAATATATCACCACAACTCCTGCTGCCCTTTTACAATCATACTCACTTTCCTATTCTCCCTCTTCCTCTTCCTCTCCAGGTAATCACTGGTGTTGGCTCCATATGTATTTCTTAGTTGAAGAATGTCATACAATGGTATTATATAGGATGTAACCTTTTGGGATAGGCTTTTTTTTTTCACTTAATTCCCTGGAGATTTCTTGAAGTTGGTGTGGATATCAGTAGAATTTTCCTTTTTATTGTTAACTAGTAGTCCCTGGTATGCATGCATATATCTCAGAGTGTTTAACCACTCATTGGTTGAAGTATATGGGAGCTCTTTTCAGTTGTTTTGTCCATTACGAATGAGTGTTATAAACATTTATGCACAGATTTTTGTGCAGATATAAATTTTTATTTTTCTGAGACAAAAGCTCAAGGGTGCAATTGCTAGGATGTATAGTTGTTGGACATTTAGCTTTATAAAAACCATTCAATAATTTCTGAGTGGCTGACCCATTTTATATTCCTGTTAGCAGTATGAATGGCCCATTTGAGTGTGTTGGTCATATGTACTTAACACTGCTGGACTAATGTGTTCTAGGGATTTGGATTGGTTTGGGTTTCAAAGATTTAGGGGCACTTTTTATGTAGACAATCTTATCTGCAAAATAGGAAAAATTTTATTTCTACCTTTCTAGTCTGTTTACTTTTTATGTATTTCTCTTGCCTTATTAACATGTTGAGAATGTCCAGTGTTCTTTAGCTTTGTTTTACATATTTTGATATATTATTTTATGATTTTTTTCAATTTAATGTATTATTTCTATTGACCCTTCAGTTTTCAACCAAGAATTATATACTGGCGCCTCATTCCTTATGCCTGAAGATTTTCATCTTGCATTCTTTTCTTGTTAATAATTTTTAGTTTGTTTCCATTATGGTCATGACTTCAATTCTTTTTAAGTTTGTTGAATTTTGTCTTATGGCAATTGTATACTGTATTTTAAGGCTAATTTTTCCCCATTTTTTGTATTGCACAAATTACAGATTTCTGCATTTAAAGATATGGGAAATATAAGAAATCTAAAGAAAATATTTTTTGTAAAAGGGATATAAAAGAAGACTCATAATTAAGAAGTAATTTATTTTTCCAAAAGAGTTAATCATTTTTAAAGTGCTAAAAATAACCTGTTCTGCTAATAAAATTAGTTTCCTGTTTTTTGAAAATTTTATTGTGGTTGAATATGCATAACATAAAAGTTAACATCTCAACAGTTTTTAAGTGCAATATTTAGTGGCATTAAAAACATTCACATTATTTTGGAACCATCACTGCTATTACAATTATTTAGAGAATAGTAAACCTTGGGAAGCAAAGACTACACCTAAACCTAAATCAGATTTCTAATGAATTGTATTTTGTAATTACAAATCTTATCCTGCTCCATATTGGAAAATGCAGAAGAGCTTTATAACTGAATAGATAAAAACAGTATTTCATATTTCAAGCCTTGTTATCAAAAGCTGATAGCATCTTTTGTTAGTGTTTTAATCTAAAGATAATTTTATAATAATGCAAATTTCTGTCGTTTTTAATTTTATATATATGACCTTTTCTATCTTGTTTGAAACATATTTTACTTATTCATTTTCTCCTATTGTTTTTGTTTATTTTCAAAGAATATTTTGACACATAATATTGCTGTGTTGTTCTCAATGAAATGATCAGGAAAGTTGGAACAAGAGCCCACCTTTACCATCATATTTATTACAATTGTTTATTCATCTTGTCAGTATATGAAGCAGAATTAACATCATTTCCACAATCATTTACTATACCTACTCTTATTTTTTGTTCTGACTATATCTTTAGTTACTATTAATGCTCGAAATAAGTATTTATTACTTTCTAAAAGCAGATAAAGAGCCATCACTTTTTTTCTTTATAATGTCTCATTTTGTTTCTTCTAAATACATATAATTTTACTTGGATCTGCACACCATGGAGGAATTGAGACAGTTGTATGGGTACTTTTAAAATATGTACATGCATACACACCAAATTTGGGATGAAAGTAATATTCCACATGGGTTGTTGGGAGGTGAAGAGAATGATAAACACTTTGAGCATTTACAACTACCAAGGTTTATACCCATTAAAAATTTTTCATAACAATTTTATGAATTGGATATTATCATCTGTATTTTGTGGGTATATAAACAAGAGATCAAAGAAATAAATTGTCAGAAGCCAATTAGTTGTGGGAAGGACAGCTACTATTTTTATTCATGTTTAAGTAATTATGTAGTATACATTTTTTTTTGTAAAACAAAAACATCTATAAATGGAGCAAATTAACAAAGTAAAATTTGCAAAAGAGAAAAGCTGGTTCAGTGGCATAATTTATGATGTTTACAAGAAAATAAATCAGTTGGCTGTTTGTGCTGATTGCACACTTTTTTATATATAACATTAAGTTTGCTAGCATTTTATTGTAGAGTATGAATTTGTGCTTTGTTCTTATTTTTCCTTTACTTCATACAAACACATTTGTCAGTTGCAAATGGATGAAAAGACAGATTTCTGCCTCTTCTCACTGTCACTCTAAGGTGTCTGATGTTTTTTAAGGTATAAACTATCCTTGATTCTAGAATTGAATGAATAGTCTTTGTGTTAATCTACCTAAGAATTTACAATAAGCCTACACCGAACAAAAAATGATCAGGTTATTTTTTTTATTTCCTTAAGTTTTCAGGGACTGAGGTAAGGCTAGAAGAAAAAGGAAAGATTAGCTGAGGACTGAAGGTCTGTATCCCAGATTGCCAGACAGCAGGAAAGGTGGCATCAGGGCCGCTGGATGGTGGAAACATGCTGGTTTGAGGATACTACAGTGAGGGGGGAGTTTTATGTGATTATTTGCTACAAACTTCTGGCTCTAGAAACCATTTGAAAGTCTTTATTATTGAGTTGGGCCCAAATCTGACTGAGTCACATGTGATGAACCTTTTTAAGAAGATCAATGAGCTTCTTATGTACAATAACAAACCCCTGGTCCTCTCTTGGTGTTTTTCATCATGTTTGGCTAAAGATTCTGACCCTCATTTCATAGCTGAAGTGAGGGAGAGAAAGCATTCACATAGCTCGGATTAGTTTCTCTCTAAACTTAGAAAGCAGAGTTCTTTAATAGAATTTAGTTCTCTATTTTCAAAATGCACAGATAGTATATTTATCACATTGTTTATATGTTATTATAATCAATAAGTTTTGTCATTAAATATCACAAAATTTATTGAATATTGCCTTATAAAAGCATGTAAGGTGGCAAACTTAAAAGAGTGACAATGACATATATTGAAATTGAGTCATTATTCAAAATGAAAAATCCAAGTCAAACAGTTTCAATTACTTTACAAACAATTTAGCTTCCTTCATTGATTGATTTCTGAAATGGCAAAAGTTCTGATGCAGAGACTGGAAGACAGAGGGTGAACCTCGTGAGCCAGAGAAATGTGCTCTGCATCTTATATAGTGTACTCAGTACCCTAATGTACACAACAAGTGATGTTAGTTTTATGAGATGTGACGTCCCATTTTCCAAATCCCTTTGTACATGTGAGAGTTATCAGTTTCATGTGAGATCATTCCTACTATCAATTTACACCCCCTTAAGGTAAATGTGCCCTTTCCAGTTCTACAGAAAAAGAAAGACTCATACCTTTCCACTATTATTATTAATTCAAATGTCTACTGTTTTTACTCTAAATATCCCATCTTACTTCAACATGACTCTGGACTTTGTATATGTCCTGTTATTTTAATCACCTTTAGTTTGCTAATGCTCTGTTTCACTTGTTTTTCTAGATTTTTACTTCTTAGAGAATGGATGGCTCCAATTTTGTTTCTAATCCCCTGGGCACTAATTTCAGCATTTATACTAGCAGATTGTTTCTGGCTAGCAAAAACTACAGCCTTCCATAAAGTTAGTTCTGGTCCAAATTGTAATAGCATAACATATGCATGGCATAGTTGTTCACGAGCTACTCATAAACAATCCCATCAGATTTTATTTTCCTGTTGACATGCAACTGAGGGAGAACTATAACTATTTGTAGGTTTAATTTTTCTTTATATTAATTGATTTTGAGTATTTCAGTTATGTTTTACCTTTTTGTATGGTTTTATATATTATTTAATTGAATAGTCTTATAAATAACCAATTTACAACTAATACTAATACTTGTGCAAAAAGAATAATCCTATCATCTAACTAAAGTTGTAAATAAAAATTCGAGGGAAGAAAATGATCATTTATTTCTGAATACTACGGCGCACTTCTTATGTGTGGTAATAGCCAAATGTGTGGCAAGATTCACATGTCCTCTTCCTCTAAAGGACAGAAAGAGGAATGATTCACCAGTTCCATACAACCATAGATTTACTATATTATCTAGATTGTATTATATACAATACAATCTGCCTTTATAATACAACCCAGATTTCCCAGGTAGATAAAAAACAGAAAGACCCAGATGAAGGAGTGTCATTAGAAGTGAACATGTACTGCATGTTCCACTTAGCATAATAGAAGCAAAAGATCTTTCTTAAGATGTGTGACTTTAAGGGCATAATAATCAGATCTGTGGAAATATCACAATATAATACTCACATTGAACACTTAAGAACATTGAGTTATTAAGGCATAGATACTAAGAATATTTTGTAATTATTATAATTGCTCTAATACAACAGAACAATGATAAACATGAATTGGGAATAGCACAAGAAACTGGAGAAATCAGTAAACCAAATAGAAAATAGATGGAATTGGCCCACCACATCTGGGCTGTACTGTGATGTATCAGTAGCTTTAGGACCTGAACTCTGCTCTTCCCTATTTTTAGAGATGAAAGAGACTATGAGTAGCTACAATACCTCCCATCTTCTAGAAATGTCTTTTCACCTTTATTTCAACTTTCTACCTTTGTTGACTACAATAACATATATCTTAAATTTTAGCATATGCAGAGTATGTTAATATAGTCATTATCACATCTTTCTAAATGAGAGAGCGTAAGGGGCACTAGGCACACGTTCAATTAAATGTTTCTCACTGGTCTTTTCACCTGTACTAAAAAATGTGATGCCTGTATGTTTTTTTTTTCATGCTCCTCTTAACTAGAGGGGGAAAGCTTGAAGAGATTAATTGCCCATTTATCTTTGGAAAGAATCCAAGGATAGTTTTTGTTCCTGGTCTCATAGAAAGGAGCATAACCGTAATTTTCTTCATTATGTGAGGTGCCACAAGTAAAAAGTAGCAGTGGTAGCTCAGTTCTCCGTGGGAGCATCGGCATCTGTGAGAGTCTGCACAGTTCTTGAATTAGTAAGCTTCTCAACGCAGGGAGCTAAACTTACCATTCTATTTTGGATCTGAGAGGATGTGTCACATTTATCAGTGGCATTCTGAAAATGCCTTACCAATCACCTAAGCATTGTTGTGTAATTTTAAAATGTGCCAAGAGAATGTCAACAAGAAAGATTTCAGAAACGTAGATTTAATGATCAAATTAGAAAAATTTAAACCTCCTTTTTTTGTTCATTATACCACATTTTTTATAAATGTTTTTAAAAGGAGATATGCAGGTAACTGCATATATGGTATTTGAAAATATACTGTGGAAATTGCAGGTATCTTTTAAAATAACTTTTTAATAACAAAAAGGAAAGAAAGATGTGTTTTCTGTCCAGTTATTTCCTCATACAATGATAATCTGTAACTATTTAGATAGAGTTTTAACTCCATGGTAAGGGCATAGAAATTTGGATAAGCCTAGACTCATTTAAAAGAAGAAAAAAAAAACATACAGAAGCAGTTAAGCACTTACATTTCCATTCATGGACAAAATGTAGCAAATGCAAAATTCTGCTTTAAACTTTATGTAATGCTCAGAAAGAAAAAGGTGGCGTATATCATATATATTTTTTTCACAACAGGTTTTGGTTTGTTATATGTTGTTTTGTTGGGTAGCAGAAAATGGAGCATGTTTACAGGTTTGGGAAGGTGAGACTAGAAAGGGAATGATTGAAAATTGTGTAGAGTTAGGTGAAAACTTATGAGCCATGTACTCTGAGGAGGTTAAGAGGAACAGTACATCAGATGAAATTGTTTTTTGCTGAAAAAAAGAAAAGAAAAAGAAACATAGAAAACATGTCCACAGTAGGCTAAACGAATATTTTTTTTCTTAAATAAGAATTTTTTAAACAGGAAATCACACTCTTTGTTCAGTGGCTCAGTGACAGAAGGTCCAAATTCTTTCCTGCAGGAAGATGGCGGGTGAAACTCGGGCCATCATGTTAACCTTGCAGAAAGAGACAGCCACGTTTGAACCTCTGCCCTCTTACTCATGGAATGCAATAATTTAATAATTTTCCCAGCAACTACCAGCAGACATCAAATTAAATAATATTAATCAGAACTAGGCATATATATGAACAGCATTAATGATTGCTAAAAATGTTGGGATGACATTGTTAAGACAGGCTGAGATCAGTCATGATCATTGTCCTGATCTTGCCACAAAATCAAGGTCATGTTAGCAAGAAATAAGGAGGGAAGAAGAGGGGGTAGAGAAATAATCAAATCTCTAATTAGATGAGGTAAGGTGGAGCAAATGTGGAAACGGCAGACTAAAAAAGCTGCAGGGATTTTTCTCTACCAGGACAGGAAGGAAGCAGACACCGTGGGGGTGCATGCTCTATGTATTGGTGAAGGGAAAGGTTTTGAGATTACTGATGTCTATTTATCCACATTTTTTTTTAAAAGGAGTAAAGGAATGACAGTGATTTAAAAGATATGGAGAAGCAATTATCAGGAGAAAAAAGGGATACAGCGTGTGTGGGAGACATGTGTGCAACTTAATTCTTAATGGTTAGCCCGAGATCATGCAGCTGGATACACCAGATTTTCCACAGTAACTGCATGTGCATCAGCACCGACAGAAGTCAGAGTGTACGTCTCATTGCTCTCCGCACACTCACAACAACAAATCAGTGCATGAGCATAGTAGAAGCTCAGTAAATATCTGTTGATGAGGTATATGATTAACTAATTGGATGCAACATTTTTTTTTAAATTAATGGGTGCTTGGTAGGCAAAAGGAAACTCTATCCTGGAAAAGAAATCAGTCTTTTCATGTTTATTTCTCACTCTCTATTACTTCCAATAATGAAAGAAACATTTTTCCTACAACTAGGTAGTTTATGTTACAAACTTGACAAAATATTTTTATTTAACCATCTGCTTTCCCATTCACCACAAATGAAAGCTTAATATTCCAGCATAAACCGTCATCTTGAAGGAAACTATTTGCATCCCCAAGTATTCCTCTCCTGCTATGGATACCAGCTAAATCACCGTCTGCTCAAAGATGCACACATTATAAATAAAATGCCATAATTATTTTCATCACCAAGAATCACTTGCTATTTGCCAGCTGATGGGATACTATTTAACTTTTTCCAGTTGGAAATGTCAGCCAGCTCCTGCTCTTGCATTATGTGAAAATGCACAATGGCATTCTATTAAAGACAGGTAATGTTGAGGTCTGCTTCAAAATGCAGCTTATTTTCATTTCTAAAAAGCTAACTACCTTGTTATTATCAAGAATTGTTGATGGAACCAGCTTTTTAGATGTAAAAGGGGTGTACATAATTATTGTACTTATCTCAAAAAATAAGCTACTTTCTTTAGTTGTGTTTATCACCTGTATTCAAAGCATTATGTTTTTTTCTGGGCATTAAATAAATTATATTCATAGACCTAAAGGGTTTCAGCTACCTCTGAACTGACAGATGGTTTCCGTAGATAATATGCTGCAACACCTTGGTTGTATCTCTCAAGCAACAGCTCTCTTTAGGATGTAATACCTGGGACTGGTTGTATTAGAAAAAGGTGAGATAAGCATTTTCTTCCTCTTTCTCCATGTCAACTCCAAGTTAAATTCTGCCAATTGCAATCCCTTTTGTTTTATGATTTCTTCAAGCTTGGCATATCTCTGCCTATTTTTACTCTTCAGATCTCTACATTGAAACACTTTTTGCCTCTGGCATCTAGGGCAGCATCCTGGGCTTACCCCCTGGCTGGTGTTCCTTTTCTTTCTTTGTGTTATATATTATATATCATATATTATATATATCCCTAATATATATTTTCCTAAAAGTATAACTATCATAAAGGGGGAATTGTATTTATATTTTCTGCTGCTTTGAAAGTATCTGGAACAGTGGCTGGCTGGCAGTTTTTGGGCAACATATATAGTTAGATAAATAAATAAATAAATGTAGAACTTCACTTCTCTATGTTGCTATTCCTACTATTCCCTCTGTTTATAATGTCCTTCTTTCCTTCCCTGCCTTCTCAAGTCTGGCAGTTTTTCTATACTGTCCTAGCATCCATATTCTCTTTGAAAACTCGACAACTTTTCTCCTGAAGTTCAGTTTTTACTAGGCACTTCTCTATCTTTCTAGAGATTTTAGGTCTTTCATAATAATACAACACATACACTTAAGTGAACTATTTGAATGTCTACTTTTTACCACTGTAAAATGGATTATTCAAAGGCAAGTTGTCTTCTGCATGCTTAGACTACAAAACAATATAGAGTAAGTCATCAATGTTTCTTAAATTATTGAATAAATTTGGAAGCTTATTGTTAAAGTGGTGCAACAATTAACTCAGATGAACTCAGATTCATTTGAGAAAAAAATATTTGATTATTGGCAGAATGTGGGAATCCAGGCAACTAAAGGAGAGAGAGGAAGCCAGGCTTCATGAGGGCCCAGGATCAAGGACCAGAAAGCCTTTTGGAAATAAGGTACTTATTTCCTCTGTATTGATCAGTCTGGTACTGCATGCTCATTATAAGCAGGTATCTTGCCTTCCTTCTGAATGGGAATAAATGGAGAACTGGGCTTATAAGTTTCCCATTTCAACTGCAAAATCAACACTTACTAACATTGCTGTATCTATTTTTTCAGTTTTCCAAGTGAGAGAATCTGATTGGTCTACTTCAGCTAGGAATTCAACTCTGATGAAATGAACTACATCCCTAGAGTTTATTTACTGAGAGTAAATGCAGAAATAGATAGCAGGAAAATTCATTCATCCTTTTATACTCACATAATTTTATCTATATGTAACCATAGAAATCATTGAATAAGATTACATATAATACAATTTCATATAATTGTTGTTATTATTATATTAAATACATAATCACTGAAACAAATGCAAGAGAATTTTTATAAGTTTAGGATGGAATAGCTATTTTTTAATGCATAAACTGAAGTTTAACAATTTATAGATATTACTTTAAAAGGACCTTGTAAGGTTTAAATTTTTCTAGGAACAAGTCCACTTTTTTATTATTGTTCAAGTGTCCATTTCCCCCCACTAGTCCCCGACCCCAGCCATGCCCACCTCCCACCCCTGATCCTACTGCCCTTGGTTTTGTCCATGTCCTTTTAGAGGTTCCTGAAAACCCTTCCCCCTTTCTCCCCCATTATCCCCTCCCATGTCCCCTCCGAGGAACACAGGTACAAAGGAAAGACAAATACCAAATCTACTATTGATGTATATGACTAACCAGTATAACAGTGAACGAAAAAACAAGTTGTTTCTTTTTTTCTGCATAGAATATGACAATTTATGCAGAATATGACATAGAATGACATTTTAGGAAAAGAGAGCCCAACAATTCTGTCACTTATTGCTACTTGATTACCTTTGCTGTTTCAAGCAGGGGTGAGAGTATCTTCTCTCAACTGGCATCCTGTGCCCAGAAAATAAAATAAAGTAAAAGTAACCATAACATGTGGTTCATAAAGCCGTATGAATTGAAAAGTAGTAGGGGGTAAGATATTGCTCACATTTTTTTCATGTTTTTTTGAAGTAAGAGGAAAACAGACCATCCTCCCACTTTGTAATCATTTATATGTAGGGAAAATGGACATCTAATCCTCATGAACTTCATAGGTGTAAGGAAAGAACCACAGGCTATAGACAATGTTTCCAGATCATTTCATATTAAAATTCGATATGCAGCTCAGCTTCCGGGGTTGGTGTTCATTCAGGGCAATACTGGAATTATGTGTTCTGTTGGTTTTACTTCAAGTGTCTACACTAGACAGCAAGAGGCCCCTTGTGTAGCACTAGCACCCACAGAGCATGGGGGATCAAGAAAGCAGATCGCAAATCAATTTTACTTCCATTTTTAATTCTTGCACTCATTTCTCAATAGTTCTCCCTTTTGATCAGAGTAGAGTTAGGGATGAGGAGCAGATTTCATACCATGCCATCTTTCCTGAGTGTTCGTGGCAATAGCATGCTAGTAGCTTTGCTGACATCAGTAGTAGGATCAAGGAGGATATGTCAAAATATATCTAAACTACTAAATTACTTCGCTGAACTACTGCTTGGTTAAAATAATGACTACATTTGGAAGACTAAATATTTACTAAACTTCTAGTTGTGTAGTCTGGCCCTCCGTGGTATAATCTAAATAAATAATGCTGAACATGACCATCTGGAAAAGAGCATGTTGCTTGAATAATTATTTTCTTGTCCTAGATTATCTAGATTTACTTGTCTTTGGGCTCCTTGAGACCAGGGCTGTGCTGTAACTTATGTTTTATACAGAGACCAGCTCAGTTCCTTGCTCACAGTAGGTCCTTTGTGACTGTTATTTGAATGGAATCATCAGCTGTGCCATTGATTTGCAGTTACAGAATTGTCAGCATAAAAGATAACTCTTTACACATGATAAACAATAGGAAGAAAATATAATTTTGTGTCTTTTTGGGAATGGACTTAAATGCAGCCATTTCTCTGCTTTGGCTTTTCAAGAACAAAATAGTAAAATAAAATAATAATAGACTGTTCATTTACCTGTCAGTATTCTGACACTTTTCTGAGATCTTTTAGGTCTAATGCAATTCTTTTATTTTTTATAGATGCCTCTGTTTTTAATAGAAATAAAAAAGACTCTCTTGAAGTCTAGCTAGAGTTTTTCTGCTTTCTCTCAGATTCTTTAATGTATTTCGAGAAACATAGCACTTAAAAGTGCATTGTGTCCGCATCTACCCCTGCTCACTGGCAAAAAGAAAAAAAAAGACAAGTGTGGGGCTGATATATTTAGTTCTTATTTCTCTGTTTTACACTCGGTTTCACAGCCTCTCTGATGCTGTCACTTGGCCATCTCACACATGCAAAGACTCTGAAAATTGTTCTCACTACAGCAAAACCACGGAAGAAACATGCTTCACAGACCGATGAACTCTCTTTGTGGTTGTGAATATACCTTACTCACTCAATAATTTTCCTTACAGAAGACAGTGAGACTCGACACAAGAGAGTTAAGGCTTAACTTCCTACGCTGCGCCATACAGACTGTTTCTCTTCATGTAAAACTGACATACCCTTGGCACCACATGTACAGAGAGAAATCAAGATGGTCTGTATAGACAAAAAGTTACACTGTATATTTTATTCATCTGAACAGTGAAAAACATGCTACTTTAAAAATAATACTTTCAAAGCAATATTCAATAGAAGGAAACTAATATAGGGTGTGATAAAAGTAGGTTTGCAGTTATGAGTGCATGAAACAGTTTATTCTTATCTTATTTATTATTTATTAATTTGCACATGAACTTTAAACCTACCTTTTTCCTATCCTGTCTTTTCTTCATGTTTCTATTTATGAACCACTGAATGTACATTAGTCAGTACAACAAGATGTGATATTGTATTATTTAGCACCATAAATATAGCATTACAACTCAAATCAGCTTAGACACAAAAATAAATGTGTTGGTTTACTAACAAATCTAGGAAACTTTGGCCTTGGGCATTGCTGGATTCAGGGCTGAAGCAATATCTTCAGGGATCCTTTTCTTTCAGTCTATTAAACAGATAGTGCTCTAACAGGGCATTGTGCGGTGGATGTCTCTCATTCTGACATTGTAATAGCTCTGTGGAAAGAGAATCTTCTTAAGGCACAGGAAGAAAAGTCTCCTGGGGGACTTGACTTTGAGAGATGGAGTGACACACCTATCCATTAACTCATCGCTGAGTAGGGAGATTGGGTAGTGTAGCTCGGAAGATCTGTTTCACGTGTCCATGAGGCTCACATCCGCTAGAATTATGTTGCTTTCCAGAGAAAAGAAGGATTTGTAACTAGAGAAAAAGTAAAGGCATCCTGCCCAATCTGTAATAGTGGGTGTCCACAGCTGACATGATACTAAGCCTGTTTTGAAGGGCGGAACCCAAGGCACAACTTTTCATAACTAAGCTAAGATCACATTGGCATCTCATATCCTGGTGAGCAGCAGAAGAGAGAGGCTTCTGTAGCAATTGAGATTTCAATGTGTTCTTTCTTATGAACACGTGCTTTTCCATAATCCAAAATCTATAACATTTGTTTCTCAGTCGCTTGACAAATTTCTTCAATGCTTTGTCTGCACAAAGATTCAGTCTTGTCTGTGATAGCCAGCTGTCAATAAAAGATGCATGGAAAATAGTAAGATCTGCACCTGTGCTTAACAAAGACCTTGGAGGGAATAGGAATCATTAAGTGGACCTGGTGTCTGCAAATGATCAATAGCCATAATTTAGATTCCATACTAATATACTCATTTTCTTAAAAAAATTAATTTAACCCATATTTCCCCAGACTGCAAAATCCTGGGATGAGAGAGAAAAGTTTAACAGTAATTGGCTGAGGATTTTTTTTCCTTTTTTAGCTCCTGCTTCCCATCCATATCTCCCCTATCCCAATGTCTATTATTGCACAGTAAATTCTGGTTATTTAAAGGAAGCAATGCTTGCATTTGCTGGTGCAAATAATACTTATATAGGCTTCACACACAAACCTTAATCCCCCACTCTTCCCTATTAAGACTTCATTTCTTTCCCCTGTGCTTCAGCCACCAAAATACACATCTTTTAGAATGCTAGATATCGATTTTCAAATCTCTAGTGTTCAGGTTCTTGACTATTCATGCCTCCACTCCTCACAGCAAGTCTTACTTTTTTATTTGTCAGATGGTAAAATTATTTAGCTAGAGAACTAGACAATAATAAAAACAAAAACTATTCTTGCTCTAGAATCAACACACTAGTGTTTCTCCCATATTTCTGCATTTCATCTCTACTTCCTCAATATCATGTCTATGCCCAGACAAACGTCTCCTGTGGTAAGGATTTTTATCCATTCTTCTTAATCCATGGAAAGATCTTTCCCTATTCCTCCAATCAAATCTACCCAAAGGGATTGTTCTGACCAGAGAAATATATCTTCTAAACTCTGTATTCAAAGAGATAAATCAAAAAGCAACTGGTTTCTAAAGTTACTTTTGAAACGAGTATCATAGCTATTTGTTAGCAGTCTAGCAGAGCAAGAAATAAGATATCACATAAAGTGTGAAAAATAGTTTTAAAATTCTCACATGCCAGTTCCTGTTAAATATGCCCAAAGGGGGTTTACCTGAAATTCTATTTTTTAAAGTGAATTTTGAAGACTATTAGGCCTGATAAAACTTAAATGTGCCATTTTATAGTCTCATGATAAGAATTTACTTATATCTTTCATAGGCAAATATGTGAAATCTCTCCCTTTTTTGCCTTTTTTTCTGTAATAAGATTGTGAGTTAGTCTAGGATAAAGCCTGGTGTGCACACATTTTGCTTTGCTTTTTATGTCATAAATGATCCTGAACTGAGCTAAAATCAGTCATTTATTTCTCTTGTGCAGAATATATATTGCATGTTCACTTCATAAAACACAAGCCCTCAATCGGCTCCTCCAATTCTCCTTCTAAGGTATGTGTGACACTTTCATATTTTCCTCATTGTCTCCCAGCTACACTCCTCAAAAGGAAAACAAAAACATCGCCTTCATCACCAGACACATTGACTGAAGGCTGGTCCTCCAATAAATGACTAATGATTGTTATCTCCCTTGACAATGTTTCTCTAGTAGCTGTATAACATTTAAAGCTCTGTACAAAATGACTAAGATCATATAAACTATCACTTAACTCAATATTAGTTTTCCATAATCCTCTTAATGCCTTTTTGTATTATCAGATTCCAAAATCCTATGTTTACATTTGCAGGCATAATTACCTTTGCAAGCTTCTTTTCTTCCTATGCTCCTTAAACTTCTGTATTTTCCTTTCCCTTGGAGTTCCTTTTTAAATAACAAGTCCTAGTGTCTCCTGGAGATTTCATTTCCACCCAAGATTTCAACCACCACCAACATGTAGGTATACTGCAGACGTTCAGATTTCTCTCCTCGACCCAATATGGAGACATTTTATTATGGAAGGAAAAAAAAAAGCTCTTTTTCATATTTCAGTTTGCTTTGCATCACCAACTGAAATAGAAAAATTCTTTTCCACATGATCATCTTTTAACACTCAGCTCAAACATCACTCTGTCTTTTTCATGTGGACTGGGTCCCTCTATGCCTTCCTGTTTTTCCTGTTAGTATTGTATCAGTAGTGTATGCAGTACTTTATTGACTTCACTTATTTATATACAGATTCCCACCTAATATATTAAAGATTTTTAAATGTTACATTTGAAGTGTTACATGGCTGAACGACTTAAGATTTTTTCAAAGCTATTGATTTGAGAGTATTTAATAAAATGCAAATTTGTTTGAAGTGGTGCTGAAATAGACATTTTTATAGCAGTTATTTTTACAATAAATAGAAAATAAACCAGCATCTTTATATGGCCATTTTATACTTCTGATACTAAAAGACTGGGGATCAGTAATAATAGATTACGCATTTTTTAATTCAAAATATACACAGATAGGCAAAAGCCTCCAGTAAGTAACAAATGTTACTTTTGGCTTAATCAACATGACTTTTAATTGTCACAGAAAGAAATAAAATTGGTCTGAAACAATTTCTATTTACAAGGTCACAGACCATTTTGTCCTGTGCTGTTCTATGTGCTTATCAATCCTGCTTTTAAGCTGGTGTGTTTCTATGCTGTTTGATTTTCTCCTTGCTTTTCAAATGTTCCATGATATTGAGCTAACATGAAGAATCTAAAACTCTTTAAACATTTGTCTCAAAAATAGAACCCCATATATGCTCTTTTATGAAAACAAACATTTTGTGTAAAGCTATTATCCATGGAAATTTTATAAATATATTATAATTTTTTTGTCATCTTTAATAGTTTACAGAGGAGGTATAATAACATTTTGCTTGTACTTTTTAATCTTTTTTCATCTGTTCCTAGAATGAAATGCCCACATCAAAGAATTGCCACCTCCTGCTGTATCTTATCATCCCCATTAATGTTATCTTTATTATTTGCCAAGATGTTGAAAATAGGATTGATGGAGTTAGATAAAAGCCAATTAAAAAATCTATTAGACATTTATATGTGAGATGATCAGAACTTCCATATAAAGCAAAACTTATAGAGAACTACTGGGAATGTTTACAAGTATGTGTATTCAATTCTCATTTGGGATTGTGTTCTAAAGACTTGGAAAATTAGAAAACATATCCAGACTAATGAGGTTACTATGTTGAAATTTTACATGGAACCTGAATGTTTTGTATTAAGTTTTAATTTTTCTGTACTATGATTTGCAACAAATGTGTGAAAACATGCATATAGACATAGAAAATATAGAAATCAATATGAAAATGGAGATTTACATTCTTTGTGTTTAGCAAAGAATGTAACTTTGTAAGGACATTACTCATTTAATGTATTATATTTGTCGTTAGTTTTACTCATTTTAATATTATGTCTTCTGAAATTTCATGTTCTCTTCTATTGTCATTTCTTTTTTATTTAAAGGAACTTCTTCAGTCATTCCTTAAGGGTAGTTTTTCTTGCAAAAAAAGGTTCCTAATTTTCCTTTAGCTGAGAATGACTTCATGTTCTTTCTACTATTGAAGAATATTTTCAGAAATATTTCTACAGAAACATGGTTGACCTTTCTTTTCTTTCTTGAAAAGAAATATGCTAATTGAACAATATATTTGCTATTTCCTACTTGAAGATTAGAAATCTGCAGTCATTTAATGTAGTATTTTCCTACATATAATGCAAACTGTCTCTCTGGTTGATTTCAAGATGTTTTTATTGTCTTTAATTTTTAGACATTTAATTATGATGTGTCCACACAAAAATTTAACTGGGTTTTTCTTTTTTGAGTTATTACATGGCTTCCTGGATCTGTAGGCTTTGTCTTTCCACAAGTTTGGGGAGCTTTTTAGCCATTATTTTTTAAATATAACTTTAGCCCCATTCTCTTATTTCATCCTGGGAGTCCAACAATACAAACCAGTCTGTTATTGTCCCCCATGTCATTAATACTGTTGATTTAGGGGGTGTCTAGTTTCTCTCTGTTGATCAGATTAGGCAAATCTGAACAAGTCCTCAAGTTCACAGATTTTGTACTCTTTTATCTCTACTATTAAGGCCATGAGCAATGGATATTATATTGTGAAACACTAAATCCAAGTTAATTCTCTCTTTTAGCAGGAATTTTCCTGGCTGATGTGGAGCAAGCCTGAGCTGGGTGTGTATGTCAGTTCAGCTCCTCACCGAAGCCTGCCTACAACACTTCAGCAGAAGTAGTTGGAACTGATTCACATTGCATTGGGTTGGCAGTTCAGATAACTATTTCCTGGAGAAAGTGGGACACAAACACACAACCTGTTGGCCTTCAATGCTGTTTTAAGTTAAACTCCCAACTGAACCAATGCAGGGAGAAGGGAAACAAGAGGGATGATTCACACCTTATTTTGCTTCATTCAAAGCCTAGGGCTCAATTCCTTCCCCCACTGGGAGACCAGCACCACCTTGACAGAGAAAGAGGATCTCCTTCTGTTTCCACTAAACAGGAGAAAGAAAATCAGAAATGCCACTGCCTGCTTCCATGTAGGGGGGGTAACAGAGATGGAAAATCAGGTCCTCACTCAGCCCTACTAAAACTGCAGCTAATTCTTCCATTCCTGTTCAGCTAAAGTAGGATGGGTACTGACAGAAAGGTTTTATGTTGTGAGGCCACCCTTTGTACGCCTTTTGGCAAGAAGGAACAGGCTTTTCTTGAAGCATTTTTGTCTGTGCTGTTTGGCAGTTCTGGGTTAGTGGTTCCTGGAGAGCTGCACAAAATAAAGAAATCAGGGGAATTCACCTCTCTATGTGGTACCTCAAATATGGAGAATCCTGGCAATCCACCACCTTCTTTCTAGTTTTCAGAGTGGTCTTATTTGTCGTGTTACCTCTCTGGTTTTGTTTTTGATTGTAAAAAGGGGAATTTAGAAGATGCCGCTTTGGAGACCATATTTCTCATTTACTAAAACACATACCCCTCTACCATGACATTGCTGTGTTCATCTTCTATTGATGACCGTGTAGCCCCCTTCCCCTCTTTCACTCCCAGAATCATCTCAACACTTTCTATAAGTTTTTAAGTGGTATTTCTTACACAGGTACTCTCAGCCACCATCAGCTATTTGACTTTCCTTTGCCTTCCTTCCATCAGCAATGTCACTTATGAAGCCTTGTGCAAGTGCAGGTTCTTGTGTTCATCTTCATGATGGATTCTCAAGGTGACATGGTGGTAGTTCCATATGGTTCAAAGACATTGTAATATAAAAAAATGGAGAAGGGGTCACCTCACTGGCTCATATCCAGGCAGGAGGTATGAGAGTTAGTTATAATTTAAAGGGGGTCACTTGCACCTCTAATAGCTCGAAATGTTTTATATACAATTTTTGCTGAGTTGGATAGTATCTTTCAAACATTCATATCCACATAGAGCTCATGAATGTGATATAGGTAGAAATACTGTTTTTGTAGATGTAATCAAGCTAAGATGAATCATAGTAGGTTAATATGGGTACTAAATCTAGTATGAATTGTGTTCTTACAATAGAAAAAGTTGGACAGAGAGATACACAGAAAACATGAATTAATTAATAAAAAGTGACTAAGTACCTTCTTTTCTGTGCCCAGAAAAGTGACTCCTGATTTCATAAATTAATTATAAAAAACAGAAAAATAAGGCAAAATACAGTAACTGGACTGTGGATGTGGACTCTGGCCAGCGGCCCACAGGGTCCCTGTGATGTGGCTGTGATGGACAAATTCACATGGACTACAGAAGTCCTGTGGAGAAAAAGGAACAGCGTGGGCAGTCTCTGAGAAAGAGAGAGGGCCCCAGCCCCTGCCCATACAGGCTTTTATTGCTTTTCTGGGTACATTGGATGGAGGATGGTCCTCATTTACTATGCACAGGTTCACTGCAGGTGATTACCTTTTGCAGATAACAAAGTAAGGAATGTTGCTAATTACTTCAAAGTATGTTGCAGACCAAGGGGAAAAGTGGTTGAGCCAGTTACACTCCATACTTGGGAGGTTTAGCACAGACTTTAGACTTTAGGAAGCTACTTTAAAGATACCCAGTAAACATTTCTACCTCAATTCAGGGCAAGGGAGTTTTAGCAAAAGCAAGCATGAGAGCAGCCTAGCTACAATGCAGGCCTGATTCCCCAGGGGAAAACCAATCCACGGGTTTGGCTTCCTGTGTGCCAGCTCGCACCTGTTGGTTTTCTGATAGGGCTGGGCTACATTTGTCACACGAAAGGGATCAATTCCCTACAGATTGTGGTAAACTGTTTTTCCTTAAGCTTTCTTTAGACTAAGGACATACGTACTTTTACTGATGATTATACCTCTAATCTGGGTTGTTTGAGTCAAATTCCAGAACTCTTTCATAATTATTTCTTTGCTTGAATTTGCCATCACTTGTGCTTTGTCCCTGACTATGTTATGATTTCTCATTGTTTCTTTTTGAGGTTCCAAAGATAAAAGTATATGATAAAACTTAGCACCTTAGTTTGTTGAGTTTTATTAAGTATTCTCATTGAAGAAATCATAAATGAAAACCAACATGGTCTAGGTGATTTTATCTTCATTTGCATGACCCTTACACTCATCAGTTTATTCATTAAGGCTTTGCTTTAATGATGGCACTCATTCTGGAGCAAGCTCAACAGCTTGAACACAGATAGCTATGTTCAATTTCTACTGAGCCTGTCTTGAGCCAAGGGATATGATGAAAGTTGCCACTGTATATGAGAGTCAACTGTTCAATATGGAAAAAAGAAACTTACCTGAAGAAAACGGTAAGTTTAAGGTTTAGTGCAGCAGTTTTGACAAATATGATGCCTAACTAATGACAAACAGTGATTTCCAAGCCATAGGTAAGTTAAGTTGGGGTGTGGGTATGAGATTCGCCCGGGGGAAGGCAAAAACAGGGGGACCCAGAGAAGACAGATGCTGATGGATCTGTAAGACAGCAGAGGGCATTATGTAGTTGAATGGATAACAGAAGTTGATACATTTATGACCATGCATTGTAGTCACCTCATAGGGATCTATTTATACATAAGCAAGTTTCTGTTTGTGGAGCCATTGTCTGGCTGGCACCATGGGGCAGGGCTCATCCAATCTGCTCCACTTATGTTTGGGAGATGAATACAGTATCTCAGAGCACACAATCATGATGCTAGTTGTGGGGAATCCCTGCTGTGTTGAGTTTGTGAATTGTTTTCTCTTGCTTGACTACCCATTGCTTACTCTGAATTTCTTTTAACATACCAAGGGAATAAGTCTCAGAGATGGGAAAAAATCCAGGTAGCTTTCATAGAAAATCTCATTTGTTAAACACTGAGAAATAAAGGATTCTGATGAATCATTTCTAACAGAAGGTAGCTGTGTTTATAGTATCTGGTGATGATACTACAGTACCCGAAGCTTTGTCATGTTCCCTGTGGTCTTACTTGTCAAACAGAAAGAACAAACTGCTGATAATTCTAACACTCAGGGTTTTCAGAAAAAAAAATAAACACAGCTATCAGAAACAATTTTTAGAGATTATTTATTTATTTTTAGAAAGAGCAGAAGGGAGGGAGAAAGAGAAAGAGAGAAACATCAATCAGTTGCTTCTAGCCCCTAAGTGGGGACCTGGCCCACAACCCAGGCATGAGCTCTGATTAGGAACCGAACTGACAACCTTTCAGTTTGCAAACTGGCACTTAATAAACTGAGCCACACCATCCAGGGCAGAAATGTTTGAATATCCGTGTCTCTCTAGCCCACGAAAAGTGCAACAGCTCTCATCCTATTCACAGATTCACTAATGAAGTGGAATGCTTGTGGAAAACTAGAGGAAGACAGAAACACACTGAATACACAGATATGCATGTAATATCCATGCAACTATTGGAATTTATTGCAAGCTCCTCTTAAATCACACCCATCTCCCCAGCTTTGGTTCTAAAGACTGAGACATAAAACATGAAAATGGCATATGGAGACCAAAGAACTTCTCTATGCCTGATAGAAACCAGGCTGGAGGCCATGACCAGGTATATAAACCACACGGATCTGTTAACACTAAGCTATTCAACTGAGGATACTTGCCCATCTGGACCTGCAAATGTTGGTCTTGGGACAAGCTTGCCCACATGGCAGGAGGGCAGCTAAGTTTCTGGGGGAAACAGAGGAGACTTCTGACTTCCTGAGCATCTGCTCACCAAGGAAAAGGGGAACAGAACTCAGCAAAGCATACCCACTTATTCAACACAGATTTAGCAATTACATCAACTCTACACACCCCTGGGGAAGAATGTACACTCTGTGGAGCTCCAGAAATATGATCAAAAAATTAAAAATGAAGACTTTCCTTCAATGCATTGCTAAAATACATTCTCTTTGGTTCTGACTGTTGTATGTAGGTGCATCTCTAAGAATTATATTCTAATTATATTCTCTCATTCACCAATTCTTCTATACCAGAAGAAAAAAATTTTGCCTTTTTCACATATTCCACTTTTTCTGCATCTTCATCCTTAGCACAGTTATGTTAAAGTATATGTACCGTCTAACTTAAGAGTCTGCAATATATAGCCTGAAGGCCACACTCAGCAGAAGCCTGTGTTATTATGGCCTGCTTGTTAAGATTATATGGGACCCACAACAGTTAGAATATTTACTATCTACTCTATAGAAGAAAATTCTGTCAAAACTAATCTAGTTTTATCTCTCAAAAATATAATGAAAAACTTGGTCCAAAATATAATTTACCAAACTTAACTTTGAAATTAATGTGGAATGGTAGAAGAAAAAATATTTATTGTAGTTTTACTCTAAGTGATACAATTTAACAATATCCACAACCCCATTATTTTCCACTTTTAATTTTTCTAGTAGTTCATTAATTAAGAGGTATATGAGGTGCTAAACTATTTCCAATTTGGTGCCTGTGCATATGTGATGCAAAGGACTTAAAAAGGTACTTGAGAGAAATCCCAGGGTATACTAGAGTGGTTTCTATTTGGACAGTGGTAAGAGAATGCTGACTTCATACAATTGTTTTTTTGGGGGGGGTTGTTCAGCTTTTTCACACATCACAGTAAGTGAAACCAAAAGGAAGAGAGGGCTTGAGTCAGTGGGTTTCTGAGTGCAGGATTCAATGAACCCCTGCATTTTGCCCATAGGAGTGAGAAAGAAGAAAGGAAGTTAACAGTTTATTGATTGTTTAATGTTTACTGAGTAGTTACAGTCATCAGGGACCTGGGATACTTTTGAACAAGCACTATATTTAATGAAAAGATTTTGAATCCCTACACCGAACGCTGCATCCTGCTTCAAGCCCGCGCAAGGTCTATCAAGCTTGGGAAACAAGCAGATCCTTCAAGGTTTCTACCGCCTTTGTCTCACTCTGCCATTCCTAAGGATGGAGGTGCAGGGCCTGAGAGTGAGCATCAGAGATCTGTAGGCTAATCAGGGATTTTATTTTTATGTATTTTGCAGGTCATTTTTATTTATAATTTGAAATATAGTCACTTTCAAATAGTGGTGAACTTTCCAGATGAAACTTGGAGTAAAATTTTCCTCCTGAACATTTTTAATTGAATTTATTGAGCTGACATTGATCTACAAAATCATACAGGTTTCAAGTGTACAATTTAATTAAATTATTATCTGCACCCTGCATGTGTGCTTATTGCCCCAAGCAAAGTCTTTTCCATCCCCATTCCCCCCCTGGGCCCACATTCACCTTGTCTCCATCTCCCTTTCCTTTTTGCTACCACCACAATGTTGTCCATGTCTATAAACAAAAGATATCTCCCTATCTGTAAGTTAATCAGTATTTTAAAAATCAAAGACATCAACGATAAGTCAGAAAACAAGTGCTGGCAAGGATGTGGAGAAAGCAGAACCCTTTTGCATAGCTGGTGGGAATGTAGACCAATCAGTCACTGTGGAAAGCGGTGTGGAGATACCTCAATAAATAAGAATAAATTGGCCTTTTGACCCTGCAATCCCACTTCTGAGAATATATTTGAAGGAACCCAAAATACTTATTAGAAAGAACCTAAGCACCCCTATGTTCATTGCAGCATTATTTACAATCACCAATATATGGCAGCAGCCCAAGTGCCCATCAGTAGATGAGTGGATGAAACAAGTATGGGACATTTACACAATGGAATACCACTCAGCTGTTAAAAAGAAATTTAATCCTTTGAAACAGCATGAATGGACCTAGAGAACATTACACTAAATGAAATACACCAGTCAGAAAAAAAACTAATACCGTATGATTTCAGTCATATGTGGAAATCAAATGCACAAACTGAACTAATAAACAAAAGAGAGACAGTCACAGATATTCATAGATAAAGAGCAAGATGGCAGCTATGGAGGATGAAAGGGAGTTGAGGGATCAAGAAAGAAGGGAAAAACGTTCATGGACATGGACAGCAGTGTGGTGATTGTCAGGGGTGGGGAAGTGTAAGAGGGATAAATGGCAACATAAAAAAACATACAGTAAATTAAAAAATAAAAATTGCAGACTGACAGACAGTAGTGTTAGCTAATATTTATTGAGTTCTTATTTATCAGGCACTGAGTTGTTAAATGGCAATGCTGCCTGCCAGAGTCTCTACTCTTAAAAACACCATAAAATATTGCATAACATGAAGTATGCATAGTGACTGATTTCTGACTCTAGTGTAGGAATTGGGGCTTGAAGTTTTCAGAATCTCATTTCATCAGTGTTATTTTACTTTGTTGCTATTGTTTTCTTCCCTTCTATTTTTTCTTTGGCTAATAGTTCCTCTAGCTTTCCAATTAAATTAACATGTTGCATAGTTATTATTCAATCCTTAAATTCCTTTATTCTTTTAAAATCAAATTCATACTTATCTTAGATTTTTAAATGGTAAAATAATATTCTTTTGGAACTAAAAAAAGGTGTACACTCCTTTCCAAAGGAAGATGCTTCCAGTTTTCACCTATGAAGCTAAATCATCTTACCTTTCTTAGTTCATGGATAATACTAACCATTCTTCAACCTACTTACTTAAAACACAAAGCAAAATTACATTTGTAATTAATTTTTAAATACTTTAAGATATTATATTTTCAAGATATGCCATTTATTGAATATATGTCATGCCCCAAGTTATATTTAATTTATCTTTTCTAAGATCCCCGTACATTGCTATTTTGTAGGATTATTTTTCAAAGAGTAGGCATTTCAGAGGTTAAGTAACTTGCCCTGGTAGGATTCCAAATCTATTCTAACTATTAACCATATCGATAATAGTAATAACAACAAGCATAAATATTGTTTGCTTATATGTTGTAAAATAAATACATTTACACACTTTGTTTGTTCTGGGTAAATGCTGCAGTGGGATGGCCATTACTACAACCACTTCTATTGCTGGGGGAAAAAAGCTCAAAAAAGTCCTAAGTTACCTAATCAGAGCAACCTGACTGAACTTGGGAAGACTGGGGACAGAACTTTAATCCCCGAAGTCTTAGTCCAGTGGTCTTTCCTCTGTTTTGAATAATGCAGCTACCTTTATTTGGTGAAGAGTCTGAATTTATGGATAAAGTCAATGTACTTCCACAACAGTGACAGTGTCAATATTTTTTTACGACAAATGTGAAAAAAACCTGCAGCTTCAAGAGGGAGAAAATTCAGTCTTCCACAAACTATTTTAGGTTTCTCTGGGACCCATTAGATTCACCACGGGTTCCCTGATCATTTTTTTCTTCAGGGGTTGCTGAAAGCTGTTTGCAGTTAAAAATGAAGGCCTTTGAGTTGCTTGAAGGCAATCCAGGTTGAACAAGAATTTGAGTATCCTTAACACTTTCTCTTATCTTTCATTAGTTAGCAGTGGCATTTTTTAAAGGAACAATTACCGCCCTGGGTACCCTAAAATGCACATAATTTATACATACAATTTTACAATGCTTTCATTTTATACCGTAGGATGCTGCAAACTCCTCATTTACTATGATTTGAGACACATTTCTTTTCATAAGACATAAAGAGGAAATATAGACAGGGCTTTATTTAAGTTGGATCAGTAGCAACTTGGAGAGGCCAGAAGCCCTTGTTTGATATAAGAATAGATAATTTTATATGTCCTGTTATAAAATTTGGCTGATTAGTTGTTTCGTGTGTTTAAAAAACACTTAATTATATTATCTCATACTTGATAGATTTTATAGACCTGGAGAACATTATGCTAAGTGAATTAAGCCAGTCAGAGACAGAAAAACATTACATGATTTCACTCATATGTGAATCTAATGAACAAACTGAACTAACAAACAAAATAGAGATAAACTCATAGATGAAGAGCAGGTGACGGCTAGTAAGGTGGGGAGGTTAGAGGGAGGAGGGATTAAGCACAAAGGAAAAAGGCCTCATGGACATGGACAGCAGTGTGGTGATTGCTGGGGGGAGGGGGTATAAAGGGGCTAAATGGTGATACAAAATACACTATTTTTTAAAGATTCTGTGAATACAACAATAAATAAGACATCTTCCCTGACCTTGAGAGTCAATAATTTTGAAGACCTAAGTTATTGAACAGACTTTCATAATAATAAGAATTAACTGCTATAAAATCTATGTACGATATTTGATAAGAGGGCCAAGGAGAGGTACCTAACCAAATCTTGTAAGGAAAATGCATCAAGAAGGCTTTATGTGAGGAGTAACACATAAATGATGCTTAAATGTTAAGTATGAGCTAATCCTGGAAATGAGGAAAAGTACACAATATTACTGCTCACCAAGAGTTCTAGCTGTCTTCTTCTCCCAGGAAAATGTCATGTAGACAAGGGTATGAGACTTCTCTGGCCAATGTGAGTAGAAGTGACATAGTTTAACTATTGGGCAGAAGTGACTAAGGCCAAAGTTCAGTGCTCCTTCTTCGCTTCCAACACCACAGTAGAACCTGAAGACTCAGTTTCTGTTGGAAGCTCCTTAAGATGGTGGAGTCTCCATCTGATTGAGTTTTTAGTGGGCACAAAGAGAATACCTTCTCAGCATGCACTGGGCATGTAGCATAAGAAATAAATCTTTGTGGTATTAAGCCACTGCTATTTTAGTGGTGTTTGTCAATGTGGCACAATTGATCCTACCTTGACTGATTTTTTTTAAGTGGGGAAATAAGTCAGAACAAAGATGTAAAGTGACAAGACATAATGTTAAGACATCAGTAGAGATTAAGTTATGACAGACTTTGTATGCCAATTTTAATGAATTTGGATTTTAATTTGTACTAGGCACATCGCTGATGTAAATGAATTGACGTATTGTTGAAAATGTTGATTTTCATACAGCAAGTTTTCATGATCTTGTTGATGTTTTGGGCCAGATGATTCTTTCTGCTGAGAGACTGTCTGCCCTATGGATTGACGAAGTTTGGCAGCATTCCTGGCTACACCCAGGTAGGTAACTGTTGCATCCTCTTTTCAGTTGTAAAAACCCAAAATGTTTCTCTGTATAGCCAAATGTCTCCTAGAGGGCAAAACCACCTTGAGTTATCAGCATAGAAGAAAGGGGAAATGAATGTAATTGTCATAGAATAACTCTCATAGCTATGAAAGACCACTTACATTTTCTAAACTGAAATGTGCATAGTACTGAGTTTTAGAAAAAAATCTCAGATTATAGGATTGAAAATGAATTGAGAGTGGCAATATTTATGATAAATAAATATTTACCTCCTTGTAAGGATGTGGGTATCATTTGGTGGCTAAAGCATTCCCAAGTTCAGTCTGCTCCATAACTATTCTAGTGGTTATCCCATACCTGTGTGGCAAAGACATTGACATTGTCATTGTCATAGAATTTCAAAACAGTCTAGCATTCTGCATAAATATAGATATAGATATAATATGCATGGTTATTTCGTGAGAAATTTGGGCTCTGATGTATACATAATCAATGGAGATAGTTGGATTATTGTCTAATCCAGTGCCCAGGGCTATCTGGAAATACGGTTCATACCAATTAACCTTTCATTGATGGAATTTAGTGTAATTTAGAATGGGGTTAAGAACTGTGAATCAGGGTATTAATTTTATCATACATGTCTCCCCTTCATGGTTTGTATCAAGAGTTTACCCAATGTTTCAGGTTTTTTATTACATAATAATACTGATAACATTCTGTTTCATATGGTTGTTCTAAATATTAAGTAAGATCACATTATGCTTCATAAAATCAAGCCACGTTGAATGTAAATGGAGCCTTTTGGCTGTGAAACTCTTAAAATTTCAAAGATAATCAGACTGCATTTATTTAAAATGTGAATTAGACTAAATTTGTCAGTTTTCTTATTTTGTGTCCTGTACTTTCAGGCATTTGCTTTTATATCATCATACATTTCTGGTTCTCCCACAATTCCTTTTTTCTCTAATCTAGCTGAGGTTTTTTTTTCCCCCCTCCTTTTCCCTATTCTCATAAATGTCAAGGGATACTGTATGTTTTCATGCCATTTATACATTTTGGGTCAAAAGTAAGTTTCAGTTATTTATATGGAAAATAATGTAGTAATGAATAAATAAGAATACAAAAATCAACTGTGTTTTGCACACTCATGACTGTAAACCTACTTTTACCCCACCCTGTATATTACTATTGGACTGTTTCAGATGGCATAGGGTAACCAGAGCTAGTCACTTCTATAAGAACAAATAGACTAATTATTTCACTTTTGAAGATCCTTTCTCCAAGCTCTAGAACATAAGATAGCACTACATTTCATTAAAAATAGTTTAAGGGGAAAACATACATTTTATGTGTGTATGTTATTTAATGAGCATTGGCTGAAGATAGCAATGTAATATAATGCTATTTAATGAGCATAGTCTGAAGATAGTAATGTAAATGTAAAAAGACCTCCTTTTCCCCTATTGAAAGTAAGATATCCAATGGATAAGGTGGCCAAGCAGCACATGGTTTCTCATCAAATTAAACATAATAAATGTTAGAAAAGTCCTGAGTGATATAGGAAGTAAAATGGTAAGAGACGTCTAGTTTGTTCTGCGTAGCGTGCTAGGACTTTGGGTGAGGTCTCCCTCCACCCAACCATTTTACAAAGATAAAAGAAGAGTGAGAGAAAGGAACTAAAAGTGTTTCTGATAAATACTGCAGAGAAGGAAAGATCCACCCAAAAGATTAATGATTCTAAGGGAAATTCAAAGTAGATAATTAGGCCCAAGGTGTCCATGGTAAGCACAGCAATGATGATCCTTTTGATAGCAGATCAGGGGGATCTTGCAGGACTTTGGTAGACTTTTTGATTTTATCCCAAGGGAATTGGGAATTATCCAAATATTTGACCATTACTGTGGAAAAATAAGATCAATTTAGAGGACAATTTTATATGCATAGTGGGAAATGGATGGGGAGATGCCAGGACCAAGGCAGACAACTCTGTTATGGCACTGCTATAAGGCACAAATGGTATCTGATGTTTACCTAGATTAACAGGAAACAGAACTGAGATTCCCCATGACTGGAGGCTGATTTGATGTGTAGTCAGAGGGAGAGGGTGGAATCAATGATGTGTTCAAACTTTCCGGATAGTCCTGGGCTTGTACTGATGCTGTCAAATGCCAAAGAGGAAAAAAATTAAAAAAGGTGTGAGGAGAGTATAACGGAGGTGACTGACAATCTTTTTTGGAATTTCTATTTAGGTTGTCATTTGGCTATTTAGGACTGGAGCTCAGGTGAGAGATATAACCTGGAGATGTACATCAAAATATCATTTGTATGTTGATGGATTTTAATTAATATGTAAGATTAACTGGGCCAAATAAGTAAGCTGATAAACAAAGAGAGCTGCAGATAGAAGACATTCTGAAATTTAAGGTGTGACTGAAGAGTGCTAAGAGAACTGAAGAGATGGTAGAAGAAAAATAAATCAGCAGACTGCTCCATCTCGGAGCCCAACACAAACGACCATCCTCTGAAAAAGGGAAATAAAAATCTGAATTTGTAGATTGCAATATAATAGCATTATTTATGAAAAAAGTATAGTACTCAGGCAGAAAGAAAGCAACTTCAAGGAAATCAACTCTTTTTTTAAATTTGTTTAATTATTGTTCAAGTACAATTTTCTGTTTTTTACTCCCATCCCAGCCCACCCCCCCAGGGCTCCCCACCTCTGTCCCATTTCCACCCCCCTTAGTTGTTGTTCATGTGTCCTTTATACTAGTTCCTGTAAATCCTTCCCCTTTTTCCCCTGAAATTCCCTCTCCTCTCCCCTCTGGTTACTGTCACCTTGAAATCAACTCTTAATGGTTTCTTAATTGGAAATGACAGTCGCCTTTAAATTATATTTGGAAGTCTAAGATTTAAAGTCTTAGGAAATATCCTGCATTATACTCTTAAATCATCTCAATCTTAAGCCATTTCATATCTTTTCATGAGCCAAGGGCATTGGATTAAGTCAGGTTTTGAAGGGGTGAAAAAATACTTGTTTTATTATCTTTGCAATGGTCACATGTTACTTGTTCTTAAAATTTTCTCACTTTCACATAATCTAGAAGCATTATTTCATCGTTCTTTCTGATGGGGACATATTTAGATATTAAAGGGACCTTTTTTCTAATTTTACCTTGTGTAGTTCTTCAGTGTGAAATAAGAGTTGCTGAAAACATAGTGTACCTACCTATCTTTTTAGTGTTGATGACCAGTGAATTGTGAATCGGCAACTTAAATATAAAAAGGGGATCTGTACCAGCAGCTCCTTTGTGAAAAGGGAAAGTTAGCAAATGTAAACATAAACTAAAAATCTCACAAATGCAGTTTATTTTGTTCCTTAGCTACTATTATATAGATTGGTCACTCAAAAATAGAGGCTGTGTTCCACTGAATATCCTTTGTGTCCTTATTTTATTGCAGACGTGGTATGAGCATGGCAGTTTTATAGTAAGCAGTTGGACTGATTCTATTCACTAGCAATTGTATAACACAACATAGGAAAAGTAATGTTGCATTCAAGTATCATTTCAAAATCTCAAATCCTTTATTGAATATGTGTCTTACCCATACAATATATGCATAATGTCATTATTTTTCATAGATAAAGTAAGAATGAAAACATTGAGATAGATTTTTAAAGTTTAGGATAAACTTTAAAAAGACAGCTTGTGAAATCCTGTATGTTATGCATTACTGCTATAGAAAAGAACAATCCATCTCGTTAGCTAGACTTCCTGCTCAGCCCAGCTGGGCCATTCCCGTGATCTGGGGAGTTGAGGTGATCATGAGCCAATGATTATTTATTTGTATGAGCTGCCAGCATAACCTGCCAGTAATAGTTACCCACATTCAGCATCTGTGCATAGACACTGATAGGGGTAATTGTGATGGCAGCCAAAATGGCAAATCCCAGCATGTCTTGTGCTTGAACGCGGCTATTCAAATAAAAGAACATTTTCAAATTCCCTAAATCGGCATAAATTCCCCAGTGAATTTAACTTATGTAGTCATGAGCAGGTTATGATTCCAAAGTCTGGCTCAGATCTACACCAGATTGACTACCAATCATGGTAAGAAAAGTTGCATTAAAAGAAAGTCAAATTTGGGCATATGAGCAGCAAACAAAATGTATACTATTGTACTAGCAGCCGTCTTCTGGAACCATGCATACTGTCAATTTAGCATGTTAGAAAATAGAAAAGCTTCTCATATGCATATAGGTGCTCATGTATTTATTGTATATATATTTATTTATTATAAATAAAAGTATTAATAAACTTAGAGCTTTGTGATTTTATAGATTATTATGTAATTATATGCTTTATTTTTAACATTTTTTCTAGTAACCTTGGCTACATTAACTTATTTTTATAAAATAATTCTACTTATTCTTTGAGTAATAATTATTTTTAAATATATTTTATTGATTATGCCATTACAGTTGTCCTGCTCCCCTTTATTCCCCTCCACCCTGCACACCCTCCCCCACCATGCCCCCCCTTTAGTTTATGACCACCTACTCAAGTTCTTTAGATTCTATATTTTCCATACTATTTTTGCCCTCCCCCCTATCTATTTTCTACCTACCATCTATGCTACTTATTCTCTGTACCTTCTCCCCCCTTTTCCTCCTCCCACTCCCCTGTTGCTAACCCTCCATGTGAAATCTATTTCTATGGTTCTGCTCCTGATCTACTGGTCCTCTTAGTTTGCTTTTATTTTAGGTATGGTTGTTAATAACTGAGTTTGCTGTCCTTTCACTGTTCATATTTTTAATCTTCTTTTTCTTAGATAAGTCCCTTTAACATTTCATATAATAAGGGCTTGGTGATAATGAACTCCTTGAATTGACCTTATCTTAAAAGCACTTTATCTGCCCTTCCATTTTAAATGACACCTAAGGCTCCACCCCTCATATGTAACAGGCACAAACAGACCAAAACATTATGGCTCAAGAACAGCTCAAAGCCCCAGAGCCAATAATTCTAAATGACCAAGATATAGGCAACCTATCAGATGCACAGTTCAAAACACTGGTGATCAGGATGCTCACAGAACTGGTTGATTTTAGTCACAAATTAGAGGAACAAATGAAGGCTAAACTAAGTGAAATGAAGGGAAATGCACAGGAAACCAATAGTGATGGGAAGGAAACTGAGATTCAAATCAAGGGAGTGGACCAGAAGGAATAAAAAAAATGACCAAACAGAAAAGAATGAAGAAACAAGAATTCAAAAAAATGAGTAATAATTATTAAATAATAATTCATGGTTTAAGCAATGTCAAAAGTGGCTCATTGCATCTCATGGGGAATTGTGTCTATTAGATATCTGTGCTTGATTTCATACACACCATAGTTTTTCAGTAGTTTCTAAAAGGTCTCTTCCTAAGCAAGATGTGGTTGTTTACTCAAAAGATATTTATCTAGGCCCCCATTGAAACAGATTCTAATGTAGTGCTTCAGAAAATCAGCTCATTTTTTAACACATAATCTCAGATGATTATGGTGTGATTATTGTAGTGATCTATGTTTTAGAGACACTGATTTCAGTAATTATACTATAAAATCTTCCAGACAAAGGTATATAAAGCAGGAGAAATAAAGATGGAGAGAAAATATTATAATTACATGAATTTGAGTATAAGGATGATGTATACCACATACCACATTGGAGTATAGAGGTTTTTTATTTTCTAACATACTAAATTGATGGTATGCATGGTCAGTTTTATTATAAATTATAATATAAGTTATATATTATAGTTTATAATATAATTATATATTATAAATTATAATTATATATAATTATATATAATATTTCTCTATATAGAGAGAGAAAAAGAGAGAGACAGAGACACACAGAGATACACAGAGAGAGATTTCTTTTTCTTCCCTACTGCTCTCCTTATCATAGGTACTCATTCAAAAGTATCTAATAGTTGTGTCCTTGAGTGAAAAAAGTTGTGTTTCAATTTACACGATGACTCTATGCTATCTATAGGTTGTCTGTTACTTCTACTCAATAGCAACAATGGACATATATTACTTGACTGTTCAAATGATTTCTTAGTTCCCTTTCAGCGCGTTTCATTCATTCATCTGTGTGGCTTCCAGCATTCCTCTGCCTAAATGGTGCTGTAGCCAGCACGGCCTCCCAGTGGGGACTTTGAGAGTTTCTTGGTGCAGGAGTAGAACTGCTATTTCATGAGGTTTTATATAAATTATCTCCCATATTTAGTAGTATTTTTATTAGGGAGATATGATTGATGTAAAGTAAGTGCAAATCATTACCCATTGTGCATTCGCCTACAAAAAGTGGCATTTCAGAGGGCTGTTAAAGGTGACTAGCACTTTACATTGTTGCAAAAGAGAAAAAAATATTTTCAGGAAGAAAAATTCCCATGTACAAAGACAAGGAAGAGTGAAAATTCATGGCCTGGATCCCCAGCAGGTGAAGTGCATTTCTCTGAAGCCTGAAAGTGGTGAAGATTTTAAGAGATACAGGTAAAGAGACAGGTTAAATTTGACCTGTAAATAGCCTTTTAGAAAATAGGAATACTATAAAGATTTTCAGCAAGGAGCCATCACAATTTTATTTTTTATGTTTTATGAATGTTCTCCTAGGCAGAGGTTTGGGTGGATGGAAGAAATAAATATTTGTCAGTAATCAAAATAACAATAATTATTACACATACTTATAATGACAATAATCACAGTAACATTTATTCATTCTTTAATACATTTTTAAAGGCAATACTCAACAAATATAATGGATCATCTGAAGTAATAGTTGGTCTAATTCACAGACATAGTTATTATTATCTATATCTTACAGATAAAGAAACAAATTCTGAGAAATGAAGTGATTATATCCAGGGTGTTCTGGGCTTGAATGTTTTTCAGTGTGAGGGTATTTTAATAAGAAAAAAAAGAATGATATATACACAATTAGATAAAAATCAACTTGTATTTCAGAAAATAAATTAAACAAAATAAATTACAAATTTTACAAAGTTAACACATAACTTAAGTATTCCTAAATCAGAAAAAAAATCCTGTTTGCAGCAGTTAGAGCCCATGATGCTTTCTTCTGTGAAGCACAAAATTATATACCCATTCAATGCCTTTTCTTGCATTTTGGGAATAGATGATCTATATTTACCTCAAATGACAATTTCTAATGGTTTCTACATGGCTAAACTATTCAGTTTTTCCCCTCTGGCATAACTGTTCACAACAATTCGTGAAAATCACTAGTAGATTAGAAGAATTTTCTAAGTGTGACAAATTTGTTTACTGTCAGATTGGGAGATCTGTTTCAGTTTTTTTTCTGTGTGGGTTGTATGATTTGGAAATGCCAACGTTCGAATGCTTGTGGCAACAAAACTCAGTCTGTGCCCCTCTGTATCTAGTCAGCGAAGGGGAAGGAGCAGTGGAGTAGGACTATAGCTACAGTAGAAATGTGCTGTAGACTAAATACGTGTGTCCTTCGAAAATCCGTGCATTGGAAACTCAGGTCCAATGTGGTAGTATTAGGCGGTGGGATTTTGGAGGGTGCTTAGGTCATGAAGGTGAAGCCCTTAAGAATATAATTAGAACCATTATTTAAAAAAAAAAGAAAAAAAAGACAGAGCTCCCTAGCCATTTGCTGTGATAGAGGACACAGCAAGAGGCCACCATCTATGAGCCAGAAAATTATTTCTCAGCAGACACTGAATCTGCTGGTGCCATGATTTTGGAATCCCAGTGACCATCACTTTGAGGAATAAGAGCTTGTTATTTTTTATATGCTTTTATTTCTTTTTAAGTATATTTTATTATGCTATTATAGTTGTCCCAATTTTCTCTCCCCTTTATCCCTCTCTGCCCTGCACCCTGCTCTCTCCAGGACTCCATCCCTCTACCCTTAGTTCATGTCCCTGGGTTGTACATATAAGTTCTTTGCCTTCCCCATTTCCTGTATTATTATTAAACTACCCCTGTGTATTTTGTCTCTACCAGTTATTTAAACTGCCCAGTTTGTGGTATTTTGTCATAGTGGCCAAAATGGACTGGGAACGAAGCTACCAATATCATAATTATAAATGAAATTAACTACCAATCACTCAACTGTATGCCATTAAACCAACTAGATGTACCTCTAAGTTAACTTTTCTTTATGCTGGATCCCCAGAATTATTCTCTTCCACTCCAATGCTACATAATAGAAAGGGGAGGGAGACAGAATTGAAGTCAGGGTGAAAAATGCAGTGGTCTCAACCAATTTGATCAAAATACTGTATTTTGGAAAATGTGTGTAAACATCTCACTATGTGGGACTCATTGCCATGGCCAGAACCCTGGAAAGGTCTCTGCAGTTGAGTGTCCTGAACTTGTAAGCTTCCCTGGCTTTGTGGCAGATCTCCTTCTGTCTGTAACTAGTTCCTTCAATATCTCTCCAGCAATTTTAAGTTACCTTTCTATTGGCCCAATTAAAGTTATGCTTAGGGCTGATGCAATAGAGTTAACTGCACTTTTTTTTTTTGCTTTTTAAACAGCATTTTCATTACATTAGTAACCACCTGCTGATAATATATTTGTTTTTATCAATAAAATTTAATAGAAAGGAAAGTTACTGCATCTCGCTATGCTAGCACAGATCTTCAGGCTATTACTTCAATGAGGATATAGGAACTTGTATCTGAAATCTACCTTCTTAAGAGAGCTCAAACCACTATTCTATGACCTTGACCCTTCTTGTTTGAGTTTTATGCTGCAAGTTTTATTTTGTTGTGATCTTAATACATCTCTGTGGCTCTTATAAATGTTTAGGATTAATTCCAGACTAATTACTAATTAATTTCTGACTAAGGCTAGATCATTGTCACTAATTGATGTTACAACAGCTAGGAATTTTTTTAAATTCAAAATTTTATGACCCACTCTAATCCACTGAATCAGAATTCACATTTTATTTATTTATTTATTTATTTATCGAGGGGAAGGGAAGGAGAGAGGGAGAGAAACATCAACCCACACCCCTCCATCCAACCAGCCAGGGAGAATTCACATTTTAAAACACACCTGGAGAATTACAGTACATATTGAAGTTTAAAAAGTACTAGCCTTGATACACTTAATCACCTTATACTTTAGTCAACCCTATGAACCTTTTTCTTCACCTGTTTTTCTCTTCCCCTTTCCATGCATACACTTAATTAAGAATAAATACATTGTGAATTGAAATATGTTAGGTACCACACTCAGAAATGAATAACCACACAAATGCAGGGCTTATTGTTCTGCTTCTGCAAGCTTAAGTTTTTGCAATCTTTTGGGTCCTTTTGTCATATGGATAAAATCAATATAACATTTAAATCTTATTTCAAAATATCTTTAGTTTTAGTACATAAAATACAGAAAACTGCAAAATAGAAAAAAATTCTTAACTCAAATCTGGCATATAAAACTGAAAAAAACCAAATAAACAATTAATAAAAACAAATAACAACTCATAGATGACAGCATGGTGGTTACCAGAGGAAAGGAGGTAAGAGGGTAATAAATAGTAAAGGGGGCAATAAATATATATGTACTCTCACTACACAAGGCATTTTTAATGTAGATGTTACTGATGATTAAGGATGTGTATGTCATATATGTACGATAGTCCTTATTAAATTTAACATTGTACCACCGGCATTTTTTCAGATCATTTTATACTGTGTGTAATAAGTTCTTATTATATAATATTCCATCTAGGATGTTCTATAAAATACATAAAACATTTCCATATTTGTTGATATTAAGATTATTTCAAATTTTTCTCAATAAATAATTATAATAAATATATATGAGTAGATTTTAAAAAATGTTTTAGTTTCTTTAGAATAAATCCTTACAGATATAATTTTGGGGTAATGAATAAATGAATATTGCAGGTGCCCCAATATAAAATAGATTTATTATTTTATTTGATTTGTATTTCTCTCCTGTTCATGAGCCATATTAAATCTTTATCATTCACTTTAAACTTTAATCTATATCCTCTGCCATCTTTACACACAAGAAATGACCTGCATCTATTTTTTTAGAAAAAGCCATTTTCATCAAACATGAAATCTAGAACTCACATTTTCCATTGCTTGTATTCTCAATGATTTGTGTTCCTTTTGCTATAATCTGAAAAGATGAGCTGCCTCTTCTCTTCCAGATGTGGACCCTTGATGCCATTGTTCCGTGTCACTTCTGGAACTGGGACCCATCTATTGTGTACTTTTTCCTCATTATTTTCCAAAACTTAAAATAATAAACTCTTCCATCTTTCTAAGTTGGGCATATCCCTTTTATCAGCATTATGTGGGGGGACATTAAAAATGGAATTTATTAATTTAAAATTGTGTATTTTTACATGTTTAAACTTCAGTAATCTTCAAAGTACTCTCCACCTGATGCAAAGCACCTAACAAGACATTTTTCCACTGCTCAAAACAGTGTTTGAACTTATTAATTGTGATGTGTTTTAGTGTTTCTGCCATTTTTTTGTTTCAGCTCTTCCACATTGGCAAAGTGTTTCCCTTTGAGGACTTTTTTCTTCCCAGGAAACAAACCAACCAACAAACCAACAACAATAAAAAACCTCAGTTGGGGCAAGATTGGGTAAATAGGGAGGATGGGGCACAGGGCTCATGCCATTTTGGGTCAAAAACTGCTGAACATTCAGCCTGGTGTGGGCAGGTACTCTCATGAATCACCCATATGAAATGGGCAGACACATTGAAAGGGTCTTCAAAACAAAAAATTCACTGAGTCTGAAGTCAGACTCTTACAACAACACTGGCTAGTACATGGATACAGATAGGTTCCTAAAACACTCACCTAGCAGAAGAAGCCTGTATTACAAGGGGCCTTCCTTCCAGAAGACAATTCCAGTTTTGAGGGATCCCCTTTTTATGTGTTTTTTTCCTTTCATAGTCATATATCATGCACACACACAAGAGAAAAAATAGCTGTCTTAATTGTTTTACTTCTTTCCTTTCCCGTTTGTTTCTCATTGTGCTTAAAATCAAACTTGCCCTCGGGGCATCCTAAAAGTAATCTGGCTGTGGTTCCATGGGTATTCTATTGCCAAACCCAATTTTTGCTTTTGATCTCCCACCACATTTGAGTATCTTGCTTTGTGCTATGTAGACAGCCCACTTCTTTCACTACGCCTTCACTGATCCTGAACGCTGCCTTTAGTAGAGGATGTCTGTATTGCAAGTTTGCCTTTCCCCACAAGCTAGAAGAAGCTTGAAGGCAAGGACTATGTAGTCCTCTCTTTCTTCATTGCTTCACCAAGTCCTTGCTACAGTGCGGGTGCTGGACAAATGTTGAATTGAGTTGAACTCATCTGCAGCCATCTACGGGCAGTGGGCCTTTTGATCTCTTGAACATCCCTTGGCTTTTGTTCTACTCTCAGGCCTACTGTTTTCAATCCTCTAACACTCTCTAATGGCTACAAGGTGGTTGCAGGTTCATGAGCAGTAATGAGGTGAGATGTTGAAGGAAAAGGGAGAATTGAATGGACAGTGCAGTTATCTCAATAAATTCTAGCTAGATTATACTACAGTGTGGCTCACCAAAAAAATTGTAGTGACTTACAACAGTTCATTTGTAAATATCCTGCATAGGTCAGCTTCAGTTTTGCTTCATGTCATTTACACTCTGGGAGCCAGGCCGATAAAGCAGCCTCTGGCGGGAACATTGCTCTCATGGCAAAGGAATCAGAGGGACTGGCAGACCTAGCACTGGCTGTAAAGTTTCTGCTTGTAGGGAGCACATCACACTGGCCAAATCAGGTCATGTGTCCAAGCCTCATGCCAGAGAGCAGCAGCAAGTATTTTTGGAAAACAAATCACACGACAATGGTTAACTTGGTATTTTGCTCATAATATAAATTACTGCAATGATTACAATTCTGGATGAAAGGGAGAAGTTTAAGAAATATTACTCTAAATTCTAGAATCAGGTTGAGAAACCATAAACCAGTCAACCAGCTTTGAAAACAGTAGAATGTCATTGTCTGAAAATGAAAAAAACACCATGTATTATTTTCTATATTGGAAACACCTTTTTTGAATGTGTGAAGAAGTTTGAATATGACTTATAACTAGCATTCATTTGATTAATTCTCTAGTCCATGTTCATATCTACTTGATTATATTGTAATGAGAATGATACCAAATATTTATTGACAAGGAATAATGTTCTAGGTTCTATATAAAAATTTGTCGATTTTATCATTTTTTCTTTACGACATCCTTGTATGGTCATGATTATTGCTATCTCTGATAAACAAGCAAACAAATACAGAGAGATACAAAGTATCTTTTCCAAGGTAACCCTTGCATAAAGTGGTGAAGAAAGGATTCTGATGGGTCAGCTGACTTATGCCACTATACCTCCGGTTACATGTAAATTTAGCACTTTTTTATAGAAATGAAATTTGTTTACATTTTAGTGGTTATGTAGACTTTTGTTTAGTGAGTGGCTTATTTCTTCTAGTTTGTTTGAGGTATAACTGACAAATCAATTATTATGTATTTGGAATATACATATTAAGGGGGATGATATGGTAGATGTATATTTTGTGAAAGGATTTTTCATCATTGTGTCTACTAATAGAATCATCACCTCACATTTAATTTTGGTGGGGGGTGTGTTTGAGAATGCAAGTTCCACTCTAAGCAAACTTCATTACATAATACAGAATTGTCAACTATAGGCTCCATGTTGTATATTAAATTCTCAGACTTTATTCAACTTACAAATCAAATCTATATCCTTTTCCCAACTTCTCCCAACTTCTTCTACCACCACTCCTTCAGCCCTTTATCCATTTTGAATTCATTTTTTGTGCATAATGTGATACAGAATTCCAGTCTCATTCTTTCGCATGTAGACATCCATTTTCCTAACACCTTTTATTTAACAGGGTGTGACTCTTTAAACATATTTACCCTGGGATTCTGAAAGCAATTAACATTCAGGTCTTGATTCCTGGGAAAAAGAAACATATGTTTTATATTGAGCTATACCACTACATTTCAAAATAGCTATCTATTTTTTCAAAATGAACAGCTCTTTGTTACACATTGCAATTATTTTAAAAAGCACTATGGTTAGTTTCTCATGGAGACTGCATGATCTTTCCCCTCACTTGTGGGCTATTGTTTGATGGCCATGCAATACATAGGTACAGTTGATGTGTTCTATAGAACTACCTTATTTCAATGTAATTGCATTTTATCAATAATAAAATTCTGTTATTTCTTTTAGGCATGTACTTTTTTTTAAGATTTTATTTCTTTATCTTTAGAGGGGAAGGGGGGAAGGAGAGAGGGAGAGAAACATCAATGTATGGTTCCCTTCTGTGCGTCCCCTGCTGGGAACTGGCCTGCAGGGAACCGGCCTGCAACCCAGGCATGTGCCCTGACTGGGAATCCAACCTCGATCGTGTGGTTCGCAGGCCCACACTCAATCCACTGAGCTACACCAGCCAGGGCTGTACCTTTCTAATTTTGCAAACAATTTTCTCATGAGAGATGGCATAATTTTAATATTTTTGTTAGAATTAATTTATGTGCCTAACAGGATAATTTATTAAAGTGTATATATTATTAAAATGTGTATTTTCTAAAATGTTCTATTTAATTTAACCCTTCATAATTTTTCATTTTATTTGATTTCTCTGATTATCTACAATAATTCTCTAATTTGCTAAGAGTCAAAAACTTTTTGACTTTCTTTTAAATATTTAATTAGAGCTTTAAAATTTAATACCCTATTAAGAAGAATGTTTTCACCTTTAAAAAATTGTTTACAAATTGGTCTTCTTTTTTATAGCAGATTTTATATTTAAATCATTAATGTACCCATTTGAGGATAATTTATTCTGGAAGTGTTTTAGATGTTAGTATCAGTTCTGTTTGACTATAAATATTTTAGATAAATAGAGATATATGCAATTATCTCCCTTGCAGTGTAAATATGCTTTACATGTCTTACAAAAATCAGCCTAAGTTAGGTTTGAGACACAGATATTTTATTTGAGAATTACCATTTACAGGCAGTCTGAGCTTGCATAAGTGTCTTTGTATATACATATATATATTGGTTTCTTTATTTGTTTATTTATCTGTATTACATATATTTTACATATATTCTGTCTGAAAAAAGTACAGCCATTTTTTATATAATGAGAATGGTTTACATGACATTGATATAATATCAAAGGAAACAAATTCAAAGGAAACTTAACTAGCTGACACTAATAAAAGATCACTTTAGAAGAAGCACAAATATACTCTATTAGAAAGGACTCTTTAGTGGAATTGGTACATTAACTTATGATTGGGACATTCAAGAGGTAGGAACTTTGGCCTTCCACACAGGTGGAGCCAGGGGCTTAAAAATGTTAATAATATCAAGTGTTAATGATCTCTCCATTCTTTCTGTCTCCCAGCACTGCTTGCTTCTATGTTGACTTTACTCTTTAGCTGGCTTGCTCCATCTAGTGCTAAAATAGCACCAACACCTCCAGAAATGCATGGTTTTTATCTTTTGCTAATTTGGTAATAACCCATACTCTTCTAGAACATGTGCACATAAATGCATATACACATGCGTATATGAACATGTGTACATATCACATATATACGTGTGTATATGCCATATACTTACACACATGCATATATGTTAATCTAGCTATAAAATATAAATATAAGTATTATTACTAATACTTATATGAATGCATGCGCACATACCTTCAAGTGTGCATACTAGAAATTAGCTGTTGTTGTCTAAGTCTCTTGTTCACAGTGTAGATGAATGACTGATGAGAACAAAGTGGGGTGTGTGCCACAGTGACGAGCCCTGTACTGCAGAGCCCTGCCCACACCCAGAGGACAGGCAGCTGTTGTGACTGGTGATACCACTGACACCGTGCGTGTGGGGACGGGTGAGTGTCAAGAAAGGCATGCATCCCCTAAAATACTCCGGTGGCAGTGATATTTCTAAATCACTAAACAAACCTCTTTAAAACCTAACAGAATTTTGGTCAGTGTAACTATTATTTATTCTAATACATTTACTTTCACACACATGGTCCTAAGTGGCAGCTGAGGTTTACCTTAAAAAAAACAAATGTTAATTTCTCTGTTGAACTCATAAAGGTGTATTCGTGTAATGCCAAAATCAAATGTCAATTTGGTAGAAAACGTGGCCTTGGAAAGTGACCGACTCTCAAACTGTATGCAAAAGTGGAGTTTAGAGGTGTTTATTCATGATATGACTTGAAGTCACCCGTTCAATAACATCACTCCATTTTTTGTTGCTTCCTATGAAGTTGGAGTATGATTAGATAAAGAGGAGCATAGCTAATTTGACACAAATGCAGAATCAGAATTTATCATTAGGTACCTGCTGTGTGTTGGGTATCTACGCAGGTCATTTCTGCAGGACTTGGAAGGTTAAGCTGTAATTTCTCTTGAACATTGTGTCATTCTTAAAGGGAAAAAAAGAATATATTAACCGGAAAGTGAAGATAATATTCAGATGACACCAGCACAGCAAAAAAAGGTTGATGCTATCTATAAAAAAGAAGACAAAACAGTAAAGAGGTTACAATGAAGAAAGAGGAATGTATGAGCAATGAAGCCTTTATAAGCTATGAGAACATGAAATTTTAAACAAGAGAGGGACATGTTGAAATTACTATAGGACGTGTATATCCCTGAGGTCGTCACTTTACTATGAAAAGAGTTTACACTCAAAGACATTGCACAGCTTATCACCTAATAAAAATGATCATCAGCTCCCAGACATAGACCCTGGATGACTAGAAAAGGTGGGAGTGAGCAGGGCAGAAGAGAAGTGAGAGCCACGTGACTGGGTTCTTGGGTTCCTCCACTCCCACTTCATTTCCTATCACCCTTTCGCTTGCTCTGTCCTCCATTGCCACATGGGCCCTCCTGTGGCTGCAGGATCATGTGTGACTTCTGGCACTTGCTGTTCTCAGTCTGGATTTCCTACTGAGGTATCCACTTAACCCACTCCCTTGCACCTTTGACTATCTCTTAAAACTCAACTTCTTCAAACACTTTGCTGATCATTTAACCCAAACAAAGTATTTTGTTCCACCCCTATCCTCTTCCCTTATTTTCTTCATATTACCTATCACTTCAGACACTTGTTTATTTGTATACCCCTTCACTAGTATATAATTGAATGAAGGCAGACATGTCCGTTTATCTTTTATTGTGTGCCTCTCATGTCTAGAAAATGGCATATGGCAAACACTAATTACTTTACTGAATTGATACAATCTTTTGTATGTTAATAAAGATAACAGCTAGGAAATTTTGCTTTTTACACTACTTTTGGAGAACAGTTTGCTTTGACCATCGCACTGCTTCTATTTCTCCCAGACTCTCCTCTCTTCTGTTAATTTACACTTCCCCAGTTTGCCTTATGCAATTACTTAAGCCTCTGTCATTCGCCTACAATTAAAGAAGTTTTATTAACTGGCGCCATTATGCTGTTCCACACATTTTATTTTTCATTATACTCATAAACTCTCCTTATTTCCCCCTAAACACAGAATACACATTCAGTAGCACATGTAAAAAGGTGTCATTCTGTTCACTGAGTGTGTGTCAGATTTGGTATTATGTGCCTTACATGTGTAACTCAGGGACAGTGACCACCCCAAACAATACCTGGAAGCTGGTTTTGGACAGGGTTAGTAATGTTTATAGTGGTTCCATTTATGAAAGTAAAGAAATATTTAAAGTTAAAATTCCCACTGGGTTTAAATGTAGCCAGGTTTTTTTTTTGTTTCATGTGTGCGTATTTGTTTTTGTTTTGTTTTGTTTTGTTTTGTTTTTAGTGGCAGCTTGTCTTAAAATGTTGGTAATGCATTTTAATGGGCTCTTCTCTAGCCCATTGGTAAGCTTCTGAGCATGATCTCGAATCTAGAGAGAACAATTGCTATAGCTTTTCATAAACATGTAAAACATTATCTCTATTGCATTTAGGATACATATTTATTTTAAGGTTATACCAATCTATAAAAAAGAGAAATGCTTCTCCTTATATCTTTTGATATAATGTATACCGTTCTTGCTTTTACATATTATTGTTTATTTCAGATGTGATAAGGAGTCAAGAAATCAGATGGGTGTTTTCATTTTTTTAAATCTCAGAAGCAATAGGCTTTCAGTTTAATACTGACATAATGCATTATTGCAACATCACACATGAGATCATATCTCTGAACAGTGAATATTACTTAGGTTCTGCCTGTTGATTTCAAGTGACAGAAAATCCTAATCCAAAAATAATGTGGACTTTATTGCTTCACATTAATAAAAATTCCAGACAAGAATGACTTCTGATATTGTGAGATAAATATTCAAAAAATAGTTCTATAACCTAGTTTTCCTCTCCCATTCTCAACTTTCCTTAGATTGGTTCTTATTTCATAGTTCCAGAGGGCTGCAGTAACTTCAAATCTTACTCCACCCACTGAATGCTAGATAGGTGTTTTTTCCCCCTCTGATCTCCTTTTCCTAGGAGAATTTGCTTTAGAACAGTTTCAATTATAAATCCTTTGTTTCCTCCTAGGCATCTTTCTCAAAGACCTAGCAGCCAGCCTTTTGAAATGTAATCATCAAAAAAGATAGCACTGTCTTTGCCAAGTCTCCCTGGGAAGGCAGTAGTCTAACTTCCACAAGCACACATTGGCACAGATGGCCCACTCACACAGACCATCACCCCACCCACCACTGTCTCTCGGTGTGTTAGGTGCTAAGTTACCCCAGCACTTACAAAGTCTCCTCCTTTTTATTTCAAAGGGTTTGAGTCAACTATCTCTCTTCCTTGTTGCTATTATCTTTTTCTCTTATTGCCATAGTTGTAAATAATCTTGTCTTACATTTTTAACCCATCCAGTAAAATTTTTCTTCCACAAATAAGAAAGAAGATTGTATATATGCAAGTGTTTAAAAAAGAGAAACAAATGTTCTTAACATTTTCTTAAAATGTTCTAATAACTCAACCGGGTTAAAAGAAACAAATGAAATAGGCCATACATGATGCTTAGCAAATAGATTTAGTACAGCGTTGGCTGTAAGGTGGTGTCAGGTGTGCAGCAGATGCAAAGAGTCAGATGTACTCAGAGGGGAGGGACAGAAAACAGTCCAGTCTCCTTGTGATCAGCAGATTCTGCTTTCACTGTGAAATTTGGAGAAGATCCTGATGACTCATTAGTCTGACAACCAACCTTCTTTTTCAATAGGACACAAAAGTGAAAGAAGACTTGAGGTGGGATGTTGATGGGTTTCAGGACATGTCATGGCATCCCAAATATGGCACCTTGGTACATTGAATACCTTAAGCTGAAGGAATTTGAGAAAACAGCAGGAACAGGATTTTCAGTCTATTCTCCTTCCATCCCTTACCCTTATTTTCCAAAATAGGTCATATAATTCTCATGTGAGAGGTGACTTCCATATACCCATAAGAAAGGAATAACCCTTATCTTTAAAGACATGGAGATGCCAAGAAAAAATCCAAACAATAGGCCCTGTTAAATTTCCCCCACTGTGCTACAATTACCTGCACTTCTTAACCTATCATTTTCCTTCATGCCTGTCAATTCTTCATTAAGCCCAGCATAAAAACGTACAGTTTTAATTGTTTGAGTCTTCAATTCCTTATGAAGGGCCCCTAAAATGTTACCTAAAATTTATATTAATAAATATGTATGTTTTCTTTTGCTAACCTGTCTTTATCAGTTATTTTTCAGACCCAGCCAAGGAACCCCCAAAATGTTGAGAAAAACGTTTTTCTCTCCCGACCATATGCTGTGCCTCCTTCTCTGGCATGTCCCTTAAAGCCACCATTGTTGCTCCAGAGCAGGAGCATAGATTTGAGAGTACGGACTGGAAAGTGATCAATGAGCCAAAGAGGTTATATGTAAGCTTCTTGTCAGGACAGTCTTCTATAAGCAAACTAGAATGACAAAATGGGAATTAACTGTGCTTTCCCTTTTTTAAATGAACTCTATTTGTGATAAAGTATGTTTTGTGATCCAAACATAAAAATAATGAAATACCAAGACTTCCAAAAATTATCTGTGGGAGATAGAGATATAACTTTCAATGTACTCAAAGTAATACAATGTAATTTTCTGAAAGGCTAAATAACGATTGATTTCACCTACACCATGTTAAATTAGTAACATTTGTCTCAGTCAGTACTATAGGAAAATCAAAAGATTGACTCTGTCTCTGGAGAATTTTCAAATTCAGTTTTGTGTGCATCAACACCTGTTCTTATATTTGATATCTACATTCTCTCTATCTAAGGAAAACATAACAGTGTACCTTAGTCTCTGATTGTTCTCTAAAAGAAATCTCACTCAGATGCACATGACTGGAGAGTTAAAGAATCGCAGTTAGGAGTTTTGAGTGCAAAATTCTGCTGACAACGTTAGTATGTCCTGATTTTTGTTTCATTGTGAAAATAATTGCTTAACAAATAGAGTTCAAGATACTTTAAAGTATCAAATAAATGATCAGGCATGAAGAATACAAACAATCTATGCCACAGGAGGACGATGCTGATCTTCCTTTCCGGAGATGACTTCTTCAGAAAACAAGAGTCATTGTCACAATCTGTCTACATAAACTTCCAGTTTGAGATTTTAGCTAAGTCAGCTCTTCATCATTAAAGTCATATTATCATAATATCATTAAAAATTTCTATATTTGACCATATATTTTTTATTTTCCATGTAGAAATTCTCAGCTGTTGTTTCTCCTCCTGCCTATCAAAGTTCTTATGTTTTTCATTTAAGAAGGTATAACTAGTAAAAATAATAAAGGACAACCTTATTATCAATAATTCATGCTTAATCATACTGTGTTGACATTTGAAAACAGCAGTGTTATATATTCTTTTAGACTTACTATCCTGCACTGTAACCATTTGAATATGAGATTTAAAATTATTAGAAAAGAAAAAGATCATAATCAGATCTGCAGTGATTTATTTCAATGGTACTATTAGGATGCAAAGCTTTCAAAGACAATCTCTAAAATTCTCAATCTAGGGTGAAAAAATAGCTTGCCTGAGAGGAAAATCATTTTCAGGGGAACAAAACCATTTGATGCATTTTCTAAGTAATTATTCTTTGTTGATCCACAATGGCAATGATGATGATTCTTTTCACTAGCATGCTGTCGATAGAAGGTGCATGGAGGTGCAGAGAAAGGCTTAATTTTGACTAATTCTTTTCTTGCTTCTTTGCAGATTTGATCACAGCAGCCAAATTTATTCCTGCATTTTAGGTCTGTTGGGGAAAATTAATTGGATAGTATTGACCACCGATACATTTCTAAGTTTTCCAATGCAGTACCTCCCATAGTTCATTGATTAGTTATTCTTGATTCGTGTGGCTATATGGGATGCAAACACACATTTTGATATAGGTGATGCTGAATCAGTGATTGGCTGGGGCATTGTTTTTTCACAACCCAGCTAGTGCCTGCATTTAATCTTCTTTTTTATTATTTATTTCCTTCTGCTCTTCCTTTCTTCCTTTCTTTTCTTTTCCTTTTTAATAGGGTCAGCAAGGGATTTCTTTGATTTACTGATTTGTTTATTGCTCACATAGGGCAACCTCTTCATTTAGAAGATGAGAACTGAAGTGAAGAATACTGCCTTTTCATTTTCACCCAATCATTCCTGACAGATTGCTCCTGTTATCCTGGTGGCACCCCCCTCACATTATTTTTGGGAAGTCCTTCAGCATATAGTATCTCAACTCCAGTATCTCAACTCATGTTCCTGGAGTATCACAACTCCAGTAATGTGGTTGGTTGAGATATTTTTCTTTCCCAGAGAAAAGTTATGACAGAAAGTGTAATTGAGTATTGATTATTTAGCCTTTTGCTGGGCTGAAAGAAAGATATGTATGTGTACTTTGATTCACCATTAAGTACACCCTAGTTTAATTATTAATTATTTTATAAAAATATTTTAGTATTTCCTGAGTGGACATTCTTAAGACACTTATAGGTGCATCAAGTAGAAACACTTCTGGCTTCTACTGACCCTCACTGGCCTTCCTCTAAGGAAAATGCATGAAGTTCCTGAACAGTGAATTGAGTTAGGATGCTAAGTGTGTGACTTAGCCTCACAATGCTTGCCCTGCTTTGCGGAGGTGCCCTCCATAAATCCTCCACTCTGGGTTGTAAGTCTTGTCAGTCCTTCCATCAAGTCAAGAGACCAGACAATGTTCAGCTCTGACAGTGGATCAATAGTTCTTGCCGATTCTAAGGTAAGAATTAGAAACCTTTAACCTAGTGGACCAGAAATAGACCTGATAGACTTATTGCTATCTATCTTCTCCTATGTTATCTCTTTACTGATTCAGAACTTGGGTGGAATAAGGTGTGGCTTTATATCTGAAGTTTTCATTTCCCAATCATACTTTTGAAGCAAATACAGCTACAAAACAATATGTGCCACCTTTTTTCTGACTCAGATGAAATGTAAGAAAGTCCTAGGGGGAATGGTAGGAATATTAAAGGGAAGATGATTCATTAAAACTTCTTTAAAATATCAGTAATAAGAAAGTTGAAATTTTTGACCAATATGGTATAGTATAATATAAAGAAAGTTTTTTGTCATTATTGTGGCATTGTATGATACTCAGAACAGAAGCTGCATTAGGAGTGTTGTCAAAGGAGGTGTCTGAGCATTAGGCTTTAGGACATTATATAAGACAACATCCTGGGAGCAGGCCACCAGCAAGGCATGCAAGACTTTGGGAACATATAATATGTGGCTCCCTGGTCTACATAAACAATTTGAAAAGTAACTATATTAAAAATTCATGGGTCAACATGAGGTAGAGTGATTTGTCAATCCAGGTTTAAAATAAAGGTGAGAGGAGGGGGGTTTGTTTTTATCCAATTGATGAACCTGCTTCAGTACCAACTCTTCCTGTTCCTGGTTCTTGAACCCAGGAACCAATGATTTCTGTTCTTTATATTCAGTTTAACTCTTCTTTGGGACTAGCTTGTATTGAACCAAAATAGATCTTCTTAACTTTGCAGTTTTTTTAAATTATATAATTGTTTACATGATTAGACATTATGCACCATGCAACAAGGACAACAGACTTGCAGTGAATCTCATAAAAATTGGTTCTGTGGTTCATTGGAAAATACCACAAATGCAAGTTTTACCTGGAGTATGAAGGAAAATTTAAACCATAATTTGTTCACTGGCAATGTTAAATTAGTCATGCAAAGTTTCTTATTACAAATTTAGAACAACACATCTTTTAATCATGATATTTCTGGAAGACTTGAGGCCAGAAACACTGTGTTCTAGGATGTGATATCTTTCAGTATTGACTATACTCTGGCCTTCCCCACAATGCTCCTGTTTGCTCAAGGAATATCTTTCCCTCATGTGGCAATTCTTAAGACAAACCTGGTAGGGTCTGAACTCTCTACATGAATCAGAGTAAGAGAGGGCATTAATCATATGTGTTTATTGACATTAAAGAGAAGGGCTTAAAAGCTGTAAGTGATAGGCAGGACTCTTCAGAGGACTGTCTATGACATAGAGCCCGCTAAGGTGGTAAGGGGGCTGTCCTGGGTGCTAGTGGTGGGTTCTCACAGGATAAAGATGCTGCCAGGGACCTTCACATTATAAACACTATAGACTGAAGGTTAACACCAAGGTCATAACATGGATGGGCAAGGTCAGGACTTCAGTTCATGGTGACCGTTGGACTATACAGCCTACAGAACTGCTCTTGTCTGATGTCTAAAATGAGGGAAAGGAACAGAAAATCAAAGTATTACCATCCTTCTGCTGGTCCAGTTTCAAGGATGTTGTGAAAGAAATAATATACTAAAGTGAGAGATATCTGTTTTCCAAGTCATGCTGCTAGAACCATACTTTGTGGGTATGAGTCTTGAAGCTATTTGGGTATCTGGTCAATCCAAGCAGGTATGAAGCCAAATGGGAGGAGGAGTTTGAAAGTCCCCTAAAGGGAAGAAACAGAACTGGTAGCCATTCACAAATGACACTTCGGTCTCTGGCATATTGCAGGTTGCAAAAAGAGATGTCTTTCAAAGAAAGCCCTCCAAATCTGCAAAGAAAGTCAGGGAGACCTAGGATCTACTTGTCTAGGTTCATTTTGAAAAGTTTTAAGTTACTTAATGTGTCAAAGTCCTGATTATCTTCATATTTACAGTAGAAATAATAATTACCTGTCAGATCTGTTGCAAAGAATACATGAGAAAATGTATTAAATTGGTTTATAACATAGTAATCATATGGAATTTAGCCTACCTCAAACAAAAATAATGATGAAACAAAATTACATTACTTTGGTTGACTCTAAATCAAATCAACTTTGGTTGATTCAGGGGAACCCCAACCTAGGGGGAGAAAGAAGAATGTCATGAGGTAAATTGGAGGACCTTATTCAGAGTTACACATAGAAAATAAATTGGATATCTGGAATTTTGCTCATATTGTTGGAATCCAAGAGATGCTACATCCCAAGAAAACACAGAGTGCATAACTAGTAAAACTGTAGTTGTTATAACCCTGTACTTTGTTGCTTCTCTTCCCTTTTGGCCAAGGTATTATTTTTACTTGTTTTGGAGAAAACTATTCACTTGTTTAGCTGCATTTTCACAAATTTGGGACTCACTTTCTGAGCTTAGGGATAGTGCATTAGTTGTCCATAGAAGATCAACATATCAGTTGCTTACAGGAAATCAAATTATGTAGTTTTTAAAAGAATAGCATGGTAAAGCCACCAAAATTTAAAGTAAAAAGATTTGAAAAACTGCATTAGAATACAGCAGTAAGTCAGCAATTACATCCTTTATCTATGCATAGTGTGCTCCCTAAGAGGCTAATTGTTCCAAGTCTCACAGGGAATGTATACAGTCATTACTCATAAGACTTTGTCTGCTATTTATGTGTTGTGTATGTATACATATGTGTGTTATATGTAAACATATGTTGTGTATGTATCTGCGTGCCTATATGTATGCCTTCATGTATATGTGTATGTGTATATAGATATACACAAAAATCAGTACATGGAAATAGTATCATAAAAAGTGTTGGTTTTGAATAACAACAAAAGTGACATTTCCTTGGCCTTATTTCTCATTGCCTTAGGAGTCAACCAGTCAACAATAAAATCTATTAGATGAATATGTTCCTCTTGTATCTATAAAGTGTAATATTGGGAAACTGTGTTGGCAAACATGTAGTTCATTTGTTCATGCTGTAGAATGACATGCCATATAATTTTATTTATTAACTACTTCTTCTTGTTTAGTTTTTAATCTTTTTTTTCATTTATAATGGGACTGAACATACATGAAAACTTAGCTCAATCTCTGAGTGAGCCAGGGTATTTTGTTCCAAGATGTCACCACGTACTGAATTGCTATGTCTGCTTAAAGGTGTATGATATAAAACTATATAGTTTCCTTTTAGAGCACATGATTTATTATGTACCAAAAAGTTTGGAAAGATGCCAGGTTCTCTAGTATAAATAAGTTCGTATCAAGACTACAGGAATACAAAATGAAATAAGCATACATTTTTTGGTCACCTTCTGTAAAGGTTTGCACCTCTGGTAATGCATGATTTGCTCACATTCTCAGTATTATAACCAGTGAGCACAGAGGCTATGTTTCTTACTTATTCCAATTATATTCTGACTATCCTTAAGTCTGAATGATGTTGTAGAGGAGAAAGAAACTTTCCTCTACCCTCAAGTTTCTTTCAGCTGGCCTAGTAATCAAATAGACATGAAACAGATTAATAACCAAGAGAAAAATAATCAAATTCAGTGTATACATGCATGTGGGAACCCCACATACATGAAGGAGTTAGAGGCATAAAGGGAATATGGGTATAGCATGACATTCTGAGCTAGCAGTGAGGTAAGGTGCCTTGGTAGGGGAATCTCCAGGAGCTAATTACGAGGAGAACGCATATTCAGTAATTATTAGTCTGTCATACCATGTAGGTGAGTAAAATTTACTTCCAGTTTATAATCCCAATATTTTAAAGTCCAATCTACCTGGTTCTCCTCTCTAGTTACTCAATGGAATATAATGATATTCAAATAGAAGAAGACTTGCCTTTTATTCTTTCAACTTATCACTCATTCAAGCGATGAAGTACACTTTGAGTGTCTACCATGTACCACTGTGATAAAACGCTTACAGTTCAGGGTAGCCATTCTCATCAAAGGTACTAGCAAACTTTTAGTTTCATGGATCAGTGGAAGAGAAAGTTCAGGAAGAGCTCGTATTGTGCAAATGTTAAAAAACTTGAGTGCAAAAGTGAGGAATGCCACCTCTCTAATATATGAGTGAAATGAGGTAACTGATAATATATTTTCAAAATTATATAAACACACTGGTTCACTTCTCTTAAAAAAACATCATAAGCATTTGTATTTGAGGTGGGACCTCCAAAATGAAATTATCTTCTGGAGGCCAGGCCCCTTGTAGTACAGGCTTCCCCCACTAGGTGAGTGTTCTAGGACCCCACCTGTACCAGTGTACCAGCTGGCACTGTTTGAGAGGCTGTCATCTGCTTCGAAGAATTGTTTTGGAAAACCCTTACAATGCATTTTCCCCTTTCATGATGGGTGACTTTCAAGTGCACCTGCACACACCACACTGAGTGTTAAGCAGTTTCTGACCCAGAAAACGGCATGACTGCTGTGCTACATCCTTCCTAGTCACAAGATCTAACCCCAAGTGACTATGTTTTTGTTTCCCTGGATGAAAAAAGTCCTCAAAGGGAGATGTTTTGCTGATGTGAAAGGGGTAAAACAAAAAATAGCAAAAGCACTAAAAGGCGTCAAAATCAAGTTCAAAAGCTATTTTGAACAGTGGAAAAAATGTCTTGACAGGTGTATTACATCAAATGGATGTAACTTGGAAAGTGACTGAAGTTTAAACATGTCATAATAAATACATAATTTTTATAAATAAATTATGGGTTTTTGGGGTCCTCCCTCTTCTGTAAGTAGGTTGAAGTTTGATAGTGTATATTTTCTCCTAAAGTATTTAGGGATTTTTTGCTAATTTTAAAAAACATACTATTTTATTTATCCAATGTATATTTTCTTGACACTCCATTTCTACTTTTGCATTCCATCTCAGAGTATGTTTCATTGTCTAAGCATCCTTCTTTGTCCCAGTTTACAATTATTACATATCTACTATTAAACACCCCATTATTTAACACCTCATTTTTCAAGTCAACATAACTTTACAAGGCAGTGATTTTTATATAGGCTCCTAAAGTTTGGAGTGGAAATCCTAATTATCCTGGAGATTAGGTAGGCGGGTAAACAGGCCCAGTGTGGAGAACTCACCGATCCATCCACGTATGGAGTAAATGTCCTACTATGAAAGAATGGGCAATATGGAAAATAGGTAAACAGATATCAGGCTATAAAATGTTTGGGTTTGATCATTTTGCAAGGATAATTTATATTACCTACTTTTAAAAAGAAACAATCAATTGGTTGGAACAAACAACCCCAATTGTTTGTATCAACACTCTTACATGCATAATGTCTTATTTTTAAAATCTGAATTCCAAAATACACCAATATATATGTGTGTTGCTATTTTACCATTTTTTCTGCTCACATCGTCATTTATTGGTCTCTAAAAAATCATGTGCAGATTTTGTCTTTTCCCCTCACTCATTAATTGCTTTGAATAAACAACATGATATTCAATGCCTTTACCTAATAAAGATAATGAGCCAAAGGAAAATGCAAATGATAATAGCTGATGTTATCAATGCTATCTTGATTTTTTAAACACTTGATTTTCCTGACTAAAACCTGCTGCTGCTATAGAAGCCACGATTAGCACACTGGCAGATGGTGTTAGAACCCATTGTCTCCTTCAGAGCCTCTCCCTCCCTTTTTTCTTTCCCCTCTCTTTTCTGCATAGCCATTTATGACAAAATTATTGTGCTTGGAAATGTTAATTTTATTTGAGCATTATGTTAATGGCATCAAAACTCATCCCATTTGCTATTTTATTGGCTGTTCACAGCCAATAAAAAATAAATGTGGTCTTTGAACAGTGACTGTTTCCCTTTTGTCACGATGTGAAATGAACTCTCTTTTCTCCCCAATACTGGGCTTTTGCATCTATTAAAGTAACTCACTCGGAATAAATGTATATGTGTACATTCATAACTGCTATACAGTTTTTTCTCTATCTCTAGGACCTTAGTCAACAGGAAAAGAAAATAAGTACATTCTACCCAATGAAAAATAATGTTTATTTCCCAATTATTCCTTCTTCATCAGTATAAATATGAAAATAACAAGAACAATAACCCTGAAATTTATTTTTAAGAACTTGCAAATTTCACACATGCTGGCTTACTCATTCAACCTCCTCTTTGCCTCTGCAGATGTAATACATCTCTGCTTTTATTTCTTTAGGCTGGGGAATTGTTATAAAAATATGTCATATCTTTTTACATAGTAACATATTGTCAAAAATTTATTTCCAAAAAGTTGAAGGTTATATTCATTAATGCAAAATCTATGTGCAAAAAAGTTCTGTTATTTATATGGTTATTAGTTTTCTGTTGCTGCTGTAACCACCCACATTTACAGGAAGACAAACTTATCATCTGAAAGGTTTGGAGGTTGGATATCCAGAATGGGCCTCCGTGGGCTGAAATAAATATGTTTGGAGGGTTGTGTTTCATGTTCTCCCTAGAGGCTCTAGGAGACAACTCATTCCCTGGCTTTGTTGGTTAATGGAGTTGGCCTGTGATTCCCTGGCTCATGCCCCCCTTCCATCTTCAAAGGACAGCAAGGGCCAGTTGATTTTTTCCTCACATTTCATTCTTCTATACATACTCTTCTATACTCCTCTTACAAATTTATAGGACCATTATGATTGCATTTAAATCACTCAGAAAACTCAGTAAAATCTCTCCAATTCAAGGTATGCTGATTAATATTTTTTTACTCATTCTGTAACCTTAAGTCTTGCTTGCTATGTAAAATAACATAGGTTTTGGGGATTAGGGCATAGGAATCTTTAAGGGGTCATTATTTTGCTAACCACTATGGGTAAGGGATTAAAAATTTATATCCATGCACACATACATACAATATACAAATACACTATGTAAATGTATAAAAACTTTGTGTTAAAGGGTCCACAGTGGGTATCAGGATGGCTATCATAAACAAAGTAACAAACAACAAATGTTGGAGAGGTTGTGGGTAAAAGGGGTCCTTAGTTCACTGTTGGTGAAATTGCAGACTGATACAACCATTATGGAAAACAGTATGGAATTTTCTCAGAAAAATAAAAATCAACCTGCCTTTTGACCCAGCAATTCCACTGCTGGGATTATATCCTAAGAATACTAAAACATCAATTTCAAAGAACCTATGCACCACAATGTTCATAGCAGCACAATTTACAATAGCCAAGAGTTGGAAGCAACCTAAGTTCCTGTCAGTAAATGAGTGGATCAAAAAATTTTGGTACATATACACAATGGAATTCTATGCAGCAGAGAGAAAGACAGAGCTACTACCCTTTGCAACAACATGGATGGAACTGGAAAGCATTATGCTGAGTGAATTAGGCCAGGTGTTGAAAGACAAATACCATATGATCTCACCTTTAACAGGAAGCTAAACAATAAAACAAACAAGCAAGCAGAATAAAAACAAAGACACTGAAATAGAGAACAAGGGGACAGTGACCAGAGGGGAGAGGGAAGGGAATTTAAGGAGGAAAAAGGGGAGGGATTTGGAGGAACAAATAGAAAGGACACAGGGGCGAGAACTAAGGGGGGTGGAAATGGGAGGGAGGTGGGGAGCAAGGGGCGGGGGAGGCTGGGATGGGAAAAATAGACAAAAACTGTACTCGAAAAATAACTAAAAAAAATTAAAAAAAAATAAAGGGTCCAGAGTGGGACTCTACATGGTAAAGACTGAACAAGAAATCATGAACGCATTTATTTATGATTTTAAATTTTAATACCTTTTTCCCTTGATCATCAAAATAATATAGCATTGGCAAGACAGATTTACTATATTTTACCAATCAAGAAACATTCATAAATTGTTAAATGTCTCAGTCTTTCAACTACCAAGTTATGTCTCTCTTATTCCTAGGCATTAAAGACAAATCTCCATTTCAAGGGCTTCCGTGGATTTTTGTTGACTTGTTTTTAAGCTTATTTATCATTAGTGTGCTCATTGCCCATTAGCCAGATACAGACAACTTGCGCAGTGTCCCATTTAGGTAGATGTAGCTGTAAGAAGCTACCATTTTCCTCACACACAAACCTTATCTCTCTCATATAGAATAACCTAAGATGGTAAAATTCACACAATTCCAGTCTATTTATAAATGCATCTTTTGTTTAATAATGCTTTTCTAAAACATTCCAAGACATATATTAACCTAGTATTAATTAACCATGTATTAATTAATTTATATAGCTTAATCTATGTTGCTTAGAACCCTAATAAACATGCAACATGTTAGAGTGTAATAGGTACCTAGAGAAAACTAATAAACTGAAAATGTGTGAAGAGTGCTTGGACAGATGAAGGGAATGATTGCAACTAAATACAAGGTAGGCTTGGCTCAAAAACCACTTTGAGTGAAGACTTAGGCAGTAAGGGAGTGAGCCATCATGATATATGAGGAAGATCATTTTAAGCAGAAGGAATAGATAGTAAAAATTTACCAGGTAAGATCTTCCCTGACATATTCTAAAAGTAGCAAGAAAACAAGTATGGTTGGAATGAATGAGGAAGGGAGTAGCAGGTGAGCTTACAAGTTTATTCTTGCCCAGATCATACTGGAACTTGTAGGTCATTTGAGGGAAGTTAACTTCTACTCTTAGAGATGTGAGGGAGCCAATGAAAGAATTTAAGCTGTTCAGTGGAACATGTCTGGCTTACAATAGAAAAAATATCACTGTCACTTTTGTGTTGAGTGTACAGTATAGGTAGGGCACAGGTGTACAAGCAGGACAGTTGATTAGAGACATGTGCCATCATCCAGGCCATAAAGAAGGGCAGCTGGGACCAGGACCCAAATTTGAAGTGAGCTAGATAAAAAGGTTTCAGATTCTGGGTTTATTTTAAAAGATGAATGAACAAAATGTCTTGACCAATTAACTGTGTATTGTGAGAGAATTAATGGGTGAATCTTGGGTTTTTGTTTTATTTTTAACTGAAAAATTGGCAGAAATGAAGTTTCTGTCATATGAATGAGGAAGACTCTGAGTGGAGTAAATCTGGGGAAAAACGAATAAGTACATGAATTACAGAGTTGGCTCATATTCATGAACATTGGTACAGAGTAGATGGAAGAATGAAAACATGAGCCTGGAGTACAGAGCAGATAAAGGGTCTCTGCTTCAGGGAGAAAAAAAGGATATATATGTATATGTATAGTTGTTCAATTACAGTTGTCTCCAGTTTTGCCCCATTACTCTCCTCTGTCCCACACACCCACCACCTCCACACTCAATCCTCCCCTGCCTGGTTGCCTTTGTCCATGGGTCCTTTATACATGTTCCTGGTCATAGAAATAAAGAACAAACTGACAGTAACCAGAAGGGAAGGGGAAGGGGGATAACCAGAGAAATAAAGAAAAAGAAAGGGAAGTGTAATAAAAAAGGAGTTTGACAGCCATGATTCATCTAAGGGATAAATTCTAACATAGGTGAAGGAAGAGAAAGAGGTTAAAGAGAAAGAATAGACCAGCAGAAGACTGCCAGTAGCACCTGTAAGGAGGTCTAACAATAAGAGGACTACATAGCCTTATTCCAAACTTGTATTTTCCCCTTGATGCCTTACCGGTGAAAGCAACATAACATCTGTATTTTCTCTCTCTCCCTCTCTCTCCTTTTAAACTTAATGTTTGGTATGATGCCTTATACATACTAGACACATATTTGCTATATAGTAAATATGCTAGATTCCCAACATGTTCCTCACTGAATTTCTCCAATTGGGGCAATCAACAGGGGTGGTGATGGCAGAAGTGCTAGAAAATGTCTCGACATCCTTTTCAACATGAGTATTTAAAAATGCCCAATTTTAGGACCACATTAGAGAGTGCAGTTTTTAATGCCATTGTTATACACACTTTATATTGAAAAGTTCCACTTAAGTAAAGACCCTTCTGAAAGTGGAGTTTGAAGACTTGAATTGAAATTTCAGATATCAAAACACTACTTAGCTGGCCTTGACTAAGCTAGTAATTGTCAAATCTTCACCTAAGACTGCAGAAAGTAAAGGCTAAGACAGCAAGGCCTGACTTGAGGACCAGATTTAGTACATGTCTCCCACGTATGTGACCTCTGGGCTATGGTTTCCTCATCTACCAGTACAACTATGTTCACAGAGTTTAACATTTTCCTTTTTTCATCTATTGAATGAGAATAATAATAGAACCTATTCTAATGAGTCCTTGGTACTATAGTAAAATAAATTGGTGCATACAAATGCTTAAAATAGTATAAATCACTAGTAAAGTATTCATTACATATTAACTATTAATGGCAAGTGTGTGAAGGAACATCTAAGATTAAACCACAGAAACACAGAATTCAAATAACAAAAGCAAAGACCATTTGAAATAAAGAGGCCCTGAATTAGAAAAACAGTTCGGGAAAACGTATTTAAGGATTGTTAGGGACTATGTTTTTTACATTTAAATGTTCTAGATTTAAAATACTTTTTCTTTAATTGTGCAAAAATATACTATATACCTATAACTTTAAAAATATGCATGCAAACAGAAAACCAATTTAGGAGAAAGGCACACTTAACATGAAACTACTGGGGCAGAAATACATTTAGTGCATCAAATCACTGAAAGGAAGCGTCATTTTATTAGAGTGCTTCTAAAAGCTATTAGACTATTTAAAGACAGTTCATTTCTTTCAGCGGGGGAAGACTGATGTGCAGCAGAAAGTTCGGAAAAAGTCTCCTCAACCACTTTCCTAATGCTACTATGATTCCTAAATAGATTATTTTCTGGAAAATACTAGGGCTTGAAAGCCATCTATTAAAACCTATAAACTGTTAAGATTAAGGAATCTCTTTAAGAGAAAAAAGAGATTATTCTAAAATATTAAAAAGATATTTTAAAATAAGAGTTATTGCTGTCAGGACTTTTGTAGGGACTGCCCGTGGACATAACATGTCTTAATGGATATTGTCCTGAGCTTGAGTCTTTGGTTTCTGTTCTGGGGGATGCTAAAAACAAGCTCTTTATTGTAAGGAAGCACAATAAAATACAGTTTTGAAGACAAGCAACTGAAATGCATATTGGAAATTAAAATGATTGATGATGAGGTTGAAAAAATGTAGCATTGTGCCTAAGAGAGCAATCTGACGTGATGGAGGGCCTCAAAAATGCCTCAAAATTAGACCAGGTGTAAGAGGAGGCTATTGTCCAATTTGCTCTTGCGGTGCTTTTCAATTGCTCAGCCATGGCAAGTTATCTATATTGTGGCTGTGATAGTTATTGTAAGGGAGAGAGAGGGTCACAATGCACTAGTGTAACAGGATGCAGCCACTGGGGCGGGGGTGGGGAATAAGGATTTGTAATGGGGTCCAGAACTGAAGGTGTCCAGGAAATAGAAAAATACATGTATAGGATGTCCTCATCCCCACAAGTCTGAGCTGGGGGATGAGACACATGGAGAAGGGCCATTAAGAGTTGTTTCGAGTAGCAACAACTTTGCAGCTCACCTCTGGCATGGTCATTTAACATATCTATAACCTTTAAGTGGTTATATGTCAAATAGCTGTGGCCCTGCTTTGAGCCTGGGATACGGAAGTGACTTCCACCCAAGATATAGCGGGGAGGCAACTCCCTCTGGTTACAGTGCCTGTGTGAGAACTTGGAGATGATTGGCTCCATGCCATGGAACCACACCTGCCCAGACTTCCTATGGAAGCCCAGTAAAGCTGGAAGAATACGGGAATGCTGACATGTGTAACTGATTATAGGAGGAGTTGGAAATGGAGCTGCAGAGGAAGACAGGTGCTGAGATTTAAACCCAGGCGTGGCAGCCATGAAAAAGAGAGGACCACATGGCTTTGGCAGAGTGAGCATCCCTTGGCTCTGGGTTGCTCCCTTTGGCCATATGGCTTAGGAAGCCTGAGAAACGTTGCCTGGAAGAAAAAGGATGAAAGGACTCTTGCTGGTGGGCCATGAAAAGATGCCACATGGTTTTGGATTAACTGGAGATCGTGGTTGCGACACAGCTGATGGTGCCGGGAGCCTGAATCACAGACTTCTACTTCTTTTCCTGAGATTCGGTACCCCAGACTAGGGCAGAGGGAAAAGGAAGGACTGTGTGCATCTGTGGTTATTCTAAAATACTTTATTATTTTAATGAAGACATTGAATCATTACTCTAACTCTGTATAGCTTTTAAATAAATAATTCCTTTCCTTTTCACCAGTCTCTGGCATTGAGAGATGTCTTTCCCCTGGTGGCAGGCAAGGTGAACCTACTAGGTGAGGGGGGACCCCCAGAGAAAAAGGGGGGTCCTTTCAGTAATAGCATATCATACACCCCTCCTCGGGTCTGTTTTGTAACAATAGACCTATCTAAGGTAAATCAGTATCACTAATATGACTTGGAAGTCAAAACAAATGCTCAACTTCTAGAACTCATCTGGTAGATGTCCTAGTTAAATGCCCAAAGACTTAAGGCAAGACACAAATCTAATGTGGGCAAACTTGATAAGAGTAAGGAAACCCAGACAAAGACTTCATCTGAAAGGCTGGGTGAAAGTGGACGGGGGCGAAAAGCTGGCAAGGGAGTGAACTTTGGCAAGGGCAAAACGGTGAGAGTGAAAATTAAACTCTGTTAGCTTGTCAGCATCTGTGCCCCACAATAGTCTAGTGGGGTGGTAATGGAGCTCGAAATAATGCTGCCAAATTGGTCAGGGTTGGCTTGGTACCCAGCCTGGGCTGATTCAGGAGGTGAGAATGCATCAGCAATGGAAGGAGGAGAAAGCAAGGCCCAACACCAGCTGAGATGATAGACCACAGTCACTGCCATTTTCATGTCACCTGTATGTTTCTGTGCCACATGTTGTAACTTTACTCCCAACCCTTGCAACAAAAATAACAATTAGACCACAAAGGACAACCAGCTATTAAAGTTCATGTAATGAGAATATTCCAACCAGCTCACTAAACAAAGGCTTTCTCAACACTTTAAGCTATAGTGGGACGCGTAACGATCTTACTTGTGTCACTGTTGATGGGAAGAAATAGTGAACTTTAAGAGCTCTTCTGTCTGAAACTGGATAATTCCCCTGTACTCTCAGTGCACTGCCCTCTCTCCTTCACCTGCCCTGGTCAGAACATGCAGCCTCTTTGCCAGAGACTGCAATCTGCAATCATAATTACATGGGTAGTCACAGCCAAGGCATCCCCAGGGAATCTGGCCATCGAAAGCACAGCTGCCTTCCCGACTACGTACACACAGAAGCTGAGCAAAACTTCCACAGTTCTGCTTGGATTATTCTACTTACTTATTTATTTATTTTTGTTGGCTCAGGTGCTCTCATGAGCCAAAGTGTGTGAGATGAGTCCCTTCAAACAGAAGGTGGTGAGATTTGATTATCTTTCCACCTAATAGAATAATCTTGGCTCTACATGCCCTCTCTATTGTAATTAGGGTGGTAGAAAAATAACTAAACTAAAATTACACATGTTTAAATAATCATTTGGTAAGGCATTTTGAGCCCTCAGGGTGATGGAGAGGAAGAACATTTCACTCAGTAAAAGCCTGGATTAGGGCTATATGAATGTGAGTACCAGCTCTATCTTCTTTAGTTATATAATGTTCGGCAAATTATTTAGAGAAAATTTCAATTTTCTCATCTTAAAATGGGAAATAATTATAACAGCTGCCTTATGGAAATATTATGAGCCCCCAACGGGTAAGTACTCCATACACTTGCTTAACGGGATGCCTGATGCAGAATACACCCTGGACTAATTCCGCCTTTTATTGTTGTGAGTCATCCACATGCATTTCCTTCTTCCCAGATCATTAAGAGTTGGGGATAGTTCGAATGTAGTGAATGCTGGAGGGCAGGCCTCAAGAAATTTTGCATCAATGCAGGTCTAAGCATCCAAGTTTCAACTGATTTGTCTTATGGTAACAGACACGATGAGAAATCTGGTTCCTCCAATGGATGATAAAAGCTGTTACTGACCCAGCATGCACATTTATGCTTTGCACAGTAGGCAATAGATAAATAACTGTTGAATCAGGGAGTCCTCTTGGGTATGGTGGACTTGCAGCAGTTTCCTATATAATTGAGAGTAATTATAGCTAAATAACGTAAGTGAAAGAAACCGTTAAGAAAAATAATGCAATGATAGGTGTCACCGTTGTGCTTTCTCATGGCTCTCCGACAAAAATATTTCCACGTGACTTTGTGAAATAGATTTTGGAATGATAATAAAGTACTTGGTAATCATGAAGTAGTAAATAAATGCTGGGAATATGCAAAATTTACAAAAGATGTGTTGGGTAGTTTCTGCTCTGTCGACAATACACATCATTATGCATTTATAATTTAATGGTGCTTTCATTAAACACCCCGCTTCACTAAAAAAAAATGACAAAATTACAAGGTTAAACTCCCAGTGTGGAGTAGATCCGGCTATGTGTGCTAATTAACTATTTTTTTAATCAGTGCACTAAAAAAAGAAAGAAATGGAAAAATGTCCTGCCTGCTTTTCAATTAGTGTATTATGCTCCTTGCCATTTGTTCCCAGTTCTCTATTTCTACTAAATCTTGCATTTTCCCTGGCTGAACTTTTTTTCATATTGTTCTAAATTAACCTCTTCTCTTCTGTCACTTGCAATGAAGCTCGCAGTTTAATATTGAGCAACTAAATAACTTTATTTATAAAAACCTGAAGCTGTTTGCAGCTTGTATAAACAAAATTACAAATGATTGTGCTATGTGAATGCATTTTATTTACTATAACATTTTCATTAGGTGAGGCATTGAATCAAATTGAAAACCAAAGAATAAAACCTGCCTCATCTAAGCAAAGATCATTTTTATCGTGGTGAATAATACCCCTTTCCCCATCAACTTTCTTCTGGCTAATGTAAAAGCATGTACTGTTATACATAAATGGGGGCTCGCAAAATTGCAAAGCTTGTTAACAGTAACTGCTTTCTAAGCTTGAGATCAACCAACATTTTCTACATTGTCCCTGACTATAATTTTGACATATTCCTGTCATTTGGTAGGAGAAGATTTGGATGGAACAGTTTTAGAAACAGGCATCATATTTTGTGTTTTACATTCTTTTTGACATAATGAACATTTCCCTCTCTTTTGCTGAAATCGGCACTAGGGAAGATCAAGTCCAGTGGTCTTTTAACAGTGGAGAATTGCCTCTGTCATTACCTTGTCAGTTGCATGAGACCTGGAGTGTGCAGGGCTATGGAAATCTTTCAAGACAAAATTGCTAGAAGCACTGCTGGGGAAGACTGTTTATAAAACCTGAAAACTGTAATCATTAGAAGAGACATGGGTCATGTAAGTGTTATTTAATGATGGCCAGAAAGTAGAGTGTCAGGGTTTGCCATGCATGGTCATTCAAGGACAGTTTTGGTAGCTTAACACATTTTAACACATTTTAGTTTTATCATGTCTAACTTTTTCTTCCTAAGTCAACCTCTATATTTAATAATCCATCCTTAAAACATCTGTCTGCGTTAAAACTTGAATTTACTTTCCTTCTTTCAGTCAATTCCATGTATGCTACCTTTGTTATCACTGCCGGGGAAATGCAGATTTTGAGGCAGAGTGAGGGTGAGTCCTGGATGCTCAATCTGGTAGCATTTGGGAGTTGTATGATCATAGGCAACTTTCTTACCCTCTCTAAATCCCTGTTTCTCTCTTTGCCTGGCACACACTACATACCCCCCAAATGGTAGCATTTTCTGCATCTAAAGTCTGATAAAACCTCAGAGGCCAAAGTGTATTCCTCCACTTTTGAGAAAGTATTAATATAACTTCCTCTGATTAATCTAGACACACATTACAGCTCTCACTTCTTCAGTAACTTCTTCGCTGACTTCCAATGTTGATTTTTTAATTTTAATTAATTCTCTACTTTGGGACCTCCAAATATGTAAAAAAGAAATCTATACTTAATGCCTGAGTGCTGTCTGAAAAGTTAAATATCAATATTTGAGCTTTTTAAATTCCCCAATCAATATACACCTTCATTCCCACATGTATGGTAATAGTGCTGTGATTCTCTTCTTCACCAAAGTCCTGAGGAGAGGACTTCTTTGTTTCTTGTATTCCCTTATCTATGCAGCTAACTAACTCTTTCTGCACAATATCTCTTGGATAATTATTTATATGCACTGCTGCCACCTCAGTCTAACTTCTTGTCACTGTGAGTCTTGACTGGAAAAATAATGTTCTAGTTTCCCATCTTTAAAACATTGAATTTGTTTTGCACTCAAACACTAGGCTGCTTCTGTCCCGTCACCATTTCCATTTTTTCAATTCTCTTTCTCAGACCCTACTATTGATAATTAGGCCAATATATCATTCCTGAGGATAATCATTTCACAATATCTTAATCTATTCATTCGGGAAATTTCTTTTAAAGATTACTGTGTGCCAGAACCTGAGGACAGAAGGATGAACAAGGATGAACTGCTTATAATTTAAAAAGCACATAATCTTTTAAGAAGATCAGTGACTGACCAAAATAAGATAAAAAAAAAACAGTGGTGGAAAAGAAAATAACTTTCTGCTCATATTCCATTTCGTCCAGCTTATTCAGTGAGTTAGTTATTCTTGTTAGTGTCTTCAATGAATAATGTCTTGAAAGCCCTCTGATATTTTTTACTTCTGTAAATAAAATATAAAAATGTGAAAATCGAAAGACTTGAGGAGCAATTTAATGAAGGCTACAAACAGCCATGGCATCATATTCTCCAAGAGTTATGATTTTTCTTTTGTAACAAAAATACTGTTTTTATGTCTGATTGCATCTATTAACTCTGGTAAAGCAAATGACATATGGAGGAAAATATATAATGTTAGGGAAAATTCATAACAAAATGTATGTATCACTTTCACCAAAATAGACTTCAACAGTTGGTGTTATTTGTGTTAAAATTGTTGACAAATAAAAAGATGACTAAAATATTTTTAAAGGATAGAAAAAAGAAAACAAATAAGCAAAATGTGTACCACCATAGTCTGAGGGGAGTATATTAAAATTATTAGGTGTTTCATCCTTATTTAAGTTGATGAGTCAGCAGATATCTTTTTTTTTAAATTTTTTCCTCTAGCTTTCCAAAATTTAAAATTTTCTTCTACCAAAGACCTTTTTAATTGGTTTCAGAGAACCTGATTTGTCTTCCTGAACTTGGAGGTCAGTGTGAATTGGGGGTTGACAGCCACGGGGAACATGTGAAGGCAAAATATAAGTTGATTGAGATGAATGTGTTCTCCCAGAAGGTGGTGAGTCAGGGAATATCTGAGTGAAAATGAGAAATGTGTGTGAGAGGGGAACTCGCAAGGGTAACCTGCATGTGATTCTCTAGTGCCATGTCTAAACGTGTCAATGAGAGGAATGGAGCGAACCCAGCATCGAGAAGCTGGTGGTGAATGCTGACTTACTGAAATCTGAAAGAGCGACCATCCAAGTGAAGCATCTGATCGTGATAAAAGTAAAAGGTGCCGGAAGATGGGAATTTCTGAACAACCCAGGAGGTTGTTCTAACCACTGTCTGACCCAGAGAGCAGACAGCCATGCAAGGCACACCAGCTCCTCTCCCCAGCTTCCGAGAAAGAGGATATAGCCAGAGAGAGGGCAAGAAGATTATACACACTTGGGCCTAAAATTCCAAGTTACCAATTTCAGGGCATGGGGAAGATGCTCCATTTACTGGAGATGTCTTATAATTAAATAATTGATCACACTTCACACTGGAGACCCTGATTGCACCTTAAAGAGGGAATATTACTGTTGATTTTCTAAGAGTTTGGGAAGCTTTCCAAAGTTTCCCTCAAGTGATGTGGAGGTTATCTCTATGAATACATTTTAAGGATCTGTGATAGCCTAAATAAATACATAAAGAAACAGAACTATGTTTTACTCTCATTCTGGGAGCTGTGTATTTGAACTGGAGCCATCCTTAATCTGGCACTGGGGCACCCTTTCTTTGTCACACAGAGAATACATTTTATGGGGTTCTTCAGAGATTCTCTCACCACTAGGGGTTTCTGCCTTCAGTCCCTCACAGGAGCAATGCTTCCTCCTGACTTCTTCCAGCCAGCACCACTCACCTCTGCCTATTTGACACAGGATAAGGCCCCTTCAGCCTTTTCTAATGAGTTTTCCTCACTCCTGGCAAGAAACCCTCTTAGGCAGGGACATTTTCAACATCACTGGAAGACTGCTGTTAAGGAGGCTGCAACTGGCTTTATGGCAAATGCCCACATTTTTATCATCACCAGGGGAAAGAACAGGTTATTTTCTTTGGAAAGCATTAGACATGAACCAAGTATAATTCCCTTTGTCCTCCAGATTCTGGAGGAGATGAGTAGGCTTTCTAATTACTCTATTTAAAATATATATTTGTAATTAATCTTTCTACACCTATACCTATTTCTTCAGGGGTCAGAGTTGGGTAATTGACTACAGGTGGTTGAACTTGGCACACAACATCATAGCACTTACTTTTCTCAGATTGTAGTCCTTCTTCAAGGGAAAAGAATAACTTGTTACTGATGCAAAATAATGAAATGGTTCTGCATAACTTTCTGAATTTATTTCCTACCATAATTACAGTTCTCTCACAGAGTCACACTAGCCTCTGCTTTTCCTCAAAAATCCCAGCCTTGTTCCAGCTTTGGGGCATGAGGTTGTGATGCTTTCATTTGTAATGCTGTTCTCCTAGGAAGAGTGTCATCTCCCTAGAGAGGTCTTACCCGACCTTTGCTTTGAATGTATATGTGCCCCTATATTTAAAGTGGGTTCCTGATAGTTAGCACACAGTTAGGTGTTGGTTTCAGATCAAGTCTGGACAATCACTATCTTTTAATTGATAAATAAATCAATTATACCAATTATTACATATCAATTATTGATATATGTCAATATACATCAATAAATGATATGTATATATACCATTAATATTAAATAATTACTTGGGTTAATGCTTATCATAGTTATTACTATTTTCTATTTTTGCACTTATTTTTATAATCCTCACATTTTCTGCTTTTTGTGGTTTTAATTGGAATTTCACATAAATTCATTTCTTCTTGTTTCTGAGCATATATTATATATTTTTAAAACTTTTATTTCAGTAGCTGCCCAGAGATTGCAATATGTGCTTACAATTAATCCAATAATAACAGTATATCACTTCATGGTCACACAAACAAGAGTATAATGTGCAAGCATCTTATAGTAACAAAATATTCCTATTTTCTCCTTTCCATCTCTTGCACCACTGCTGTCATTAATTTCTTTTGAATGAATGCATATATATACATATGCAACAAAAATGATTGCTATTATTTTGAAAAATAAATCTTTTATTGTACTTTTTTCCTTTCTGAAGCAGTTACCTTTTCATGTAGATATGATTGTCTAACACCTATCATTGTCCTTCTCTCTGAGAAATGTTTTTGTAAGACAGACCTACTGGCACCAAATTCTCCCAGTTTTGTTTGTCTGAGAAAGGATTTATTTTCCTTTCATTACAGAGGGTAGTTTTGCGAGCTACAGAATTATAGGTTTTTGGTTTTGTTTTTCTCTCAACATTTTAAATATTTTATTCCTTTGTATTCTTGCATGGTTTCTGAGGAGAATTCAGAGATAATTCTTGCTATTGTTGTTTTTTCCTGTATTGGTAAGCTGTGTTTTCCCTCTGTCTTATTTCAAGATTTTTATCTATTTCTAAATTTTTCCATGGCTTGAAAATGATATGAGTATATATGCTTTTGTTTTGGATTGGTTTTTCAGCATTTAACTTGATAGCTATTCTCTGAGCTTCCTGTATCTGTGGCTTGGTGTCTGAATTTAATTTGGGAAAAGAGTCTTTCTTGTTTTAATATTTCTTTTGTTTATTTCTCTCTTTTCCTTGTGGCATTCCCGTTATGCATATGCTACACTTTCTATAGTTGGCCCAATGTTCTCACATAGTCTGTTCTGTTTTTTCTGTCCTTTTCTCTCCTTGTTCTTTATTTTTAGCAGTCCCTTTTATCATGGCCTCAAATTTAGAGAGTCTTCAACAATATCCAGTCTATTACTGATGCAGCAAAGGCATTCTTTATTTCTTTTGCAGTGTTTTTGATTCCTAACATTCTTTTGATTCTTTCTTAGAATGTCCACTCTCTTTTCAATATCCATCTGTTTTTATACATTATCTTTTGTTACCATTAAAAACCCCTGCATTTTATAATCATAATAATTTTTTTTCTGCTCTGTTAGTTCCAATGGTCCTGCCCTGGCTCTTATGCTTGTTCAGTGTCTTCAAATTTTACTATTTTCTGTTTGTTTTGTTTTGTTTTTGCCTTTTAATATGCATTGTAATGCTTTGTTGAAAGGTATATATAAGCAAATGGGTTAAATGAACCATTATAAATAGACCTTTAGTAATGTGTTGGTGGAATGTGGGGGAAGGATAAGTGTATTATAATCTAATAATTATGCCTCAGCCTTCATTTACCTTGTTCTCAGGACTTAGTTTCTTTCTCCTTAACTGGGACAACATGGCTAGACCAGTGTGAAGTTGGGTCTGTATTTACCTTCCACAGGGTAGTATAGCCTCTGATAAAACCCCAGCAACTTAGACTCTGGTAAAATAGTTTTTTTCTGAGGGAAGGCCTTATTTAGAATAGCAAAATATTTGGAGGATTACAAAAAAAAAGAAAATAAAAATGGTTACTTTCTCCCTACCCCTGCTTGGAAGCATGAGGAAATTAAACCTTGTACAGCCCCTGGAGAAGTTGACACGAGAGCATGGGGGCCCCCTGACTGGGTCCCCCTGCAGTTCGTAATCTCCAACTTGTCGCCAGGGAGCCTCCAGGAATTTGTCAATTGCAGTTCAGGTTTTCCTACCTGTGCACTGGTTCCCAGGGGGGATTCTGCTGGTAAGTTTCTGCCCTTGTAAGTTGTGATTCTGTTACTGCCTGTCTTTTCAATTTTTGTGCCACACTTTGCTCTGTGATCTCCCTTCTCCGATAGCTCTAAGAATTGTTGTTTCTGTTTGTTAAACTTTTTACTTTTTGTAAAGATGGAATGATGACTCCAAATGTCTTTATATGCTAAAGAAGAAAACTTAACTCTGCATATTTATTTTACAATTGTAATGTTGTGTAACTAATGGAATATTTTAGATATCAAATGCCAACAGAGAGTTTTTGATAAATGATATATTTTAGGAATGTCCAGCACTGAAAAGCTAATCCTCATATTAGATTGCTAATTTTTTTTTTATTTTGAGTTTGGATATGAGCCAATATTTTATTTAAGGGTTTTTGTTTTTGTTTTTGCTTTGCTATTGACTGACATATTATGTGGGTATCAGCAGACTTTTCAGAGTGTAGTATCCCTCCTTATTTGCAGTTTCACTTTCTGCATTTTTAGTTTCCTATAGTCAACCATGGTCCAAATATATTAAATGGAAATTTCCAGAAATAAATGACTCATAAGCTTGAACATGCATGCTGTTCTCAGTAGCATGATGGAATCTTTTGCAGTATTCTCTGCCTCACCTTGGAGGGTGTGGCATCCTTTTGTCCAGGGCATCATGCTGCTTATGCTCCCTGCCTATCAGTCACTGAGTAGCCTTCTTGGTTATCAGATCTACTGTCGAAGTATCTCAGTGGGCAAGTTCAAGTGACCTTTATTTTACTTAAACATAGCCCCAAAGTACAAGAATAATGATACTGACAATTTAGGTATACCAGAGAAGCCATGAACTGCTTTCTTTAAGGGAAATTTCTCAATTTAGTAGGAAAAAAAATTGTAGGCTATAGATTCTAAGATTTACAGTAAGAATAAATCTCAAGTCTGTTAAATTGGCTAATTTATAAATGAAACTTAACCACAGGTATGTATGAATAAGGAAAACATATATACGTATGTGTCTCAGTACTATTCACGGTTTCACTCATAAGGGATCTTGGAATGTATCTCCTGCAGAAAACAGAGTCAGGGGTACTATCAATGACAAAGAGCAGATTCCAGGTAGAGGCAACAATTATGTTTGTATCTGAGTCACGGAAGGAAGGTGGAAAAAGATACAAAGGGGAAAGTATGATTGTGACAGTTAAGGATGTAGGCATATCCTTAAACTCAGAAAGAGGAATGGCCCTCAGAATCTATAACTACTGGATGTAGGACCCAGATGCGGTGAGGTCGCTGTGAACTACCCAATGTCACCGTTCATGTTCCTGACTAAGGAGGCAGAACTAGATGTCAGACCTGCTTAATTCCATGTTTTGACTGCATTTTGTGCATTTGGAGGCAGCAAGGCAATACCTGCCGAGAACTTGGCAAGAACTGATGACAACGTGCATATATAATTGTACTGTGACATTCATATGCATCCCTGAACATAAAAATGTGCATTTACATCTGTTCCTCTCTGGATTCTGAAAGAGTCTGTATCTAATTAGTGTCCACGGTTAGCAGGGAAAAAAAAACAAAACTTGAAGCTAAGTGTGGTAGTATGGTTAGAAACTTCCCCAATGTCAAACAAAATAAGCAAAATGTAACAAATGGAGGGAGAGGTCTTTTCACTCAAAATCCTTTTTATTGTTACTATCATTTTATCATTTATTTATTTTTTTATTTCTAGCCTGGCTGAAATAGAATACATGAATTCATTTTTGAGATATGGGTTTATTTGCCACAAACATTACAATTTGAGTTGAGGAACCCATAATTGAAGAAAAACTATAAAATTCAGATGGGCAAGCCCAAATCCCTTTTTTAGACTCATGGTAATCTGTTTCCTTATATTGCAATCAGAATACCCAGTGGAATTCACATACTCATTAAACTCCTCAAGCAGAGAGCAATATAAACTAACACAGTGGAAATAAGGTTAATGAATGTAATGAGTGAAACACCTTACAAAGGGAAATTGGTGTGTAGCATTGAAATCCCCATTTTCTACTGTTTGAGAAAATGCATCTAGCTGCTAGTCTAGATCACTACTGTGTAGCTGTGGTTATGCCATTCAGAAGTAGAAAGATACACAACAGGACAAGTACTAGTAGTCACAGATGTGTCAAGAGAATTGGTGGAATGTCATCTATTTTCCAATTACTAGCAGTTTCCTTTAGTTGTGGGACTCTTTCAAAAGGATCTCTTCCCCACATAAAGCCAATCCCGTGTATAATAATTATAAAAAAAGATGGACACTGTATACGAAGAAATTGACATAACACAATATGAAGACTGTTTTGTACTTTGTAAAATGTCATGTCAATGAAAGGATTTTAAATTCATTAATATTTTCTCTCTTTTACAAAATATATTAGGCAGCTATAAGATGTCAGATACTCTCATATCCATGAAAAATTTGCATGAAATGGTCTGCCTGTCCTTAAGAGGTCTATTGGGTGAAGCGGAGACAGTTGCAGTAGAGTCGGTAAATACTTTACACAGATATGGTAAATGTGCTGCAGGAGCAACAGATCCCCTCCCTGGGGGGATGGGTGAGTCTTCCCTGAATGGAATTCTTTTGAGATGAGGGATGGAAAACAGTAGGACTTAGCTGGACTGAAAGGCAAGGAAATTGGGTGGAAATAGACAAAAGCCAAAGTAGAGAGTTATGAAGTATCATCATGTGTGCAGAGATGAATGACATGATTGTGATTGTGGAATGAGCTATAAGGATTGACTATAAGTATGGAGAAGAAAGTGTAAGCCATACTGCAGAATAAATAATGGAGAATTTGTGATTTCTCTCAGAAGCAACAGGCCTTATTGTTCCAGAAGGGAAACTATGCGATCACATTTGTTCTTTTGTGATAATATAATCCATATATATATATATATATATATATATATATATATATATATATATATATAACATGGCAAGAGTATAACATGGCAAGAGAGACAGAGGGGAATTTAGAGGCAAAGCTGTTTCTTATTAAAATTAAACTATAGAATTTTTTATTAAAATAATTCTAAGACCAATCTTCCAAACAGTTTCCTATACCTAATCAAATTGCATTTAATACTGCAGCTTAGATTTTGGTCTGGTCTATGTTTTAGCAATAGTGACCAATAGAGTAGAAGTGGAAAAACAAATGGATCTTGAGCCTTAGTTATCTTTTCTGGAAATAAAGTTATTAGTTCAGATGTTCTCTAAAAACTTGTACTTGTAATATCTTATAAGCAACAGTTATATAGGGGTGCTCCATGCATTGTCACAAAGCCGTATACAGGTTTACCTGTGATATTTTGAGCAGTCCAGAAAAAACAGATTTTTATTGAATGTAGGTGTGTGATGTAAAGCAGTGGCAGCTAACATTTTTTGTCCTGTATTGACTCATTTATAAAAGCAAATATAAAATGAAACTTAACTTCTGCCATGGGGAATTTATATCCTTAATAAAAATACATTAAACTACTTTTGCTCATTCAAATACTTTTGATCTGTTTGTTCATTCTGTGGGGGCAACTTTGCCTGCAAGTCCCCCCATCCACTACAGATGAAAATAATACTGCCAAGACATGATATGCTTGGGGAGGAAAGGTGGTCAATCTGTCACAGGAGAAGGACCAAGAACCTCTTCTTCAATGGCTTTTATTAGGTTGTAATACACAGGAATACAGGTAAAGCTCATCAATCAATGTCAGGCAAGAAGGATCAAACAGTAGATAACATTTCAAAGAAATCTGAGGGCTTAATCTGAGTCAGTGTCTGTCAGGTAAGGGGGTTGCAAAAACTTTGGGAGACATACTCATTTCCTGCTCAGACCCTTATCATATGAATGAAAGCAGGCTTAGCACAGCAGGCTTCACAAGACTTTAGGAATTCTTGCTTATGCCCGATTACCCTGGAACCTGCTCTAGCCAGCAAGGGCCTGCACTGCCTCCCCCATCATGGGTTTTTAGCATCAGTGGATTAGAGCCAGGAAGCACTTCTCCCAGAGGAAATGGGGACTCAGGCTATGTTGGAATAGTTGGGGGGCCAAGGGTCCATCACTCCCTCTTTGCTGCAGCCCCCGAGTCCCTCCTTGAGGGCCTCCCAAGTGATCATGTCTGGCTTAGGTGCCCCTCATCTGAGGGGTCTTACCCATCATTGACTAACTGACCAAGCACTGGGGGCCAAAGATGAATGAAGCAGAAGCTGAGCGGCTGCCAGAGAGATAAGCTTTGTCTCCTTAGTGGCTCCCATTCTGAGGTCACTCACTCAGCCTTAGCCATGGGCGGCAGTTACAACTCCTGAAATCAGGCAAAGCAGTTCCCAACATCATTTGATCCATTTTTTTCTCAACAGTGGGATTCATAATATTTTCCAGTTATTTATATGTGCATTTGACATGGTTTTGTGGAAAAGAATTTTTTATTAGGATTCAAGAGAGTCGGATTCTGGATGTTCTGTCTCTGTGCAGATGTGCAGGTAAGTTGTAGACCTAACTATAAAATGAGAATATTATATGAGTATACATTGAGAAAAAGTATTTAAATAAGTTTAAAATGCTGAAAGTTTCAAGATTTTATTTTTGCTAAAAATTGTCACCACCCTGTACTTTCTCTGAAAAATTTCAAGGCATATGGAACTACGGAAAGTTAGAGCTACAAAGGAACATGGTGGACCTAATCAGTTTTCACAAAGCATTCCAGCTCTCCACATCTTTCTTCCACATGCCTCTTTGAATAATAATGAGTATGTGACTACCTGTGACCAAAGAAATGTATGGGGATGAGTCATGTTCCTCTTCTATTTCTTAAAGAAAATCAGAGCTAGACAGTAGCTACAGTAGTAAAACAGATTTTATTCAGGCACCATTACAACAGAGAATAAAAAACTCATTATACAACTGGGTATAATTCCAAGTACAATGAGGAAAACTGAAGATTTATAGTCAAGGAACAAGGTTGGTGGTACTGGTAAGAGTTTAGGGGACAGAAGATTACTAAGAAGATGGGGGAATTCTTGTCAAACAGACCTAAAAAATTGTGGTTAAAGGTAGACCAAGGGGATTAGACATTACCTAGATGAATTATTATATTTCATCTGCTATCACAAAATACCACAAACTGGATAACTTATAAACAACAGAAGTTGATATCTCACAGGTCAGCAGGCTTCATAATCCAAGACCATGAACCCAGTAAATTTGGTATTTGTTTGGTGAAGGCCTGTTTTCTGTTTCAGAGAAAGGAGGGGGAATGGGACAACTGTAATGGCATAAGCAGTAAAATATATATAAAAGAAAAAAATTGCTCCTTCCTCTATAACTCTGATCTGTTCGAAGCTACTTCACATGGTTACTGTAATCTCACACGGCTACTCAGAGGGGTGAGGTAACCCTCCGAGGTCTCTTTTATTTATTTTTAATGCATTTTATTTATTTATTTTTAGAGATAGGGAGAAATAGAGAGAGAGAAACATCAATGTGTGATTGCCTCTCTCATGCCCCCAACTGAATACTTGGCCCACAACCCAGACACATGCCCACACTGGAAATCGAGCCAGTGCCCCTTTGGTTCACAGGCCAGTGCTCAGTCCACTGAGCCACACCAGCCTAGGGCTATCCAAGGCCTTTTTTATGACAGCACTAGTCTCATTCATAAAGGCCCTACCAACATGACCTAATCACCTCCCAAAAGCCCCACATAGTAATACCATTATTTTGGGGATTGTTTCAGCATGATTTTTAGGGGACCACAGGCATTCAATCTTTATTAGTGAGGACAGAGGAATGTGATCAGACATCAAGAGTGATCACAGATATAAAACATTTCTATTATTGCAAAAAAGTTCTCCTGGACAGCACTCAATCAACGTTGATCTTGTTGTAATGATTAAAAAAAAAAAGCCCTGGCTGGTGTAGCTCAGTGGATTGAGCAAGGGCCTGTGAAGCAAAGGGTCACCGGTTCAATTCCCAGTCAGGGTACATGCCTGGGTTGCAGGCCAGGTCCCCAGTAAGGGACACATGAGAGGCAACCACACATTGATGTTTCTCTCCCACTCTTTCTCCCTCCCTTCCCCTCTCTCTAAAAATAAATAAATAAAATATTTTTAAAAAGACAGATCAGATACTGAGAGTAAGGAACTCTTGCTGAAGTGACTTAGCAGGATTCCTGCTACAACTGGGCTCTTGAGGACAAAGTAAAAAGACAGAGCCTAGTCTGAAAAGGGCTCAGAAGAGCTTGTCCACAGTTCTCTGAGCAGAGAGGCTTTGTCATATCCCGCAGCACGTATTCGCTTATGCAGTACCCAACTGCATTTGCTTGCAGCATCCCCGACAGCTACAGATCACATCATACAGCTACAGGTTCACATCATACAGCAACAGGAGCCTTCCTTCCAGGCACCAAGTAGCTGAATGGCAGACAGTGGCCTCAGAGTGTTAGAAAGTTGCTTGGTTCTTCAGAAGAATTTGTGTGAGCCTAAATGGGACTTTTATCCCCCCCCATATACCAGCATAACTTTGCTTATGTTAATAATATCAGGACCCTGAGATCCTAGTTTTTCAGTGAATAATTGGTTTCCAGAAAAATTAAATAATGTATAAAGTCACATGTCTACTTAGGAGTTAATTTATAATCAGAAACAATGATTATCTACTCATCTACTGGCTTTTCCTGGCCAAAGGCACCTTTAACTTACTTCACATTTTAAGATGAAATAATTTTTTGTTACATGGTGTGCATTACATGTTTTCAAAGATAGAAAAATTATATACGATAGCGTATGTTTTTAAAATAATAGAATTCATTCAAGTACAATTTTTAAAGCAACCATTTTCTAGGTTTGTATTTATGAGAAACCAAATGAATGTCAAGCTCTTGATGTTGGTCTCTTTTATATGATGCTTTAAGAGTGAGAAAAACAAAGCAACAAAAACTGAAAAACCCTTAACATTACATGTTATTTGACAGTTACCAAGTAATTAGGGATTAAATAAGAAAGCTGATGAAAACAATATTTTTGACAGGAATAAGCTCTGAAAAATATTGTCTAAATACATCTACAAAAGTCAAAAATATCTTTGTAGAGATTCAGACTAATACAACAGATTTTCATGCATGCTAAAGTCAATAAAAATAAATTTTCTTACTTTTAAATATAATAATATATTGTGACTGTAATTTTAATATTAGTCTTTTTTCTTTAAGGAAGCTTAGTTTAATATACCAGCACTTTCTCTGCCTTAAGAACTAAGCAAGAATGATCAAAATTGAGAGCTTTAATAAACCTTGGCAAATATCTTCCTGGTAATAATAGAATGAGTCAATGATAATATAAAATAATATACCTGAAGTGTTCTATATTTATAAATAGAATTTAATAAAATCAGACTCTTATGATAACTTTTAACATAGTATTTTTCATTGAATACTTATGTCACTCCTCTTTGGAAAATATAAATGTCAGAAATCTTTAAATGTTCCTTGAGTAATAAAATTTGTGTTATTATTGATTCTAAGATACCAATTATAACACTCATTGATTTAAAGTTCAATATATTATTAACAGGTGGGAACTTCTTTTATAAGTATCTTTGTGTTTAAGAAGGTAAGTCAAGAAACTTGGACTCAAACTTGTATTAACCAAACACTGAGTCATGGTTGGAAGAAATAATCTAGTAAATCAGTTTCTCTCTATCTCTCTAGTTTATCTTTTCTTCTCCAAATGTAAAAATTGAAAAAAATACATGAACTCTTTTTATCATGCTAGAACTAGAAATTTCAGAAAGTTGAAATAGCAAAAAGTTAACAACTCTTTATCTATCTATTGACCTATCTATTATCTACCTACCTTTCAATCTATCACATGTGCATACATATATTTTCTATTTATTTCTTTTTTTAAAAACTGTCATCCATTTTCTGCTCCTGTCATTCTTAGATATGGTTAGCTTACCATTAGAAAATACAATGTTCATTAATTCCTGCAGAAATCTTTGCTTTTACACTTGAGCTCAGAGAAGGATTCTATGTAATCACACTCAAAATATAAGAAAAATATATCGTCTGTGAAAAATACCAAGGCCACTGAGGCTAAAGTACATGGTTTATAGAATATTATGTCTTCCTAAGTAGATGAAAATACAAAAATCAACATTTCATATACTATTTAAGTCTATGTCCTGTTCAAGCAAAATTTTCCTAGCCACTGTCCTTGAAATTTCTTACACAAATTTTTGTAAACAATACATTAAGGCCAACCAGTTACTAAAGTTGTATAATTCTTTCCCTTGGCAGAAAAATGCCAGAGGTAAAATTTCTCCTTAAAATATATCCCGAAGAAGGGGTTATGTTGTCTTAATCATTTCAATGCCCCTATAGATTTCAATATAATGATACTTTGCTTACTTAGTTCTTTGGTAATGAAGCTTCATTAGAGCAGTCAACTCGCTTAAATGAAAGAGACTGGCACAAATTTGGGGGAATTGAAAAGTCTTGGCACCAGACAGGTTAAGGGAGTGTAAGGAGTGGTGCTTTGTTCTCCGCAGGGCAACTGCTGACATATAGCACCCGGGAAACCTATTTGGAAACCTAAGTAGGTCAGAGTAGGCTTCCAGACATTTAGCTAAAGGGGAAAGTCGATTTCCATAACTCAAACAGCTGGAGGCCCTCCTGAAGAGAGACAGGTCACCTGATGATAGAGAGCTCCAGATGGAGACTCCTCTTCCTGTATTCTCATCCATAATGCTCAGTACCACCACTGGTTCAAAGATTTAGGGAAACATGACTCACATCATCTTGGGCAGCATTTCTAATGTAATGTTTACCTTACTTGTAACTGATATATTGATATTACAAATCACACCAGAAAGTAAGAGTCAACACTCACTCTACTTGGTCAGTGGAGAAATAACCATGTTTGATGATTCTCATAACAATACATTATCTAAAAGAACTTATTCTGGGTAATTAAAATATCATGTATTTGAAATCAACATTTTATTTTAATATACAATTTTCCACAGGTAGAACTCGAGGAGAGTTTACTTAAAACTCTGTGCTCCATTTCTACCTCTGGAATATTGGTGGGATAAGAGTTGTCTAGATTTTCCATGGAGGCAAATGCGAAAGCCATCTGTGGAAGAATGCTGTGTCAATTTTCACTATTATGGTGTTATTTATTAAATGCAACAGTCAATATATAATAAAAATAGCTGATGGGATCCCTTTTGCATTGAATAAAACCTTATACTTCTAGGCTAAAGTTGGTCTCTTTGTTTTACTTTGGTGGGTAGAATTCTAAGAATGATCCTCACTGCCCTTGTCCTTGAGTAATTTTCTCCACACGAATGTGGCTAGACCTGGTAAATATGATAAAATGTCACTCCTGTGATTATGTTATACCACATAGTGGTTTTCGATATAGGATGACTCCCTGGGAAAGCCTAATAATAGGTGTGCAAGCCCTTCATAAGCACAGAATATTTTCTGGCTGATGGCAGAAGAGGGATGCAGAGATAGAGTACTACTGATAATATAACAGGGTAGGTCCACACAGATCTCTGGAAGGCCAGAGGCCCCAGTCCCAGGGAACCTGATCTGCCAGAGGCAGTACCTTCCCTTCCCCAGAAGGGTGTGGAGGTGGCAGATTCAAGCAACCTGCCTTCTGTGAAGGGAGGGTTTGCCTGAAGAAGGGAAATTGCCTGAGGCTAAGTATAAACACAAAGCAGTTGGCGCGAGGAGAGAGAGAGCTCCCTGGGTTGAAACCAGAGCTGGAGCTTAATAGCCCACAGTCTTGGGACTGCCAGTTTGTGACTCAGGCTACACAGCACTTGCAAGCGGTCTGGAGTCTGGACCCATGTCCAGGGTGACTTCTACCCATGTCTGGAAAAAGGGGCAAAAACAAACATAGCCATGGGTTACAAAGGCAGATACTCCCACTGGATTCCAGCCCAAGTAGGACATTGAAAGTGTCCTTTTTAAAGCAAAGGGACAGAGAAGTGCTCTTGGGGTTGAGGGTTCCCTTGGGTAGGTACTTTCTGCATCCTCCCCTGCATAGATGGGGAGTATTCAGCTCTCTGGCTTGCCTGGCATCCCCAGGTAGGCACCACTTGAGGAAACTGACAGAGGCTGGCCACGTTTGGAACTTAGGCTTCACAGGGTCAGAAGCCAGCTCCCGGAGGCAGAATGTTGTGCTGGAATGCTTTCCTCAGTGGCTGAGATGCTGAGACCCATTACATCACAGCATGTGGGACCTGGACTGCTTTTCTCTCTCACTGTGAGAGCAGAGCATGGAGGCTGAGAGCAGCACGTGGAGAATAAACAGGGCCGTGAGAGACACACCAACCTGAGGTTCAGACCCCACAGACAGAGCTTGCCCTGCATCTGGAGTGATCTGGCAGTGCTCCTTGGAGACTGGTTGGAGAGAGAGCTGCAAGAGAAAATGGGAATGCTGACCTCGAGAGTGCACACCTGAGAGAAAGAGCCTGGAGCTGCAGGATGGAGTGTGCAGCTGTCTTAAACTCTCAAGGGACAGAGAAGCTGTAATGGGGAACCTGTGGGTTTGGTCTTAGACACTAATGACCCTGGGGGGTGGCTGGTTCACTGTGTTGGGGATGAGGTTGGCTTGCAGCAGAAACATTTTCGGCTCCCTCAAATTGGGTTTCCTGTAGATAAAGACTTATTTCCTTCCTCATGAATCTTTGTGGCATGTGACACATGGTGACACATGGCCATACCCATTTCTGCACCGTAACAATAATACACTGACAATGAGTTCCTAAGAAACAGTTCCCTAAACTTTAGTCATTACGTCAGCAGGCTGTACAAGTTGATGATCATCTATGTAGGCAACACTCTGGACTAAATACCTAGAGTGAGATAAAGATGAATGAAAAGAAGCCTTAGTTCCAATGGCTTCGTGAGCATCAAGAAAAAAGAAATCTGCACTGATGACTCTGTTACATCACTGCAAGTGATAAATGCCTCAAGAGAAGAAAAAACTGAGATAGATGCAGAGTTAACGGGGACAGGGTTTTCTGCAGCGCCTAGAAATGGTCTCAAGGGAGAAGGAGAATTGGAGTTAGGGTCATGCAGGTTACCAAAATACTTTCATACACAGAGAAATTCAATATCTTTACTTAAATAAAGCATTAGATTCTTTAGGGATAAGGTGAGTCACTTAAGCAAAGAGATTTATGATGACATAAATTATTTTCTGGTGTCAAATTACTTTAGTTTGATAGTCTTCATATTTTGTGTTTTTTTCACACTAAAATATTTCTATTCCACTACCAGAATACATAATTTATGAAACATTATTTAATAGCAATGATGATTATATGATAGCAATTATTTACTGTATGCTAGACTCCTTGGATTTAAGCACTTTAAATGACTTTGTCTATAAATGTTTAAACAATATTGGAGATTTGAGAGTTAAATGTTTTCACAATGCTGATGTCACAGTTAGGAATGAAATGCAGTATTTCATCAACCATGTTCTTTGATAAAGTTTTTTTTTTAATTTGAAAAAAAATTAAATTCCAGAGTGTTGCTCTGCAAAATAAAAGGTAAACTTTAGAGACAAAAGGAATAAAAACAATGTAGCCCAGTAGTGTTCTCACTACTCCAGCGAGTAGGAGATGGAGGAGCGGATGCACACTGATGAGACCCAGAGTTCCATGGATGTAGATTTAATCATATCCCTTCCAAAAGCAAAATGCATTCACTCTCTCCCACCATCCTCCCAAATCTCCTCCCATTATGCATCAGATCAAAGACCAAAAATCTCATCATGTAAATCAGGTCTTGGAGCAGATGGGGTTCCTGACTGTAATCCCCTAAATATAGTTCTTGGGATAAAACGTTGTTCAGATTGTGAACCTATAAAACAAAATATAAATTATTGACCTCAATACCATGCAATGGTAAGGCAGATGTATAGGATACGAGTCATAAAATTTCAGGTTAAGAAGCTGTAAATAGGCAAAAAACAAGTCCTTGTTTAGTAGGCGTTCTGATCTAGCTGGAAAAATGTTAGAAATTCCTTTATTAGATGTCAGTGCTTAAAAATAATGACTTGTTGCTCTTTACTCCATACTATGATCCCTTGGATTTATCCTCTGTATCTTCCTGTCTTTTCATGAAAGGCAGCAGGTGTTTGCAGTTACATAGCTTATCCATCTGCCTGCTGCCTGCCTACTATGGTTTGTGAGCCCCAAAATGTGTATGTCAAAATCCTGTCCCCCCTTGTGATGGTATTAGGTGATGGAGGCTGCAGGCTAAGCTTAGATTACCAGCTGGATCATCATGAATGGGATTAGTGCCCTTATCAAAGAGGTCCCACAGACAGGTATTCCACCCCTTTCACCAGGTGAGGACACAGTGAAAAGATGGCCTTCTATGAACCAGGAAGTAAGCTCTCGCCAAACAGCTAACCTGCTGAAATGTTCATCTTGGGCTTCCCGAGCTCCAGAAATATGGAAAATGAATGTTTGCTATTCATAATCCATACAGTTTATGACATTTTTGTTATAATGCCCTTAATAGCCCAAAACACAGCTAGTAGAATTTTGAAGGGCCAACTGCCTCCTTTAGTACTTTCTCTGTCTCTTTCAGTCCAAGCTGGCAATATTTCTGCTGAAATAATTTTCTTAAAAACCTTATGAATATCCTGTGGATTTCAGTGGGGTTCAGTCTGTAGACAAAAATCATTCTCACAATTTTTTTTTAGTTAATCCTTCTATATGTCCTTGTTCAGATGGCTGAAAGACAATGCTCTCGGTGTTCCTAGGATGAATGAGAGGATCTGCCAGGCACATGTATGAATTTCTGCAGTGGCCCTTTGTGAGATTGAACTCTCATTTTTCTAAATTCTGAGGTTATAGGTAGAGGTTGTGTAGATGCATCTCAGGTTTTCTGGATGACATGCTTTTGGAGGACATTTCTGAATTTTAGCATTCCTTGCTATCTGGAAAGTCCACTTTAAAACCATCAAGATCTGGTTTTCTTTCTTTTCTTTTTTTAAACACATGTCTTCAGTTTAACTCTCTCATATTTGACTAAATGCAGCAAGAAGAAATCAGGTGGCACTTGAACACTCTGCTCAGAAAATCTCTTTAACTAAATAGAAAAGCTCACCCATTACAAGTTTTGTTTCCCACATAATTCAGGAGGCAGTTTTGCTAAGCTTTCTGCCACAGTGTGACAAGGACACCCCTTCCTTCATTTTCCAATAATATATCCCTCTTTCGATTTTGAAGTCCTGATGCAGCGTCCTTAAAGGTCAGACTTTTAACTAACGATTTATTCAAGAAAATGTATGGTTTGTCTGTAATGCCTTCCAGACTCTGCCCAATGTCCAGTTCCAATGCCACTTCCATATTTTGAAGTATTCCTTACAGCAGCACCCCACTTACAGATATTAAAATGTGTGGTGGTTTCCAGTTGCTGTATAACAAATGATCACACGTGTAGGGGTGCCAAACACCACTGATTTCACACGTCCTGTAAGTCAGGAGTCCAGGCATGTCTTACTGTAGACCTTCAATTAGGATCTCCCAATGGGGCATTCCCAACGCTGGCCCAGTGGGGTTTTTATCAGAATACTCGCCTACAGGACAATCTGCTTCCCCAGTCAGGTGGCTGTTGGCAGCCTTCCTTCCACATGGATACTGAGTTTATGAGAGAAATTTCTGGTTCCCTCACTTTATTTAGGTCTCTGCTCAAATGTTACCTCATTAGAAAGACTTTCTGAAACTACCCAGTCTGAGACAAGGCTTCCTGTCCATCCTGCTCTTTTGTTATTGTTCTATCACTTCTCGTCATGTTATATATTCATTTGTCTGTATTCATTGTGTGCATTTATTTGTCTAATTTTGCCATATCTCTTTGCTTATTCACATGTACGTTCTCTTAGGGAAGGGCTTCATTACTTCATCGTTATTATTCATTCACTGCTTCTTACCTGATTAGCTACGAAAATGATTCCTAAATGCCATGAACATAAAGATTATTTACTGAATTAATGAATGGAAATCAGTCTGCTGGTGTCTAATTAGTGAGTTATTAGACAAAAATAATAAGATACTTAAAATTAAAAAAATAAAAGTTATCTGCATCAAAATTCTAGGAATCTTTCTAAGTGCATTTCAAGGAAAATTCATAGAAATAAATCCCACTATTAAAAAATTATAAAATATTTAAATTGTGAGACATTACTAACTACAGATCAACCTTTTAAAGTTGTAGGAAACAATATTTGGCCTCTATAAAGTACAACAGTTTATGCCTTAAAGTACATATACCATCTCTGAAGGAAGTGAAATATGATTGCATTCAAATTTTTGAATGCAAAAAACACGAAGCACGCCTAGAAACACATGGGCCTTTAAGAATCTGAGAAAAAGATTATTTGCAGTGGCTCTGAGGATGTTGTAGACCTAAGGATTTGCTTAAAATCTTTATAGATTTCTGCATTCCATGTTTTAAAAACCATCTGACAACAATGAATATTAATGATAAACAAATACCTAAATGTTTATCTCATTCATATTGCGTTTCATTTCTGTGGAGTAAATATATATATAATTTAAACAATGAGTGTGCTCATAAAGGGGTATGGCTCAATGTGTGTCTGCTTGTGCATGAGTGTGTGTGTGTGTACTCACATGAGAGCAGCCTGAGATATGATAAGAGATATAAGAGTATTGAATGAGGTAATAGTTATTTTCGGAGCACCGTGAAAGCAGAAAGAATGCATCCTGCCCACAGCTCTAAACGTCTTTGAAAATTACTGAGCTGTCTGAATACAGAATATCTGTGCTAAAAAGATATCTGCAACCAACACTTCAAACCCACCAGTTGTGTACAATTCTTTAATTTTATTTAAAAAAGTAGTTTTCTTCTAAGTAAGAAGTCATAATTGTTCACTAGTTTCAGTGTTTTAAAAGAAGCAGTGGTAAACATTATTGATAAACTTAGTATTTAAACATCATTCAAGTAATTCTGGACCGTAGAATTATTTCACATTCCAGCCCACAGTAAACATTTGCTTGTGACACAAGATCAGTGAGTAGGATGACTTGTATGCAGTTTTGGCTGTGATCCTGCCTTGTTGAATATATTTTGACAATTTAATCAGTGTGGTTGTATTATTTTTTTCTTTTTAAATAAGCACAGTGGAACAGATATATTCTATACTTCCTTCCTGCTCCACCATTATATGCATTCAATTTTTTTATTTTTGAATTAAGTCCCATTTGGTAATAATTTTCAGTAACTCATGAAATGAAGTTTAAAATAGATTTTAACTGGAAAAAGAAAAAAGTTAAAATACTCTAGTATAGAACTATACTGGTTTAAATTTGCATTTCCACCCCTGGATGGCGTGGCTCAGTGGATTGTGTGCCAGTCTGTGAACCAAAGGGTCTCCAATTTGATTCCCAGTCAGGGCACATGCCTGGGTTGCAGGCCAAGTCCCCAGTGGGGGGTCACATCAGAGGCAACCACACATTGATGTTTCTCTCCCTCTTTTTCTCCCTCCCTTCCCCTCTCTCTCAAAACAATAAATAAAATTTTTTAAAACACAAAAATAAATAAAATTGCATTTCTATAGGGAATTAGGTCACTAGTTTTAGTAAGGCATTTCAACATTTTTGAGACATTTCAACACCCTGGAATTAAGCAGCAAATTAAAATTTTGAGGAAAGAATAATTTTAGTATTTAAGTATATTAGAATCATATTAAGTATAAACATAAAAATTATAGTTTTAATGACATACACTGTTTTTTAATTTGTGATTATCAGATAAAACACAACATAATTAGTACATTTTCTAAGTATAGATCAACTTGACAGTAGAATTAATATTCAAAATTCATAACAGTTACTTGATGTGATATTTGCCTCCTAATTGTCATCATATATTATAAGTGTGTCATATTTTAAATTTCTTAACTTGTGTAGGAAGTATAGAAAAATTTATACCAAGCTATTAATTTTAATAGAAATTAAATTTCACTCCAGTCTAAGGAATTGATGTGACCTTGGGCAATAAATTTCCATATATAAGCTTCAATCTCTCCATTTTTTTTACTGTTAAAAACTGTACTTAGACTCATTTGAAAAAATAAATTGACCCATTTTTTAAAATTAAAATCAACATTAATAATAGTGGTCACTTCCTTAATATCACATATTTTTAGGTATTTTAAATAACATATTACTATTATCAAGTCACAGAATACTAAATGGAAGTAGGTACAATTTTAAAGCTGGTGACTTATTTAGATATAATCTATAGAATTCATCAAGTTTTATGTATTTTTAATACTCTTATATATCACTTATTACATTCCAAACACAATCAGAGTGCTCAGTGGTGCTAGCTAATTTAATTTGTAAAGCAGCCCTATGAAGGACATGCTATTGCTCATCTCCACTGGATAGGCATTGATGCCAAGGTCTGAGAACTTCAAGTGCATTGCACCAGGTCTTGAGACCAATGGTAGAGACAACATTTAAAATCCTCAGCTTCTGCTCTTATTCACTCTATGAAGCATCTCTTCAACAGCCAATGAAAACAAGCTTTATGATTTAGTCTTGGAGCTATTTAGTGGAAAACCTAACATAAGCAACATTCTCCCAGATCACTCTAATATGTCATAAATTGGGAGGAAATAGGGCTAAATCATTCAGGAAAATCATTTTCCTAATATGAAGTATCTCTGACTTCTGTTCACTTATTACACATTTGTTCACAAAATGTGTAATATTTGTTCACAAAAACTTATTACAGTTTTTTCAGAAGAGGAAGATAAACACCTTAAAACAAAACAAAACAAAACAAAAAATAAACCTTACCTGTGTTTCCCAGTATTTATTGAATTATACTATTTTTTTATACAATGATCTAGGTTAACCTGACATAAAGAAAGAAGGAGTAAGAACAATAGGAGGAGGTTAGGTGGAGGAAATTATGAACAGTGAAATCACATGTTAAAGAACAAATATGTGTTTTTAATTTTGTAATCATAGAAATGAGTACAATTAAGGGCACACTTGCTGGAAGGTTTCTTCATTATGTAGTTCCAAGACAGCATCCCAACCAAAACTGATGTATACCTTTGTCCCCACCCCCCAAATAATCTGCATTTGTGTTTTTCTAGAATATAGAAAGCATAGATGAAAAATAGAAAACAATACCTCACATATCAGGCAGCCGTAACTGTATTATGGTATATTTTTTATGCATGCATTGTGTTAGGAAATACCATAGGGTTGATTCAAACTGTGGTGCTATGTGTCATTCATTTAAAGGAGTTTCCTCAAAAAATTAAAAATGGAACTGCCTTGTGACCCAGCGATTCCACTTCCAGGAATAAATCCTAAGAAACTCAAAATGTTAATTCAAAATAATACGTGCACACCTATGTTCATTACAGTGCTATTTACAATTGCCAAGATTTGGAAGAAGCCCAAGTATCCATCAGTAGATGAATGGATAAAACAACCATGGTACATTTACATAATGCAATACTACTCACCCATAAAAAAGAACAAAATATTACCCTTTGTGAAAGCCTGGATAAATTTGGAGAGCATTGTGCTAAGTGAAATAAGCTAGTCAGGGAAAGACAAGTACTTTATTTCACTGTTATGTGAAATCTAATGAACAAACTAGAAATGGACTCATAGATAGAGAACAGACTGACAGCTGTCAGAGCGGAGGGTAGTTCAGGGCCTGGGTGAAAACTGTGCAGAGATTAAGTAAAAACCCCTCATAGACACAAACAGCAGTATGGTGGTTACCAGAGGGAAAGCGGGGAGTGAGGAGGTTGAAGAGGGTAAAAGAGGGATAAATGGGGGAGGAAGGAGACTTGACTTGGGATGGTGAACACACAATACAATATACAGATGACGTATTATAGAAGTGCAAACCTGAAATCTATATAGTTTTATTAAACAATGTCACCCCAATAAATTCCAGACAGCAAAAAAATAAAAATAAAATAAAGGATGTCACACACTGCCACTTAACCCTAGTCAATTGTTGTGCAAGAGTATGCAAGTGATACATGTCTGGTTTTGACTTTATGCAAATTATACAACATCAAAATGTAGGACCTTTCGTGTGTGGGAGGATGATAAACCACACCTATCAGGACACCAGCTCCAGACTACTTTTCCATGCAGATTTTAACCTCTTTGATAAATAATCTAAGCTAGAGACTTGGCTGTGTTTTTATTGGTTGGAAGGTGACCACATGCTTTTATGAAACTTTATTTAAAATTATCAAAATCTATTTTCTGGAAAAGCAACGTGGAGGTATATAAGAAGTATTGTTGAATGCATGGCAATTTGCAACACATATTTTTATAGTTGGAAAGTAGGCATAAATATTACTTCCATAGTTTTAAAAAATAGATTAAATCTGTTCTTGCTTAAATTAATTACACTATTGTGCACTCACATTTACCTAAACTAATATTTAAAGATGGAAACAATTGAAAGTAAAACTGAATTAAACTAAGGTATTATTCTCTGCTGTGTGCTGATGGTTTGTAATTGACCAGATATGCAAATATCAATCTACAAATGCAATAAGCTATGCGTACAAAATGGATCAAACATAAAATGCTTAAGACAATGTCATTAAAATGTAAGATGATGCTGTGTAAAAAGATTGAGCTCAATTTTATAATAAATAAGGTAATAAAATGTAATAGCTTTTAAAAGGTATTTGTGAAATGACATTGTGAATCTCATAGAAACATTTTATATAAATGTGTCTTATAAATTTGAACATTCAAAATCGTCATGATTTAGGAAGAAGTTAGTGACTTAACAATGTGTATTAGAATCTAGATCTATAATTGTTATTTGATGGCTTACCTGCACACCGTCTCATATCTGGGTGTTATTATTATCATCTTGCCTATATAACGTTAGGATAATTGAATAATTTTAAAGTGAATGTAGAGTGTAGTGTCTAAGGCTCAAATGTATCCCTCAAGGAATGTAAGACTCAAGTGTCCTTTTTGCTCTTAAAGCCCAATTCCTATACCTTTGGATTTTAAAAACTATCCACCTCACATTTTATTCCCTCCTTCACCCAAGAGAAAAACAAGTTATATGAGAAAGATATCTTAGCAGTAAATACATGTGTGTGTTTATATATAGATATAGATATATAAAATGTCTTTTATAGGGATGTATATTTGAAAGTGAGGGCTGCTTAGAACTTTGCAGCCCTTCTCTTAACTAAAATCGTAATGAAAATTCCATGGACCTACTACTGAAGCAAAGACACCTCAGGTGTGGCATGCTGTGGTGTGTGGGCTTGTGTTTAAAATCAGACTCTCATACTATATAGACTCCTGCACTATAATCCATTATCTCTTTTAACCAGGATAATGGGCTATATATTTTTTCAGGGATGACAATTTGAGCTACAATACTTCACATTGATCCTGAATGAGAGTCAATACTTAAACATATCTGGGCTTAAGTTTCCTCATTTGCTCTGAGAATTCCATATATATAAAGTCTCCATACTACAGTGTAAGACATAGTAGATTGTTCAAAAACTATCTCAAACTCTAGAAGCCAAAGCTACCAACACTAGAAGGAGGGGAAGTATGAGCTAAGTGTTCTAGGTCCATCTTAAAGCAGAGAAGTGTGTGGAATGAGAGATGAAATTAGACTTATATTTTATATGTAGAGGATGACCAAACACAGGTTCAGATTTAAATTAGGGCCAGACTTTATAAGACTTTGAAATTAATGAAAGTTATTAGTCATTGTTTCCCATTCACTTTAGTAATGCCAGATAACACAATTGGTAGATGCTGAGAGCAATTCTCAAAAAAAGGGAGAAGTTATTTTTAAAATTTTCTTCTTTCATCCTTTTAAAAAGTCTTTAAATAGGCACAATGAGACAAGTTGGTAGGATTTTTCACACTTCCTTACACTTGTCCCTGCCTTTATACTTTTTAATTTAAATTTAAGTCTGGGAGATGACAGGGTATTGTAAACTCTTCAATGCTTGAAATTCTACCCAACATTTATCTGAAATATAGCCCTCTTCTGTTTTTTTATCTCTTCTACCCTAATGGGTTGCTTTAGCATAAAGGCCAATATATTTAAAACAATGAATCATTAGTAGTAATTTCTGACAGATTTTCAAAAGGAATCCCCCCAGACAGGCAAGAGTCCCTTCATCCTATTACAGAACATCTGGCTACCTTGGCCTTGCCTGGTCAGAAAAAGCCTTCAGCTAAAACTCTGTGTTGGAAAATCAATTACAAACAGAGGGTTGTGGGTTTTGTTAGAGTTTGGAAAGCAATATGAATAAAGTCAGATCATTGGGAGTTTTACAGTGCTTTTCTCTAGTAGAGAAAAATGGGAATTTTTTGTCCTCCCCACTGAGGTTCCCTGAACTTTCAAAATTAACGCTGAAAATAAAGTATGGTCTGACTGAACTTATCAAATGTAGTAGGATCATTCAAGGGTCACGCACTGTACTGTGGAGGCTTTCTAGATCTCGGAATTCTTAGAACAGATCAGGAAACCATAACCTTGAGGTGTAAACAGGGAATCAATAGAATGTAGGCCTTTATTCACACTGCAGCAAATACAGAGGAGCATAAAACATAGTTCTTATCTTTAAGGAGTTTGTAGAGTGGGGAAAACTGAATGCTATAGTTAGGAAAAGAAACACATGGAATTCTTTGATACTTGGAGGGAGGGGAGAACACTGGCAGGTGAGGGGACTTCAGAGGCTTTGGGAAAGGAGATCGTGTTTTAGCTGTTCTGTGCCGAGAGAATCTCTACTTTTGGAAGGACAAAGGGCAGCCGCTGGAGGGTGTCTCAGACGGAACAAAACCGAGGTCAGAGGTGTGAGGTAGAGAGAGACTCCTGACATTTTTTTCTGCTTTGCAAAAAAAGGTAATGATGACAGTGGTGATAAGATCATCCACTGTGGGTTTAAACTGTTAAACAGCAAACTCAGGACATGCTATCACACTCCGGAGGAATGTCTAAAAGTATGTCATAAGAAGCAGCATAAGGTCAGCGGATTCTGTGCTTCAGGGAAAACTTTATGTGGCAATTTAGCTGGAATTAGCTCTATTCTGGCCAAAAGCCACAAGCCCTTGAGGTATTATTAGAGAAAGCTACCTGACTAATCAACCAAGCTAACACTGTGGCTACGATTCTGGGGCTCCACTGGGTTGATCCGAGCAATCAGTGACCCTACAGAATGAATCTGCGTGAGGCCTAATTCAGCCAGCATGGTGTTTATGTTCTACTTTCTCCAAATTGGAAGAATGCAGAATTAGGTTTGCTAGTTTGCTCACTTGTTTCCATAGACTTTTGCATTTGTTTTTTCTGGGTTTGTTTTTGTTTTGCTCTTTCTTGGTTTTTTTCTCTATCTTTGTGTAGGACTAGGAAAACATCTGTCTTGTTAACATATTTTCTGGATTGTTTTTAATGGTCCTCTTAATTTTTCTAATATTTTCTTCAATCGGCCCCAAACATGAACAGACCAAGACATGCCATAAATACTCTTAAGGCAATTTAAAAAGAGAATAGAAAGCAGGGGACTAGAGTTGGAAGCCAGTGATGGGAAATGCAGACATTGGTCTGAACACTGTCAACAGCAAGGGATTCAGGCCTGGGGGCCATAATGGGGTCTTAGGGGCACTTCACAGCCCACCTGGATCTCCATTAACCACCCATGACTGAAGTCCTGCTTACAGCAGCCAACTACTTTTGAACTTCTACCATGTTTCAGGAATTATGCAGATGAATAATGTATGGTCTATCCTCTCAACTTGCTTATAGTGTAATTTAAGCCTGGCCGAGTGAATAAAACAGGTAGTTTCAAGCAAGTTCAATGACAAGGTTATGAACAGGGAACTTCTGTAGCCTTGAGGGAAGAGCTCAGGAAAATGTTCCTGGACAGAACAGTACCTGAACTGAGATGCATCACCTCTATGGCAAAGTTAGATTTGCTTCAGTTGAGATTAATGGCATCAGCTAATATCTATCCTTTACTATGTAACTTTACATATAGAATATGTATGTTCTATATTTACACATACGCCTAAATGTTCCATATGCACATGAATGGGTAAACATCTGCATATGGGTGCATTTTTAATACATAGGTATATACAACCATAAATATATAATTGACATTTTTCTTAGAGTTTCACTGGAACATGGATTTTAGGGAATGATGGAAGACCTTAATTTAGTTTGGCTCTTGTTTTGCAAAATTATCCCTATGCACTCTCGTGACAAGAAATCATGGAGAAAATACGTTTTACTCCAACCCTTTCAAAGTCTTTTAAGGGTTATAGTCCACATATATCATAGTCAGAAGAGCCAAGGGCTCACCAGAAATGCGCTGTTGGATGGCGAATAATCCAGGAAGCTTTGAACAAATTTTGAAAAACGGCTGGGTAGTCCTGTGGCCACCACCAGGGGGCTCAGCAGGAATTGTTCTCTGAAGGATACCCCATACTCTGGTTACTGAAATTGCAATTTAAAATATTTTGCCATAGAAAGGGCTGGGGAGAAGATGAGAAACCCAAGCAGGTTTTTTAAAAAAGGCTGCCAGGAGCAGTTACTAAGAAGTTGTTACCAAAGCTCTAGACCATCCGGAGATTAGGACAGGGCACCCATGCTAATCAAAGCCCCTCCTAAATTCACCAAACAGCTCTTGGAGCCTGATTCCAGCCTGTTCCCATCATGATCATATTTCCTACATCAGAACCTGAGATTTAGTACCATCTGACTTTTTTTTTTACAAATTAAAAATGCATTTTTAAAAATTTTATTGATTATGCTATTACAGTTGTTCTATTCCCCCCTTCATTCCCCTCCACCCTGCACCCCTGCCCCCACAATTCCCCCCTTTAGTTTATGACCATGTGTCTCAAGTTCTTTAGATTCTATATTTCCCATGCTATTCTTGCCCCCCATCTATTTTCTACATACCGTCTATGCTACTTATTTTCTGTAACTTCTCCCCCCTTCTCCTCCTCCCACTCCCCTGTTGCTAATCCTCCATGAGATCTTTATTTCTATGTTTCTGCTCCTGATCTAGCTGTCCTTTTAGTTTTCTTTTGTTTTAGGTGTGGTTGTTAATAACTGTAAGTTTGCCGTCCTTTCACTGTTCATCTTTTTTATCTTCTTTTTCTTAGGTAAGCCCCTTTAACATTTCGTGTAATAAGGCTTGGTGATGATGAACTCCTTGGATTTGATCTTATCTGAGAAGCACTTTATCTGTCCTTCCATTCTAAATGAAAGTTTTGCTGGATAGAGTAATCTTGGTTGTAGGTCTTTGGATTTCATGACTTGGAAAACCTCTTTGCAGCCCCTTCTTGCCTGTAAGTTCTCTCTTGAGAAATCCACTGACAGTCTGATGGGAACTCCTTTGAAGGTGACTGTCCCTTTATCTCTTGCTGCTTCTTTTTTGATAAGTATGTCAGAGATAAAGCATTAACACACAACACTGACTTCCACACTAACACACTTCTTTAATTTTACTGCTGTCCTCTGCCCCTTTGTTCTCACAGCAGCGGTAAGAATTGTGAAGGCTAGTTCATGTTCATGTGGACAGTACAAACATCATAGCAGAAGATGGGAGAACTTAATTTATGGGTTTAACATAGATTCAGCAAATCACTTTGCTGTAAGACATATTATTATATGAAGTAGGAGGAGCCATTATGAAAAAAATCAACATTAAAGTTGCTTATATAGAAATGAACAGCACGTTGATTATTTATTAACAGCTGTTTATTGAATGTGATTTTAACCCTAAGGAATTAATCCATCCTGGTCCCTGTCCCATAATCGTACATCTGATTAAATGTGTCAAATGGTCATAGTCTGATAAAGCACCTTATCAATCATTTATTTGTGCCAACTTCTTTCCCTTCCCAGTCTTTTGCTTGGATTCTTCCTTCAGGTGATAAATCCCTGCCCGTTTTCTTTTTGGTTAAGTCACAATCCAAACATGTCTTGTACAGTTTCTACTTTTCTAAAATATCCTCCACAACTCCTTGGACACATACTGATCTATTTTTGTCCTTGAATTTATGTTGTTTGAATCCTTTGCAATTACACATCTTATCTGATTACTTACTACCTAGTTATTAGCTCTACTCTGTCTCAGCAAGGTCTCAGCTCCTATTTTAATAAATCCCTAGAAAAATAAAATTAAAATATTAAGAAAAGTGCTTTGATGCCCTGGCTGGTGTAGCTCAGTGGATTGAACATGGGCCTGCGAACCAGACAGTCGTGGTTCGATTCCCAGTCAGGGCACATGCCTGGGTTGCAGGCCAGTTCCCAGCAGGGGACACGTGAGAGGCAACCATACATTGATATTTCTCTCCCTCTTTCTCCTCTCCTTCCTTTCCCCTCTAAAAGATAAATAAATAAAATCTTTAAAAAAAGTTCTTTGTTGTTTTTCAAATGAAATCCCAACGTGCACTGAACTTTTATGAAGTCTAAAATGTTGACTACTTTATTCACCTCTGAATCATTTCACCATCATCGCAAAGTAAAGGTTCAGTAAATGGCTATGAAATCAATGAAGATGTTGATTACCCTATTTCTTATGATTCAATAATGTAATTTCTGAGAGCCTAGGTTTACTGTACCAAACACAGAAGTTTTACAACTTTACACCTTTCTCCACATTAGAAAGAAGAAAAATGTTTGAGAATTATGCCTCGGTCCCAACTCTAGCAGCAAGTGTATTTGTGTTTCATGATCTACTATTTGATTCGGCCCATGAAACTACAGTGTGGGAGGAAATCAGGTTGTTTGGTACCAGTACAGAGGTATTATCCAAGTTTTATTGGATGTTACCAATTTCAGTGATGAACCAGTAGTTTATCTGAAAACCAGTAGTTCAGGAACTGTGTGGAAACATAAGTGTCTTGGAGTTCTTTGCTTATAGGCAAATTAAACTTTTAACAGTTACAATTTTTAATTACAACCTAAAAACAGAAGAGCCTAAATTATTTTCTTAAAGGTTATGAACTTACTGCGTATACTATGGAAGACTTAGATTATCACAATGCACTTCTCGTGAAAAGAAGGTAAAATAGCTATTTAATTGTGTTAACTCAAAAACTTGGAACATACCTCCTCTATATATAATGTGAAAATATTTTAGGAATGTGAACCTAACGAAATTAGCTTTTAATAATGATCATTAACTTTTAGAAACTGTTGCAGGCTTGTCCACTCATGAACATAGAAGTTCGCATCCAAGGATCATCCAAGATACTGAAACTAAACATCATTTATCATACTTGGCTCATCTACAAGGATTGCATTTTTATAATTGACAGTCAGCGAAAGACCAGTTTAGTTTGAGTGAATTTAATAATAGAAAGAACTTTTCACTATGTCACTCTGATTTAATATATTAAATTTGTTCAAAATCATGAGAAAAATAATTTTACTCTAAGTCGAACGCTGTAAGGTGAGAAAGAATGAATATTGCTTTCTTTCCAATTACCAGTTTGTCTCAATCAAATGAGTCAGAAAGTGTTCTACCTTTTGGTTATAATATTTATTCCATATGAAGACCGAGGAAAGGACACAAGATTCCTACTAAACATGATCTCAGGCTTTTATTTGTCCCCAAACTCTATGTTCCAAAAATCTTATCTTAAACCTCTTTTACCAATACCAAATGTGATCTTTGTCATCTGAATCAATGGTGATAGTTATTCTAAATTGATTAAATATGAGTTTTTTAATCTAAATATAGCTACAGTATTTAAGAGTTCTAAGATAAAGTAGAAAAGCAGTAAATAAAAGCTATTTTTGATCCGCTTGGTAACATATGAGTATTAATAAAACCATTAAACAAATATCCCTGTTTTATTATTTTAAGTGCCCAGAACATTATTTAGATGCTTTCATTATTTCTTATATTTTCTATTTTAAAGCTTTATTTTGTATTAGAGACAGAAATATGGGTCTTGGATAGCTGAGAGACTTATAATCACCAATATTTTGTTCAGAGACTAAAATCCTGGTTTCTTAATCTAAATCTTTTCTTAAAACTCACTATTGTTCCATGAAACACAACAGCAATTATGCTGCATGTCCACTATTCTTTGTGTTATAAGAATTCTAATTACCGTGGAAATAAGTGATTAACAACCTTTAAATTATGATCACAGAACTGAAAGAAACTTTTTAAAAATTCTTCTGTTTTCTATATGCTTATTTCTATGAAAACATTAGCACTGACTGAGGCGGGTCTTTGTCTTTCCTTTTTGACAACAAGCAGAATACTTATGTCTAATTGTTTTCCCTTTCCCTTCATTAGAAATGATACACTTTCATCAGATAAGATCAAATTCAAGGTGTTCATCATCATCAAGCCCTTATTATATGAAATGTTAAAGGGACTTATCTAAGAAAAAGAAGTTAAAAAAACATGAACAGTGAAAGGACAGCAAACTCACAGTTATTAACAACCACACCTAAAACAAAAGCAAACTAAAAGGACAGCTAGATCAGGAGTGGAAACATAGAAATTAAGATCTCAAGGAGGGTTAGCAACAGGGGAGTGGGAGGAGGAGAAGGGGGAAGAAGGTACAGAAAATAAGTAGCACAGATGGTAGATAGAAAATCGATGGGGGGGCAAGAATAGTATGGGAAATATAGAAGCTAAAGAACTTGAGACACATGGTCATAAACTAAAGGGGGAGTAATGGTGGGGATGGGGGTAGGGTGGAGGGGAATGAAGGGGGGAATAGAACAACTGTAATGGCATAATCAATAAAAAATAAATTAAAAAAAAAGAAATGATACACTTTCATGCTAGTGAAAGGAAAACCAGATTTAACTGAACAAAAGCAAAAAAGTGCTTTACGACAGAGCTTAGCTATCTTTATCTTACATCATAAGAATGAATTTGATTTTACTTGCATGCTCCATCAATAACTCCAGCCTAATGAATTCCTCTGATGATTAAGCTGTTTTATATTTTGAAAAATTTTAAATAATTTTAGGGGGAATAGGAAAGGGGGAAAATTAAAGACCTGATTAGGGTCTTTTATGATTGTTCATTTAAAGAGCTTCAAAATATTGTGGCAAAGATAAAATGTATTCACATATAACTCATGTTAGAAAATTTTTATTTAAAATAGTAACTAATAATTTTCTGTCATTCCTATTTCAATTGATAGAAGATGGTAATATGGAGGATTGAAAAGTAGACAAAACAATGTAAAGCCATATTATTTTGCTCACCTCAGTCTTTGGATATATGCTTAATCTCCAGGGATTTCCAATTCCTTTCTGTTCTTCCCACTGTTTGGAAGCTTATGCAGGCTGTAATACTTTCTCAATGATTATAGGCATGACATTTTTGATTAGCTAGAACTTATAAATACATTTATATATACATGATCTACCTACCTACCTGCCTGTCTGTATATTTTAGTAGTAACTTTAGTGACATATTTTCTATAATTTCAATTTGAAAGTAAATGTAGCTGGATGTAATCAAGGATCAATTATAAAGATAAAAATTTACAAAGATAAAAATATAAGATTTTAAAACTTTTTTAATAAATAAAGCTTTAAAGAATATTTGTCTAAAGTGGTATCCTGAATAATTACCGGTAGGAGCAGAGGGTATAGTTGTAAGACAAAGTACTCTGTATTGAATAAATGAATTAGATTAGGTTGAGTAGTGATTCCTCCCAGGAAAAAGAACATTTGTGTGAGAGGATGTGCATTGTTTTAATACCTCAAGACATATAAGACTAGAAATAGAAAAGAAGGAAATCAAACTGGCAGATACTGTGTAATGGAATTGAAAGAGGAAGTACAATGTTATTCATTGAAATGAATAAATTCCAGGCAGAACTGTTTGTGAGTTGAAAGATAAACTTTCTAAAAGGAAGTTGTCTCTGATTTAATTGTGATAGACTTTAGTAATTCCGTAAATGATATTTTTATTTCAAACATATAATCAGGGAGACGAATAATGATTTCAAGGAAGAGGGTTCTTAGTCGTTCCTTATTCTTCTGTTGTGAGTTACGCGTGTGGGTGTGCATACACACATACCTTGATTTTGTTTTCTAAAATATTTCTTTTTGTTCTCATTTACACTCTCAGGAATCACTTGGCAAAGCTTTCACTTTTAATTTTCTGTCATTAAAAGATAAACTGGGCATATTAAAAACATTAAGATTTTATTTGATCAAAAATCTATTGGAATTGGTCAGCACCAAACTTGCTGGTGGTTAAAAATTCGTCATAGATAGTGGCAAGGGGAGTGACACAGAAAAAGTGTGCAAACAAAGAAAGGAAATTATTGAGTTGCTGTATCATGGGTATCAAAATCGTTTTCCCTGGGGGCCATATCTGCTTCACAGTTGCCTTCGAAGGGCCGAAATAATTTTAAGACTGTATAAATGTAACTACTCCTTAACCGTTAAGGAGCTGAAATTACAATTTGGCCCTTTGAAGGCAACTGCCAGGCTGATATGGCCCCTGGTGAAAATGAGTTTGACACCCCTGGGCTATAGCCTGAAGCTCAATGGCCTGTTGGAATTGGTTATCCTTAGGTTTTTGTTTGCTTAGTAGTACCACCTCACCATAATGACCCCTTGCATTTAACACCCTCTTGTAAAATTTAATTTCTTGATCACGTAATGACATCAGAGGTTTCTGATTATATTAAATAATTGATTAATTAATGATTAAAATTAATGCTATTACTAATATCAACCAGTGAGTACTGTAATATAATTTTAATTGTTTAATTAATTAAATATGTTTTTTCTGTTGTCTTCTCAATGTTTTTTTAGTTTTTTAGAGGGGAGAGTGGCGTCAAAGACAAAGTCAAACACCAATTAAATGAGAAAGAATGTATTTCGATCAGTAACATGCTGTTGCAAATAGGAAGAGTCTAAGGTGAACTGAACTGAGTTGTGCAGAGGTGACCGGGCATTTTAAAAGGAGAATGAGGGGCTGGAGAGTGTGGTAAATGCTCATTAAAGTCAGGGAGGCAAAACTTTACCAGAAAGTGGAAAAGGGAGTTTAGTCCACATGAAATGCATGTGAATTTCTAGCAGGCAATGATCAAGTTAGGCTCCTGCCCTCCCGTAAGGACAGAGAGATGGGCCCTATCTGCAGTTGTTTGCTGGAAAAAACAGCACATCCTTTGGACAGCCTTGAGTTTTCCTAGGTAGGTACTTAAAGTGAGACTAGGCTCATTTCAGGATATTGCCTCGAGTTGTTAGACACTATGTCCATGTATTTTTTCCCAAGTCTTTATAGGCCAAGGTATAAGACCAGTCAAAGAAGGCTTCAGAGGACCCCGCTAGACTTTGGACAGGAGAAGGAGCTTTGTCAGTGAGTTCATGACGTGTCTTTGCTAAAACTAGTGCCAAACATTGTGATGGTAAAATTTACTTTTCAGCTTGGAAAGGGTATGGGTTCTGGTTATTTGGTCAAACACTAGTCTAGGTGTTGCTGTGCAGGTGTTTTGCAGGTGCGATTAAAATTTGCAATTGCTTTGGGTAGATTACCTATGATGGTGTAGGGAGCCCTCTCAGCTATGTCTCTAAGTGAAGACTGGTTTTCCTGAGGAAGAGAAATTCTATCATTTAAAATACCGCTTGACTTCCAGTTTGTCAGCCTGACCTACAAATATTGGACTTAACAGCCCCCAAAATCATGTAAGCCAATTCATTAAAATAAATTTGTCTTATCTCTCATTCTCTCTCTCTCTCTAGTTCTCTCTCTCCCTCTGGACAATATTCTATTGTTTCTATTTCCCCTGGTGTTAAAGATAAATGGAGGTATATTAAAAATTAAAGAGTTAATTTAAGGAAAACTTATTCAAATGAAGATGCTCCTAATCTAACACACAGAAAAGAATTTCAAGGAGCTGTAGAAAATGAAAAAATATTACACAAAAGCCAAAACTTTTTTAGGCAGAAGGCAGTAGGAATGGGGAAGTTATTCTAGACAAAAACAAACAAGAGCAACACAGACGGCTGCTTATACAAGATTACTTTTCTTTAGGTGACGACAGCAGTCGTCAGGAATATCACCTAACTAGTGCTCTAGTGCTGATCAAGCAATTCTTGACTGACTGGCTTTAGCTTCCATTTCTGGGTAAGCCAAAACTGTAATTAAGTCCTACTTTGGTGATCTGGAGTTTAGCATAAGTGACTCCATATTAGGCTTATTGTTTTTTTTTTTTTAACAATGGAGAATTCTGGCTAATAAGACCCTGGTTAATTCTTTGACCAAAATTCTAGTCAAATGACCAACCCAGAGTCAGCTTCTGGTTTTGCAGATCAGATGAGCTAACATAAGCAATACAATTTTATTAGGAGAATATTGCATAATATTCTGCTGGCAACACATAAAGTATTGAGAGTTCCTGAGACTACTCAATTCTTTATACAAATTTTAAACCATCTTCCTATTGGCACTAAGGGAGTAAGTCGCTAAGGTAGAGAAAGTTGTTTCATGTTAAAAAAATGTTATCTGTTTTGGGAAAACTAAAACTCTTACTGAGACATCAAAAAGGAATGAGAAACAACACGTTGATGTGAAGCTGACTTCTCTGGAACGTCTCCAGGTTTGTTCCATTTGTTATTCTCTCTAGGTTTCTGCTAATCCCTACTTCCCTATTCTCATTAGCACCTAATGCTTCAGAAGTGTCCTCTTCAATTTTTCAATCTATTGCCTCTCAGCAAAGAAATTGTTCCTAAAGGACTTTGCAAAAATATTGACTTTAAGACAAATATATCATGCAGACTAATTTTATTTTAAGTGCTGAAACCAATAAAAATAGAGCATGGAGTGGATGCTTTATGGAGAGAAATGTACATTTATTGTACTCAAGAAGGTAAAAATTATTCTCTAAACTTGTTTGCTCTCTCAATCCTAATTTTTAAAAACAAATGTTTCCGTTTTATTTGTCAAAAGAAAAGACCTTGTTACCGAACAACAAGAGGTCCGAGGGAGGGGCAATACAATATTTGGCCCACCTAGGGATGCCAAAATCTGCTATACAACAGGGGCCCCTCCCGAAAACCAAAATACTAAAATCTACTGGGCCCTTCTGTCCACCGCCAATTGGAAAGACATCTCTTAAAGCCAGAGATTTGTGAAAAGGAAACAAAATGTTTATTTAATGCTATTCAGGCCTAATGCCTCCACTAAAATATCAAAATCCTTTAGGGTATACACCTACACCCACACAGCGTTCCCTTCTCCCGCTGTCCCAACTCCGGGTACCGTAAATCAGGAAAAGAGCACACGTCTGTGTTGCAGGCCGCTGGCACCGTCAGCTGTGTCACTGTGCAGGATCTCGAGTTAATCCAAAGTACTGTGGTACCCTCTCATGGTCCACTGGCAAGAGTCCTTTGTACCCAGTTCCAGTCAAAGTCTCTCTTGCTTTTTCAGGCCTCACAGCCAAAGGGGGCACCCCAAAGCCGCGTGGGCCTCTTCTACCAAAGCTGCAGGAGTCCGCACTCTACCAAAAGCATGTGGCTGTCTTCTTCACCTGGCTGCAGGGATCTCCATTCTGGCAAAGCTGCATGGTTTTTTCCCTTTCACCTGGGAAAGAGGGGGTCCGCACCCTGCCAAAACCACGTGGCTCCCTCTTTCACCTCACCAAGAGGGGGTCCTCACTCTGCTGAAACCGTGTGGCTCTCCCTCTCAATGGCTGCCGTGTCTGGCCTTTAAATCCTAGCACCCATCTTCCTCTGTACCCCTATTTCCGACTCCTCCCAAGATCAGTTACACCTGCCAGTATTTCTGTATTAATACAAGTTTACTGGGCTGCCATCGTTAGTCTGGGCAGTAATCATCCCATGTCCTCAAGCCAATCTTCTCCAAGCCCCTACGCAGGCGCTGTAACTTGGGGGGACCTGCCCCCAGTTACATCTTGGGGGGAAGTGACTTCATCCCCCTAGCTCCAAGCCTGGCCACAGCCATTTAACATATCCAAGTGACCGCCAGAGGCTATAGATATGTTAAAAGACAATGCCATGGATTAGCTGCAAGGCTGTGGCTGTACAAAACTGTCCCTTCCCCCCAACTCACACCTGTGGGGGGGTGAGGACATCTTATATGTCTCTCCATTATTCCCATACACTTTGAATTCTGGACACCATTCCAAATCTTTTTTTGGGGGCCCCCCTTGGCTGCACCCTGTATCAAGACTACAAATCCCCTCGTTATTATTGCTAGCATTTTATTTGTTGACTGTTAGCCCTCCTGTACCTGCATGTGTAGAAGTAAGAGTCTACCATTTTACTTTTTATCTGGTCCCAGAGCACCCCACACACTTTGTTCTCTCCCACCTTCCTAATCTATCACCACTGGATTTCATGTAACTCCCTTATATCCCCACTTTTGATCATACTGTATAAAATAAAATGCGAAACTGCCATTCTCCAGAGCATCTCTCAATCTGTTCAGATTCTTTTGCATCTCAGCAATTGCCATCAGTTTGGCTCAAATAAACTCACAGAAATTCTCTACAGTTTTGAACATTTCTCATGCTGGCATCATTCATTGACCATTTGAAGAAAACAATAAAACAGGTAAAGAGATATGTTAAGTTGAAAATAATAGCACCATTAAATTATTAGATATATACAGATATATTTTCCCAAAATCTTTTTTAAAGATTTTATTTATTTATTTATCCTTAGAGGGGAAGGGAAGGAGAGAGAGAAAGAGAAATATCAGTGTATGTTTGCCTCCTGTCTGTCTCCTGATGGGACCTGGCCTGCAACCCAGGCATGTGCCCTGACTGGGAATTGAAATGCAATACTCTGGTTTGCAGGACCACACTCAATCCACTGAGCTACGCCAGCCAGGGCCCAAAATCTTAATACGAAGAATTCCTCTTGCCTCTCAAAAGAGTTAAAGGTAAATAAAATTAAAGGCATATAGTGACAAAAAACATTAGTCAATGACATGTTTTCATTTGTTATCTATTATCTTAATGTTATATTAATTCTGTGCAGCAAATCCAGGGGTTTATAACAAGTGTGTCAATTATTCCTTAGTGCGTGTTTTCATTTATGTAAGTTCCCCCTTAAGGGGTAGAAGATGTCTATTTTTTCTTGTATTTTAAAATTATCAATTAATACCAAAGTTTTTCATTTTACATAAAGTCAACTCACTTTGAGCAGACATACTGAGAAAATAATGAATTTCATCTGCATCTCAGAAATCTGAAACAATGAGACAAATCTGAGAATGCCCAAACAGTATACAGAAAACCAGCCCGTGCACAGACATACAAAAAGTCTCCGAAGTTGAGACTGAAATTAGTCTTTCTATGAGACTCTAGAAGCTGCTTTAAAAATATACATAGCATATTACCAGCAGCTGATAAACATGTTTTGCCTAATGACTTTCAGGCACAGCATGTATGCATGCATCTTATTATTATGAAAAATGAGTTTCCTAAATCCAAAAATCCTGCTAGATCACAGCTATTTTCATGCAAAGATGAATTTGGAATTCAGCTTTAAGATCCATGCTTGGTGTGAAGTATGCCACTGTGAAGACTTATTTTAATTGTTTGATTAAATTACATAGTTGTACATTTGCAAAGATTCTTTGAGAAAATCAAAATTTTAATTGCAAATATAAAGCCCATTGTTGCTAATTTTTAAGAATATTATGTATTAATATATGTTCAGAGTTATAGAAAACTTGAAAGAATAGTGCTTAAAAAGTTTCATAGGTGCTCCATACAGTTTCCTGAAGGGTCAACATATTGCTACATAAGCTGTTTCCTTTGTTTGCTTTCTTTGTGTGTTATCCATTTATGTGTCACTGTGTGTGCCCAATTATTTTTCTGAATCATTGGACAATAAGTAGTAGACTTGATGGCCCTTCGCCCTTATATTCAGTATCTCCTAAAGATACCAACATTCTATCAAATAACTGCAGTAAAGTTATAAAAATAAGGACATTTACCAAAGTTGTATGAGCAATGCATATGGTCAGGAAACATACAAGAATCAACTAATAAATGCGTAAATAATTGCAACAACAAATCTCTCCCTCTCTCTCACTCTTACTCTAAAATCAAGAAATTTAACAATGATACAATATTTGGTTGCTTGAAAAGTTTGCTTTTTATTTTCCCTAAAGTGACTCTAGTATTGCTTAGTTTTCTTTAACTTTATTCAAAGCAATGTTGTTAGACTGTATTGTGACAGCAGTCACATCAGCATGCATTTTTATTGAAAAAGCATCAAAATTGGTGAGTTTTTGAATAGCTATTTTAATATTGAAGGTGGAAGAAAAAATGCAACATTTTCAGCATATTATGCTTTATTATTTCAAGAAAGGTAAAAAAGCAATTGAACACAAAAAAGAAAATGTGTGCAGTGTATGACAAAGGTGCTGTGACTGACCAAATGTGACAAAAACGATTTGCAAAGTTTTGTGCTGGAGATTTCTTGTTGGACGATGTTCTGTGGTTAGGTAGACCAATTGAAGTTAACAGCAATAGAATCAAGACATTGATTGAGAATAACAATGTATACCATGTGGGAGATAGCCAACATACTCAAAATATCCAATCAATAAAGTATTGGTGAAAATGAAAAGGTATCTTTTATTTTATGGGAAAATATTAACTTTTTGGCCAACCCAATATTATTATATAGCAAAGTCCATATTCAGATTTTGCTGTGTAAATAATAATTTTCATAGTAAAATTCAACCAACATTATGAATCACATGTTTGTTGTATATTATTAGTTTCCTTTAATCTCATATAGTTCCTAAAATTTTCTTTGCATTTCAGACAATGACATGTTCGAGAAGTTTAAATTTGTTTATTAAATTGATTATAAAGGTTTATTATCATTCTTTGTTTTGAGATGCAAATTGTCCCAGATATCTCTAATGTAAGCCACTTCAACCTGACTCTTGTTCCTTTTGACCTATCTCCATAATATATTCTTTTTTTCAATCCTTGACTGAGGACTTTTTTTTCCATTATTTTAGAGAAAAAAGAAAGGAGAGAGGAAGGGAGAGAGAGAAACTTTGACCCAAGAGAGAAGCATCGATTGGCTTCCGCCCGTATGTGCCCGGACTGGAGATTGTAAGTGCCCTGATTTAGGGATGGTGGGTTGAAGATTGAACACACAATCTAGGTACGTGCCCTGACAGAGAATCAAACCCAGGACCTTTCGGTCATGAGATAATGCTCCAACTAACTGAGTCACACTGGCTGGGACCCCCAGTATTTAGTTCTTTCTGATTTTCTGACACATCAGGATATTATAGAATTACCTTGTTATTGGATTTAGGGATTACTTTTATTATCAAAGTTTTTTATTTTTAAAGATTTATTTACTTATTTTTAAAGAGAGAGGAAGAGAAGGAGAAAGAGAGAGAGAGAAACATCAATGTGTGGTTGCCTCTCACACGCTCCCCACCAGAGACCTGGCCTGTAATCCAGGCCTGTGCCCCTGACTGAGAATCAAACCAGCAACCCTTTGGTTCACAGGCTGGCACTCAATCCACTGGGCCACACAAGCCAGGGCTAGGTATTTCTTCCATAATTTCCCTTCTATAAAAAATAGTATTTTGAAAACAAGTTCTGGGTACTATGTGCCCATTGATTCTAAGTTTTTGTTGCTTCTTAGTCCTAGTAGGTGATAGAGTTAAGAAATTGTATAACACACACACATGCATTTGGGTCTAATCTATACCTAATTATACATACAAATACCCCTAGGATAACCTCAATTCCTATTCAACACCACATGGTTTATTCTATTATTTTCCCTTTTTGTATTACAACTCTCCTTCCTGACAAAACAGGTTCTTATTTTCCACATCTTTCTATAACTTGTTCAACCCAAAAATTTATGGAGAAAATTGCTTCAGAATTGCTAACTTAAGTTTCTGTAAAAAAGAAGTCTCCTAACTAGAGTTCCATATTTCTTAATTTTTAGCCGAGGTCATATAGTCCAAATAAGGCATTCAACATATATTTACACTAGTTCTTTCTTGCTACCCACTCTTCTGTGTGGTTATATTATTTATTTAAAATACAGTTTAGTGTCTATCAGTAGATGAGTGGATACAACAATTATGGGACACTTCCATGTGGAATACTATTTGGCTATGAAAAAGAAAAGTTTTTCCTTTGTGACAGTATGGCTGAACCTGGAGGACATCATGCTAAGTGAAATAATCCGGTCAGTAAAAGACAAATACCATATGATCTCACTCATAGGTGGAATATAATGCATAGACTGAACTAACAAGCAAAACACACATAGACTCATAGAGAGCAGACTTACAGCTAATGTGGGAGGTAAGGGAATGGAAGGATTGAGCAAAGAGGAAAAAGGACTCATGGACATGAGCAACAGTGCAGTGATTTAGGGGGAGGGGCCTAAAGGGGACTAAATGGTAATAGGCAAAAAACACAATACAAAATTAGTAAATATATACAATTATGAGAAAAATGGAAAAAATATGGTTTATTTCATTTGTTTCTGTTTTCCTTAATTTTAAGATTTTCTCACAAGTTTATTTATGTTTCATTTTTGAGTAAATGAAACACTAGCAGGATTTTGAGATCAGGATTGTGTCACCAACCCTGCCTGCTTCCCTTCCCATCCACTCCTTGTAGGTAAACAACCCATTTATTTTCCACGTATTCTCCTGTCAGTTGTTCAGTTTCTCACAGCTGAACTCAGTGTTTCTAACATGAAGTCTACGTTTTTATCGCCCTATTGTAATAGATCACTTCGATGGGTTGAAGGCTTCTATTTCTATTATTACTGTGTACACAAAAACACGTTATTTTGGAGTGAACAGTACAGATCTGAGTTTGGTTATAATATTCTCATTTACTAACATGCGAGACTCTTAGCTGTTCTGACACATCTTTTTAAAATGAAAATATCAATTTTACAAAGTTAAATATGAGTGAAAATAATCTATGTAATTTGCCTAATTTTCAACCCTCCATATTTGCAAGTTTCTCAATAATTGAGAACTTCATTATTTCTAGTCTAAGATCATTTCTCATAAAATCACAATGCATACTCTGCTTTTTATAAATACCTGGTATTCCTGAGAAAGTTGATAAAATAGTCTGCCAATAAATTGTTATTGAATTCTCAAAATGCACCTCATTTGACTGATGAGAAAACTAAGGTTCAGAAAACTGTGTCTGAGGCTTCTATTAACAACATGTTAATAGAAGATCAAACCCTGAACAAAGAATTATTTTCAATATGGATGGACTTCCAATAAATTTTTTTAACTTTTCACTGAGAGAAAAAATGACTGGTTTTCAATGTATGGAATTGGACTACACTAAAATAGTTCCCTAAATTTTACATATTTAAAGAATTTGAAATCTACATGAGTCAGGGAAAGTGCACAAATTGATTTATATTTGCTCCCAAGATGCAGCCAATAAATGCTCTGGTTTTCACTGTTACAAAATGGTAAATCCAACTATCTAATAAAAATATTATTTACTATACTTTCAAAACTTATATGTTAATATTTTATTCTTATATTTGACACTTAAAATGTCCGTGCAATTAAATGGACTCAGAATATAATAATATCACATGGTATCTGAACATGCTATTTATTTTATGAAGTATATAAATTATCTCTTATTCTTTGAGCTTGACTCCAAAATGCACAAATAACCACTTGACTGCAGTACTATTAAAACTTTATGAGACTTTCTATGTTAATATCTGAAGGGCATAAAGAAGAGAGGTAAGGTCACTTGAATTCCTGAGTTTAGTTTTTATTCTTAGAAACAATTAGGTCCACCACAGACAATTTTTCTCAATTAGGGAACATAATAAGGTATGCAGGTAGGATGTACCTGAAGAAAAGGACATTCTGTCCTGGTCATGCAAGCTTTAATGGCAATTTAAGTAGGAAAGTTGAAAGGATCAAGTCCATTTTGGAATAATTTTGCAAGCTGAGGTAAGGTCAACCCATTGCACAACAGGAAACTTCTAGACCATGATTACAATAAAAGCAGTTTATAAAAGTGATGTAGCACTACAAAAATCTATGCTTTGGTCAAGAGAAAATAATAAAACCTGACATTGCTAAGGCAGTACTTTATCTAATTTTCCACTGTATGTAAAGGTGTCTGTGAGCACACATGAATTTCCTTGAGATTACAGAAGTGGACTTGCTTTGCATCTTTGTCCTAGACCTTTAACCAAGAATAAGAAGAGTCTTGCCTAGTTTCAGTGGACAGCAGTTTATTTCTTCTCTCTTGAAACACATTTTATAAACACTGATTTGTACATATACGTATGAGTTTGAAGTCTGGAATGACTAGAACATTTGACGGCCTCTATGGACACTATTTTTTTCCAGTTTCAGGAGAACTGAGCTGGGAGTCCAGGATGCCAACTTTTTCTAGAAGGAGAGGACTTGAAACCATTAACCAAGGTTTTGGCAAATCTTCCTTCCATGTGAGTCTATTTGCTTTTTAGGTCTTTGTTTTTTAATATTAAATTTTATTTAGTTACTTTTCAAGTACATTTTTTTAAATCTATTTCTCCCATCCCACCCCACCCCCCCGGTCTCCCCCCTCCCTCCCATTTCCCCCCCCAGTCCTCATCTCTGTGTCTTTCATACTTGTTCCTCAAAATCCCTCCCCCTTTTTCCCCTTAAGTTCCCTTCCCTCTCCCCTCTGGTCGCTGCCCACTTGTTCTCTATTTCAGTGTCTTTGTTTTTATTCTGTTTGCTTGTTTGTTTTATTCTTTAGCTTCCTGTCATAGGCCAGGCATTGAAGGACAAATACCATATGATCTCAGCTTTTTAGGTCTTTTTTTCATTTTTAAAATACAAGTACGTATTTATAGTAGAAGATGCTTTAGCTTGAAGGAAAGTATATTTAATAAGTGCTCATCATAAAAGGTAATTTTTATTTTTCCATTTCCGATGAATAATATAAGCAGGCAATAATTTTGCAGAGTTGAAAAACTTTGTGAAACCCATGGTTAGTGAAAAACTAAATGTTGCCCTGGGGCACATCTTTATGAAAACAATTAACAGAATTTTCCCCTCTAGAATTAGACTTTGCCATTTAATGAAAAATAATTCATGCAGATTCAATCTACCAAATTATAAGTGTTTATTTAGCTATTTTCCTTGAAAGTGATTTTAGATCTTCAGTTGAAATATCTTGAGTCAGGAAAATTTGGACTCCCCAGGGAACATTCTGGGAAAAATAACTCTGACAAGCTGAGTTAAAATAATTTTGGTTCAGGAAGTTCATTTTGAACATTAACTTGAAGACATTATCACAAGGAAATCCAATATTGAAAGCAGTAGTGGGGGAAGTATGAACTGAAAAGTAACATGCTATTCTGCTTGAAGTGGATTATCAGAAATCCGCACATACTGAAAACAGTCCTCATTCCAAATCTTTTTCTTTATTTCTCATATGGGACTATTCTATATTAGCTGTTGTATTTTGGATGCAGGTTTTCCAAAATAATTGCTCCCAAGTGCCAAATTATTTTCCTGGTGGTGATTTTGACTGGGGGGTGAGTCAGGCCAATCCTTTCTGGCTACTGAAGTGTATATAGGGCCTCAAAATTGTTCTCTCTCTCTCTCTTTCTTTACCTCCCTCTCTTCCCTCCATTCTCTCCCCACCCCTACTTATGACAGACAGGACAGTTACATTTTAGAAGTCTCTTTGCAGGGGTGAGAGGGTAGAAAGAGTATAGCCAATATCCTCTTTCTATGCTAAATATTTCTGCTGCAAGTTTAGTCATTTCAGTAATACTCCACTTTTGATTGTTTCCTTCTCTTTTAGTGGAGAATAACAGTTATTTTCTAGGACTTTAGTGAGAACTAACTGAAATCACATATATGACTTGCTGAGCACAGGTTTGTAAAGAATAAGCTCAATTTATTTTTCTATGACATAGCAATGGGCTGTGGAAATTGCATCACTAATATCGCTAGGCCTCACTGACTTCCCATATTTGTCACGTGCACTTGCAAGCATGAGTGTGCCTGCATGTGTGTGTATCAGTATGTTGTTCACGTTACCTAGCTCACAATTTACATGATGATAGAAATTTATCCTTTTCATATATTGGTTTTCATGCCTTTTTTGACCACATTTATTTGTTTCCAAGTGTGTAGGAACACAGCCTCAGATCCTCGTTTGTTTGTCTGAGAAAAGTCAGCCCACTTTCTACCAAGTTGTTATAATTTACTGTTCCAAGGGAAGTACTATAATAAAAATCAGGGGCTATATGTAGAGTTCTGTAATTTATATTTATGCAACTTTACAGTATGCATGCTCATTAGATTACACTGAATTTGAGGTCTTATTTTTTCATTTTGCAACTTATTTTTTCATATTCATTACAATGTAAGCATCTATATAGTAAGCTACATTCTGTGGTTGTTTGCTTGCACTTAATCACACCTCTAACATTCACCCTGAGCAGTTCTTATCTCTTTATATCTGCTTCCACATTTGTTATGCTATGATTAGAAAAACTTCTTTTCCCCTAAAGAGATGTAAGTGTAGGGCATTTTAAAATTTTTGAAGAGGATTGATGATCAAAACTAACATGTAAATAAAACTTGTGTTTATTTCCATCACAGGCTTTGAAACTGTTATGATTGCAGAAGTGTTAGTGGAGATAAGAATTACTATTAAGTTTTCAAATTCAAGGCTGTATGACTTATGCTGTGATTTGGGAATGAGAATATTAAGTTCATAAATTGTCTGTGAATGGGTTCTAGATTCCAGAGACAGAACTAAAAAAATGGGTAAAAATGCACACTTAACACAGGTGCACACAAACACAGAAATTGAGGAAATCTGAAGTTAGAGTGACAAATACCTGTAGTCCAAACAGTTTTCTTATTTTGTTTTGGCCTTGATTTGCCCTTTATGGAGACAGTATTGAACCACCTCTTAGTTTTAATTTAAAAAAAGATAATGAATATATCTTTTAAAAAAACAGGTTGTTTTAATTTGTATGACCCATATGTTTAAAACTATCAGAATATGGTCTTCAACTAGGACATTGCTCTGGAAAAAAATGAGATTTTGTGGCATAAGCCCTCACCAACTTTATTTCTAGAAGTTAGTTTACTTCAAAATAACTGTCAATTATATCCAAGAGTCTCCACAGTGGTGCCTTAATCACAATATTCTCACTCACAGTTTTCTTGTGGAACATTTCCCCTTCTTAATTCTCTGCTCCATTGCCCACCTGTTACTAACGTACGTCCGTGAAGTCGTTTGCAAAACCCCCTCACTGCTTCTGCCTGTCATTCCTGTGGTACTGGCCCTGCCAAGCTTGTGACTGCAGATGTGAGCACGGCTTCCAGTTCCCAGGGCGCCCTGATGCTGCTGAACTCAGCTCAGAATCTGGGAAAACAGCTTCGGATGACGTGTTCCGTCACGTGCACATGAGCGCTTCTCTCCTTAGGACCACGGTATGATTACTTGATTCACGGAAGTAGTTCTTTCCGTCTTTACCTACTTTCTATCCACAGATGCTTAAAGCCCATCCAATTTCTTGTAGAAACTATATGGTTACCTAGTTATAACCCACATCTCTGAATGAGAGCTTGTGATTTTTATTTTTTACTCTACCACTTTGTTCTTGTTTTCTGAATAAATTATTTGAACATATGTATGACTAAAAATACCATAAATAAATAAGAAAATAATTCAGATTCAGGGGCTGTTATCCCATGGGTACTTTGATAATGGCAAGTATATAATTTTGTTTGCAATAAGTATGTTCAAAATATCACTTATTTTTAAAATTTAAATCCAGAGAATTATAGATAAATTACAACATACCTATCATTGAAATGCCTATTAAATAAAATATAAAAGAGAAAGTTAATGAAAATTGAAGAAACAACAAAAATAAAGTAGCAAAATATAGTGATAATTTGCCTGTGAAAAATTTTTTTGTGTCTAAGTTTATTTACTAGGACTGATCCTTCAGTTCAAGGTAGTGGGTATCATGTATTCAATCAATTCAAAATATGCTAGATTTTTAATTTTTGCTATATAATTATACATACTGGGATAATGGTAAATTCTATACATATGTATCAATCTTTGAAAGGCAGATATAAAGTCCTGCAGTTTTTAGTACGAGACAGGTTATTCACTCCCTCATTCTGAACCCTGAACCATGCTGGGGCATTTCATGTCTGCATGCCTCCCACTTGCTTTTGGAAAAATACTAACATGGGTTGTATAAAATCCCTACCACTCCTGAAAAATATATCATTTTCCACTCACAATCATATAATGCTCTTACATTATAAAAATCTAAAAATGCAGATAAATAACAAGTTTTTCAAATGTCATCAAACACTAAGAAACAATTATCGTTGTCATTTTTCATAGTGAGTTCTTCCAGATTTTACTTTATGCTTATATATTGTGTATGAGAATGAACCATGATCCTTAATCCACAAAGCTTCCATTCAAATCTAGACTCTCCCACCTGTATGACTTTGGACACATAACACGGTCTCTCAGAGGCTGTTTCCTAAGCGATGCAATGAGAATTATACTTGTATGTAATTACAAAGGCCCATGAGGCTTTTGTGTGTAATATATATAAAATGCTTAAAGGAATTTTTAGAGTGCTTTGTTACCATTACATTGAGACATAAATGCTATCCACAAAAAAATTTATATAATAGCGTAAGTACTGTATACAGTTACTTAACTGATACCATATCTTAATCACTACACATATTCTCTTCCATGGATATTCTGTATTTTATTGATTAGCATCATTGGACTAATTTAAAAGTCTGTTTTCTCCCACATTGTGCCATTCATAAGGCACACCCACATTTTTGTGCACATTACACACGGGATTACTCTACCTGTGGTATGTAATAACTGTATCCATGTGTAATGCACATCCTTATTTTTCCCTGAAAATTCTGGCAAAACAGTGCATATTATACACAACAAAATACAGTAAACTTCAGGATCACAATGATGAATTTGAAACAAATGAAGTTACTGAAGAACACACATACACAAGAACAGAATACACACACATGGTACAAATATTTTTAAGAGCAAGGAAATGATAAATGTTTAGGATAAGGATTACTTCTGTTACTCAAAAAGGAGAGGGAAGGACCATAGAAGAGAATTCAAAAGTCATGCTGTTTATCTCTGAACCTTGATTACAAGGCTGTTTGTTTTATCATTATTTTTTATACCATATACAGACTCCTAAACATTCTGCTGTATGTACTCAATATTAAATGAGAAAAAATATAATAAATAACATAAAATATTTAAAATTTTATTTTCTACATAATCATATAATATACATACATTGTAAAAAAAACTTTAAATGTAAAGTTTTACAAAGTGTATATATACAGAAGCAAATAAAATTTTAGCTACAATGTTTACCCCAAGATTATGTACCATAATAAAAACATAATTTTACAGCTCTACTTCAGCAACACTCTGTTGCATGGACCCTATTATTTTTCACTCTATCTCCCCATTGACGGCCAGTCTTTCCAACTCAGTCTCATGCTCATGCTCCCTCCACTTATTTCTTTATTTTGATCTGGTCAGTCTGGAAACCTGTGGAACTAACTAGTGAATATTCTCTGTGCATAAACCCGAACAATTAAACATTATAACAAACATCACAAAGCTGGGCTGATTAATTTTACTTTAAAACATAAACCTCAACTGATTTCTCAATAGTACTTGAATGTTTTACTGTTTGCCAAGTAAAGTCATTTTCCCATTCTTCAAGGTGATGACTGGCTGATCTTTTTCTTAAAACTTGAACATTCTTTAAAAAAAAAACTAACTTTAAGGCAATGGCTTTAGATGTAAGTAGAAAATGTCTCATCTTCAATCCAGGAATCTACACAGAAAATTGAATCAGTAACTAAATTATCCATTGTCCTTCCTGTTGCAATAAAGGAAGCATTTTGTTCTTCTTTGCGGCCAGTTACTTTGTCTTCGGTTTTCTTTCTCGGGGACTGTTTCGACTCTGCGACTATGCTGCACTCACTGTCGTTACTCTCTCCCATCCAATTCAGTGATTCCCAGTGCCTAAACTCAGTGTCTGCCCATCTGACTCTATGTATAAATGTATTCATTTTCATCTCCATTTATAAAAATCAACCTTTCAAACATATCTCTTTTAGACACCACCTTAGTACTCTAACCCTCTTTCCATAAGAATAAGAAAAACACTTTCTTCTACAAAGAATAGCTGATATTTTTGTTTTAATTATTCTTTAGTCCCATCCAGACTTCACTTCTCTAACCTGCTTTCTGTTCCCACAAATTAAGTAAAAGTTCTCTTCCGAGACTGTTACCACTTTTCTGCACCAATGCAACAGACGCCTCCTTCCCCCGCTTCCTAAGCCTTCTTTCGGGGTCATTCCACATACTCCACAGGGCAATCACTTACTTTTTTGAAATTTGTTTTTTTTCTCAAGACTCCTGTAATAATACATTCTCCTGAGTTACTTTTCGTCCGAAAAGCCCTCTCTGATTCTCTCTACTCCTCTGTTACGGAGGTTCTAGCCATTGGGAAACCTTAAGATCCAGCCCCGGACCTCCCTGTATTCTCTCAATGCTGGTCCTATGCAAAATCTATCTCTGAATGTAACATTTTTTATTAATCACTGTGTTGCATATATAGTGACCTATGTTTCATTTTTTGTTTTTTTTTAATTTTTATTAATGAGACTTAATATATTCTAAACAGAACTCATTATTTATCAAAACCACAACTTTTATCACATTTTTAAATCACAACTTGTTGACCCAAAACACACAGATTTTTAACATCAACCATTTTTCGTTTTTAATTTCAGCTTTCAACTAAGCAGCAAATTTCTCTTATATCCGAAAGTTATTTAATTTCAGTTCTCTTCCTTCTTCTCCTTTGCTATGGCCTTGGTCTTTTTGATGACTATCTCACCTAGACCACTAAAAAGTTCCTGGAGAACTTTTCTGCACACTGTCTTGAGCTCCGTCATATATTCTTTAGACAGTATGTAGAGAATTGACTTAAAAATGTGAAAGATATATTACAAAAGCTGTTTATAAGTTAACATAGACATTGTCTTCATACACTTGATGTGGGCAGAATTCTTAAGCCACAAAAACTAATAATCATAAAAATTTTGATAAAATAATTTAATTAAATCAAGAAGTTCTGATGTTCAGCCCTGGCTGGTATGGCTCAGTGGTTGAGCACCAGACTGTGAAGAAAAAGTGTTGCAGGTTCAATTCCCAGTCTTAGGCACATGCTTCTGTTTCAGGTCAGGTCCCCAGTTGGGGCACATGACATTGTGTGCCCCCCACACAGAGGGGAGGCAACCATCACTGATGTTTCTCTCCCTCTCTTTCTGTCAGCCTTACTCTAAAAAATTAAATCAATAAAATCTTTTTTAAAAATAACTTCTAATGATCAGAGTTATAATGGGAAAGGTAAAGAGGCAAGTCTCATGTTGGAGAAGGTATTTGTCATTCATATATCAAACACATGATGTATAATACAGTGTATCAACAAGATCAATTAAAGAATCAATAAGGGAATGAACATTGGTCAATGAAAATGGGTAAATGTTCAAAATGAGCCTTAAAAAGTGCATATGCACCCTTAGCCAAATTATAGACAGGTATCAGGAGAGCAATTAAATGATGAATAAGGTATCACTACCACATTAGCTAAAATTAAAAAAAAACTGACACAATTATGTGTTGTCAAGAATTTGGAGCAACTGAAACTCCCAAACACTGAAAACAGGAGCATAAATTTTTACAATGCTTTGAAAAGCCAGTTAGCCAAGTGAAAATGTGAAACAGTAATCCATTCATTGTATACACTTACGAATGTATCGAAATATGTTAAAGGAATCTTACAGAACTACTATTCACAAAAGCTCTGGCCTAGAGACAACGCAAACGTCCAGTTACAATAAACACATCATTATAATGGAATAGTAAACAGCAGTGGAAAAACAAAGTACAGTTTACATGAATCACAGGGGTAAATCACACAGATGTAGCACTGAGAATATTGACACATCAGGTTTATTTGAACACAAGCCGAAAGTCCTAAGTAAAATGATTGATTCTCTAAGGAAAAATAAAGGCATGAGATAGGCCATAAACATCTCCTTATTTCTTTTAGGTTCCTTGATTTATTTTGCCTAATTAGCATAGTTCACAACAGATATTGATTGATATCTTAAAAGATCTTGGCTGATGTTACAGTGAGAAGAATTTCATAAGAGATTATGCCATTAGAGTGACTTATATTTCACATCTCTGATGTTCTAAGTTTTCAAATTGCTTTTTAAATATTGTACTTTATTGTTGAATTTTAAGAGATTGTATCTGGAATTTCTCTGCAAGTGGCATTATAAATGGTGAATCACACTTTTCCTAAATTTTAAATAAGAAAAAAGTTATATGTTGTTAAGGAAGTTAAACCAATCTGTAAGTTTAGAAGTAAAAACTGTTACACCCTATTGCAATTATCTATTGTGTAACAAATCACCCTAAAACTTGGTGGCTTAAAACAAAAATAAATCAAATTCATGTTTATCGGGCAATATATCTGAAACTAATTTCTAGCAGGTGTTTTATCATCAGTGATAAAACACCTGTTATAAAATAGACATTTAATTTAGTACTCTAAATCTGATAGATTATCATCCTAAATTTACACTTTGATGTTGTAGAGTCAGAATGATAATGATTTTGAAGAAATATTTTAATAAATAATTAGGTAATAACAATGCTGTGTATATATTTCACAGAAAAATATTATAAGCCATGTTATTGAGAACACATCCCCTTTTTTGTCTTGCTGATTGTTCAGTGCCATCAGAACAAATTTATTATACTAATAGAAAGGATAATGGAAAAGAGGGATTTGTCCGATATTGGACTGTACTTAAAACATTTCAGTTAGAACCTGTTTTTAATATTGCTAGGTAGCAGCTAGGAATGAGTGGCCAGAGGGAAAATAAAGGCAGGGCCTCACCATTAGAATCTAAAAAAGAGCTTAATACAGGAGGCTGGGAGCAAAAGGGAGACATATCTCACCAATTAACTCAGCAGTCCTGAGCTCACATTGATAAAATTTGGCAGGTATCTTGAGCATTACAAGCAAAATAGCACAGGAGGAAGGGAGAGTCCTTGAGACTGGGCTAATAAAAGGACCTTCTGTAACAATGTTACTGAGATTACTGAGTGTCCCAAATGTGACCAGCAGGAATTGGCTAAGTACCCACTTGTAGCCTGGGCTCAAATGTACAGAACAAACTCCTAACAAACTTACTAACAACTTTCTTTCCTCTATATGTGGAGCATTTAGACTCGCCAGGTGCCAGCTTCACCTCCATGCCTGTAAATGTTTCATAAATAAACTTGCTATCTCATTCCCACTTTACATGTCTGCCTCTCACTTGATTTTATTGCAGGTGAGACAAGAACTGAGGCGGGGGAGAAAGGTGTGCCATGGGTCTCTCTCCCCCAACATATTTTGGGGCTGTGACTCAGACTGTGACTGGGATCCCACCCTTTGTCTCCAGCCATGCAGGACACAGTGTGTAACAATAGTCTTGGCAGCAGGACTGTTTCATTGCCTGTTTCACCTTTGGGGTTAGAGGAAACTCAGCAGTGATATGGAGGAGAGGTGTTCAGACATGCCTGCTCTGTGTCTGGAGCCGGAAACAAGAACAAGATTAGAGATGAGAGCTCAGGTTTGCCTGGGCTTTGAAGACTGAAGAGGCATGTCCTTTCTCAGGTCCAAGTTCTTGGTCATCCCCACATGAGTGTGGGCCTCCCAGAAGTGTCAGAGGTCAATCCCTAAGACATGCAGGGGCCTCACAGGGAACTCCCACCACTACAACATAACTTTGACTCATCTGGGGGTGTGCAAAATAAGGCTTGGTCATCCACACTCCAAGCACCTCTGGTTGTTTTAGAAGAACAAGGGAGAAACCAAGATGCATAAGAGAGCAGGGGATGATGAAAGGCGTAATGGCCTTTGGGAGCCCTTGTCACAAAACAGCACACTTTGACTCAAAATTCTTTAGTCTTTCTGCCTCTAAACTATGGCCAGGAAACAATGAGACTGATGGTTAACCCGTTGCAAGCCTGCTGAATCTGTCCCAGGAGGGACAGTGTTGTATTTGCTAGGTGAGTGTCTTACTCTCTCTTCCCAGCTCTTTCTCAAATATACACTTGTCGTTTCCTCTAAATTTTATGGGTGTCAAGGAGACTTGCAGCCAGTGGAGGAGAGAGCAGTGAAGACGGACCCGGGGTAACCTCCTGATGCTGTCTCCAGAGCCTCCTTTTCTAAATTCCAGGTGAACAAAGGCAACCCCACCTTAGCTCACTTCTTTCCTGTCAATAAGTTTTCTAAGGAGTCAAGGCAGCTGACCTAGGCTCTCTCCTGGCACTTCCTCCACGCTAAGCCTTTCCTTTGTTTCACTGTCCCCTTGAGCACTAAGTCTTCCCTTCCTCAATGTCCAAAAGAAAAAAAATACTTCTGAATAAACTAAAAAGAAACAAACTAAGAAGGACCGTGTATATTAAAGAAAGGCTGTACAATTAAAGAGGGTTTATAGAGAGCTCAGGAGGAAACCGTATAAACAAGCTAATGCAAAATTTGGTCAGTTATTTTCGTATAATAAATGAGAGAAGAAAGTTTTTCCCATATTCGCCTAAAAAGTAAAAGTTCTGTTGAGTAAAATAATTCTGTTGTGTATCATGGTATGTTACATTAATCAAATGCTTAATTAACTTTCAAAGAAAATTCATGTCTCTCAATTCTAAGGGCAGGAGTTTTGTCAACTTACATTAATGTTTTATGCCTTTTATTATCACATTAAACAAACAGTTAAATATAATTTTATAATATATTCTTTAGGTCAAATATTTGGCAGGCTTTCCAAGTTTTGAAATTTAGAAGTCTTTTTTTTCTATGGCTTTGGGGTATTTCAAAGGGTCCCTTGAAATATCTCAAGGATTTATTCTTTTTCTTACAAAAGAGAAAACATTCTAGATAAATCAGGCTTATTTAATGCATTAAGGTACATGGAAAGTTTTGTCAAATAAGGAAATTACACAGCAATCTCCAAGACTCTACACACTTCTAACATATTTTATTCATGATAGGAGCCTAGGAAAGTTACAGAAGGACTGAGCATGTGGCCGAGGCTCTGAGTTCATCACAGAGGGTTTGTGTAAGTCGTAGATGGTCTGTACAAGTTGAAGAAGAATTGTGTAAGGGGTGCAGGAGCAAAAAGGGGGTTGAAGGAGTGAATGGGAGAAAGAGTAAGGAAAGAGACATAAAAACGGAAAGGGCATTGGAGTAGGAAACCCACAAAGGAAAATGGGAACGAGAAAAACTAGAAATCAAAAAGGAAAGGAAAGGCACATAGATAAATGGCAACGATAATTTTAAAAACCAAGAACTCTCTTACATTTTCCAAAGGCAGTCATTATTTCCAATAGAAAACCAAGGTGAAACAGAGAGTTGGAGACAAATAAATTAATTTCTCAGTCTGATACACTTTGATTTACAATTTTTGGTGCTCTTTCAAAATGTTCTCACAGAAGCGAAATCCATTGTTAATTGTAATCACTGACTTATGACCTAACTTGGAATAACTTACAGATTGTTCTTTCCCTCTGCGGCACTGTAAATAAAGGGTGACAGAGAAGATCTGCTAGGACTTGCACTGCTAAATTACCTGGTCACCATACCCAACAGCACACTTCAACCGGGAGAAGGCAATCCCAGCTCAGGACCCTAACTAGATCTACTGAACTGGGGCAAATGAAGGACAAAAGAGGAAGGATAAAATCCTGCCTTTTGGGAGGACAATTAACAAAGCAAGATTTTACAAAAGTATATACACATCAACCCTAAGTCTACGAAGGGCTGAGCACATCTAGAAATACATTCACCCACTAAGCAACTGATAGAAATAGTCTTCAGTGGTTTGGCTTTTGCTTCTGTTTTTTTAAACAATCAAGACAGGGCAAAAGAAGACCAAAAGCCTACACAGGATAAAACAAACATTCACTTCTCCATGGCACCTTTAAGCCTTCTACCACCTCCAAACACACGGCCCCCAGAAATCCAGAGAAGGGGAGGGGCGGCTGCTGCTGCCTGTCCTGTGAGACAGCCGCATCTTGTGGTTTCCCCTTGTCTAGATCCCCCTCTGTGAAGCAAAGTCAGAAAACAGCTGGGTCTGGGAACACCTCCCACTGGCTGAAGGAAAATAGGGACAAACGATGGATAAGATTCCGTCCAGAATGGAGATGTCCTCCCTAGATACAGAGAGTCTCGAGTTCCAGAACACTGGGACTCTCGGGACACTACACCCAAGGACGCTGGACTTCCTAGCCTATTACACGCCCCCTGCCAGACATCCCAACATCTGTCCAGAATGGAGACGACCATTCTGGATACAGCAGGGCCTCATGTCCCAGGTCCCTGAGACCCTCAAGGTTAGACTCTAGATCTAGGCTCTCCAACCTTCTGGCATTTCTTCCTTGCAGATGGACAATCAGGAGCCCATCTCAGAGAGAAACCCACTAGACTATATTCTTTCAAAGTGGTCACAATTTAACCCCAAGCTGGAGAGAAAGAAAGATTAATTTTTTTAGTAACATTGGTTGGCCTCAATATCAGTTAGCTAATGGGGAATCCTGGCCAATATATGGAAACTTGCATCACAACACCATACTCCAACTTAATAACTTTTGCAAACACCTAGGCAGGTGGTCAGAAATCCTGTATGTGCGGGCATTCTTCTATGTAAGGGGCAGAGGGAACCTGTGCTCCAAATACAAGCTCTTACCACAGTACCATGTGGTGGCCAGTCCACAGGCTCCTACCCTTCTCCAGATTCGCCTTCAGGAAAAAAAACCGTCTGAGGGAAGTGTGCTCCACATCTTCACCACTACCCCCATTCCCTGGACATTCAACTCCATTAGCAACCCCAGGCCTTCCAGTTCTAGGCCCTCTCCATCAACTGACCTTTCACCATTAATGGAGGCTGCAGGAGAGTATGGCCCTCAGCTGGTGCATAAGCTCTTCTCTCTTGAAGAGCTTAAACAAATGAAGGCAGACTTGGAAGCTACTCCAACAATCCAGGCAAGTACATAGATGCATTCCAATAGCTCACCTTAGCTTATGAGTTAAACTAGAAGGGTACTATGGTTGTGTTAGGGTAGACCTTATCAGATCTGGAACAGGAAAAGGTAATAAAGGAAGCCGATAAATTTGCCAACTTACACCTACACAATATCAAATACCCCACTGAGACTCAGCAGTTCTGCCTGCAGACCCTCAATGTGAATAAGAATTCAGTAATAAACCCTCTGTGACACAAGTCACTTATAAATAAACGCAGGGGACTTGAGAATTAATAACAATTTGACTATGCACTTAATATAATATGGAATAATCTGCATGGGACTAGCATGTAGGGGACTGGTTTGTCTTGGCCTGGCAAATGTGACTCAGCTCTGTATGGAAGACCTACAGAAGGAAAGTGGTCGGCAGGAGCCAGACCTTCAAACCGAGTTTTCCCGTGGGAATCAGGCTTAGAAAATGCATACAGACTGTTATGGCTTGCTCTTGCTAAAACTCCATCACCCTGGTCTAAAACAACAAATGTGCATTGTCTATTGTCAAGGTAATTTCCAAAGCCTGTATGAGTTCTCCCAGGGACAGAGCTAATCAGCTCATTGCCATTCCCCTTTGCATGTCATTTTCATTTTCTTGATTGTACCTAAAATGTAGACAATAATATTCCATGTAATAGATAGTAAATCTTTCTTTGATGTAAGACCCCAGGAAAATAATAAAAGCCTGTCTAGGCAAGGGTCGGGGCGCTCCCCTCTTGAGGGAGTGGCCGAGGCACCACAGGCACTCTCCCCTTGAGAGAGGAGTCGTGCCTGTTCCCTTTTTACACACAGGATTGTCGTTGCCTGTGAATTGATTCTCCTCTAAGCCACAACAGGCGGACTCTGCTGGACAGGGTCTGCCACATCTGGCGCCCAGGAACAGGGACGCAAAGGCTATCAGCCATTGTGGCCAACACGCCAACGTGGGTGGAACTCGAGCAGCAGCCCAGGTAAGGGCAGATGACCCCGAGTGATTTTTGGAGGCCATAGGGTGTGTTTTATTTTAGGGGAACAGGGTATCTTTCCAAGGTCTCCCTTTCTTGCGACCGCACTTTCTTTAGTAAGCAGAAGCCTTGCTTTCTCTCTCTGGCAATTGCTGCACCCCGTGGGCACAGGTCAAGCACTTCAGAGCCACAAGGGTGCTCACCATAACAAAGACACCTGTGACAGGATAAGTTGGACACGGGCCAGGAAAGAACACTAGGTTTCCGGCCAACTGCTAGCGAAAGCCCACACGAGAGGTACACTGTAAAAAACACTCACAAGCCCATCCCCGCGGCACAATCCCCAATCGGGTTTTAGGCTTGGGAGAGAGAGCAATGAACTTTCCTTTCAATTAGCTTTTTCTTTTTTACAAGCGCCTCTGCGCATTCTTTCTTTGAAAGCTGCTTTTTGCAGCCCTTTTGATTCTGCCTTTTCCCTACGCCTGCCTGTAAACAGAAAAGCAGATAGTAAATGAGTGTTTTGGTTTCAACCGGACTCCGAAGATTGCTTTGAGAACTCAGAGTTAGTTAACAGGATTGTTTATGAGTGCCCTGGCACCGAAGATAAGAGGCATCTTTTCCCTCCGGCTTGAGATCTCAAGCGTTCCTACGTGAGTAGGGGCCTTGCGGAGGTGTCTGGGGTCAATCCCTGAGATGTACAGGGGCCTCATGGGGGATTCTAATCACAGTAATTTAACTCTGGGCTCAGTCAGGGAGTGGTATATAAAGGTTGGTCACCTGGCGCTTGGAACCCTCCCTCAAGCGGGGTTAGGGTACCCTGGATACCAGGCAGCCCTCCCGGACAGTTTTCACCAACAGCACATTTCTGACCCACCACGCTATACTCCCCAATAGCTAATTAGCTAGGACTTAACATGGGCTGCGGAATCTGAAACAGCAGAAATCGAAAGTAAAAATGGAAACTGTTTAACAACAAGTATAGGCTCTCTAAAGAACAAGAGCAGTGTTTTATGCTAATTTGTCAGTTTTTAAAGCTGCTAAATATCTCCCTGATAAGGGACCTCTAGACTTAGTTATTTGGGAAAAGTTGGGCAGGAGTTGAAACAGTACCAGGGGGTATGAGATAAAGGTTAGTGTCTCACTCCCTCCTTTAGAGGATTTAATTTGAAAATAATGGTTTGCCTGAATTTTTGCTTTGTTTCTGTTTTTAAAAGTAACATCTCAGTCTCAAAAATGTTTTAATAAATAGAATGAGATCTCTAATATTGTTACATCATAAAGATTCTACTAAGAAAGAATTTAAATTGATTATTAAAAAAACATTGCAAGAATGCAGTAATCACCAAGAAAGAAAACAGTAAATCCATTTGGCAGTAGAGAAAAACTGTTTCTAAAAGTTATGAATGTGTTCATAAATTTGTCAATCTAAAGCATACTATAAGTGGGATAGGAGGTGTGATATGCTAAAGAAATATTAAGAATCCTCCTTGTTTATACTGGAGCTGCAGCGTCTTATTGTAAGGCTGAAATATAAGCGTACTATCTCCCAAGGAGAACTAGCCCTACTCCATGGAAGACCAAGTATTTTTTTAACTCAGCACCTATAAACACTGATCATTTCCTTGGGAAAGAACTGGCTATTCTATTTCCAAAGAAAAAGTATTAGTTAATCGAGTCAGAAAAGGCCCTTGGCACATAACCACTTTTGTCTAAAACATGTTTGAGCAGAATGCCCCTCATACTCCTCATTTTCCTTGCAAACTCTAAACCAAAGAACTACCATGTCCTAAAAACAACAAGACAGTTAACTTGCTGCTCTAACTCATTGCAGCTTGCAAAAACAGCAGAGGGCCTGTCTTTCCAAGTAAAAAAAAAAAAATGGCACTTTTAAAACTGAGGCTATTTTTCAGCCGACTGCTCCCTACCCAGAAAGCAAAAGGTTAAGGGATTAAAGGAGCCCTTCCAGAAGGGCAAAAATCAGACCCTCGAAGCTAACCAGAAAAAGTAATAGAAAAAGTTAAAAGACTGTTTCTTTATCATTCTCAAGCTCAGCAAATTATTTTAAAATGTCCTGACTGTCAAGCCCTTACTAAGGCACCTCCATCCACAGGAGTTAACCCTCGAGGACTAAGTTCTCAAATGCTTTGGCAAACAGATGTCACTCATTATGCTCCCTTAGGAAAATTCAAATACATTCACATTTCTGTTGATACTTACTCTGGTTCCCTACATGTACCTGCTTTAACAGGAGAATCTAAAAAAATACACAAGCCCATTGGCTTGAAGCCTTCAGTCATTTGGGTCAGACTCAGCAAATTAAAACTGATAATGGCCCAGGATATCTTGCCCATTCTACTCAAGCCTTCCTTCAGCATTGGAATATCCAACATAAAACAGGAATACCTTACAATCCAACTGGTCAGGCAATTGGTGAATGGGCACATCATACCTTTAAAAATCTTCTTAAAAAACAAAAAAGGGGAAGTCAGGGGTCTACCCTCCAAAATTTGATTGTTAACTATGTTTACCTATAATTTTGTAAACTGTGATAAGTCACTTTGTACTCCAACTGAGAAACATTTTCAGAAGAAAGAACCAAAGTCATCTTATCTTCAAGTTTTATACAGAAATCCGCTGGGAGATAGTACTTGGAAGAGTCCTGAAGATCTCTTAACATGGGGAAGTGGGTGTGCATGTGTTTCCACCCCTACAGGTCCTGTCTGGCTTCCAGCTAAAAGGGTGAAGCTTTAGAACAAAACAGACATCAAGCTCTGCTACCTGGAGATGAAAACCGTTCAGCTAGCCCAGACCAGGTGGCCCAGCTGACACTGGCCAACTAGAAGAAAACAAGCACTGGATTCTGGTGCCAAAAAAGGCAATTTATGTTCCTAAGTATTTACTAATTTATTTTTCTGTTCTTATTGACACTTTGTGTTTTCCTTTAAAGGAGCAACTTTATGCTGCAAGCAAAGAGCAATACAGTAATTACTATCAATTTTCCATAGTAACTATAAATGGCCTGCATGCCCAGGAGAGGATTTATCATACTCAATCCCTCTCCAATTCCTCCTTGTACTTTAGACAAGAGCCACAAAGACTCAGTCTCTTGGTCTTTGTGTAGAGGACCGAATGCTACTATTGCTCTTCTCCCCAAAAGTCCTTTTGTAGTGGAGAACTGGGGAGCTAATTGGAAAGTACTGGCTAAGTTTGACAAAACAATAGTTTTAGCTCTGCCTAAAATCCCGTATACTAATATGTGGTGGGAGGGGCCTGGTACTGGGGCACCTATAATCAGAATTGTTTCTTCCAACCTCACTAGCCCCTGGCATTACAACTCATGGAAAATGGGCTTGCCTTTTATTACTAGAATGCATCTGTATATAAGAATTGTATATGACCCTAAAGGTATCCAAGAATGTTTTTTTTTTTAATCAAATTGACCCTCTAAAACAAGATTGGGTCACAGTTTGTACCTCTCACCCTTATTCATTTTTGGCAACTCTAGGGACAGCTCAAGTATTTTATAGTGAATCAACAAAAATGTATTCTTTGCCTGTCCCTGCAGGCTCCATATATGCCAGCTGTCTTACTCATCTCAATATTACTCAGTTAAGCCTCACTACAGTTTATATAGTTAGAAGACAAACTCAGATATGGATGCCAGTTAATGTAACCAGAGAATGGGAAGATCCCCATGGCATAATAGCACTTAACAATGCGCTGGCCTCTTCAAGAGTCCAATAGTTTGTTGGCACTTTGATTGCATTTATTGTCTCTGGTATAGTTGTTGCAGCTACTGCGGCCATGGCAACTGCTGCCCTCATTGGGTCAGTTCAAACTGCTCATACTGTTGATATTATCTTAACCAATTCCACTTTAGAAATGCTTCAACAGGCCCAGATTGATCAAGAAATCCTGACTGGACTTTCTGCAGTTTAATCAGCGCTCAACTAGATTGGCGAACGTCAGGACGGACACACTAGTGACCCATCAGCAGCTGACCTGTGATCCTGGTTTCTCCAAACTGTGTGTCACCCCACTACAAGGGAACTCCAGCCAATACTCCTGGAGTAATATTCAACATCACCTAAGAGGAGCTTTTTCTACTAATTTAAAGGGATAAATCAATAAATTGCAACTGGAGTTACACAAACAGTTGCAGGACATTCAACCTTTAACTAAACAGGAGATTCTTCAAACCCTCAATGATCATCTTGGCTCCTTAAACCCAAAACACTGGTTTGATGGACTCAACCTAAGATTGTGGGTCGCTGGAGCCATTGGTTATTTACTGATTTTAATAATGCTTTATATATTACGATGCATTTATAAATTATTTGCCCAGGGTTGCAAAAGAGACCAGCAAGTAGCAAGTCTTGTGGGATGTATCACCACAACAGCCTTAACAACAACAAAAATGGGGGCTCGTAGGGGACCAGTTTGTCTTGGCCTGGCAAATGTGACTCAGCTCTGTATGAAAAACCTACAGAAGGGAAGTGGTGGGCAGGAGCCAGACCTTCAAACCGAGTTTTCCCGTGGGAATCAGGCCTAGAAAATGCACACAGACTGTTATGGCTTGCTCTTGCTAAAACTCCATCACCCTGGTCTAAAACAACAAATGTGTATTGTCTATTGTCAAGGTAATTTCCAGAGCCTGTATGAGTTCTCCCAAGGACAGAGCTAATGAGCTCATTGCCATTCCCCTCTGCATGTTATTTTCATTTTCTTGACTGTACCTAAAATGTAGACAATAATATTCTATGTAATAGGTAATAAATTTTTCTCTGATGTAAGATCCCAGGAAAATAATAAAAGCCTATCTAGGCAAGGGTCGGGGTGCTCCCCTCTGGAGGGAGTGGCCGAGGCACCACAGGCACTCTCCCCTTGAGAGGGTGGTCGTGCCTGTTCCCTTTTTCCACACAGGGTTGTTGTTGCCTGTGCACTGATTCTCTTGGTAAGCCAGAACAGGAGGACTCTACTGGACAGGGTCTGCCACACTAACACAACGGTAAAATTTAGATGATCTTCTGAAATGTGTTAATAAAGACACTTCTTAAATTAAAATTCTAACTGATGTTTACATGGTGAACTCCAAATTTAACTTTTTATGCTTTCTGACAATATTTTCTTTCCTGTTCCAATCCACAGTATTATTTTTCCCCCAAGGGAAGGAGGAATGCATATCAACTTTCAAAGGGCATGATTATGAATCCATCCTTTTGCAAAAAAAGAGAATATGGAGGATTACTTATCATGGGACACATTTACTGTAAGAAGGGAAACAATATGTCCAGATGCTCCTTCATGAACATACAGACCTGAGTCTCTGAATAGCTCCTTTCCATTCCACAGTTGTACTAGATGTGATTCCAATGCCATTCCAGCCACTTAGGTTTTGCCTATTCACCCACATCAATAAACTGGTTAATAAGCAAACACTATTAGAGGCCTGTTATATATTTCAATATTTTTTCAGTAAAACTTGGGACAAAACTAAGAACAAACACTCCATTTTTCAAGGTGATTACTTAACGAGTGCTTAGAATATGACAATGTCTTCATATTCTACTTCTAGTTCCCTTTCCCATTGATTCATTTGATAATTACAAAAGGGGCATCTGAATAGGTGGCCTGGGGAGTCCTAACAAATTTTAAGACAAATACAGGCTAAAAATATTTTTAAAATATTGACTATAGTAGTAGCAATGACAATGATTAATTCAGTAAGTTCAAACTATACCAAGTATAGTTGTAATTGCTGTACATTAATTAATTCATTTAATATTTGCTGTACATTAATTTATTCATTTAATAATCCTCTGACTTGGAAAAACTTGAGGCAAAAATAATCTATAATCTGCCCAAGGTCAGAGCATGCATTTGAACTTAGAAGACCAACTGAAGGGGCTAAACTTAACCACGAGAGAATCACAAAAGATCAGGAGTAGTTGGGTGGTTCCTTAACATTTCCTTTTTTGTTTAGTTGGCATGTACTTTCTGGTTTTGAATCTAAACTGTATGTGTGATTTTAAATGTAGTTCTGCAGTAAAGATAAAACAAGACATTTGATTAAAAAATCAAAGTTTTTTAAAAAATGTTGTGAAATCTACTCCAATACTTGAAGTTCTTTCTCTTATTTCATATAAATACTCTTTGGTTCCTATAAAAATAGTTTTATTTATTATCTCTCAATTGAATACATATATAATCTTCAATAAATGTCTTTGACTCCTAGAAAAAATAAAACAAAACAAAACAAAACAGAAAACTATGATGTTTTTATACTTTGAAAATACCAAAACTGTAAAGGGAGCTTCTCAAGAAGAAATTGGATGTTTACAATGGTGGTCACATAATTAAATATGTACATTGACTAATTTGTAGTGTAGTGAATTAATAAAATTATATCTTTGTTAAGTGGTGATATACCTTTTATTTATAATCTTTAAATAGATTACTTATGTAATTGGATTATTTGCTCTTTTTGGGGGGGTATAGTATTGTATATGAGCCCCTCCCACTCCTGAATTGAATCACATATGAACTATCTGGGGTAATTTCCTGTCCACATGTAAGATTGACAATGTTTAAGTTGATTCTCAGGTAAGGCTTTGTTACATTACCATTTAAGAAGCACTGTTCCAGAAGTTAGGTGCCATTATTTTTCTAAGTCTTTATGAACTATATGGTATTTATACTAGGAAATCAGGAGGAAGTTTCTAGTACTGGGGAGGACTATACATTAAAGTTTCCTGAACAAATTCACTATGACATGTGAGAAGAAGTAAGTATGGCTGACGCTAGAGACTGAAACCCTTTAAAAACACCAAGGAACTGGCTATGTAGGTATGATCCATCTTTTTCAAGTAGATTGCCACTTCAGAACATCTCTGTTTAGAAATTTTCTTTAACTAAAAAGACCGGAAAGTTTCACTGTAACATGGTTGTCTAGATATTCTTTTCCTCTTTCCCATTAAATATGTAGAAAATTATAATGGCAAAGATTTCTCTAGCCTTCTGTAAGGTGCCAGGACAACTATGCCCTGCGTACAGGGTGGGGGACCCCCCCAAACCTGGAATTATCTTCTGGAGGACAGCCCTTTGAAGTACAGACTTCCCCCACTAGGTGAGTGTTCTCATCTGTATGAGCCCCATACAGGGTCTCATACCCAGATAGGGACCCATCTGTATCAGTGTACCAGCTGGTGATGTTGTGAGAAGCTATATTCAGTTTCAGTGAATTTTTTGAAGACTCTTTTAACATGTCTGCCCATTTCATGATGGGTGATTGATCAGTGAACTTGCCCACACTACTGAGTGTTCAGTAGCGTTTAACCCCCCAAAAAATACCTCCGTGCCACACCCTCCTTATACACTCAATCTTGTCCTGAGCAACCTTTTTGTTTGTTTCCCCTGATAAAAACGTTCTCAAAGGAAAATGTTTTGCTGATGTAGAATAGGAGAAACAAAAATGGCAGAAGCACTAAAAGCCATCAAAATCCTTGAGTTCAAAAACAATTTTGAGCAGTGGAAAAAACATCTCAATAGGTGTATTGCATCAAATGGAGAGTATTTTGAAGGTGACTAAAGTTTAAACATGTAAGAATAAACACACAATTTTTTATAAATAAACTCTGTTTGGGGCAATCCTCCCTCATACCTGTCCTTGTAGTTGAAGAAAACCTCTTGAAGGGGATGGTGCACAATCTACAATCTTCTTTTTTAATTTGGTTATAGGCTTTCTTCCATAGGGCCCCATTGTACATCCCTTCCATGTCATCATCAGCATATATGTCCAAGCATCTTTTTCCATGAGAATTTACAAATCAGATGGCCAGACCTCTGATTTTCCCCAAGAGTCTTCTGAGAAATGCAAACATATCAGGTTACTGCTCTTAGGATGCCTGACTAGGATAGTGTTAGCAAAAGGAGACACTACATTGCTTCAATGCAGTGGGAATAAGCCACTGGCCTGCATAGTATGAAATCTACGTGCCCAGATGCCCTTGTTTCTTTTCACAAGGATGACAATGCAAATCGCAACATTGAGCTGGTTCTGTTTGTGCTGGCGATTTCTAGCACAGAAACGTAGATTAGGAAATATAATTATAGTGAGTATGGGCTCTACAGAAGCCTCATTTGCTGCATTTATTTTATTTACACACAGATTCAGAATGGAATGTGATTACCATGGCATATATTTTATAGGCAATAACTATGAAAAGTTCTTTAGCATTTTATAAAATGCTGTACCTCACTTGGTCCTAACATAGTTCTATGAGTTGAATAAATACTATATGCCTTTTAATCTTGAGAATTGGAATTAATCGACTTGTCAAAAATGACTGAGGAGGCAAGTGAGTAATCGGAAAACTTAGCCTTGTGGTACTAGACCTGCCAATTTCAATGAAATATATTTAAAATTTGAGAATAACTTTGTCTTTTCAATGTTATAGTTTAGAATAGCAAAAAGGCAACATTTCAAAAGCTATCCTCCATTTTATTATGTTTCTGAAAAATAAGTATTCTCATCAACAAATTAGTTAAAACTTCTCAGAATGAAAAAAAATACTTAGACTACACTTTGCTTAATGAAAAGTTGTATGAGTTAGGAATGCCTTTAAAAGTATGTAGAAGAACCATATGACAGTGCTAATTAGAAACTTATTTGTACTCATGAAAATGATATCTGGAGGATTTAGTTTCAGTGAGATGAGTTTGCTTAAGAAACTCTTCAAGAACACAAATTTTTTTGTTGTTGTTATTTGTCTGTTTCCTTCTCTATGAAAATTTAGTTCTCATTATTTTAGCATCACTGTTCTAAACTCAGACAGTACTTCCACATTTTAAATAAGAATAACAGAGAAACACATAGGTTATATTTTTAGAAACGACAATCTCATCTCAGCTACTTTTGCTCATGTCTCATTCACAGGAACTGTGTCACATGACCAAACTGATTTGCAAAGGACACTAAAATGTAGATATTATAACAGGAAACTTTTCTGACTAAACAAAGTTAAGATTTTTATTTTGGCAAACAGGAGAGGACATGTGCATTGGGTGCTTGATTAGTCATGTCTGCCATAAGAACCAGTGATGATGCCTTAGTCCCCTTATGTCATTACATAACGAGAAAAATTTTATTTTCAACCTTAAATGTGTTCAAGCTCCCGGTGTTGTATTGAAACATTGAATGAGAAGTTTAGTGTGCACCAGGCCCTCCTATGGACTCTGTCACCCAGAGAATGAAGAAGCAGGGTGTCAAGAAAAACAGATAGCAAAGATGCTTGCCTTGTTAATACAGGAGATCAAGGCAAGGGAATCTCTTGTACTAACAGAGCTAATGAGAGAGGTATAAAAATATCTTAATTGAAACTTAAAATATATATTTTTCTTAGTTGTAGTGGGGTATAAAACTACATCATCTCTGTATCATCTCCCAAAAAAACTTTGTACTGTATGGTGTGTGTGTGGGGTGGGGGCGGCTAAAAGTTGAATCCCAAATTTTATTGTCAGGGGATGAAAAGATGGATCTAATGGAGGTAAAGACATATATCTGTCACATATTTTATAGAAGATCTATTTTCCTCCACATATATTTTTACTCTAACACAAACGTTTTAACATATATGTATACATATTTGAGTCAAAACAATATCTGCCATAGCCCAAGGATAAAATTTAGAATGGATGGACTACAGATTCATCTTCCAGTTTTGAATAAACAGTTCTACAATAGTGTTGAAAGGAATTTGCTGTTGTGATTTTAGGGTCATGGTATTGCATGAGTCCAAGGGTTGCATTCACTTATTATGATATGCGAATAGCAACTCCTTAAGCAGAACAAAGTGATTGGTACAATCTGAGGCTATACAATAAAGAGCCTTGAACTCTCAGAACACCTATGGAAATAACCTATGTTGCCAATTAAGAACAGATTCACTTTAATAATTATATAAATAGCAAGTCATCTAAGTGTACAGAGCCACCAGGAAAACAGTTCAGTCTGGATACAAACACACACACACACACTTTCTGGAAGGGTAAATTAATACTTCACCAACTTTTGGGATATAATTCTTCTATAAATCTTCTTATAAAATTCACAGAAATCAGAGACTTTCATTAACCCAGTCTTCACTACAATATCAAAGTATTCTTTTACTTTAAGGAAGAAAGATAATATGTATCATAACATCAGCAAACTATATTTTTTGTTTTGATAAGACATGTTTCATTTTACCATTCTTATACAGTTCTGATTTGTGTATTTGCTGGAGATCCTATGATAAAGAGCTGGTGCAGCCATTGTGAGAATGACTACCAGTTGTCCCTACTACCCCGGTGTCCGGTTCTTCCTCACGAGCAGGACCAGTGATAGTTGACTAGCCAGAGTAACTCACCCAGACTTTTCACTACAGTATAGACATGTCATTATTTGTGACAAATGTGTTGTTGGAAGATCTGATTCCACTTTTCAGGATGGACTTAGTATCTCCTTGTACTTGCTATCTATACACAAATATAAAATTAAAATGTATGTGTAGGTATACATGCACATATATACATGTATGTGTACATGCATGTACAGGCACAAAAAGATGGAACATCATTGTATACATTTTGTGCTTGGGGCAAAGACAGCAAACCACAGCCTGGATGTGCTTACAAATACCAGTAATTTGTTCTATATGAAGCTAACTTATTGTTTCCTTTATTGTGAGCATAACTATTATGTATCTCTTAGAGGAAGAATCTGTGAAATAAAATTTTTAGAGGAAGAATCTGTGAAGTAGAATATTCTTTGGACTCAGCCTAATTTATGTGAAATTCTAAATTTTTAAGATTCTTATTTGTATAGTTTTGTTGTTATTTTATTTTTGGTAATGTAAAAGCATTCCTAAAATTGTTGACTATAATCCTGAAACAAAGAACACAACCAGAAATAATGCCTTAATAAGAAAGAAAGTGTATTGATAAAATGTCACTGCAAATACCATCAAATTAAGGCCTTCACAATGTTATACTCTTTTCAATCTTTTTTTCTCAATAGAGTAAAAGAAGATTAAACTAGACATTGGACTCAGAGAGAAAGCTATATAGCTTAATTTGAATACTTCATTCCATGTTAATTTCATTCACATTGGAAATGTCCTTAAGCTATTTTTTTAAAAAGAAAGGAACATTAGGGTTAGGATAAATTAATGTTGCAATACACAGATAAGAAGTACAATTTAGCATTTTAATGGTTATGGAATTAGAAAAATACTAATATTGAGATATGTATTTGAATCTGAGTATTATTTTAAATTTAATAAATAATGGATGCTATATGGATAGGAAAAGGAAAATAAATTGGAAGTATTATGCCCCAAATTACAGGGTGATAGATGTTTCTATATGTATTTTTAAGATTTTATTTATTTATTTTTAAAGAGAGGAAGAAAGGGAAACATCAATGTGTGTTTGCTTTTCACATGCCCCCTACTGGGGACGTGGCCTGCAAGAAACTTAGGCACGTGTTTCTGACTGGGGAATTGAACCCACAAACCTTGGGTTTGTGGCAAGCTGGCACTCAATCCACTGAGCCACACCAGCCAGGGCAGATGATTCTATATTTTATAGACGTAGAATATTATTTAATAATTTTTCTTTTTAGTTTTTAGGCCACCTTTGAATCTTAATTACCCAGGCATTAATAATCAGTTATAACCTGTAGTGTGATTCTGAGATTTTCAATAGTGAATAAGGAGAAATCTAAAAACCTTTATGAAAATAAAAACTTTTCAAATATACATATAACTTGTTGATATTTATTGATATATGTTAAGCTCTAATTCTCATGTCTGAGTACAAAAGAGATGGAAATACATTTTCAAATATATTTGACAGTAAACAGTAAATCAGTGTTTAATTTGGAGCTCTCATCTTACCATTTTCCCTGAAACTCATGAAGCTTCGTTAAACAACTGTAGATTCATAAAATAACTATTAGTCTTTAAAACTATATTTATTTATTTTGTTTGTTTTTTTAAATATTTATTTATTTATTTATTTATTTATTTATGTTTAGAGGAGAAGGAGAAAGGAAGAGAAACATCAATGTATGGTTGCCTCTAATGTGTCCCCTGCTGGGAGCTGGCCTGCAGGGAACTGGCTTGCAACCCAGGCATGTGCCCTGACTGGGAATTGAACCGCAATCCTCTGGTTCGCAGGCCCGTGCTCAATCCACTGAGCTACACCAGTCAGGGCTTATATTTATTTATTTTTGTAGAGAGGGGAAGGGGGAGAGATGAAAAGGGAGTGAAGGAACAATGTGTGTTGCCTCCCACGCTCTGCCTGCTGGGGACTCATCCCACAGCCCAGGCGTGTGCCCTGACTAGGAACTGAACTGGTGTCCCCCTGGTTCACAGGTCAGTATTCAGTCCACTGAGTCACACCAGCCTGTGCATAACTATTAGGCTTTTAATAGGCAATATGCTTCTTTTGCTTCATGTAGATGGAGAAATACCTACATATATATCATCTATACCTTACTCAATATCTATATCTATTCCTGGATACACATTCTTTAAAGCTAGAGTCTGTTTATAGCATAAACATCTGTAAACTGTACTTATTATGAATTAAATTATGCCCCCCACCCCCAGAATTTATATGTTGAATCTTGAACACCTGATGTGATTATATTGGGACATAAGGCCTGAAAGGAGGTAATGAAGGTCCAATAAGGTTATAAGAGTGAGGCTGTCATCTGATAAGACTGGTGTCCTTATAAGAAGAGAGACACCAGAGCTTTCTCTCCACCAGGCACATGGAGAAAAGGCCTTGTGAGGACACAGTGAGAAAGCAGCCATCATGGAGAGAGAGATTTTACCCAAAACCCACGCAGCTGGCACCTTACTCTCAGATTTCCAGCCTCCAGAACTGTGAGAAGATGCATTTCTGGTGATGTTAGTGATGTTAGTTGGGGCAGCCTGAGAGAACTCAGGCAAGATTTGTCCAGTTGACTTTAGAATAATCTTGATCAAAGTTTCTTATGCTTAAAACCAAAACTTAAAAATAAAGCTATTTGAAACAAATGTCTGTATTGCTATTATAATGGATGGATGCAATAATTTTATTATTTTGTATTAAGTGAAAGAACCACTTCATATTAATGCTGGACTAATCAAGAATCATCTCCAATAAAATATGTTATTGTTCATAAACATATCCGATCTTCTGTCATCTGTGTGTCTATGCAGTGGGTGACCCTGAGAATATCTTCCTCGTCATTTCTACCCATCTTTAAATTTATCACCTCTAAGCCCATTCAAATACAACATGCTCCGTGACAACTCTGGATCATATCAATTTGCACTGATATTTTATCTTTCGGACTTCCTAGGATTTAGGTGAGCAACTATTTATAACATTAATTTTTAAACCATGATTTAGTATATCATTTCCACGAAATGCTTTTTAAAAGACTGTATCTAGTATCAATTCATTTCCTGGATAAGAATGTGAGCTCTGGCTTCCAACAGATGTGCATTCAAACACCTGCTCTTCTAATAATTATGTCTGTACCTCTTTAAAGAGCCATTTACTTGGCACCCAGTATTCTCTTTTGTATAATAAAATAAACTCATGGTCCTGGCTGGTGTGCTCAGTGGATTGAGCGTGGGCCTGTGAAGCAAAGGGTTGCTGGTTCAATTCCTAGTCAGGGCACATGCCTGGGTTGCAGGCCAGGTCCCCAGTAGGGGACACAGGAGAGGCAACCACATGTTGATGTTTCCCTCTCTTTCTCCTTCCTGTCCCCTCTGTCTAAAAATAAATAAAGTATATTTTTTTTAAAAAGAAAGAAACTTATGGACAGGAACAATAGTGTGGTGATTATCCATTGCTGCCAGGAGGGGAGGGGATGTTGGGGACAGGTGAGGGAGGGAATAAGGGGGTACATGATGAAGGAAATGCCTTTGAGTGGCAACACACAAATGCACAAATATGTTGTGGAACTGTGCACCTGAAACAGGTATGGATTTGTTAACCAGTGTCACCCCAGTCAATTCAATAAACAGGAAAAATGTAAAATAAAAAGAATAGTTTTACTCATCTCAATTTATTTTTTTGAAAATAAGTATAAGTATTTTTTGAAAATAATGGATAAGCATAAGACACTAAACTTTTTCCAACACAGAGTAAGTGTTCAAAATGCATTATCTATTTATATAATTTTCACATTATTATGGTTTTGTGATTTTTATGTTAGTAGATACTTCACTAATACTTATGAAATAAATCCATTAAGTAATTAAGGCTAACTAGTATTTAAAAATACCATTTCAAAACTACAATTCATAAAGCACAAATTGAAAGCTACCAAAATATAAAGTTATGTAATTATCTCTATCTTTAGAAAACTTTTAATTGAGAAATAGAACTATAACACTTAAAATATGAAAATGGAATATGCTAAATTTTACATTTATGCACAAACAAAATATTGGGGTTCAAAAGTGAAAGCGATACTTTTTTCTTGGGAAAATACTAGCCTATGGATTGTATTTGAGTAAGACTTTATGAAATTGTAATTATAATTCTTTGAAATGTGTTATGGTAATTTCCTCATAGAGAAAAATGCCTTTGGAGAAGGCACAGGATGCTTGCAAAGTGGCATGTTACGTGATTTGTCTTCTTTGCATTCGACTGTGCACAAAGAACAGAACGGTGTGATTGGAAAAGAAGATCCGGCAGAGGATGAGGTCAACTTTGAAGGCCTGGCTAAAGTCCTAATCTGATGTTGGCAGACAATCATGGGAAAAAAATGTGCATTAGCAGTGGCAGTATACTAGAGAGTACGGGTTGTCAAAACTAGAGGTGAGGGACAGGTCGCACTTTAGGGAATTATGTCCACAGTTTAAGGTAATGGGTAATGAAGATCTTACCTCCTATAATGAGAGAAAGTGAATTAAACACATGGATGAAAGATTAATGTTTTACTAGGCCTGCATGTGAAAAGGAAGACAGAGTGCATGTTCTTGGAAAGCCTTTCATTTTGTTGAGAATTATGCAGACTGTGGGGTTGGATCATGCTGGACATGGCTCCTCCAACCCCCTAAGGAAAGGCTGGCTGGAGGGCCCCTGGCCAGAAGGAGTGTGTGTTGTTTTGGAAACAGATTGTAATTCCTTCCTTACCTTCTTTTGGGAGCATCTTCTCGTCTTGTGTGACAGCTAGGCTTTTTCTAGACTTTCTCTCTACAAATACACACTGAGGTACTATAGTTTAGAGTAAGGCATGTAAGGCATGCACCCCTTTGTCTGGAACTCCTTAAATCAAGTCTCGGACTCAGGGAGGCACCGTCCTTCCTCACTGATCTGTAGCCTTCAGTGCTCCTTGTAATGTGGGTAATAAAGGCTGTATCTGCTCCATCCAGTGGTCCTTGTGGTTTTATTCTGCTTAACCCAACGAGCATTTGAGATCTCCGGGGTTCCACCTCCTGCATCACACAGACACATTTAGGAGAACTGGATTTTCTTATTACTTCCATGGATTAATACTGATTTAGAAAGGTGGGAGACAACCTTATAAACGGCTCAAAGTAAATAATTATATGGTTGGAAATGACCACCCTGACACAAAGTTAAAGGAAATGGCATTATTTAGATGAGTAATTAAAAGAGATTTTCACAGTCCAAGGAAATGTTGTGCATTTTCAGAATCTGAAAAGATTTATTCCTTACTGACTGAGACCTAGCAATGAAAACTATAAACATAATCTTCTTATACTCAAATATTTCCTTCCAATTTAGAATTTTGAATTTGGTTTTCACTTAAAGAATAAGCCACATGCAGTAACAGCTTGCCAGCACAATGCTTTATTTCAGTCACTCTAGGAATTATCCTGTTCTCCTGGGCTTGATTTCAACCAGGAAGCTTTCGGCAATGAGGCAAAGAGACTGGCCAAATTTAATAAGGCTGACAGGTTCTGACTTATTATCTGCTTCACTCAGGGATGGCAATCTCTTTCAACTGACATAAATATGAAGCCCAAGAATAAGTGTTTAGCTGACTGATGGTTTTTACTCTAAGTATTGTATTCCCAAAACAGTGTGTGTGTTTGGGGGGGGTTATCAAATAAAATCAAAAGCAGCATTATTTTCATCCATAAATAATTAATAAGAAAGTCATGCAATGAAATGCTTCAAAATAGTCTAAACAGTGACTTCTTTCCATTAGCGTTAGAGGGTTTTTTTTAATTCTATTCCTTTAGTTCCATTAGAACTGAAGGCTAAAGAATACAACTCACAGGCTAAGGGATCTATCTGACTTTGAAACAAAGACTGATATATAGTCTTGACCTTTGATCTTTGCAGAATCGGCAAAGTTCATCCTGTACATAAATGGAAAGGAATTTTATTAGGGAATCAAAATAACCCTTTTTTATTATTAAAAAGAATGTGGAAGTTTTATGCTTTGCAGCTAATTCAAAGTTACTACAAATACAGCCCCTAGGGTTACAGACAGACAGGAGGAAATCACTTGTTTCTTTCTCTTTTTCAAAAATTCCTCTCTTCAGTAGAAATTGGGGAATGTATAGATGCAAATCTAGTAGGGGACCTGGAAGGTGTGTACAATCATCATTGAAGTGAATGGCATTCAGCTAACATGAATGGAATAACTGTTTGTGCACGTTTATAATCAGATTCACTCACTTTCCAGGTAGCTCAATTAAACTGCACCTCATTAATTCCTTGGAGAATGAAGAAAGCCATCTTGCAAAATTTTAAATGACCTCAATCAAATCAGCTCAAAAAATACACTGAAATTGAACTATCTTAAAAGTTGACCTTGCAAAGCCTTTTTGTGCCATCATAAGCCTTTTAAATTAAATTATCCCTTCTAATTATTTACTTGCTATTTAATTCCATCGGATTTTCTTTCATTTCAAACCTTTTACCTGACCTTTGCTGAAAAATATTCTGTAGGCAGAGGGGAAAAAAAAGGATACTTTCATTATAATGATGTACTGTTGATTCTGTATCTAATGTCATTGAAATTCTGGAAGTTGTTCTAAGGTTCAATGGATGTTTGCCAGAATTTTAGTCTCTGAGAGTTAAGTACTTCTTGTTATATGGAGTGAGCAACACTACCCACATGGGAATAAGTTTTCTCCCTGTACCTATCTAGAGCTAAAATCCAGACGGAAAAGTGAAAGCTCCTATCATGCGTGCCAATGGTCTTCATCTGCATCTCTGGTCTCCAGGTGTGGGCACACCACACTGGGTAAATACTTGTTTGAGGGACTGAATGAATAACCATGCATGCCTGAAATAATAAGAATTACTCCCTTAAACTACCCTTAAAAATGCAGGTTTATTACTTTGTGGTAATGGTGTGGTGATATCAACAAAAGTAATCTCTCACCTCTATATGTGAATTTATTTCTGCTTTTTTATTATAATAATATTTTGATAGAGAGACACCATCTGCTTCTTTAGGTGAACTTGCATCAGCCTTTAAGAAATTAATAGAATTTTTTGATGTCTAGTGCAAAACAATTGTTAATTTAACTTGGAAAACAATAAGTTAACATGACGATCAGACAACTCAAAAACACCAGACAAACACGCACTTCCTGACAGCATTTGACAGGTGTACTAATCTCTCTTAAAACCAGAAATGAATAGGGCTGTATAGGGACATGATACTGTCTCGTTTCGTCAGAAATCTATTTTCTCGCAGCAAGGTTTTTCTTTCCTTTCTTCAGCTGCCTATCCCTTCTCATACATTCAGCTATGCTACATTGCTTGAAGGTGCACTTCTATAAATCCTTAACACGTCTCTGCTGCCCTCTCTGCTTGTAATTACCCCCATTTCTGCTCACTTTGCAACAGCAGTTGGGTATCCCGCTGTCTTCTATTTCCTGCACATGTGCAGCTCAGTAGAGCTGTGCTATGATGAATATTGTTTCAACGTTGCCAGAGCAATTATATTACAGGACAGTATTTCTAGGAGCTGTGTTTCTATCACTACTGTTCACTTGTGCTCAGAGGTAGGTTGATGAAAAACTCTGAAGCCATATATCTCATGGAATATAAGAAACTTCCAGACTACATAAGCCTTGCTTAGGGTTCAGTGACTGCTCAAGTCCAGAGGATTGGAATTCCTATGGAAGTTACTCCTGAGCTGATCCCCACAAGGACTCCCCAGTTGGGGCAATTGTAATATTGAGCCTTTGAGCTCCTGTGGACACATTATCTCTTTCTTTTTACCGGACATACCAAGAGGACAAAAACTATGGCTTATATCTAAGTGTACCTCTTATGTTGCTTGATAATGTATCCATTACTACTACATTGATGGATGACATGGGAACTACGTTACAAATTGACAAATGAGATAAAACTTTGGCAACATGAATTTTGCTCTTGCTATTTCCAATATTGCTTCCAAGTCTTCACTGGATCAGTGGTTGCCAAGCCTAAAAAGGTTGTATTTTTTCTAGGAAACAAACACACAAAAATAAGCAGAGACATAAAGAAGTAACTGAGTATCTTAACAGAGTTGGTAAAGTTCAAAAAGCAGGGGCAGATATCTAATAAATCAGGTAAGTTGAGATTTTCAAGGGGTAAGATTGTTAGAATGAAACTGATTTATTTGTTTAACCCAAACGTTAATAATGTGATGGGCTGGTCATGATTCACATTAAAAAATGTGTGTGTGCATTGGGGAATATTTGTTGATTATATAAGAACAGGTTTTCCAACAAAAGGAGATTATCTAGGCAGACCCATACAAAGATCACACATAAGAGGGAAGAACAAGAACGATCATAACATCGTATAGAAAGGCTTCTGCTTGTCTCTAGAACATTAAAAACGAGGAGCTACACTGGAGGAAAATGAGTTTGTCCAGAAGGTGTCTGAATACTGCTTCCCCCAACCTCTGATGATCTGGCAGTGGGCAATATATTATAAATTGCCCGTGTCCTTTTTTAAAGAAAAAGTCAAGGAAATCTCACTGTGGGCCAGCAGAAGTGGAGAGATTTTATGTCTGATTAAGAGACAGAGTAACCTTAGTGACCTGCTAGTCTGTGAAATAACTGGCTTGTACTTGTACAAAGGTGTCAGTGTTATGGATGATTGGGCAAGTGAGGGAGGGAGCGTCAGCTCAGCAGCGGGTAACCTGGGAGTAGAGCCTGAAAAGTTGAGAACAGATGCTGCTTTTAATGAAATATTGATAAAGAAGGAAAATCTGAGTTACCTTCTTAATTTTGTCTATGTTCTTATGCCTTACCCCAATTTAGATCACCATGCACCCCATTTCCATCTATTTACATCACAACTAGAGAAAATAAGAATCAAAAAAGAGAGAAACTTACGTTTAGTAAGAAAACCTGAAATGGATTGAGCAAAACTGAAACTGAAATTTGGGAGTTACATAATTAGATTTATTTAGACAATGACTATATTACAATAGTTTTTCATATATGATTAGATGAAATTCAAAACTATGAAAATGTCCAGCTGCAGTGGAACACAAAACTGATATACACAAACTTCTGACTTTCTTATCGGTGCTGAGAGAAATCCTGAATCTCTGTTCTAATCCTTTGTACCTTAGGATAAATTTCTGTACTATAACCTTGGTCCTTCTGCTTGTACATTGCTCATGATTTGGGCATTGTTGAATAGTTTTCTCTCGTTGGCCTTATACCAAAGTTGACTCCTCCATCTTTCTTCTGACCACCAATAATTGTACTACTTTCTACATCTTGCATTTTTACCATTTTCTCAACTCTCAAAACAAGGCATCAATTTTAAATAAAATGTTAAAGTAATGAAAATTTCTCTAAGGATTGTCATTGCAAGCTTTGGATCATTGTAAGAATGATAGCAACAGGGGAGTGGGAGGAGAAGGGGGGAGAAGGTACAGAAAATAAGTAGCATAGACAGTAGATAGAAAATAGATGGGGGGGCAAGAATAGCATGGGAAATATAGAATCTAAAGAACTTGAGACACATGGTCATAAACTAAAGGGGGGATAATGGTGGGAACCGGAGGGTAGGGTGGAGGGGAATGAAGGGGGGAATAGAACAACTGTAATGGCATAATCAATAAAAAAATTTAAAAAAAAGAATGAAAGGAAATCTCTCTTGTGCAGTTTTACTGATTTTCAGCGCATATGGTCTGTGATGCCTCCTGCTCTTTCTCTGTCTCCGTATCTCTCAATATACCCACGTGCAAGTATCATTATTCTTTATCCTTTTAATGTTTCAATTTGCATTGACTAAGAACAGGGATATTTCTAAAATAAACTCATTAAAATTAATAAATTCATGAAATTTAACAGTAATACAATACTTTATTCCAACTGATAGTCCCTACTCCAATGTATGCAGTTGTGCCAACAATGTCCTCTCTAGGACTGTTTTCAGTACAGGATTCGACCAGGTCACGTGACAAATAAAGTTCGTCTCTTTATCCTTCTTTAATCTGGGACAGTTCCTTAGTATCCATTCTAACTTTCATGACCTTGAGATTTTTGAAAAATGAAAATCCATTATTTTATAGAATATCCCTCTAAATTGTCTGATGTTTCCTCGGGATGAGATTCAGGTTATGCATTTTGGCTGCCACACTTCATAAGTGATGCTGGGTCCTTCTCATGATGTCATGATAGAGGCCTGGAATGTTCCTTTGTGGTCTTTTTGATTATTTTAATTTTGATAACTTGGTTAAAGTGGCTATTTTATCTACTTCATAATTACTACTTTTGTAATTAACACTAATTTAAGGAGAGGTCCTACGTGACTATGTAAATATCTTGTTCCTCATCCAATGTCTTCTTTCCTACCGTATTGCTATTTCATGCCAGGATTAATTCATATTATGGTGATTGTAAAGGTAATTATCTACTATATTCCTTTTTCTCTGTACATTGGTTGATGCAATATTAAAATAAAGAATTTACCTTCTCTAGGAGTTATTTATTATTTTATTTTTAATACATTTATGCATAATGGACACATGTATGAATGTGGTTATTTTCAACATAGACTCCCAGATTCTTACTTTATGCAGTAAGACTATTAATACCTTTATATAGCTGACCATAAATTGCACCAGTTTGGCTAGTTGGAAGCTTTCCACACTGAATCCTCCCTTTGACATCTACCCAACTTTATCTTTAAGTTCTTCCTTACTGTCTGACACAGCAGAATAGTGTTGTCTCACCATCTCGCTTCCCTGTCCCATACATGGAGCCTCTCTTTGGTTTTTCAGGGCATCTTAGTTTCTTTTAGTGGTTAACGATATTTAGAAACTGTATTAGTGCTTTAATTGTTATCTAGGGAGTTCTCGCAAAATTCAACAACTTGTAACAATATTAAACATTTATTATTTTTCACAGTTGCTCTGGGTCAAGGATGCAGGAGGACTTGGCAGGGAGTCTCTGGCCAGGATTTCTCGTAAGTGTTCTGTCAGCAGTCCTCTGGGCCTGTAGTGACCTGAATGCTTGGCAGGAGCTGAAGGAGCCGCCTGCACCACCCACAGGACTGGCATGCTGGCATTGGTCACCTGGCAGAGACCTCAGCATGGCCTCCTTCCAGTGTGAGCATCACCCCAGAACGGCTTGGTCTCATGATGATTGGGGCTGGCTTCCCCCAGAGTAAATGATCCAGGAACACAGGATATATCTGTTAATATTTATATGACTTAGCCTTGGAAAGCACACACTGTCACATCTGGTATCCCTTGGTCATTGAAGCCCTGATTCAGTGTGAGAGCAGATTATATAAGGGTGACAATATGAGGAGGTAGGGATCATTGGGTTAAACCTTAGATGCTGAATACAACAGAAGTCAAGAATCAGTGATGCCAGACAGGCTCATTTCTGCTGGTGCACTATTGTCCCAGGGCCTTTCGGCCAACGGTCTGTACATATTTATATGGTGTGTGTGTGCGTAGATAGATGAAAGATAGATGATAGATAGATAATACATAGAGAGAGTATGTGTATAAATTACGAGATAATTTTTAATACAAATTTACTCAGTAACTTCTAAAATGGGCACACAGTGGAATCAAAGTTCCACTGTGGAAGTTCCATAGTTCCACTATGGATAAGTATATCCATATTTAATGAGAACAGTTCAAAGTTTGTTGTTTGTTCAGACGTTGTTTAGGCTAACAGAATTAGTCAAAGTAACTTATTCCAATGTTAATAAAATTTGTTATTTTCTTTCAAAAATCTTTATCTTCAATGAAATTATTTTATTCGAAATATAGTTGAATTCATACGTTTCTTTTTTAGCATAACAAAAGGAGTACAACTTTATTTGATGAGTGACAGATTATTTGATTAGAAAAGCCAAACTTATTATTGTACACGTACACTTTGTGTTCCTCAGATCAATATTTCCCACAATATTTTAATGAATTCTTTTTTTTTAATCCTAACCAGAGAGAGAAACATCAATCAGTTGCGTCCCGGATACAACCTGACCAGGGATCTCACCCACTTCCTACGTGTGTGCCCTGAGCAGGACCAACCCACAGTCTTTCGGTTCACAGGCCAATATTCCAATCAACTGAGCAACCCAACCCAGGCTAATGAATTCTTCAATGTACAAAACTCTCTCCCAATTCCTGCTGCACTTTGCAGAAGCTTCTAAATCCCTGCTACTATTCACTGACTGTATACTGGTACAACTCAGATATGAGCTAAGAATTTAACCCTACTTACCCCCATAAATTAAGCCTAATGTCTACTATTTATATAGTTTCATAGTTGCATATGTCTCTTACCATGATGTGTAAATATATGTATATATTTATAATTGGTATTATTTATTTATAATTAAATTATTAATTAATGGTTTTCTGTTCTATTATATTATAGATTCTCAGTTCAAACCTTTCACCTTTTTGTTTACTTTTATGGTCCAAAACCTCCATAGAATATTGGCAAAGAAATTTTGCAAGGCTAGAAGGAAGTTTAAAATATTACTATGAATTAGTTCTATTAGCCTAGAATGAAAATTAGGAGCTGGCCATCTTTCCATTCAACAATAAATAATCATTTATTGAGCATTGCCTAAAAGTAGTTATTTTCTTAACCATTTCTAATAGAAAAATGGGAAAAGGACTTGAACAGACACTTCTCCGAGGAGGACATACAGAGGATCCAGAGACACATGAAAAGATGCTCAATATCACTAGCTATCAGAGAGATGCAAATTAAAACCACAATGAGATACCGCCTTACACCAGTTGGAATGGCTATCATAAAAATATGTTTCTGTTTTGCATTCAATTTTTCTTTCCATCTGTTCATTTAAATTAATTTTAGGAATATTGAGAATATTAAAAATTGACTCCGATAGTCAAATGGACACAAAAAATACACTCACAGAAGTGTTATTCTTGACCTAAAAGATTATTACAGCCCCAGGGGACACCTGGGCAACCTCATGAGAAGCTCGACACAGAAGTGTACAGCCAAGAACTCCTGAATCTGTTCAACAGAAATTCGGGGAGATAATATCTGTTTGTTATTACTTTAAGCTACTCAGTTTAGAGAACCTGGTTAAGTTGCAGTTTATCTAGAACTCTCGAAAAATGACTGACTTCACGTCTGGGATAGGGAAACTACCAAATTAGCCAGAAATACCTGCTGTGCCAGAAAATATGGGGATGATTAAAAGTAATGTTGGGGTTGAGTCAAAGGATAAACTGATAAGCCTGAAGGAGTTTCAACTAGCTGGATAAGCATGATGTGAGCATTAGAATATATAAGGATGTTTGTGAATTTTATCTCTTTGAATAGAGTAAGAATCTATAAGTTTCCTTTGAAAATAAATATTTTCTTACAGACATGAATGCCTGTAAAATAAATAAATAGGAAGGAAATCTTGATTATTGACTAATAAATAAAGAAGAAATAATAAAGTTAGAAAATAATATTTTTACAGTGAATATGTTAATTGATTCTGGTGACTGCCAGAGGGATAGAGGGTGGGGGAAGGTGGAAGAGCTCAAAGAGGAGATGGATGGTGTCAGAAAGAGACTTGAATTTGGGTGGTGAGCACATGGTACAGTACATAGATGATGTGTTATAGAGCTGTACTCTATGATTTATTAACCGATGTCACCCCCACAAATTCAATACAAAGTAAAAAAATTTTAAATTATCATTAACAGAGGCTTAATCATCAGGAATAACATTAACAATACCAATAGTTTGCAAAGGAACATCAAAGGCATCCATTGTGGTGTACAGAGAAAGGGATAGCCTCCTGTGGAAGGGTGTCAGTCTAAAATGCATAACCTGTGTGTCCTCTGCAAAAAGGACTTACATGTGTATTTAATGATTTCCCCGTTGTTTTTACCTAAACGTTTACATGCATATGCATGTACATACATACATTTTTGTACCTTATTTTTAACATACTAATATATCTTGAAATTTAATATATATCAACAAACAGATACTTGTGCAGCTACATAATACTCTTTTTCTGGAAGACTTTTCTATAGCCTTGTAAATGTCAGATTCAGGTGGTCCTAAGGTCCACTCAAAATTGTCCAGCCTATAATTTTAACAGTGGTTTTCTGTTTTTGTTTTATTTTTTGAAAAATTAAATGCTCATGTATTTTTTAGACTATATGAATTAAATATGAATTCATAATGTCAGCTGTAAATAGTTCTCATATATATATATATATATATATATATATATATATATATATATATATATGAGTGAACCTCAGTTTCATGGCTTGTAAAATCCCCAAAATAGCACCTTGATCTCAGAAGGTTCCCAATGGTTTTTCTCTCCAAGTTTTTTCCCCCTGCTCACAGGATAACTGCCTCATCTCTGACCCAGTCAATTCCCTTCTGGTCATATCAAGAGTTTTGTGATATTATCATAGACTTTAATAGATTCCTCTTTGTTGCCCTATTATATTTCACAGCATTTCTTCTACGTTTTTTTTTCTTTCTCTATCCTCTTCTTTCTTTGTTTTTACACTGATTAGTTTCCCTGCAATCCAAGACTTTGGGAGCACTTGCTTCGACATTGCATTGTCTGATCTCAAAGCAATTCAGGGACATCTGTTGATCTGATAAATTTCCCTTAGATGCATTAGTTGGGATTCAGCTACAGTAGACAGAAACTGGAGGAAAGCACTCACTAGTGCAAGATAGAGCTTCACCGTATTCTTACATAAAGGAACTCTGAAGGCAGGCTGCTTATAGCTGTGAGGTGACTCCACCATTATTGCAGACTTATGCTCGCTCACGGTCCACCATGGCTCCTTCTGGCCCATGAGGGAAGGAAGATGAGATGAAAAAGGGTGTGTCTTGTCACTAAAGCATTTTTGTAAAGTTCCCACAGAATGTTTCTGCCATGAAGACAGTGCTTTGGTTACCCCTAGTCTGTAACAGAATCTGGGGACTGCATCTGTATTCCCAGTGGCTATATGCTCAGCCAAAAATTAGGGATTCTTTTACTAAAAAAGTAGTTGAACATATATAAGGGGACTACTAGATATGTTTGCCTCACAAAGTTGTTTTGTGTCATTTCTAAGAGTAAGGTAGAAAAAATAGCACACATGTCATAATTAAATCTAAATGAAAAGGAAAGAAATTATAAGAAACTAAACAAGGGAATGAAAATAAATAGGCTACATGAAAAATAAATCATATTTATTCTATAATAAGAATTGTCATTCCCATTAGGCAAATGTAAACAGAAATAGAAAAATATATGGATTAAATCTGATATCTGAAAATGTGAATTCTAACTTGAACTTTTAGTATCACATTGGTCAATGCTATCTTTTTTCATCTCTTTCATTCATTGGACTAATATGTGTTTCCTTCTATGAATCCGATAATATGAACCATACTGAAGAAACAGAGAGGAATAATAAAGATTCCTTTCCATCAATAAGTCTTAGTCTAATCAGAATTTAGACATGCAAACAAAAAATCAGAATGGATTACGGAAAGGAAGATTTATTTAAATGCATTGTAAGACATTAATATCTTTATATTGTGATAGAAATATCATGAAATTAAATGTACACCCTTTAAAGTACATGGCAAGTCATTCATTGCCCATTAGGAATCTATTGTTGGAAAAGTCTGAGAATGAATACAAAATGAGGAGCGCCTTCATTGTTTCATGTAGGGAGCTGAGATTGTCAGTTTGAGTTATCCATGTTAATTCGGATTGGAGGGGTGTTAATAAAGGAGGTGTGTCAATCAGTAAGATCACAAAGAACCTTCACCTGTTCTGAGAAATAGATGTAAAATACATGAATTATATTAGTGGCTAGAGAGATAAAAAGCAGGAGCATAGATTTAAGAAAAAAATTAGGAGATAAAATAGATGAGACTGGGTAATTAATTAGATTTGGTAGATATGAGAGCAATAAAGTCAAGATGGAAATTTTAGATTTCAGCATTGGGTGACTGACTGAATCACGATGCTGAGCGTTGACATGTACTTGCCAGATACTAGGTTTAATAGATAATATATACACTGATTTAGAGCTTACAGAGTTTGACTCACTGGTATGGGCCTTCTGCTGGAAATGCTCAGTGTGACTTTCAGGATTTGAGAGACTTGAGGAAACTTATACAGCAAATGGAACAAAACATTTTAGGAAGTCACAGAGAGAGAAGAGAGGGTAACTGAATGATGATTTAAGCTCTAGTGATGACAAAGAAAGGTGGGCTTGGACTGCAAGGAGAATGATGGTTTGAACAGCAGAAGAGATAAATCATTTGTGGACATAAGTGTAAAGCCAAATCCTAGTTTTATCAATTGTAAAAAAATTAGGGTATTGTTTTTAGCCATGTTTTATGGATTAAAATTCTCAAAATAAAAATAAAAAATTCATAGTGATATTGTAAATTCATAGTGAAATAGAGGGGGGAAATCTTTGTATGCTAGATTTTCCCCTGTGCTCCTTTTATTACATCCTGGCTGTGTAAAAAGATTTAGCCTGAGGAAAATTAGTTTATGCTCTTCCAGGATTTATGTTAAATTATTGTAACAGCAGAAATTATTTTTTGCACCACCCCTTACTACTGAATTTCTCTGTCACACATATATAGAACATAAATATTGCATCACCATTATAGGTAAAAATAATTGTGTGTCACTACAGGGATAGAGTTACATTCTATTTAAATTCACGTGACAGTGTTGCTTGGTTCCCCAAGGCAAGAAGCAAAAGAAGTCCAGGAACTTAGAATGAAAGAAAAACAAAATGACTAAAGCTATAAAGTTTGGAGATGATCACATTTCTCATGCGAGGAATTTAATTTAAATAAAAATTGAAGCAAGGGCTTAAAGTGGGTGAGAAGGCATAAAGGGTATTAAAATGTTTTTCTTAATGGGGGTCAAGAAATTGATGGCCTTTGGGTACCACTGGTTGGAGCTATCTGGGTGAAATAGGTGGAGTCAGAATAGGCTGCTTGAATTAGAGGTTACAGAGGAGCTTCAGTTATTGGTGATGGTATGTGTAGTCTAGAGTTTGGCTCAGGATATTAGAGGTAGGATAGGCATAAGACAAGTGGAGGAGAAGAAGTGAAGGGGCAGAGACACCAGGATGCTGTAAGGATGATCTATATGAAAACACAGAAATTCCATATGGGCAAGAGGAAATTAGAACGGCAGAAAAAGGGAATGATTATAAGGAACCTCGGTTGAAAAATGACAGATGCAAGGAATCAAGAGTATGATATACAGGCTGTTTTCAGAGAGGAAAGAAGCAAAATATTGTGAAAGTAGGAATGAAGTACAACACTGAGACCTATTCTACCTCTAAGCTTAGTGTTAATGAGAATCAAGAGGAAAGAAATAGCCAGTGGACTTTTGGAAGCCAAGTCCTGAAGGAAATGGATGATCATCAGGGAATTTTACTGATAACTGTCCATTCCAGGTAATACCTTAGAAAAAAACTTTAGGAATTACTCAGAGTAGGTACACCAACTGGAAAAGAGTTTGTATTCAGCTAAGGGTTGAAAATCTAGGGACTGAGAAATACCCTAGCAAGTTCAGGAGTCTCATGATGACTGATTTGACTAGGAATAAGGGAATCCTGAAGTCGGCCTTGATGGTGTCTGGGGAGTGAGTAATGGAGGCAAGAAAGGGTCCACTCCTCGGGAGGGGATGGGGCTTCTTGGGCTGGAACACACAGCACTGTTTCTGAACTGCCATCTGTGACAGCATTTATTAAATTTCAGTTCAGTTTCCAGCAGGCAATATAAAGGTTTTTTATTTATATTTTCTCAAATTACATTTTTATGATCTTTAATATTCTATTAAACACCTAAATTATTTGTTGACTTTCCTACTTCCTCATTTCTAAGAGCCTTGTTTTTTATTCTCAGTTCATATGATCTTCATATATTGAGGGATATATCACAAAAATAGGCTGTTCTCTATTTCCAGTGAAAACAAGCACCCTTAACAGGGTAGAATAAATAATCAAATAGAGGAAATATTTGTGTTCTGGTAAAACTTCATGTGAAACAGATTTGTTTTGTAATTTACAATACATACCTGTTATAATAAATGAAACATAAGCAAAAGTGTTTTATATGATATAAAATTCTATGTCATTATGTTTTATGCCATTATTAACATGAAGATCATATGGGAGACCACCATGGTTAGAAATTTATGCTCTAGCTTGAGACCTGCACTGCAACTCAGCTCCACAATCGACTTGCTTTATGATCTTTGGCAAACTATTTAACTTCTCCATGTCACAGAGATCTCATCTACAAAAATAAAAACAAAAAAACCTGCTTCATAACGTCACTCATTCATTATTTCAACAAATCTTTGTCATGCCTCAAATCCTTGTATAAGTGTGTGTTAAGTGATACTTGCAAAGCATGTAGGGGAAAAATTAAGCAACACTTGATATCTAGGGAGACTTCAGTGAGTGTTAGATATTTATTTTTCTATCAACTTATTAGGAAAAATTTCCTGAATATAGATGACACTCAACGTGCAGCTATTAAAATTTGAAAATAACTATAATTTAAGAATGTATCAGGCAGCATTTGAAATTTTCCAAAGCGGCATGTGAAATGACCACTATCTTCTCATATGATCCTATGACAGAAGAACAGATCAAGTCTCTATGAAAATCCCAACAAAAATATGCCTGCCATCTTCAATATCTTTACCTTACGTGAGAAACCAATTCGGAATTACACAAAAATGCAGGGCTTTTAATCAAACTTAAAAACACCCTATGAATGCATAAAGCATGATTCATATGGTGTACTTAAATATTAAAGAAAGTCAAAATCCTTTCTGACAGTGTCTGACCTTTCTGCTTATCTATTCTTAAAATACATATTGCCTATCAACCAAAGCTTTAATCACTTTCTCATTTCAGATATTGAAAGAGAGATTCCATTAAATCAAGTAAAGGTCATCTTGCTTTGAAATATAGATTATTCACATGCACTCTTTAGCGAAGAAGAGATTGGAAAGCAAACTCAATAGAGACACCTTTCTCCTTACTCTGCAAAGCAATAAGTAAGCAGCCGAAAGGATTAAGGATGATTATGTTCAGCTCCCAGGCACTGAGTTCCAAACCAGATATGAGACGCAATTCCAGCACTCAAGAGTAGGGTCCACGTGTTGAAAAAGAAAGGATATATTTTGTTTCCCTGGGTTTCCCCTGAAGCACTTATTAAATATATTCAAGTTTAAGCAGCAACAGAAGCAACACAAGATAAGTAGGACTGTGTAATTCATCTGCAATTGTTCCATGAGAAGCAAATGGTTGAATAGGAAACCTAATTTCCAAAACAAATGTGTAGCATTTCTTTACTCTCAAGACCCCATTTGTTTTACTAAGTAGCTTTGGTACTCAGTAGCGGGAATTTCATCTAATGGAAATTTGAGTCCTATAATTCATGTTTGTTTCTTTTGGAAAAGAGAATAATTTCAATTTCTTAAGGGATCAAAGGTGTTTGCTTTTGAATCCTCACTACTAATAGTGTTTTTCCTTAGATGGTTACCTGCAGCTGTATTACAAATATGTGTGGACATTAGCCATGAACACATAAATGCCGGAAAACTGATATAATTTAAAAAGTTTCTAGCAAAGAGATATATCCCTAAAGAAACTAACCTCCCCAGTGTCTAACACACACTCCTGCATAAAGCCCATTTCAAGACGCCGCCTTGAAAAAGCTGAACCAGATTTTGTCCCTGAGTGCTCGCTTTTCTGCTATATCATGTAGCAGCCCTTTAACATATACTTCTGTGTTCTTTTGTTATTTTATAGCACTTTTCCAATATTTTTTATTTTTCGAGAAACAACTGTTCATTCCCCTGCCGTCCTTAATAAAGTGTAAGGCCTTATGAACTCCAACCACTTTACCTGTTGTTGCGTAGAAAATGACACAGCAGCCATTTCTAACATTCACACCTAAGGTTTACCAAATACACCACACCCCTTTAGCCACACACTGCAGATTTCCTCGTCGATACTGACCAGGCTTGGGATGCAAAATTTGTACTGGATTTGCTCCCCAGAACTCACATACACCTAACATCAGGAACTTAGAAAAGTTTTGGATTGGCTGTTTCCTTAGAAGTGGGTGATGTGATCACAAAAAGCAAACACTGGGTCAGTGATTTTGAGGGAAGGTGTACTGGGGCCTGGGAAGAAGGGACTAAGTAAAGAGACAACAATGCAGGATTTATGGTGTTTAAACTGAAGGTTCGGTTATGAATGTTTCCATTGCTAATTTTATATATTGGAGGGGAAAAAACTTATGTAAAATTAGTTTGATTTGGGAAAATGTTTCCAGTTATGACATTTAAATAAATTCTTAGCAGGTAGGCTTGACTGCAATGCCACAATTCATACAGAATTCATTTCATATGTCAGAGTTACTTATAAACTTTATTTGTGATCAAAGCTTACCTTACTGCTCTTATGCAACCTCTGAGCATACAGTTTAAAATGAATGGCTCATTTTTTGTATAATGTTAACTTCATTGTAAGGTATGCGATTTGCCCCAACATTCCAGAAGTGGACGGATGGGAGAGCATTTATCTGTGTGTGAAACCACTGCCCTGTGAAGTGACTGTTTAAACCATAGTGGGCTGGAATGACGAACAGATCATTTGTTTCACGGTGCTCAGCAATTCTACAAGAAAAGAAATAATTCTTAGCAAAGTTCATTAAAACGTAGTCAACTTGCTGTTTTGTTATTTACCCGTTCTTATATGGTCTTTTTGCATAACTTCATTGTTATTGTAATTTGAATTGTGTTTTGCACTAAACATTATAATTGAGCTATAAAATTGCACAGACTAGCCATGGAGTTGTATTAAAATATAATAACAATTGTCCGGCATTATTTAAAAAACAAAACAAAACTATTTCAGTGTTTTGTGAAGTATCTCTTCAAAGAAAAATTGAACAGTTTTCACGTTCATGATTATAATTAAAAATGGAAGAAGCTCCTAGCAGTCTTTAAGATTTTATAAATATTTAATGGAAGGAATGCAAATGTTGTTATATTATTTTCTGGCTGCAGATTCCCAGTTTTTCAGCATCCATGATGCATAAGCAATATGCAAATAGTTAGTAAACAGAATTAAATTATAGGTAGAAAAAATATTTAACACACCATAGGGCCAGAGAAATTTACAGTGCCTGGAGTTCCCAGATGAATGCAGATATTATACTCTTACTCAGTTGTGGCAGGTAGGAGGAACAGCATTCATAACCCTAGCGGAAATTAAATGTGTATCCATTTTTATAGAGTGTGTCCATTACTCTTATATCATGTATCAAAGCAATATATTAACAGAATTGACTTCAGAAATGCAGGAAATATAATTCATTGCTGGTAAAATGAAGTTGGGAGAGTCTCCATGTTTCACATTTCAGTCACCTACCTTTAAAATGAAGATTGTGAACAGTGCAAGTTACTGTGGTGTGGCTGAGAAATGAGTGACTTTCATATTGCTTACTTCTGCCATTAACACACCATTGAACTTGTTGCCACTTCCAGGCTTATTACTGCAGTATTGTGATTTTTGCATCCTAACTATAATTTTAGTGCAAATAATGGCCTACGAGGCAATGGGCCTTGTCTCCATCAGCATCGTGTTCAGAATTTTTCCCCACTCCTTTTCCTTACTGAGTTGAACAGCATGCCCCCAATCTTACAGAGTCTAAATAGGCTGCAAGGGATAGAGATACAGGAAAATATTTATCTTCACTATGAATACTTAAATAGCTAAAAGAGAGCAAGGTGTAGCAATACAAGGAACTGCTACTTTTTATTATATTGTCTTAACTAACTATACAATCAAAAGGAACTGGAAATGCGTTAGTGTTACTCTTTCAAGGCCCTTCTCTCACAGTGAGGGGTATAGAAGAGTATTCCACACAGGCATTCCCCTAACAAGAAAATGAATCCCAATTAAAAGAGCAGCAAAGGTCAATGGCTCTTAAGCTGAAAAAATGGAGAATGTGAATTTTATTGCAGATATCCACTAGGAACACGTCTAACCACACAATAATGTATCAAGCTGATCTGATCATTTAAACAGTTTAGCACACAATTCTTTTCATTAAATTACCTGTTTGTGTCTGGAGAAGGTGTTATTAGGCTAAATGGTAATAATAGTTGACTTGTCACTTTGATCTCATATGTCATTTTGTATGACCCCATAGATTGAAAAGTTCACACAACTCGCCTTAAGAACCCATCTATGAGGCTGGCACAGCAGAGAAATCAAGAGGTTAAAATCAATGCAAGTCACAAGATCACCAAATATTGTAGCCAAATCACTAAATATTATATATTTAGTTAAGTATGTACATTAGTGATTTTCAACCTTTTTTCACTCATGGCACACATAAACTAATTTATAAAATTCTGCAACACACACAAAAAAATTGGCTTGGCCAAAAGGTTTCTGTTTGTCTGTTTGTTTTCCATAAGATGGCCTTTCATAGTGTTTAATTGTCTTTAATTTCATTAAAACAATGTTGTTAGATTGTATTGTCACAGCTGTTATATTGGCATGCATTTAAAAATGCACCAAAATTGGTGATTTTTTCTGTAGCCATTTTTGTATTGGAGATGAAAAAAATAAACAACATTGTTGACATAGTATGCTTTATTATTTCAAGAAAGGTAAAAGCACAACAGAAATGGGGAAAAAAGATTTGTGCAGTATATGGAGAAGGTGCTGTGACTGATTGAATTTGTCGAAGTGGTTTTCTGAAGTTTTGTGCTGGAGATTTCATGCCGGTGATACTTCCCAGTTGGGTAGGCCAGTTGAAGCTGATAGCAATTATATTGGGACATAATTGAGAACAATCAATGTTATGCCATAGAGGAGATATCTGATGTATTCAAAATATCCAAATCAATAAAGTTATTGGTGAAAATAAAAACTATGTCTCATTTTACAGGAAAAAATGGGGTTTTTTGCCATCCCAATAAATATTCACCAATCTGACTAAAAATAGGTATTGTTTTGATTCAGTCAGATCGCATGACGATTGCTGTTCTCCTGTCATCATTTTTCAATTTGGCAGTCTAAGTAAGAACAGGTTCGTGCCCCTGACTAAATAGTCAGGTACTGCACATTTCAAACATTTTTGCAGCATACCAGCAGGCTGCGGCACATGGGTTGAAAATTGCTGATATACATAATCCAAGTCAGATTCTTATTATTTATCATTTATCAAGTACTTCTAAAACTTCTAAATAATCACCATGAAAGTTGCTAAATATTTTATAGCTTCTTGGACCCCATACTTGCAGATTCTGATTTAGTGCATCTAATGAGAGATCTAGAAATCACCTTTTTACACAAGCACTTCATGTGCTTCTGGCTAAAGTGAACCACACTTCTATAAATGTTCATAATTCGTGTAGCATCCTGTGCAATTCGACATCTTCTTGTCATTCCTTTGTCTGGAATATTCAATATTTTTTATGAACAGAAAATGCAGTCCAAAGTTTTTAGGCTTTCATATTCTGGATACAGCAACATTCCCAAACTTTTTAAAAACCAATTTCACAATCTATGTTTGGTACAAAAATAAATGTGGACAATCTCTGTACCTTGTATTTCACTTTATTTTTCTGGTAGACCACAGTGTCTGCCTACGCTCTTTCCCATGCTTGCATCTTGCAATTTAGTCTGCTTACCAGAGCTCAACCCAGATGCCACTTTCTCTGGGACTTAACCTTTTTTATGTACTTTACACCACTGAGGAAATTATACTATCTCATGTAATGAAGATCTTTATGCCATTCCTAGGAACTTCCATGAAAGAAAGAGCTCCTGGAACCGTGCTCTCTAATGTGCTAGACACCAGCCACAAGTGGCTTTTCACATTGGGATTGTTGACAAATAAATAACATTACAAATTCAGCTTTTTAGTAATATGAAGCACATTTCCATTTGATGTCACAGATACAGAGTACTTCTATCATCGTGGGACGTGCTACTGGACTGTGCTGCATCGGAAGGCTAAGACCATGGTGAAGTGTTTTTCATATGGATTTTAGTACTTTCCTTCATTAAGGCATGGTAACCAAACTATTATTAGGGAATGATGGTGGCTCTCATACCCCCAAACACATTATTTCCAATATACAATTATCATTTGGTATAGTAGATCTCACATTTTAGCATACATGTTCAGGTTATTTGGCTCTATATCCCCTTCCTGAGTTTCTGATTCACTAGGTCAGAGCCCCAGCTTGAGGACTGCAGGAATTTGAAGTTCCCAAGTGATTTTGATCACCTATGTCCTACCCAGAGAAGAAATTTTAAGAAATATATATATATATATATATACATACACACATACATACATATACACACACCAGTATGTATATAAATATATATTAAATATATATTTATATTTATATATGTAAATATATATTTAAACAATTGATCATTCCTTTGTTTGAGCTTTGCACTTTGTGCTTAGCAACTTTCACTCATTTAAAGCATTTAATTAGGTGGAGTTTATTCCATTCACAATGCAATTAGTTAGTGCTTACTTGGTCCCAAATCTACAATAGAATTATCTATATAAGTATCATACAATATCTATACCATATACTCTCTCTTGGCAGAAATTAAAGTCTAGCTAGTAGATGACACAAATATATATGAAAAAATAATCAATATAGCATTTCCACTACAAATTTGAAAACACTTTTATACAATTTATTCTGTGTACTCTCTAAATAACTCTGGCAACTAGTTTGGTTGCAGAATATCCCCACTAACAGATGAGGAAACCTAGGCTCAAGGATCTCATGTCTGAAATAACATCATTGAATCAGCACAGGTTTGAGGTGGACAAAATTGGAGCAAGAGCTACATCATGAGTTTTCCTTTCAAATAAGTTTAAGAAAGTATATCACATTTCATTGAAAGGATTGGACAAATGACCTGGACTAGAACTTTGTTCACTGTTTTAAATATTAAATAACATTTTTAAAATATAGAAATATAAGTACATGAATAAGATACAAGAACTATTGGAAGTTCTGGAAGTTTATGTACTTCCCTTTAGAGATAAGTAATCAAGTTATGCCCTTCCAGAAATGTAGATGGTGGTCAGCTTTCTTCATTTTTTCCTCCCTTCAGTGTGACAGCTAGCAGTCATACTCCTGAAAAATGGGACTCCACAAGTGCTTGGAGTGTCTGAGGGAAGTATTAAGCCATTCAAATACAACATGATACCCTACTGTGCTCCTTTTGTCCCCAGGACGATTATAATTAAATTAATCTTGATGCCAAAACAAATGTAGCAAAACAGGTCAAATCTTTATAAACCCTTTACAATCTGACAGTAAGTTAACAAATTGACTAATGTCTCTGTAGTGCTTGTAACATCTGGGACTAAAGGAGGAAAGATGAGATGAGAGGAGAAAAACATGTTGTTCCTTAATTGCTCTGTGGACTTTTTCTATAGTGGATCATTCTCCCAATTCAACTTAAGTAAATCATTGAGCATATGGTTTGTACTAAATATAGAGCATCTGCGATACTCACTGCTATGCATATTTGCCACGCAGGTGTCTGCTTTGGACTTGTCATGTGGACAGATGGGATTTTCCTGCTTCTCCTTTTTATTGGTAGTGGAGTAAGGGAGTTACCCCTAGGTACTTTTGGGACACCTCAGTTCACATGAATACATTTCTGCCACTGTAATGTGAGAGTTAGGGCTTACAGTCTATTTTCTTATTCAAATTAAGTGATTACGATTATGCTAATAAAAATGTTTAGCAGAAATAAGTAATGACTTTTCAAGACATGAGATAAAATTGTATATTACCTCTTAGACACACTTCGATGCATTTATTTACATCAATTATTAATTTAAGTAGATAGTGTAGATTGTTTATTTGAATTAGAGAGCTCTTGAAAAAGATACAGGTTTGTTTATATTTAAGGTTAGTAACACTCCAATGATGTTAGTATAGTTCTTGTCCCCATTTTAGAGAGGAGTACTGAGGAACAAGACATGTTCCAAAGTTAACAAAGTAATTTAGAGATGAATCTAGGGCTTGAACCCAGGCTGTTTGGTTCCAGAGCCCATCTGTTTAGATATTACTCTATTGCCTCTTCTTGTTGGCAAAATTGGTTTATAGATGGAGACTCTCTGCTAGAGTCCTTGTTGAATTATTTATCAATGCCATAGTCATTATTAAATTCAGAATTATCTTGCTGGTTGTTGATCCATTAATGTTCATGATACTGAACTTGTTTTTTCCCTTGGTGGTAGAAGTCATGATAGTCAGGTAAAACTTTTAGAATAGGTAGCATATTCTCACTTCTGAAGATACCTGCTAAGTGCAAAAGATGTGATGAGATAACGAAAAGGGAGCAAGGTTGCAAAACAATAGTAAATCTGTTTCCCGCCTGAGGCATCCTGAGCAAAGGAGAGCTAGGCTTCTGCAAGAAATGCAGAGCCCCAGAGCTTGTGTTAGAGGTACTCCCCGGGCTGCCCGTAGAAATTAGTATAAATTCTGCTGCTTGCCCCATTCTTGTCATAACAGATTCTATTCTATTTTGTGTGCTTGAATTAGTAGATTCAGATATACATCAATGTGTCTTACTGGTGAGTCAAAGGCATATGCCCATAATCTGGCCAGAGGTGTATTTGGAAGGGCAAGGAACATCTGAGGATGAAAGTAAGCTTGGTCTTTTCGAAGAGGAGTATTCCTCAAATGTTTGCAGGGGGAGACAGAACAATCCAATTAGGGCCAAGATGATTCTCACCTGGCCCTCATCCTGAGACTGAAATAAGACCTTCCGCCAGCTGAAAGTCCATGCACATTCTGGCCACTTTTTTTAACTCCATTGATAAAATATTGATTCTGAAACAAATATTAATAATAATAATTGACATGTTGGCAAAGCAAAGCAAGTTATCTTTGTGATTGATTGTAACTTTCTCCAAAATGTTGGTCTCTTGAACATATACATGGGCAAAAATATAATCGCACTGTGGAATGTACATCCATATGCATTGTGTTAGCTTCCTGTGGCTGCTTTAGCAAAGCACCACAAAGTGGGTGGCTTACTTAACCAATAGAAATGTATTTTCTTATATCTCTGGAGGCTAGAAGTTTGAGATCAAGGAGTAAACAGGGTTGTTCCTTCTAAGGGCTGTAAAGCAGAAAATTCCCATGCCTCTCTTCCTAGCTTCTGATGATCTGTTGACAAGCTTTGAAGTTTTTAGCTTGTAGATGCATCATCCCAAACTCTTCTTTCTCCCTGCATGTGTACTGTTTCTGCTTCTAGTTTCCCCATTTTATAAAGATACCAGTCCTGTTGGATTAGGGCACACTCTAATATCCTTGTCTTTTCTTGATCATTCACAAAGACCCTATTTCCAAATACAGGCACAGTCACACTCACAGGTGTGCAGGTGTTCCTTCAACATCTTTTTTTTTAAAGATTTTATTTATTTATCTTTAGAGGGGAAGGGAAGGAGAGAGGGAGAGAAACATCAATGTATGGTTGCCTTTCATGCATCCCCTGCTGGGAACTGTCCTGCAGGGAACCAGCTTGCAACCCTGGTATGTGCCCTGACTGGGAATCGAACTGCGATTGTCTGGTTCACAGGCCCGCGCTCAATCCACTGAGCTACACCAGCCAGGGCTCCTTCAACATCTTTTGAGGAGATAAAATTCAATCTATCCCAAAGCTATTCCCCTCAACTCTTTACTGATAATCTCCTACTCTTGTTCCTCTCACACTTCTGACTGTAGCAATGTACTAGCCATTGTTCAAGTATTTGTCAATTTCCTACCTCACGATATCTAGCATTCCAAACAGAAGGGAAATCTTGATGTACTAACATAACTTTTGCCTACCGGGGACATTGTAATCTTCATTTAATTGGGATATAATATCTACAAGAACCCTGCCCTTCTTGGGTAAAAGCATATAATACAGGAGCATCTACATTTTTCCCATCTTAGTCCACTAGTCACAGGAAAATCTGTGTGAAGCTGCAGAATAGAAGAAATCTGGCCAAATGGGAGAAGTAGACAACAATGATTATGAGCCATCTGCTCAGGCTATTCACCTGTGCTTTCAATATTGTTTGAGATCATCTTATAGATAAATTTCTACTTAATAGGAAAAGAACATTACATTTATAGATTTGGGGGTCATATAGTCTTCATTTTAGGATGGACAGCACATGTCATATGTGTACCCATTATTGATAGCCAGCTTTCATTGCCTGCATAACTCTGTTAGTAAGAATTTAAAGCAGAGAAAAACCTTACAGAACTCTCATGGTACCTCATAGGGGCTTGCCACAGCCTCCACAAGCATTCAGGGCCTGCAGATAATTTTATTGTTTGGAATATAAAGGCAAATTTATAGGGCTCCTTGCACTGCAGTGTGTATAAGCCATAGAGACTTATTTTCATTTTTTATTTATCTCAAAAATCAAAGGTTCACCAGTGGAATAAGTCGAAGTAACATGTTTTATAACACAAATTGATTCTTAAAATCAAACAAGCATTGTGCTTCTTTCTTACTACTAGACAGAACAAAATGTGGCAGGTTGTCTTCCTTGCAGCTTATATTATGTGGACCAAGGACACTGAGCTCTCCGAAACTCTGCTGAAGAGTCTGACATATTCACTGGATTTGTCTTCTATTTTTATAAGTTTATTTAAACAAAATAACTCATCCATTTACAGAAATTCTAAATTACATGGCTCAGACCTTAAGCAGACATAATGCCTAAAATCATGCCACAGGATACAGAATACCCAGAATTCACAAAACATCTGTATTGTCACTGCTAGGGAGAGACTACACCATTGATAGAGTCAAATATCCTGATATCAAGAGTTGATGCTTCTGGTATAATAATTGCATCCCCATAACTGGATATGGCAACTGAGTCTTTGAACATGCTCTTGAGAACAGATGCAACATAACATCTTTAAATCTCTAGGTTTAAATCAGTCAGAATCAGACATATCTTAGGATATATGCCTATACCTCTGTGTGACAGAGGGAAGGTAAATATTAGGCACATTGTGCTTCTAATAAAGGTCAATACTCTCTTCTTAAGGCAAGTTGCTCTCCATCCATAGGAAAGGGTCAAAATACTGGGCTGCCAAATGTCAAATATAGAGGTCTAGAGTTACCCATATTCTTTAGTGGTACACATAATTCACCCAACCAAAAACCCAATGGGGGGCTCTAATCTTTTTCTAACCCCCTTCTCCATGTCACTTTGTCAGCACGTACTATTGGCTTTCCCTCCAAACCATAGATCAAGCCACGAACACTTTTTGCTTGGACTGTGGTCATTATCTCCCCTTTCTCTGATTCTATTTTTTCCTTGTTATAATACTTATTCCATAAAAAGTGTAGATTGTTCTTTTTAAAACATAATAATCAAATCATACTACTTCTCTTTTAAGAAATAACATCTAAACTATTTTGCTAGCTTTCTGTTCTTTTCTAGAATAAATTTCTAACTTTATCCAAGGCCTGGAAAGTCCTCTATGATGTCAGTCCCCTTACATCTCCAAACTCCTTGTATAGAGTCCTACACCCTTTAATTGTCACTAGCCAGACTAGCCTTCTGATTTCTAACTTTTTTCAGACCCACTAAATTCTTTCCATCTCTGTGTTTTTAAGACTGTGATTCCTCTGGCCTGAGTCCTCATCTCTCCAACTGTTTACACAACCAACTCCTCCCTCCTTCGTTCAGTTCTCAGGTGAGATGCTATCTCCACAGAAGAGTGTTCCCAGAGCACTCGGTGTAAGGCACCCTCACCCCAATTGTGGTAGCTACTCTCCAAAAATAATCTCCCATGAACCACGCCATCTAATATTCTTACCTTGTATGGTCCCCTCTCTCACTGAATCTCTATGGGTTCTGGGACTCACTTTAAGCAACAAAATGTCACAGAGATGACATTGTTCTGGGGCTATATGTTAACAAAAACCTGGAATATTCCATTTTTTAACTTTTGGATGTAAAACATTCACTTTCCCTGTTAAAGAGACCTCATGGCAAGATCACGTGCAGAGGCGTCATGAAGCAATGAAGACCCTAAACTATATGGACATAGAGAGAGGTCCAGTTGTGCAGCTAATGTCATTCTTTTATCTGTCTTTACCAAGGCAACTAAGCAATGAGGGAGCCATCTTGGATCTCTCCAACCTAACAAGTCACATATGACTAGAACCTCAGCTGTGATATTGGGTGCACCAGAGCTGCCCAGGTGAAACACAGTCACGAGAGAGGGGATAACATGGAAGAGAGCAGATTGAGTGCCAAATGAGACACCAAAGGATAAAGGTGGTAAATCCAACAAAGTAGAAAACACGGACATACAAAAATGTCGAAACTGTTCCTAAATGTAGGAAAAAATGTAGGTGGAAACCATGTACTGTGTGTAAATATCTTTACTGATACATCCAGTTAAGTCATATCAAAATCATGCTTTATAAAAGATAGGATACAAAGAATGACCTTTCTGAGTTGCTTCTCCTTTAAAAAGAAAGCATGCTTTTTAGAATAATGAGCTATAAATGTATTTGATTTTATTATTTTAATTTTAGATGCTGTCTTGCTAAGGCCAACCATCATCAAGCACAGTTGAAACACCAAACACATTCTAATCTAATCAGAGAGATATCCACAATGAACTCTCAAGCAATAAACACAAATTTGAGATGGACTGGATGTATAACAGAACCACTTTGAAAAAGACCTTGCAGTATAATAACCTACTCAGTCCCCACTTACATTTCACAAAAGCAATTAATAAAGTCAACAGAGGAAAGAGAAAAATTTAAGCAGAATGTAAATCAAATGCTGCCATGAAATAACATTTGAAAATCTTTAATAAAAAATATTTTTGTATATACAGAACAGGCATTATTAAATGTTTGATCATTTTCACTGTTTTAAATAATGCTATTGTAAATACCTTAATTTACATATTTTTATATAACCATAACTATTTACAATTTAATGCTCTATGCAGGCACCTAAATGACGATTATTCTTTAAGTTTGTATATGAATTGCTAGTTTGTTCATGCACCATGTTGTTTATGGCACACCATCAACACATTTTACCTGTTTCTTTTTTAGTTTCCAAATGAAGGGAAAGATGTACAGACACAAAGTCCATGTATTCTGAAAAGTGAGCATGTTGCATGAACACAGAAATAGTCTGCTATAAGGCTGGACACATTCAGGGAGGGTGTAAGGAGTAAAATATGATTGTAAGTCATGTACCAGAAGGTTTTTTATATTGAAGATTAACAAAAGAGAATAACTGGAAAGTCAGTTGTTGAAAATCTGAATGCTTTGAGCACAGTGAAGAACAGGAAAAAGTTGCAGATGACATTAAGGCAGAGATCTGCATGTGCTCCTGCAACCTGTGTTGTGTTTCCCAGCCTGCCCTCCATGATTTTTACCCAGCCCCGTCGCTGACATCACCTAATCCCCACCTCATCTCACCCACTTTCTCTTTCATTCCTCCTTCTGTAGGTATTCTCTCCTGGCCACCTCTACCAACTTTTCTGCCCCCACAGTGTTTTTGCATTTTGGCGGTGAGAGAAGGGATCTTTGCATACAATAAAAATAAAATATTGAGTAAGTAAATAAAATATGTGGCTTAGGTATTTAATAATACTCTTTTGATTGCTTCATTTGTATTTCAGCTTCATCTTTGACATGCAGGGGATAATGAGCTCTGTTCAGCATGTATCCAGCCATGTACTATGAAAAGAGGAGACATTTATTGAAGATACAATAAAAACTGTACATAGGACAATGCCATCTCAGTCCCCTTCAAAGTAGGCACCTTGGGACCTCACACAGTTCTCCCTGCATCTCTTCAACTGCTCAAAACACTTTGCAAAATTCTTTGTTGGCCTTGCTATCAGCTGTTTCATTGTATTTTCCTGAATCTCACCAATGATCTGAAATCTCTTCCTTTTCAAAGGTGATTTTAGTTTTTGGAAAAGCCAGAAGTCACAGGACACCAAATCTTGGTTGTAGGGGGGCTGAATCACCTGGGTGATTTGAAGTTTCCCCAAAAAACTCTGCATGAGACGTGATGCATGAGTGAGTGCATTGCAGTGATGAAGCTGCCAATCGCCAGTTGCCCATACCTGTGGCTGTTTTGTCATATTGCATCTCTCAACAAATGAGGAACATTGAGGTGGTACTCCTTACTCTTGTCTTGGCCTGGAGGAGCATACTCATGATGAACAACAACATCCCAATAAAAAAACAACCACACCTAAAACAAAAGCAAACTAAGTGGACAGCTACATCAGGAGTGAAACCGTAGTAATAAAGATCACATGGAGGGTTAGCAACAGAGGAGTGGAAGGAGAAGAAGAGGGGAGAAGGTACAGAGAATAAGTAGCATAGATGGTAGGTAGAAGAGGGCAAGAATAGTATGGGAAATATAGAATCTAAAGAACTTGTGACACATGGACATGAACTAAAGGGGGGAATGGTGGGGGAAGGGGTGTACAGGGTGGAGGGGACTGAAAGGGGAGAATGGGACAACTGCAATGGCATAATCAATAATAAAATATATTTTAAAAAACAGAGTTAACATGGTCTTGATCTTACTGTGACTCTACCATGCCTTTGTTGGTTGTGGAGAATCTGGCTACTCCTATTGGGACAGCTGGGCATCCGTTTCCAGACCACAGCTGTAGAGCCACCCTTCGTCTCCAGTTATGACCATCTTGAGAAAATCTGCTTCATTGGTAGCAGTTCAAATCAAGTCATTAGCAACTGCAGCATGACATTCCTTCTGCTCTGGTAGTGAAAGTGGCTGAACAAATTTTGCCATGGTACATTGTTTAATGCTAAGATTTTGTGTCAAAATCTTCAACACAGTAGTTTTTGAAACACCAAGATCAGCTTCTACTTCTCACACTGTCAGTCACAGATCTTTGTTGACTGCAGCCCATTCTACATCCTCAAGTGTTCTGCTTGTTGCAGGCCTTGCAGAACATGGATCACTTTCAAAAGATTCTTGACCTTATTTGAAGCATTGGTGCCACATGTTTATTCATGCTGCACTCTTTGCATCATCCCAGAAAGCCTTCTGAATCACCCAAATAGTGCCCATGGAGGAATGTTCAAGCTTAACACAAAATTGGATGCAGATTCATTACTCTCCTCACTCAGTCATGTTGAATGTGCTGACTGCAGAGTACAGATGTTCATTCAGCTACATCTACCACCCCTACTGACCAGTACAGTGAAGTTGTCTTTGTTCACTTGTGCACAATACAGTCCACTCTCATTAAGGACCAGATTACACTGATGTCCCACAAACTGTTCTTATATTAACAATGGCTGGGCTTTTTCTGGACAGACCCTGTATTTGTGAAATTGCTAAAAGAGGGTTTCTCTTTAAAAAAATTATTTTATTGTTGTCCAGGTATAGTAGTTAGCCCCCACAACTTCCCTCCACCCCAGCCACGCCCACTTCCCTCCCCTGCTTCCAGCCTACTTTGGTTTTGTCCGTGTGTCTGATTATTCTAAAGCCCCTACAGTATCTTACAACCTGATTTAATTTTATGTAAGTCGAAAGTTAAAACCCAATAGAATATTAAAGGAAAGTTCAAAAAGAAACACTTCTCTCAAAAACTGATTCTCTGTCCTTTTGATTTATAAACCAGTTGACTTTTAAACAAAATATGCTCTCATAACGTTATGATCTTTAACAATGTATAAACAGAATAACACTAATAAATTTTTATGTCTAATTTCATCTAAATAGTACCAGTTGGAATATTTTAATGGCGAGGGCATAGAAAATGTCTTCTACTGATAAACTGAATATTGAAAACTTGAAGGGTCTTAAGTGAGAAAGAAACAGAGACAGGAGGAAGTACTGATAGAACTCTTTAGGCCAGTATCTTGTTATTTTTCCCTCTTTTCATTCTAAGTTTTAGTGTGTTAACTAATTTAAAATATATCTTATTAACCTGTTCAATTTCAGGTTTCTCTCCTGTAGCTCTTTCTTCTTTCCTTCCTCCTTCTCTTTTTTCTTTCCTTTTTTAATTATTTCTTTTTTTCTTCTTTTTTTCTTTATCCTTCTTTCTTTCTGTCTCCTTTCTTTCTCTTATGTTTTCTTTCTTTTCATTTTTTTTCTAAAGCAATTTTGTTATTTAGAATAATTGTTTCAAGGACAATAAGTATCAGTAATAGGGAGAAGTAAAGATAGTGTATTCAACTCAACTTTGAATCTTGCTTGTGTCTCAGTGTATATAGGACCAAACATCCAGAAGCAGTACAGGAAAAAAAGCATCAGTAGTCCATAGACAGTACTTAAATACTTGGGTATTTGATATTATTTCAAGATGAGGGAAGGTTCATTTATCCACAATTCTTGTTTCCAGGGTAAAACACTTTTAATGCTATATTAAATATGAAGAAGAATTGGACTTATTCATTTTCATATTATAAAATAACTTTGGTTATCTAACATAAATATAATAAAATATGAAGAAACAAGAATTCAAAAAAAATGAGGAGAGGCTTAGGAACTTTCAGGGCATCTTTAAATGTTCCAACATCCAAATTATAAGGGTACCAGAAGGGAAAGAGGGACAGCCACAAGTGGAAAACTTATTTGAACAAATAATAAAGGAGAATTTCCCCAATCTGGCAAAGGCAATAGACTTCCAGGAAATCCAGGAAGCTCAGAGAGTCCCAAAGAAGTTGGACCTAAGAAGGAACACACCAAGGCACATCATCATTACATTAGCTAAGATTAAAATGAAGGAGCAAATCCTAGAAGCAGCAAGAGATAAGGGGACAGTCACCTACAAAGGACTTCCCATCAGACTGTCAGTGGATTTCTGAAAAGAGACCTTATAGGCTAGAAGGGGCTGGAAAGTATTCCAAGTCATGAAATCCAAAGACCTACAACTAAGATTGCTCTACCAGCAACGCTTTCATTTAGAATGGAGGGACAGATAAAGTGCTTCTCAGATAAGATCAAATTCAAGGGGTTCATCATCACCAAGCCCTTATTATATGAAATGTTAAAGGGACTTACCTAAGAAAAAGAAGACAAAAAAGATGGACAGTGAAAGGACAGCAAACTCACAGTTATTAACAACCACACCTAAAACAAAAGCAAACTAAGAGGACAGCTATATCAGGAACAAACCATAGAAATGGAGATCACATGGAGGGTTAGCAACAGGGGAGTGGGAGGAGGAGAAGGGGAGAGAAGGTACAGAGAATAAGTAGCATAGATGGTAGGTAGAAAATAGATAGGGGGCAGGGCAAGAATAGTATGGGAAATATAGAAGCTAAAGAACTTGAGACACATGGACATAAACTAAAGGGGGGATGGTGGAAGAGGGGGTGTGCAGGGTGGAGGGGAATGAAAGGGGGGACTAGAACAACTGTAGTGGCATAATCAATACAATATATACTTTTTAAAAACCCAGAGATTACAAAGTCAGTTTTTAAAGGAAAACTTCTGTTTAAATAATGTTACATTATTGTATTCATACATATGAAAATATAAAGGTATAAATAATTATTATAATTATGGTTAATAACAAATTTTGTCTGACTTTATTGTTAACCTTAAGACATTTTTAGGAAAAATTATAGTGGAGGTAAAATGTTCATTTTAAATAATGAAAATAATTGGGATCCAATATATTTTTAAATGCATGAACACTTTTGTATATTATAGAATGCATTAGAATATTATATTCATGAGTAGATTGTGTGTGTGATAGAAAGTAATTGAAAGGGGGAAAAGCAGAGTGATCAGAAGTTGAAAATAAGGTTGTCATCAAATATTTCTTAGTCAAAACCTGCAATCCCCCACACTCACCTGCCAAACCCACACAAGCTGCCAGAGGAACAGGAACCACGTTACCCTTTTCAAAGTATATCATTCATCCCAGGGCACTGAAAATGAAAAACGCCTAAAAGACATATGGAATAACATATGCTAAGCCCTCTAGACACCTGTACTAGCACAATCAGGGAGCCCAGCTTGATTTCATGAAGTATTGCACATATATTTTTGCCAAACAAGATAATAACAAGGAAATATTCAGGGTAGGGTGGTAGAAAAACACGGCTTTTTTTTGGTCCGAAGTTTTTTTTTTTCAACAAAAAAACCCCAGCAACAAACAAGAAATATTTTTCAAATTTTGTGATAGATGTATGTGAAATTTCTATAATGCAATTAACCACATTATTTTTACTGTTCAAGGATCATGTATTTAACATGCTTTTGCATTCACAGCTTCAAAGCCTAAGCTATGAATTAATGATTTTCTTTTTATTTGGAAAAACTGTATCACATGTAGGTTAATGATAGAAAAGCACTAATTGAAAGAGCCCCAGATAAGCCAAGTGTATAGGAAATCAACTCTTAATTTACCCAATCATAGTCTGTATTGTCTCTATTCTTTCAAGCTTTAGCTGTTTAAAGAGAACAATTATGCTGCCTTCTCACACAGGCTTAAATAGCAACTTGATTCTTTAGCAGTAATTGTCTTCAGTAAAAAGAATACATAGAACACAAAAATTGAATACTTTCATTTTATACTGCATATCAATTTCCTCATTCTCTCTTTTTAGGAGCTAAGAATATACAAAGAATACATGTATTAAACAATGTATTATAATAGATAACTGGCTATTCACCTTGTAAGAAATGCCCTTCTACTTACCTTACAAAAGGTATATACAAATCACCCAAATATACCCAATCTCTGATTAGTTTACATACAAGAAGAAAAAGAAAGTAAGGGATATAAGTGATTAGGTGGAAATCAAAATTGCTTTAGAAATTGATACGGTGTATTTTTGAAGAGATCTATGCACATATATCTTGAAAAAATTACACAGTAAATCCTCACCCAAAAACAAAGAAAAAGAAAAATCCATGGACAATATCAGAAACTTAGGCATTGCATGAAGGTTCTCCGGAAAAAAAAAACAAAAAACAAAAACAATGAGACACACACACACACAAAGAGTATGAATAGACTTATTATAGCAATTGGCTCACACCATCTGCCCTGTGTAAGCTGGAGAATGAGGAAAGCCAGTGATGTAAGTCAGTCGGAGTCTGATGGCCTATGTACCAGGACAGTCAAAAGTGTGACATTCAGTCCCAGCTCAAAAGCTAGAGAACCAAGGGGCTGTTGGTATAAATCCTGGATTTTTAAAAGATTTAAAACTAGAACCTCTGATGATGTCTTGGGTGACAGTAGGAGAAAATAGACTTTCCAGATCAAGAGGAGCGAAAGAATACACCCTCTCCTCCACCTTTTTCTTTCATTTAAGCCCCAAACAGCTTGGACAATGCCTGCCTTGGGATCTCTTCACTCAGTGTGCTGAATCAAATGTTAATTTATTCCAGAAACACCTACACAGGCACCCCCATCGATAAACGTTTGCCAACTATGTGGGCATCCTTAAGGAAGTGAAGATAACACATAAAATTAAGCCCATCAGAGGCATTTTGCTGTTAAGCTGATGGGAAAGCCTCTTTCCCATGGCATCTCTTACGGTGCTTGTCAGTGTCTTACAGTTATGGACACGTCTTCTGCTATATGAAGTGTGGGTCATTTAGCTTTTTTGACTATGTTATTGGATGTGTGATCAGCTTGTTAAATTACTCCAACTGTTGCTAGTCCAATCTTTGTGAAGAATTATAAAATGTAATTGTTTTCTTCCTCTAAGGCATTTTTTTCTATTTTGTACTTTTCATCCTAAAAAAAAAAATACATTGCTTTTAGTTCTAGAGTCCAGCATTTTCTGTCCTTTTTTTCCTTAGAGTCTTTGGGTCCCATCGTCTATCTGTGTTATACTGTTAGTATCTATGTGCAAGTTGCCATACTGGTCAGAAATCTGTTTAGATGTGCATTAATTACATCCCAACATAAAAAGTCTTTCCAAAACAAATACCCAAAGAATAAGTTATCTACCAAGCTCCTCTAACCTTGCAGCCTGGTTTAACTTATTGAAATTCATCCAAGTATCTAGAGAAATTCAGTTTTGGAAAATGCAGAAAGAGATAAAAAGTCAAAGTATGTATTATGGTAAAATTTGCTCTCACAAAATTTCTATAGAAGTTTGAAAAAAGACATTATTGCAGTGATGAATAGAATATTTTCCAAAATTCCATATTTGAGTATATTGTTTAGAGCTAGAACATTTCCTATATAAATTATGTAATAAAGAGTTGCTTAGGTTCTTAGCAGGCTAACATATTTTACTCACCACGTAATTTTCCTATGAGTCAGGAACCATATGGCTTTCTGAATCTGATTTCTGGTCTTTTTTAGTTTTCTAAGTCTAAGAGAATAGATAATTAAGTTGATATTTAAATCAGTACTTTTATACCCAGAGTGGGTGAGTTACTTCAGTAAATAAGAAAAAGCTTCAAGCAGCAACATACTCTGGTCAAATGTCCCCAAAAGCAGATTTTAATGGAAAGTGTTTCTGTGGCAGGAATTAATTTCATAAATATCAGTAGATAACCACATGAATGGTTTGTTTTTATGTCAAGTGTCTGTAAGTAAAAGACTATTTTAAGAATTTTGCATAATAATAGAAGGGAAATATCAGTAGTCCATTTTGACACACAATAAGAGTTTCTAGTCTTCTAATTGTATGTTGATGAAATTGTCTTAACACACTCCTGGTTCTCTCAGTAAACTACAACTGGTAATGAAATCATTATATTTCAGGGAGGTAAGAATATTTCTCTTTCCAAAATTAAATCAATTTTTGTCATCAAATATTTACACAGACTCTCGTGCTTATAAATTTTACAAAGTTATAATTGATTTTAGAACTTCTAAAATAGAAATCCTATCAAATATATACTTGTTTACCCCTGTTTTTTTCCTTTCAACATTTTTCAGTTCACCCTAATCTAATAATGTTCTTTAATGACCAAGAAGTTCAGCAAAGGTAGCCCCAGAGTTAGAATAGAAAAGACAGACTTTTGACCCTGAAGAAAAGTAATGTGAAAGTCTTATTTGATGGTAAGACTCTTAGACAAGTAATCCATAGAAACTAGTCAAATAATTGATTCTGTCAGTAATAATCAAATTAGAATTCTAAAAGACAATTAATTCTTTCTACAGAAGCTTCTTTCAACATATAATATTATCAATTGACACCATTTTTTAGTTATTTCTTCATTTGTTTGTCTTGGTATTTCAAGGAATTAGCACATGCCTGATATTTGATCACTCCCAAGGAAAGAAAGGTATAGAATTCCCAAATAATTGGACACTATTATTTTAAATGCATGACTACAATTCTAGTTGTCTTTATTGCTTGAAAGTTTTTGTCTAAACTCTTATCTTGTACTCTTGCCTTTAGGATTCAGTTGGATCACAGATAAAATATAATGATTTTAACAACAAAACAAACAAGCAACCAAAATATAACCAAAGACACTGAAATAGAGAACAGGTTGACAGTGACCAGAGAGGAGAGGGGAGGGAATTTCAGGGGGAAAAGGGCAAGGATTTACAGGAACTAGTATGAAGGACACATGGACAAGAACTGAGGGGAGTGGAAATGGGAGGGAGGTGGGGAGCACTGAGGGGGTGGGATGGGAGTAAAAGACAGAAAACTGTACTTGAACAACAATTAAATTTAAAAAATTAAATGTAATGATTTTTATAAACAGTTTGAGTATTCTTGAAACTTTAGAAAAACTGTTAGTTCTTACATTTTTTCATAGCATTCTAGATTTTATTATGCTGCTTATATAAGGATAAAGATTGCAGAGTACCTTATAATGCAATCTTTGCCTCAATACTTAAGTCAATAAAATTCTAAAACATTGCCCTGTGTACATTCTATGGGCCTCACATTGGTTGGTTCAGCTAACTCCACTAACCTTCAGAAACTTGCAGTAAAGGCAGAGAATCTTATGCACTAAGTCAAGAGAAAAAAGGGCAACTAATAAGGTAGTTAATCAAAGAAAATACATTTTTATGTCTCTCTTCATCTATAATTTCTGTAATTTCTTCATTTGCTCCACATAATGCCCCATTCCTTAATGCAGTAAGTGGCTTGTGTTTCCATGAAAACATTATTTTTGGCTTTGATCAGTACTTTTTCTATTACAATTGGAGTGTGAGTAGTTGTTATTTAGTTGTGAAAATAAAAATTTGTGGAGTTCATGTGTACAATTCTTAGCAGATAGTTTTCAAGCAAATAAGGGGAGATAGTGAAGATCATTAATAAAACATTTGTTTTACTTTAAGAATCTTATTTTTAAAATATTATTATTGTATCTCAATATTAGTACCATCAATTGATATTAGCAGGTGAAAATACTGTTATGAAAAATATGAACTTAAAATACAACTTGATAAACATGAGATTTGATAGGTATTGTTTAAGGTCTCTGAACATTAGTTTTTTTATATCCATTTCAAAGTATTGCTATGAGAATTAAATTAAATGAGATATAGTTCATTAGTCTCTTCCAGGGTATGGAATTTAATAGGTTACTATTAAATTCAAATTATTTTTCTCCAACAAATTAAAAATTAAGGTATAAGCTGCTCATTTAATCTATTTATGAACACATGCCACTATACAAATATTTCATTCATTTAGTAAACAAATATTTATTGATACTTATCATGAGACAAACAGTATTCTCTGCACCGGTGATATAACACTAAACAAAATGAACAAAAATCCTCCTACCTCAAGATATTTGCTATATTGAATGATTATTTCTAGTATTATACTAGACTAGACCAACCTCTTTAAATTTGTTGGGGAAAAAACCCTCAGAGATAAAAATTAGGCAACAATTCATCAAGCCTTTACTACAATTGGCATTTCAAAGTTTCATTTGAGTCTTTTAATCAAGGGAAGAGCAATTAAGAAGTAGTATGATTACATTCTTATTCAGGAATTTGTCAAGGAAGACAAGGAAAGAAAGTGAACTATACACAATTACGGATTGCTCTCTCTTACAAAGAAGATAGAGACAGGTGAGGGTTCTAAGAAAATATATTTCATCACCATCTTAAGTAATGGAGCTGACCTTACATCTGTGGTTCATAGCATACATTATTTTTCAAGGGAAACTGAAATCAAAATGTTCATGTGTAAACCTTTGGTTTATATCTGTTGATAAGATAATATTTTTTGAAAGATTGTATAGGTCAGGCAAATCTAACAGGATTGGACTTAGTGTATTTATCTATTCTATAACAATGCCAACAACTATCTAAAATTAATTGCCAGGTAAATCTTCACAGTAATTATGTACTCACTGTTCTTCAAAAAAATTACAGCAATAGTGTTAATGAAGCTGTGTCTTGGAGCTTTCATTGATTAAAGCTGCAACGCAGAAAATAAAATTGATTCTTCAATATCAAGGTCAAAACATCCTGTTGCAAATGTACGGATTCTAACCCAGGAGTTTCATTCATGAGATCCTAGCCTTCCTGAATCTCAAGTCATATTGCAGAGTTTTCAACTGATGTTCAGTTTTAATATAACTTCTCTAACCTACACTGTAAATAACAGTTGAAAATAAAATTTTGGATTCATGATACTTTATTTTTTGATGGATATCAGTGCTGTCACTATTCCCTGTATCTAGGAAAATAAATGGAAACATCGAGAAGGCTATTCCATGCTTTGTAAACAAGGTTAGATTATTTGCTGTTCAGAAATCTAGGCATTTGATTGCTTAACTACCTCATAGCTCTCAAAGCCTTTTCTGCACTATGTAACTAGTCACATTTGTCTTTACTTCTTGACTGCTAAAATTTTCCAGAAGTCATATATATCAATTGATTTTTATATCTATATTACATTTTTAGTTCAAGAAATGCTATATTTATCCTTATTTTTCTTAATAATATATAATTGTACATGTTTTGAGTAAATTGCCTCAATAAGATGTAAAATAAGTAGGGTATTATTAAAGTAATAATAATGTTTCCGCCTTATCTGGCTTTATATGCCCTCCACCAGGATAAAATGCGAAATGACTGCAGTTCTATGACAACATTTCTTAGTAGCATCTATGAAAGACACTTAACATTACCTTGACTCCCTTATTGTCAAGTGAATGTTAGCACTGACCTTTCATAAAAGGTCTCAGTAAATATTCGCTAATATGAAATTATTAAAATATTGAAAATGTCACTGATAATATGAGCACTACTGAAGGGCATTTTAAAAGCCTTCAATTAACTGTAACTTTCTGTTAAATACTCAGATGAGAAAATGGATCTTAAAATACACCTTGTGATAAACTGTATCTGTAAGTTAGACAAGATCAGAGTTTCACATAGTAAAAATCCTGATTGTTAGAAATTTCTGCTAAAAGTATCTCTGTCTGGTTTTGGTAACAAAGCAAGGCATCAGAAAATTAAAAATGATGTATCCATCATAGTATAAGAAATTACTTGAATTTTTACACCTTATAACAGCAAACATTTATCTAACAGCTTCCATGCATGAGGAGTGACTTAGCTCAGCGGTCCGGGCTCATGTTTGTTTGTTTGTTTGTTCGTTTTCAATGAGGTTGAAGTCAAGGTACTGCAAGACACTGGCCAAGGATGAAGTGCTTGCCTAAGGGTTAAGGTTGCCTTTCTAAGATGACTTATACATGGGCCTGCCTCACCACATGGGTCACTCCAAAGCGTTGCCACAAGGTCCTCACAGCATGGCAGATGGATTTTCCTGGATTGGGTGGTTTAAGAAAGGTGGAAACAGATGAAAGAGACACAGAGAGAGACAGAGCGGTGCCGATTCTATTGCTCACAGGGACCAGTGCTGAAGTACTAAGGGAGGTGATGATACAAGGAGCATCCAGAACGGAAGGCAGGGATTAGTGGGGAGTATCTTGGAGTCTAGGAGGAAAGGAAGTAGATTTCTCTTTTTTTCTCCATGCATCATACTGAATGATGTTTCACCAATTGTAATTCAGAAAAGTATTAAAAAAGTCAAATGACTTAGGTATTATTGAACCTAAAATGATTGACTTACCAGTCCCTAGAACAACATTTATAATAAAAGTAATATGCAATAAATAACTGTTGAAACAGGGAATTTGATTTATGTTATTTATTTTCAAAATTACACATGGCTATTGATATGTGATGGATATGCAGAAATACGCATAATTATTTTAATGATTCTTTACCAATGCTCAGAAATATGATTTTTTTCAAGGCTTCCTTGAAATCTTTTATTAAATAGTAAAGCAGTTTTGCCTAGTTTATATGCTCTAAAAATAATATTTTAATGGAATAGTATAATGTATATTTACACTTATCTATTTATCAATTGTTATCTTTGTTACTTTTTTCTATTTGCTTCTCATTTGGTTTTTTGAATTTATTTATTTTATAATGTGTCATACAACAGTTTTTCTGAGAAAAATTATATACAAAGTATGATACTGTTTTCTTTCTGCTTAGAATATATTTATTTCATTCTTTCTCTTTAATAAAACAGTAGCAGGCTACATATTTCAAGGTGAAAATGCACTTTTCCTAGTTCCTTGATAATATATTCTATTTTATAGACACTACTTTTTATCTGGTTAGTCTGTTTTTAATGCTTTTTATAAGCATTTTTCTTCTGTATGGCTTTCATAGATTTTTAATATTATTTTAAAGTACAAATTTGTGTTTCTGTACCTGCTGTGATCTAAAAAATATATATTCCTTCAGTCCTGAAAAGTTTTCAGTCATTGGGTTTTTGTATATTGTCAATTTACCATTCTTTCTATTTTTTTCTGGAAAATAATTTAATATAATAACATCTGCCACATCTATGAACATCTTACATTTACAGGTCCTATTTATTTATTTACTTTTTATGCTACAGTCTCAGTAATTCCCTTGAAGTAGACTTCCACTTCATTAATTCTATCATTTTTAAACCAGCTTATCCATGTGTCCATGGTATTTGGAGATTTTTTTTTTACTTTAAAAAAATGTCAGCTTCAGTGAGGTGTAATGTACACACATCACAATTGAACTTTTTGAAATGCACGTTTTGCTGTTTGGCAGTTGTATGTAGATGTGATACCACCACCACATTTAAGGAATTCTTTTTACTTCTGTAGTCACTTCCTACCCTGCACCAAGCCATAGGTAACAAACGATGTGTCCTCTGTAACTACAATGGTAGTTTTTCCAGAACTGCACATAAATTGAATCATATTGTTTGTTTTACTTTAACTAGAAAAATTCATTTGAGGTTTATCCATGCTAATGCATTCATCAATAGCTCATTTCTTTTTTATAGCTGAGAAGTCAAGCTAAGACTGTAAAACAATTTGTTTATTTATTAACTTGCTTATGGAAGTATAGTTTTATTTGGTTTTCATCATTATAAATAATGCTGCTATACAGATTTATACACAATCTTTGTGTTGTCATACATTTTTATTTCCCTTAAGAAAATACTTAGAAATGGGGTTTCTTGGTTGTATATTATATGTTCCAGTTCATGGTTTCTTCTAAAATTTTTATAGTGTAAATTCTAACACTCAGGTCTGTGATCCATTTAGGTCTGTGATTTCAACTTAGTTTTTCCTTATTGTATGAGGTAATGGTTAAAGTACATTTCTTTAAAAAACTGTGAATACCTGAGCTCTGGCCAGTGTGGCTCAGTGGATGGAGTGCCGGCCTGCCAAACAAAGGGTCACCAGTTTGACTCCCAGGCAAGTCACATGCTGGGTTGCAGGCCAGGTCCCCAGTAGAGGGCGCACAAGAGACAACCACACACTGATGTTTCTTCCCCTCTCTTTCTCCTTCCCTTTCCCTCTCTCTAAAAGTAAATAAATAAGATCTTTAAAAAATGTGGAATGAGAATTAGTCTAGTAACAGTTTGTGGTAAGGCCATACTTTCAGTTACTAAATTAGATTGGGAACTTTTTGAAAAACCAGATTAACAAAAGTCTAGGTCTATTTCAGCACTCCATTTATTTATATTGATCTACATATTTGTTATGCCAAAATCATACTTTCTGGAATTCTGTAACTTTATCTATGCCTTAAAATCTGATAGTCTCAACCTGCCAACTATATTGTTCTTTTAAATTATTTGTGGTCATTCTAGATGTTTTTACTTTTCATATGCATTTAGAATCAGCCTGCCAAACTTTTTTTTTGCAAAGTTTGCTAGGATTTTATTACACCTCTAAATAAATTGCAGAGGGATATTCATCTTTTTAACATTGAATCTCACAGTCCAAACCATGACAATGGCATGTGTGGTTTATGACTAAGTCCAATGACTTGAGCGTGACAGGGGCACATGCTTTCAGTCAATGTTTGCATTCAGATCTATTCCAACTTGAAAGATCATCTTGGCTTTGGAATCCTCTCAAGTCAGCTGAAAGTGGGATCATACAATATAAATTTATTTCACAATATATGTTTACTTTTCCATGTTAAAAATAGAACATATCACTTCTATTTACATTTTATGGGGAAGATCTAACATAACTGATTCAATTAGAGGTTGGAAAATATAATTTAGTTGTGGCCCAGAGAAAACAAAGCACCCAGATATTGCTAAACAATTACATTCTCTGCCACATTTTTATTTCTTGCACCTGAAATTTCTCTGTCTATTGTTAACTGTTTATATATTGTAATGCAGTTGCTCACAGTTATTGTTCTTACACACAATAACTACATTAGCTCAACTTTTGTTCAAATAGAACTAGCATTTACCTTATAAATTATTACACAAATAATTTACAAATTATAATATTTGGAAAATATAAATAAAAAAGATTAACTTGGATTAGAAATAAAAATGCAAAGGTAACTATTATTTGGAAAATATAGTAAACTATTAGTAAATACAGTTCATGCCTTCAAATTTTACATACATAACACATGTGATATATTTGTGCATTTATATATGTGTGAGTGTGCAATACAATACTTATTCATCTGAAACCAGCTTTTGATTTAACTATAAACATACTCATATGCATACTGAATATGTTTCTAAGATGTTTGGAATTTACTCAAACAATTCACTAGATGTTTTACATGACTTGCCAAACTTAATTTCCCAAATAACCTTATGGCATAAATAAGCTCATGATGAAACTGAAGCTGAAAGAGTTTTTGTAACTTGTCATATTTTATATTTTTAAACAGTAAAAATGAAATTCAAGCTTCCTTGTCTAACTCCTAAACCAAAGTGCTCAACCATTCTGCTAACCTGTCTCAGCATAGTTCCTACCGGAGTATTTGCTATGATCCAAACAGTCTACATGTTTTGTTAATGTCCTGCATTTAATTTTCACATTTTTATGACAGTGTGAATCTCCTTTTGAGATTCCATGCATAGGGCTTAGTGATTTTAAATATATGGTCTAGCTTCACAGAGTAGCAGGTGGAAAAGCAAGTACTTAAACTCACTTATTTCCGATTCAGATCCAAGTTTTTAACTGAGACACATCACAGGGATAGTGAGGCTGTCTTCACTGGTTATATTTTGCTTTAAAAAAAGCCTGCTTAAATACCTGGTGTCTCATTTCTTACATTTTTGGGTTTAAAATATTGATTTTGTAAAATAAGCCCAGGGAATGAAAGGTGAAAGATGTTTCTTATTAAGCAACTATCCTGTGAATTTTAATCATAGATGATTTCACATAGCAACAAATAAAAAAATGTTATTTCTAGAGGCAAAAATCATTTAAAAACTAAATAACTTTACCACCATACACAATTACAGTAATATAGAAGTCTAGCCAGTAGGAGCAAATGTTTCAAACAAATTTTAAAAAACATGAATAAAATACCATTAGTAGACAAAACTATTTAAACAACTGAATTAGAGAAGAATTTGACATTATGTCAGGGCAGTGGGACTTGGGGGAAGTATCTGACATGTTATGGACCAATTTCCTCATTTTATTTTAAGCTCTCATCCATAGCATTTTTAACTGCACTCCCATCCTACAGTAATGGATTTTCCTGCTTAAAATCATGGTATGCCTTTCTTTAAACTTTAAGAATTTCTAATTATTTCTTTCATATTTTATTTCCACAATTACATAGTTAATACCCTAAACATTGCCTAAGTTCACATGCAATGATAAAGTTGGTCAGATCAAAATCAAGACAATTTAAACCCCCTCTCTACCATAGCCTGAACCAATATGTGAGGATATATAGATTGACCTTCCTACTATAAGTCTTAGACCCTCCAGAAAAATAGCCAATATTATTATCACTTCAATGAATCATCTGTTTCATTATACCATGGAGTCTCATTTAAATACTAATCAAAATTTGCCTATCTCTAGCCTCTTTCATTTCAAAATGTGATATTTATAGAAGAAATAAAACATCTTCTTTGGATGTAACAATTAATATATGGCCCCAAATATTTTCATAATATTGCATTTCATAATTTTCAAAAACAGGCTTATTTTTGCAGAAAAAAAGGTGAACCAAAAGATAGTGTTTTTTATATACCATTTTGTATGTATGCATCAGCATGGTAAGTAATGGCATTTATTGATATTTTCACAATACATCTGCCATATTTTTAGAGATATAGTTATATATGATAATAAATACAGTAGATGCTACTGGATATGTATCATTTATATATATAGCATTAATATTTTTAATTTTAATAAACTTTCATAAAAACCCTTTCTTTAGAATTATTTTTAGTTTAAGCAAAAACACAGCTTGTCCATATGTTAGAGACTAAGGTCTTATTTCAATTTAAAGACATTTTCTTAAGCTTGAGACCAACTATAAAAGTCCTCACAAACAAATAGAGATGATGTAGTTCATTATGATCAAATAACAACACCTAATACTTGAAGTTGTTAACTTTGGTATCATGGCATAAAGATACTATCTAGAATTCTTGACATCAAATAAAACTTGACTATCAAAGATTAAAGAAAGTTTTCTCTTTTATATATTTATTTGCTTAGCAGTTTTTTTATTTACTTATTGGGATTACTTGTCTTACTTTTAGGGGCCATAGGATCTGATAAATACTGAAAATTCATTATTCATAAATTTTTTGCCTTAAAAACATTATTATTTAACAGGATATTACTATCTTTGGTATGCTAAATGGTTTGTAGCATACAGATAAAAGCTAGGACTAGAGCGTCAAAAATATTTTTCAGTGTTTATTACCTCAGGACTCTAAAATTTAATTGTAGTCTTTTGCAATTTAATTGTAGTCTTTTGCAAGTAATAATTTCTGGGGGGTTAGTGTGTTAAATTCAAGAATTAAAACTTCTTTAAGATAGTTCATTTTTTCTTGTAAGTCAGCATTATTTGAGTGCTCAGTTCAATTTCCTTATATCAAGGTAACAAAAGAGTGCTTAATAATGTACATGATGCCTTTATTCTACACAGGGAATGATATTATAATAGACATACAACATTGAAATAAGCATCTTGATAAATAATTTACAGTGGGGACAGTTTAAGCCCTGCAGAGGTCACAGTCAATTTACTATTGAATAGCACACTCCCTTATGAAACGCATGATGTAACCAAGTGACAGCTTAAACATTACAGCTTAACATTAGTTGTGTACAAACGTGCAGCTAATCATGACCTTGAACCTGTGCACCCGATATATGTAACAATATTTAAGAAAAGGGTTTTTTATCTTTCAGATCAGCGGTGACCTCCTCAGGGGTAGTGAGGTGTCCTTGAAAGAGCATGGACTTCAAAATTAAAGACTATGGACTTGTATCTTAACTATCATATGTTTGCTCAGTCCCTAGGATAAATTATCTGACCTCTCAACTTCACTTGCTGTGTATATCTATTACTAGTTCTGAATATATAACATTGATTTAAAAATCTTATAAAGAGTGGGTCATTTATACAACTTGCTTTCTTCCCTTTTTTCATCCTTCAACATCATCATTTCAAATATCTTAAATATTACACTTGAAGCTTTCACATTTATCTTTTCAAAATTAGGGAATCATTAATCTCATGCAAAGACTTTAGCTTCAGTCCAAACAACATCTTTGCCTCACAGGAGACAACCCAGAAATAGTGACTCAGCATCAAAGAAGGGAGCTTGTCACCTTTTAGATCCTTCAGGAACTGCAAGGAAGACATCATTTGAGATAAAGTCAGACTGAACATTTCCATTGCAATTTTCCAAAAAGCCAGTGCAAAGTGGGGCTAGGAAATGAGTCAGCATTTAGATATATAAATATAAATTTCTCTTTTCTATCATCAAGTTTAGAGTAACAAAATATCTCACTTCAAAATCTAGCATTCAGGGTCAGGATAATTTATTGCATCAAAATTCCCTCTTCTCTCTATATTTCTATTCTTCTTTTTTTCTTAATGCTTACTTTCCATTAGATAAAAGTATACCCACATTTTCCATTTTAAAGTAAACAAACATGCCAGTCTGCAACTCAGAAGAGAGTTCCCACCAGAACCCAGCCATGCCGGCACCCTGATTTTTGAATTCCAGCCTCCAGAACTGAGAAATAAATTCTTGCTGTTTACAAGCCACCCAGACTTTGGTACTTGGTTAGAGGAACCTGAGCTGACGGAGAACGCTTCCAACCCAAGATCACCTTGGTTCTCAAGGGCAGCTCAGACTTCAGTCACTGAGTCTATGTTCCAGGCAGCTGTGTCTGGCAGTGAGGACAGGCTCAGTCTGACAGTGGGGACTGTGGCCTTTATTGCTGGGTCCTATCACCTCTTCCTGAGACAAGAACACCTTAAATACACAGTGAAATTTTCTTGATTGAATTAATTAAACCTATTAGCTTCTCAGTCTAAAAATTTTAAAGTTGTCTTCTGCTATTTCCCATCTTATAATTATGACACTTTCCATTTGTGCTGTCTCTTCAGCATCTCTCTTACCTACCGTTTTTATTAAATATCACTTCAGCTGCTCACGTCTAAACGTTTTTACTCTGGATTGTGTCATTGCAAGGTAATAAATTGATTCCCTGCCTTTTATTGTCTCATCCTGTTGAATGATTTTCATGCCAGTGGCACAACATCACGGTGCTGACCTTACATTTAAATAATTCCAAAGATTTACTTAAATTTATTTCTTGAACATGTAACTCACAACTTTTCAAAAATTAGTTTCATCATTTTTCTGGCTTATATTTTGTTTTTACCTCTGCTACCTTAAGCTACATGTGGATCTTTGTCCAAAGGGATAATTCGAGGAAGAAAGAGTCACTGAGCATGAGGCGTTTTGACAGGGAAGTCCGTTTTGTGGACGGTGTGGTGCACTTTGGAATGTGAGGGGGGCCAGTGACACGTACAGTGGATGCCCCCAGAGGCCCTGAAAGTCTCATGGGAGACTGGTAGGCTAGTTACATAATGCACCATGTTCTGCCACTAAAGCTTTAACTAGAAGAGCCTGGTGGGGAAAAGGGTTTCTAGTTCCAATGTGAATTCGGGGCCTTACACAATTCTAAGCTAAGGAACCAGGTCCAGACTACAAAGAGAAAAACAAATATATATAGAATATGCATACATATTCTATATATACATGTGCATTTGTGTGCATACAATACATATATACATACATACAGCCATGCATACATATGTATAAAATATGTATTTAACAGATTGCTTCAGAAGTGGATTTTGGAGATATTTTTAGTCTCATTGCAAAGTTTTTCTTCAAATTAAAATAATAGTACACTGATTTCTCCCACAGATTATTTTAGAAGAGCCCAGTGAAACACATCCCTGAACCTTTATAGCACCAATTTTATTAATGTACTAACACCATTGAAATAAAAGGATGTTGTATATGAGGTATACTTTAATGCATTTCAACAAGTACAAAACAAAATGCTCTCCTAATAAAAGATATCTATAGGAATCTCAAAGACCACACAATCTGATTTTTATCTTTTTGTTAGCAGAGCATGCTTTGTCTTGAGACTAGGATAAAAAATTCATCTCTATTCCCTCTAGAGTTTTTGCTTCAACCCAAAGCAACAAAACAACATCTGTCTCTCCTCAAATGTCACAGTGACAAAAATGCTCAAAATCGTACCCCTCCTCCAAAATCAAAATTAAATATTACCTCCTGTATAAAGTTGTTCCCAATCCCATCAGCCAAACTCCTCTCACATATGACTGTGGCCTCTCAATATCTGGTTTGTGCATACATTTTAAAATTTGTCAAACACTGTCCTCAACTGTACATCGTTTATTCCATCTCAGTCTTTCACACTCTGTGGTCATCTTTTTTTTTATTTATTTATCTTTAGAAGGGAAAAGGGAGAGAAATACCAATGTATGGTTGCCTCTCATTCGTGCCCTGCTGGGAACTGGCCCCTGCTGGGAACTGGCCTGCAACCCAGGCATGTGCCCTGACTAGGAATGGAACCGTCATCTTTTGGTTCACAGGCCTTTGCTCAATCCACTGAGCCACACCAGCCAGGGCTGTGGTCGTCTTTAGAGCATCAGTCAGAAATACTTAACTCAATGTCTTCCCTCAAGCCTAAGGCAGCATTTTGCACAGGTTTTGCACTAAGGCCATGGTCTGCTGGTTAATCTCCTGGGAATTGAGGTCTGACGGAATGAGGGTTGTTACTAACTCTGCCCTTTCCTAGCCATGCGATCTTAGGCATGTTCTTTGAGTTTCTTTATCTCTAAAATGAAAATATACAGACATATATTTAATGGGGCTGTGCGAGGTTAAATGGGAGGTAAATGAATAAAACTAGCAGAGTTTTGTATGGTTAATAAGTAATCCACAAGTATTACCCATCATTATTACATGCTTGGTGAATAAATACATTTAAGAAACTAAATTTAACTATGCCTCCCCTCTAATCTTTTAAGGCTAATCTCAAGATTCAGTTTATTTATAAAAATTTGAATGCTGTCTCTATGTAATTATTTATTTTTCAGTGAGCTCTTCTAGTACTTACAGCAGAGGCAACCAAATTAAACATTAATTATGAATTGCTTTATCTTCTTCTCTAATTATTTGGTGCTTGTATTTCCCCAAGTGGAGTGATTTGGGTTCCCTGACTTATGATATATGCATACTCAAAGGTAGCTGAACTGAGGATTGTACCAGGCAATCTCAATTGCTATTTGCAATTGAGAAGAAATGAAAATAAGGACGTTTGAGTTGGGACAGTGTATTTCAAATAATGTAGCCTAAGTAAATTTGTCATTGTCTTTACTCTGTTTGGTTGAGCACCTTTATCATTTAGGTAATTCATATTGAGTATGTAATCAAAATATGAGGCTTTTTTCTCTGATTACATTGCTATATCCATACCAACCATTTCAAAACTTAGAAGCTTAAAATAGCACGCTATTTAGCTCACAGTTTTATGTTGGTGAGCCAGTTCCTTTATGCTCATCTGAGCTAACTTGCTGGTCTCTGTTGGGTTCCTTCATGAGATGCAGTTAGGTGGTGGGTTGGCTGATGGTTGGATGACCCAGGACGTCTTCACTCAAATGTCACTCAGTCCTATCCTGGACCACGGCAACAGAGGGCTCCAAGGCTCACGTTTCTCATTTTGGACTTCTCTTTTACCTCTATCCACACTGTGAGTCATCTCATCCCATGTCTTCAACTGTCACCTCTGTGCTGATGATGTAACACAATCTTCACTTGGGATTTCTCTGTGGTGCTCCTGACACGTTTGTCTTCTTGATTTCCATAGCCCACAACTACTTTGGACCCAGCATCCTCCCCAGAACTGCTGGCTCCTGCCTAAACTTCCCACTTTGAAAAGTGGCATTATTTTCAACCTGATAGGACAGAAACCTGATCTTTCTTGACTATTTCCTCTGTTGCATGCATCATAATCAACTATTTATTCATAGGAAGATAAAATAAATAAATGCTATCTTCGATTCTTGTTATGAATCAGCTGAAATCAAAGCATCGGCACCATCCCACTGACAGAGGATTTTGTCTGCAATCCAAATGCCCTCCAGTGCATCTTTTGTGCTCCCGCCAGAGTCGTCTTTTAAAATATAAAACTGAGCAGGTTACCATTTTGCTTAAATTCGTTCAGTGATATTACTGAATCCAGAACAAAATGCAACCCTCTTGTCAGTCCTAAAACCTTTTGTTGCAAAACACATGTCTGTAAGAACTATATCATTGAGGATTTTTTACTGCAGTGAATTCAGTTTCTATTTAGAGCTTTCAACTCACATGGAAGTTTAGTAAATTCTTTGCAGTTTTGTTCTGCTCATGTTTGTTTTCTCCTCTTTTATTATATTTTGGCATCTTTAGTTCCTGCCGTGAAACTTAATCCTTTCTGATAAACAAAACTTGAAATGTCTCCATCTGTCCTTTCGTTGGGGTTAAGTCTAAATTCAAGGGAGCTATTTTGCTTCATGATGGGGGGCATAGGGGGAGAGCTGGTACCTCAGGAGTAATCCTGGTCATCTATCCAAGCTGATGTCATCAACTCTGTCACCATCAATTATTTTTTAATATACTCATTCTGGCTGCAAGTTCCCTTTCCTTTACATGTATGTACGTCTCCTGATGGTTCTCAAGGTCAAGCCCATGCCCATTAATCTCAGAAAATTTAAAAGGGCCCTACAAGGTCTCTGTAAGGTAGATTTGAGTCTGTAGATTACCTCACACAAAGTACTTCTCTTTCTAATCTATTCTGATGTATGAAGGTGGCTCAAGATTCTTGACAATGAGCCTAATCCATAATAAAGCCCCAGATGAGAAGCAGGACATATAAGGGGGGACCCACAAAATTAAATTTACTTATTAAAAATGTATATTTATTCCTTTATGTTTAAACCTCAGTAACCTTCAAAGTACTGTCCATTTGATGCAATGCATCTATTGAGATTTTTTTCCTACTACTCAAGACAGTTTTTAAACTCATCAATTTTGATGTCTTTTAGTGCTCCTGCTGTTTTCTATTTCACATTGACAAAAATGTCATATCTATCTTCTACATTGACAAAATGTTTCCCTTTGGGGACTCTTTTCATCCAGGGAAACCAAGAAACAGTTTATGGGAGTGAAATCAGGTGAATAGGGAGGGTGGGGCATGGGGATGCTATTTTTGGTTGAAAACTGCTGAACACTCAACACAGGGTGAGCAGGTGTGCTTGTAAATTACCCATCATGAAATTGGCAGAGGTCTTAAAAGAGTCTTCAAAAAATTCACTGAAGCTGAATGCATCCTCCTCTCACAACAACGCCAGCCAGTACATGGATGCAGATGGGTTCCTAGAACCCTTGCTTTAGCAGGGGAAGCCTGCACTACAAAGGGCCTGCCCTTCAGAAGATAATCCCAATTTTTTTAGGACCCTTCTTCTCATAGGTCTATTTACTCTCAGACCAGACAGTTATTACATAGTTTTTATACTATCTCTTATTAGTATTAACTGTGGCATTCTGCTGCACCAAAAGTTTGTCATCAGAATATCAAGAGCTGTTAGTTCACTGGATCCCATTTACCTTCATCTGAATTCCTTCATCTTCTTTGTGTCTGAGACCAGAAGCTCTGGGGAGAGGGATTTGGATAAACCTGAGGCTTATTTTTGCAGGCATCCTGATCATCAGGATAAACCGGGTCTGGCACATGGCCCCCACTCTACTTCTTTGTACCCTGGCTAGGGGCAGCCAAAAGGAGGAGCAGATTTTTGCATTACATCTACCAGAAGGAAGTGCTTTTTCTTAACCACGCCTTTGTAGGACTTATATGGTCCTCTCTTACATATACTGTCACATTTTAATGGCATTGAACAACTTGCAGGTATGAAATGGGCCCTGCTCTCCAGTACATGGGTGCCTTAAACACATCATTTTTCTATATTATGTTTGATTGGTAACTAATTCCTGTATGTCCTTTGAAATTCAGTTTAGGGGTCATATTATTGAGGAAGCCTCTTTAGATTTTTTCTCTTTATTTTTTATCTCATAATCACTTCTCTTATACTATTGCTCCTCCATTTAGAGTTGTTTTAAGCCTTAAAGGGGCTAAAACACTTGGCCTGCTTAGCTACATTATTCTCATATATACTCACCATTCAATAACATAGTGCCTTATAATTTTTCAGTGCCCAATAATATTGATTAAAAATGTAATGATTAATTGGATGAATAATCTGAAATGTTATACATCTTTACTCTAAACCTCTTTGTTAAAAATCCTACACAACTTAGGAAGTCTGGCTTCCATTCAATTTTCTCTCTACTAGATGGTATTCAACCTTTCTTCTTTCTTTTGCAACTCCCTTGAAGCTAATCTGTCCTTGTTCTTACTATATAAAAAATTACCCCTTATTATTGCACTGAATATAGTATTCACTGTATTGCTTAAGATCCACTTCTTCTAATGTTTATTTTTTCTTAATTTTTAGATGGGTGTCATGCAAATCAGAATTTTTATTTTCTTTTTCAAGACAATTGCATGTTTCTAGTTAGGTACATATTTATGTTGATTTAAAATAAAAACGTTGAACTACATAGGGAGAGCAAGAATTGATTCTTTCAGCCTAAAATATTTGGTATGTAGGGGTAAAATTTTGATTTCTTCTAACGAGGGGAAAAATTTAATTTCATCTAATGAGTCTCTGTGTGAGGGGATGGTATGTGGTATGGCTTTCTATATGTCTGCTGATGTGTGCCCCAAAGGGAAAATATATATGTCCTGTGATCAGTAGATTTCAGGTATGATACATAATGACTCTTGCTGTTTAATTCCACTCTCAATGGTACACGGTTCCTATAAACGTAATATTACTCCTGTGGTTGTATTACCTAGCATGGCAAATGAGGTTTTGCATATGTAACTTAGGCCACTAATCCATTGATCCTGGATGCACTGAGTCTAATCAGTGAGCACTTGCAATGAATGATTGGTAGTTTTGATGGAGTAAGATGCTATGTTGAGAAAGGACCATATGGCTAAGACACGAGGAAGCCTCTGGATGATGAGAAATTCCTGGATAACAAACAGCAACAGAATAGGAAACTCAACAGTACAACCTTAAGGAGTAATTTTTTTTCAACAAGGTGAATGTGTTGGAAGAGGAAGCTGAGATTTAGATGAGACTGATGTCAGTTTTTGAAGTGTTGAGCAGAGAACCTAGCAAACCACTGCTCATATTCCTGACCAGTGGAAACAGTGTCACAGATTCTATGCTTGTGTGACCTCAAAACTCATATTTTGAAACCCTAATACACAATGGTATGATATTAGGAGGCTGCCTTTTGGAAACAATTAGCTTTAGAGGAGGACACAAGCATTGAACCTAGTGATGGGATTATTGTCCTCGTAAGGGGATGAAGTGACCCTACCTCTCTCCATCACGTTCAGCAAGATGGTATCTATCCGCAAACAAGGAAGAGGGCCCTCACCAGGAACCAAACTGGCCAGCACATTGATCTTGGCCTTCAGAACTGTGAGAAATAAATGTCTACTGTTTAAGCCATCCAGTCTATGGTATTACCGTTAAAGTACATACCTCTGATGGACTAAGACAATAAGATCATATGTTTTTGTTATTTTAAGCCTCTATATTTGAGGCAATCTGTCACACATCGATATCAACCTACTAAGTTATTTTGAACAAAAAGGAAGAGACTATATTTTTTATTGATATATATCTACATCTGTATTATCTATATATTGCTTTTTGTTTTTGTCTAGGTAAGGAACACTCTACCCAGTCCATAGAAGTGCTTTATGGGGAAAAACCTGTGAAGCACTGCAGAGGAAATGAGGTACAACATCAAGCACCAGTATTTCTGAGAAAAATACTACGACATCCACCTTAGGCCAGGCTCCACAGCAGCAGAATAGATTTTTTTAACAGAAGCAGTTCACACTCTGTCCCAGTAAGACATATGCTCCTTTGTTAATGACACCATACAGAGAAAGAAAGTAATCATGTAAAGTATCCCTATGCTAAGAAGTATTAAATGGGGCACCTATATTTATCTCCTTTCTCCCCACAAAATACCTTATAGTGATACCATGGAGAGCTCATTTTAGGCTAACTGCAGAGTGACAGTTTTCTCCTTCTGCAGAAGGATAATCAGGTTCATTAATCCATTCAGACCTCCAGGGTATCATTTATTAAATTGCTCCCAATGTGCCTTACTCACTCCCAGGAAATAATTTACATACTAGGGAAATTTGATTCACTATCAAGCATATCCCATTTTAAACAATTCTCATTTTCATTCCTTGGTGGAAGGTAATAACTTATGCAAAATGTGTACAGGCATAGATTATGCCATGCTGGGAAATTATTTAAGTATTACTTTCAGGGTGCCAATATTCCATGAAAATATCTGTAATATACAATTCAGTGAATTCAATGGAGATTTTTCCATGTTTTCTCACCCTTCCCCCTCCAATAAAAAAGACAATTAAAAATATCTTATATAAAACGTTAGGACCCAGAAGAATAGGCTTACTGATGAAGAGGAGTAGAAGTCATACATGAGCCGTCTTTATTTTATTATTGTGCCTCAGCCTGTCAGATGAATCACCTGAACCTATTTTGTGTTATATAAGCTACCTTCTAAATAGTTGATTGCACTTTGAGACACTTTGCTTTCCAAATGAGACAACAGTAGTTGTCTTATTCAAAGAGAAAATTCACTTGGTTTTATGTTTCAATAGTGAAGTATAAATTTGTTTCAACTGGTTAATCTTTACTTTTTTCCAGAGCAGCAAAGCTCTAATGAAATATATGTATATATATATGTGTGTGTGTGTGTGTGTATATATTATATTATATATATTACATATGTAAATAGCATTTACCATGTGTCTAGGTGTTATTCCAAGTGCTTTACACAACTCCATTCAAACATTTCTCCAGACAACACTGTGAGATAGATATTACAATTGTCACAATTGAAAGATGAGGGAATTTTCTGAGAGCAACCAAAAAATACAAAAATGGTTTATGAATCTTCCCATGATAAACAGCCTCTGCTATGGTGCTTGCTTTTTTAAAAACGTAAATATTTTACTCTTGCAGAGATGGCTACTAAACTTCAAAATGTGGAAATAATAACATATTGAATGAAAGAGCACATAAAAAGCTATTCAGTTCTCAGGTATTACTTGCTGCCTTAAGTTGCTAATGAAGGACTTCAAGTGAGAAAAATAGAATACGGTTCCAGCATTTCCACTAACCAGTTGTTCCTCCTTGCACCTATTTTCTTATCTAGAAAGTAAGTTAGTAACGCTTGTAAGAATATTTTAAATTATAAAACTACCATTTTTTACAACATTTGTCTGAATGACATAGGATTTGGGCAAAAATTGAAAAATAAAGTTACAACTAGTCATATGTTGAGGTGTGAGTGTTTCAACACCCCCACACCCCCTAGAAAACCACATTGCATGATGTCAGGCACGCCATTTTATAAGTGAGGGATGGAGTAAATCTTCTAATACATAATTTGCTTCTCAAGAAACCTGCCAAATACCCAACTCCAACTGGAGTTGGAGTGATTTCCAAATATTTCTTTTTCCAGATAGTAAATCACAGCTTATACAATCAATTGCTGGCCAGAACCAGATTGAATATCCTGTCTCCTAAACACATTACTTTTCCCTGACAAAGCAAAATCTTAAGATCAAACGAATAGCAATCGAACCTTTTACCCCCATTTCTAGTCTCAGAGTAGCAGTTTGCAGAATACTATGAAGTTCACATCACTTCCCCTGCTGCAATTGGTCATGAATTTTAATCCTCAATGATGTAAATTGTAGGCTTATAAGAGTGAGAGCCCTGTGTCCATGCTGGCAGAAGAATATTTTAAATTACTTTCTGACAGTGCAAACCTATAGCTACTAATATTTTAGCTGATAGACAGTTGGGAATTTAGAGTGCAAATTAGGAAATCAGCTAAAGAACCGGGTTTTTTATACTGTTGTGATTGTTATCACTGCTATGCTTTTCTCCCCTTCAGTGCCAAGTTTTTAATTTTTGCATTTGAAAGACAATGACAGGCAAGGTTGTCTCACAGTTTCAGAGCATAAAGTAATTCCAATAATATAACAAATCAATGGAATAGCTGTGACTGCAACTTTATTTTTCCCGATATAAATCAATTTCTATTTGATATTTAATGACACTCATCAATAAACAATGTTGGGGCTGGGACATGTGTTTGACACAGCTTTTTGTTTTGTTTTGAGAGAGTTAATATTTAATATTTTTGAGTACAAAGACAATTTATTGTTTATGAAAATCAGGCAAAGAGGGGGAAATGGAATTTTAGAGCCAAGAAAAGATGCATCATTGTTTAGGTTACCATGTTCCCTTGTTACCAAACAAGAGGTCCGAGGGAGGGGGCAATACAATATTTGGCCCACCTAGGGATGCCAAAAACTGCTATACAACAGGGGCCCCTCCCAAGGACAGAATACTAAAATCTACTGGGCTCTTCTGTCCGCCGCCAATTGGAAAGACATCTCTCAATGCCAGAGATTTGTGAAAAGGAAACAAAATGTTTTTTTAATGGTATTCAGGCCTAACGCCTCCACTAAAATATCGAAGTCATTTAGGGTATACACCTACACCCACACAGCTCTTCCTTCTCCCACTGTTCCAACTCTGGGTACCGTAAATCAGGAAAAGAGCACACGTCTGTGTTGCAGGCCGCTGGCACCATCAGCTGTGTCACCATGTAGGCAGGATCTCTCCAGTTAATTCAGTCATGTGGCACCTTCTCATGGTCCACTGGCAAGAGTTCTTTGTGCCCAGTTCCAGTCAAAGTCTCTCTTGCTTTCAAGGCCACACGGCCAAAGGGGGCACCCCAAAGCCTTGTGGGCCTCTTCTACCAAAGTTGCAGGTGTTCTCACTCAACCAAAAGCATGTGGCTTTCTTCTTCACCTGGCTGCAGGGATCTCCATTCTGCCCTAAATGGCCTGGCCCTCTCCTCACCTGGGCAGTTATCCCCTCATGTCCTGGAGCCAGTCTTTTCCAAGCTCTCATACCCGCCTTCTCCCTCAGGAGGGCAGCCCCTAGTTACCTCCTGAGTCCCAGGCCACTCCCTTCTCCCTGGCTCCAAACTTGGCCACTGCTATTTAACATATCTATGAAACCAGTTAAAGGTTATAGATATGTTAAATAATCATTCCAGAGGTTAGCTGCAAAACTGTTGCTATGCAAAACAGCTCTCAATGGCCTGGCTCCATTCGTTTCTTCCCCCTTGGGGGGGGGGTGAGGACATCTTATATGTCTCTCCAATATTCCTATACACTTTGAATTCTGGACACCATTCCAAATCTTTTTTGGGGGCCCCCCCTGGCTGCACCCTGTATCACCCTGAGCCCCATTACCCACAATGCAGAAATTTTACTTCGTAGCATAGAAAAACCTAGAATGGTAACGGGGAAATTTTGATAATGTTGCTGAACCAAAGCAGGGGTTAGGCTGCCCACTGGCACCAGTAGGTAAATTCCAGAGGCAGGGGTTAGTGAGAAAGGAAAGAGGTCTTTATTCAAATGCTGCTCAGTCTGGGAGAATGCAGAAGCTTGTCTCAAAAGCCCACCCCATCTGGAGACCCAGAGGAAAGCCCAGTTCCCCTCAACTAGAACAATACCAAAGGCGGCATACACCGGTCCTTCTCCCATCCCAAGTAGCATTTCTTGAGAGCTGCAGGTGGCTGGTGAGTGATTATCCAGGCAAGTCTCAGGCTCTGATTTCAGAACCAATGTGTGGGGCCAGTGCCACCACTGGCCACAGGGTTCCTCCTAACTAGCTGCTTCACTTGCAAGCTCAGTATAATGCTTCCTCCTGTCAGCATCTTGCCCTGGGGTCAGTGATCTGCCACCGTGCTATGCATTTCAATAGTATGAACTGGAATTAACAAAAGAATTTTGGTTGTCCTTGATTGTTCCATTCTAGGATGATTAAATCCACTTGGGGACAAGTGAGGGCAACTTATATGAAGAAAGAACTAAATGTACAAAACACAGCTGCAAACATTACTCCTTAGTAGAAATATGTCATCAAAATAATGAGGGAGAAATTAGGTAACTGAACTATTAGGCTGTTGCACCCCTATCCCTTCCCAAAATTAAAAAAAATATGGAGGTATAGATAGAATGTTGTAACTTAGATGTTTTTTTCTGCAACAAGAGCATGTTAGTTGTTTATTTTTGTATTTTCTCCTTACCATTTATTCCCCTTATATGCTGTTCCACCTCCGCCCACGCCCCTCCCCCACACAATCACTGCTTTGCTGTCTAACCATGTCCCTTAGTTGCTCTTCTTTTCTCAATCCCTCCAACCCCCAACACCTACCCCCATAGCTCTCAGCCTGCTCTCCATCCATAAGTCTGTTTCTGTATTATTTGTTAGTTCAGTTTGTTCATTAGACTCCAAATATGAGTGAAATCATATGTATTTGCCTTTCTCTGACTTATTTCACTAAGTTTAATGTTCTCTAGGTCCTTTCAAGTTGTTGTAAAAGGTAATTTTTTTCTTTTTCACAGCCAAGTAGAATTCCATTGTGCAAATGTACCATAGCTGTTTTATCCACACATCTACTAACGGACACTTGGGTTAATTCCAAATCCTGGCTATTGTAAATAATGGTGCAATGAACATAGGGGTGCACATATATTTTTGCACTAGTGCTTCAAGTATCTTCAGATAAATTCTCAGAAGTGGAATCACTAGGTCATAAGAAAATTCCATTTTTACTATTTGGAAGTATCTCCATACTGCTTTCCACAGTGACGCACCAATCTCTATTCCCACCAACAGTGCAAAAGAGTGCCCCCTTCTCCACATCTTCCTCGGTACTTGCTATTTGTTGATTTATTGATGAAAGCCATTCTGATGTGTGTGAGTGATATCTCATTGGGGTTTTAATTTGCATTGCTGTGATGATTAGTGACTTTGAGCTTCTTTTTATATGTCTATTGGCCCTGTGTACGTATTCTTCAGAGAAGTGTCTATTCAGGTCCTTTGCTCATTTTTAATTCAATTGTTTTTGTTGTTGTTGAGTTTGATAAATTCTTTATAAATTTTGGTTATTGATGTGGACATGGGCCCGCAGTGTCCATGTCATTATGGATGAAGAGAAACATTCCCACAGACTATGGAGTCTGGTGGAGGAAAAGGGACAGCATGGCTTCTCTCCCAAGGGGAGCAAAATCTGCTGACCTTGCTGTGACCGGCCTTTATTGGGTTTCTCAGCACAACCATGAAGGTTCTCATTTACTATGCAGGGTTGCTTTAGGTGGTTACCTTTTACAGAAAACAAAGGAGCCAATGCTGCTAATCACATCACAAAAGAGGGATATTTACAAATGAAAAGGGCAAACTGGTTGAACTGGTTACACTTGTCCTTAAAAAGTTTAGCATGGATTTTAGAAAGTCACTTTGCAGTAAATGTTTGCCACTGGGGGCTGGGCCCAGGCCACACAGAATGGTCTCCTGCAGGTTATTAACCTCTTATCAGATTTATCAAAGAATACATTCTCCCATTCAGTGAATTGTCTCTTTAGATTCGACACAGTTCCTATCCAGATACTATTGACATATTTCACAAACCTAGAACAAACATTAAAAAATGTATATGGAACCACAAAAGACCCCAAATAGCAGTAGCTTCTTGAGAGAACAAAGTTGGAGGAATCTCCTACCTACCACCAAACTATACTATAAGGCCATAGTAATAAAAACATCATAACACTGACATAAAAACAGACACATAGATCAATGGAACAGGATAGAGAGCCCAGAAATAAACTCACACCTTTATATTCAATTAATATTTGACATAGGGAGAAAGTACAAACAATAGGCTAAAGATAGTTTATTTAATAAATGGTATTAGGAAAACTGAACAGACACATGCAGAAAAAAGAAACTAGCCCACTTGACTGTGCCACACCAAAGAATGAATACAAAATAGATTAAAGACTTACATGTTAGACTCAGAACCATTAAAATCTTAGAAGAAAACATATGCATTAAAATCTTGCTTTGCTCATAGCAATGTTTTTTCTGATATATTTCCTCAGTCAAGGGAAACAAAAGAAAAATAAACAAATGGGACTACATCACTCTAAAAAGATTCTGTACAGCAAAGGAAACCATCAACAAAATAATGTAGATTTTCACTGAGTGCATGTGGCTTCTGGGATGCAGTAATGAGACAATGAGGAAAACGAAGATGCTGGGGCCGGCTAGTTAGGTGAGTGCATAACAAAAAAGCCAGTTCTGCAAGGAGTCACTGGGCAGCGGGCTACCAGGAGGGATATATGAAAAGGGAACCTTGACATTGCAGTAACTTGTGTCTCAACAAGAAAGCCTATTTTTGGTAGTTCGGTTTTAAAAGTTTTTTGTAATGTTAGTTTTTAATGATGCGAGAAGACTGAGGAAAGGTACAGCACAGAATAATGTTTAAGAATACAGCCCTGGCTGGTGTAGCTCAGTGGATTGAGCATGGGCTGCGAACCAAAGGGTCGCCAGTTCGATTCCCAGGCACATGCCTGGGTTGCAGGCCAGGTCCCCAGTGAGGGCCATGTGAGAGGCAACCACACATTGAGGTTTCTTTCTCTCTTTCTCCCTTCCTTCTCTCTCTCTAAAAAGAAATTTTAAAAAATTTAAGAAAAGAACTTAAAAAAAAAGAATACAGGAGAACTGGGGCCAATATTCACTCTTTTCATTATTTGTCATGTTATAATTAGCAAATAGCCTAATAGTCCTCAGTGCCCATCTTTGAAAATGTGGAATCCACACTAATTTTCCTACAAATATGGAAGATAACGTCTAGCAAGACAATCACACATATCTTGGCACATAAACCAAAATCAATTAAAAGATAAATATTTATTATTTCTGTGAATTTTTTCATAAGACAGAATAAATCAAACACCTATTCTCTGATGAATTTAAAAGGAACCCAAGTATTTAAGTTCTGCAGTGTATGGGTGGAATGTACGCAGGTGTAGGGGAAGAAAAATGTATTTTTCTCTACCTTTACAGGTTCTCAATTGGATCTCTGTAGCAAAAGACTGATGAATAAGAGAAAAGTATACACATTTATTTAAGTTTTATGTGAAACAGAAGAGTTCATAAGGAAATTTAAAAAACACACAAAAATAGTTAAACTTGAGTATTTTCATTGAGGTTTTTGATAAAAAATGAAAATTATGGAAAAAGATGACAGAACTAAAAAATATGAGGTGAGTGTAGTAGCCTGGGGTAAGCAGCGATGTCTGTCCCTTCAAATTCCTGCAGAGATGCCAAGACCTGTTTCAGAAGAGGCCAGAGAGTCCTTCCTGTACCTGCCTTTTCTTAGATTCTTTCAGCTAAAATATTCAAATTGCCAAGGTGCATGTCCTGAACCCATCACATGGGACTCGTTTTTATTTTCAGACAGCCTGGAGATGTTACAGGAGAAGAGCAGCAACCATTTAAAAGTATTTGGAAGAGTTACAAATTTTATCTTTTAGGAGTTAAGTTTTACAGGTAATATTGTAGAAGTAAATATAATTTGAGCTTAAAAAGTCAGAGATTTTCATTTAAAATATCGATGTTTGCAAAAATCTGATTAAAATCATATAATTACTACCAATCATCTCTAATTGTGTAAGGCTATGTTGGGAGCTAACATTGACTTTTTTGGGGAAAGAAAACATTATTTCATATTTATTTTGTGTAGCATGTGCATTGAATTCCTGGTTAGCATGCCATAAAACTTGTTTAAATTAATTAAATGATTGAATTATAGAAGGAACAGATTTTGAATATCTTACCACAAAGAGAGGTTGCATTTATTAGTAGTCAAGAAATGTGGTACAAATATGATTCCAAATATCTGAACAGAACTCAAAAACTTTTTTCCAAATATTTGGACAACTGCTGTACTCAGGTATCATTGAGTATTTTCTTTTTACAAACCCTTTTCAATAATTATTGTTGAAGAATAAGAATTGTAACTGTCATTATTTAAGGATTCTTCTAAAATTTTACTTTTTGAGGATTCTATGGCCATAATATTTTGTCATATTATGAATATTATCAATTTTAGTCTACAATTCAAAAAATATCTTGATGTTTTATGGAGTAGAAACCCAGGTAGATGAATATAGTTTTGTTCAAATCACTGAATACATTAATTCTGTGAAGGTTTTCTATAATTTTTCGTAAAAAGAATGGTGTTTTATCATTTATTTCTAATGACAAACAAAAATAATTCCCATGAAAAGTATCTTAGAAGGTAAAGGTGTAAAATGAAAAAGATGTTTGGTTGTTTGCTGCTTCCAATGTCATCATCCCATGAAGTTTTTAAAAATTTAAGGCCCTGACTGGTGTAGCTGAGTGGATTGAGTGTGAACTGGGAACCAAGGAGTTGCCAGTTGGATTCACAGTCAGGGCACATGCCTGGGTTGTGGGCCAGGCTTTCAAGATGAGATGAATGAGGGGCAACCACACCTTGATATTTCTTTCCTTGTCTTTCCCTCTCTCTAAAAATGAATAAATAAAATCTTTAAAAAATACATTTAGGATTTTTGTAGAAAGCTTTTTTAAATCTGTTGGTAATATGTTTTTAAAAAATTAGTCACAGTAGTTATCATTTGCTGCTTCTGTTTACTTCCCACACTGCTATTCTTTGATCCAAAGGTATCAGAATTCTTTACGATGCTTTCTCATACTTATTTATATCATATATACATTTAGTTTCCTTTAAACTCCCCAAGAAGCTACCGAACTTTCAAATGTTCATTTTATGGGTCTCTGTATGAAAAAAAGTAAAAAACAACTGCTTCCCAATTTCTAAACACAACGTGAGCGTCTCATGGTTTCAAAAGACTCCAACATGGCAAAGGTGAGGCTCAAATTTGTGTCCAAGGAACTTCTCCTTACTCAAGTAAAAACTGACTTAATCCTGTTCAGAAATGACTAGTGTCCACAGGAAATTCTTCTATAGGAGATTCTACCCCACTGAACCTCATAAAGCATTCTCGAATCCAGGATCGCTCAAATTTGAATAACATCTCTGATAGATCCAGAATACTAGCAGACTAGTCAAAGTCAGAAGTTATTTCATATTCTAAGTTATTAATTCTTTAAGTATTCAGTCTAAAAACAACCCAGTGAAGCCCTGGCTGGCGTAGCTCAGTGGATCGAGCGTGGGCCTGCCAACCAAAGGACTGCGGTTCAGTTCCCAGTGGGGGCACATGCCTGGGTTGCAGGCCAGTTCCCAGCAGGGGACGCATGAGAGGCAACCATACATTGATGTTTCTCTCCCTCTCTCCTTCCCTACCCCTTTAAAGATAAATAAATAAAATCTTTAAGAAGTTTTTAAAAACCCAATGTATATTACTTAACAGAACAATTAACATAAAATAGTCCTTGTATTTAGATATCAAATGACTTTTATATATTTTTGAAATGGGTGAACTTTTAATTTTTTTTTGTAAAATGTACAGGACAGGAATGATTTTGCTATCTTTCCCGAGAGAGAGAGTCTTTCACGAGAATTGGCTTCTACCATGTCAAGGGCATCTATTATGCCCACAACCTCAAAGACTCACTTTATAGATATTAAAAAGAATTAATTAAAATATAGTAATATTTTCTATCACTCAACTATATAACCTAGTACACAGATAATTCATAGCATAATTATTTAGTTAACCGTAGGATGAAAATTACATGTGTAATACAATGAATGTGATAGGCATTTACATATTACATACAAATATATAGGAAAGGAACTAGCAGTGTCTTTCTAAAACTATTAGGTTAAAAATTGTGTTTCAATATGTTTATTTTTTCTAACAGTACTTTAGAATTAAAAAGTGGGACTAAGTACTTAAGAGTTATTAAGTAAAAAAAATAAGACAAAGCCAGAACTTTTAATTATGTTTCAGTGTGGCATTTTTTTAAAAATCAGAATTAATAGGGCAAAAGGTATGGACTTGCCTAAGAAAGCTTTTAAAATACGATCAACTTCTTCACCATCAGTGATATAAATTGAGGTGAAGTATGACTCAGGGAGATCACCAAATCTATTTACTCTTCAAAAAGAAAATATGGTTTCTTCAATATAAATGGTTCCTGACACAGGAATATATACTATCTTGGAGATTCTGTAGGTTATGGCGTGTTTACAGTGTTGAGATTCCCTTTCTCTATTTTCCTAAGTGGTCACTATAAGGGTTATAGGCATTTTCTTCTGTGTAAGTGTATGTTATCCATCTCATAATTGTTTGGATCTTTTCTTTAAGCAAAGAATAATGGAAACAAGAAAGGAGCATTATGTCTTCACTTTAGAGATTATTTGCTGAATGAAGAATTCATACTTTTAACGATGCAGCTGTCATAGCTATTTATGAAAAGCACTCTCCTTGTAGCTTCAGTTGTTAACAAAATTAACAAGACAAATATATTCTGTGCTTCACCAGTCTTTCTAAATTATCCGTGCAAATTAACAATGAGAATTGAATAAAAGGGTGAGTGACTACAAGCTAAAGATAACCTTTAAAACAGCCGAAAAACCTGGCTTTCTGGAGCAGGAAGCCATACTTAACATTTCTTTCATAAAAGATTTCTACAGGTTTCTTTTTTCAAAATAATTTGTCATTAATTATGATACATGACACCTGCTGTATTTTTTAGCCAAATTTTTTGTGGATATTCTGAGAATGGAATAAATTTCTATAAGTTTCATTGCTCTGTCTTGCTAATATATTCAAATCATATTGCATTTTGCTAATTAATAACATTTGTCTTAATGATTCTTCATAATAATATGAAGCAACTTAAATATTTTTAGAATAAAAATCAAAGCAGTACTTCAAAGAATTTAAATCCAAAGTTAACATAAAGATGAATTGTACTAATGCCCCATAAGGTTACTGAGGTCCAAGGAGCCAGGCAGGATCTGTCCAGGTGGCAAATGTAGCAAATCAAAATACGAGACACCCAGTTCAACTGAAATTTCAGATAAACAAACACCTCTCTGACTCAAATGGGCTACACACTAATCAAGTGTTTACTCTGTGTATAAAATTCCGATACCTACACAAACGAGTGTTAGCGGGCAACCTGAGTACATAAGTTTTGCAATCACTACTTTCAAGCTCCACATTCTTAGGCTGTATTTCAGATTTGGTTTTAGAAAACTATTAGACTTGAAATTTAGAAGAACTCAAGTGTGTTCATTAACATACATATGAAGGAAATCATCAGTAAAATATATCAGGTTTATTTTAATTTACAATAAAAATTGAGTTGCTTTAAACATCTACTTCCATTTCAAAATTTTATTGTTGTTCTCCATCAAAGAAATAAAACTCCTAATTACTACAGAGCAGATTTTATTCAGTATGGTTTCAATATAAACAGGATAAGAATGATTTATTTCTTTTAATGAAATAAGCAAAATAATGTATCTGTGATTTCTCCATGCATTAAAAAATAAAACTATTCATATTCCTAGATGTAGGTTATGTCAAAAACAAAAATGTTTTCAAATAGTTATGCATTCATTTACCAATATATGAATAAAACATCTTATAGAGTCCATGAATTCTTTATATTCTCTCTTGACGTTCTGTTGTTAAACAGACATTGCTTCATCCTTGAGCTTGACGACTTAATTTGATAACTTGGATGTTTTATCTTTTGTCATTGCAAACTTCACAAAAGTCTGTTTTTTCATTGTTTTTCTTGATTATTTTCAAAGTGTGTAAATCGGTAACTATGCTAATGAAAAGAGAAAGGCAATTCACTGTGTTTTACTCATTTATATTCAATTTTATGGGAAATAATATTTCACAAAGTAAATTCAAAGCATTCAAATGAAAATGACCATTAATATTATGCTTTTGGAAGCAGATGCATGACATTGCTTGGAATGTGAATTCTGAAACTTGGTTTGTGTGGCTTTAAACCCTACACTATACAACTGACTACTTGATTAATGTTGGGCAAATTATGCACATTTCCTATGCTACACTTGCTTAATCTGTAAAATGGTGATGATAGTGATAATAATGATAATGATAATAATAATAATACTTTCACCTAAGAGAGTTCAGGTGAGATTTAAATAAATTAATTCTTGAAAATTTCTCAAAATTGTATAAACATGACCTCTAATGACAGCTTATCTTCATATGTTGGTTAATTCACTAGTATCTAGGACATTAACATACTTTCAATCATTTTACAACTGATTGCAATTAATTGTGTTAACATTTTAATTACAGTATTTGGCACATAGCTTAGGCATGATTATATCAGACATGTAAAACAAAGCTACTATATTATTAATTTTGAAACTCAGTAATATTCAAATATCAATCACCTGTACAGAATACTTTAGAGTTGTCAAAATGCATGACTACAGAGATGAGTTAAAACTATTATTAAGTGCTATCATTGGTATAAAACAGACACCTTTTGTTTAACAGAATCTGATATATTACCTTGAATTTATACATTAATAACAATGATGCAAGCACTCTAGACTCAAGAAATGTAACTCATCTAGAGTAACAACAATTTTGGGTAGTAAAACATTAAATCTTAGGTACTTTCAGGTAACAATCTTACACTAAACTTTCATTCACATCATACCTAACCTAATATAACATTACATAGCTAACTTTTTATTTTATTTTATATTATTTATGGTCATTTCATACAGTTATCTCCCCTTTTCTCCCACCTCTTCCCCACAACCACCAATTCCCACCTTCCACCCTCAATCTCAGCCCCTTTTGTTTTTGTCCATGTGTCCTTTAGTCATGTTCCTCAACAATTCTTCCCCTTAGTTAACTTTTTATAGGGTAATAAAAGTCCCATATTTTTAAAACCACATCAGCATTATCTTAGCACAGTTTTCAAATTACATGACAACTAATCATTATGTTAAATTGATTTTGAAACTCTTGATGTTTTTGAGATACTCCTTCTGTGTGGTATGGGGTATGTGTGTGTCTTAAATATAGAGAAGATGAGCAAGCAACTGAGGTATTTCTACATGCATATTAAACTAGCATGCATATCAAATATTTGCTGTATATAGTCTTGCCTTGTTGCTGTTCTCATTGCTATTTTGACTTTCTACCAGGATACTGTAGGGAGAATATTTTAAATGCCCAGTAAAACTCCAGAGGCCTCCAAAGTCACAGGACATCAGTAGTTTCTGATATTTACACAAATGAGTACATAGTCACCATCTGGCATTAGAGGGAAAAACAAATAGAAAGGGGTGTATTATACTAGTGGCAGTCACTGGTTCCACCCAAGACCACCTCAGACATCATCAGGAACTTCAGAAGAAGCACCAGTTAGTGTAAAATAAGGTTGAAGCATGCGTTCCCTTTTAAAGGACTCTTAAGACTTATCTCATTAATTAAATGTACATGATCCCCTGAGGACACTGTCCACTTGTAGTTTTCTTAAATAGAGACAGTATTAAAATTATCATTATTATGGTCTTTATTGTTTCATATCCAATGCATGAAAGTTCATTGCCTTTTATAAGTGATATTTATTTGCTGCTTCAAATGCTCAGATATATTAAACATGTTTCATCAGATACAGATTTCTGCTTTTTTCTCCACAACTATAGGTCAATTGCTGAACCCTGTTTTTTAAATCTCTAGATCTGTAATTCTTACAAATTAATCATTCATGTACATTATATTTCTACCAGTAAATAACTAGTTATCTCAGCTCCTCAATCATATCTCCAATTTTCCAACATTCTTTCTCATAGTCACAACCTGAAACTTGTACACTACCTCCTTCAAAACTTGGTTTTCCATATTTTAGCAGTTGTTTCAACAAGTTAATGTCCCCAGACTCTTAACAACATCAGTTTTCACAGTGATCATTGCTATTGCTTTTCATTTCCATCCTTAAATGAATTCTCAAAAATGATTGAATCCAAATATCCATGGTCCTAATGTTTCTGGAGAAAATGACCTGTTTAATTGACTGTTTTCATGTTAAATTGAAACCTCAAATGGGCAACTTTACCAAGTTATCCAAATATGACTTAATTACATTGAGTTTGATCTCAGGTAACTGTTTTGCTTTTTCAAGTTTCTCCTCAAACACTTCCTCCATTCTTCCCTTACAGCTGGCAGCTTTGCCTGAAAATGGATCCCATCAGATAGGACCTTCTAATTATTCTATCACCACATGAACATACTTATTTACATGTTTCTTTATATTGTTTAATTTTACAGTGCAAAACTTTTTATTACCTGTTATCAAAAACTGCTGTTTTCTCTTTTGCTCTGGAACTCACCCCCTCTTTACATGAACTATACTCCAGCCCTCGCTAGAAGCATACACATGTACACATTTCATGGGACACCTCTTGATCTTCTGTCCTATTTTTTCCCCATTTACTACAAAAAAACACAACAATTCACATGACAAAGTGCTGAGACTCTCTTCATTTTAACTTACCTAATTCAGTTCAAGCCATAGCTCCTCAAGTTCCTGCCAAGGTCACAACGAGCATCTTTATTGCTGAAATCAATGAAGTTGCTTCACCTTCATTTTAAACAACTGTGCAGCAGTGTTTAATGTAATTGATCTTAAAAGAATCCTTGATATTTCTTGTGGGATGCTTTTCTCTATATTAAATAGTTCCTATTTCTGAATAAACTGAAATATGCCAGAAAACACCCTCAGGCTTCTTTTTGTATGTTTTTGTTTTGTTTTGTTTTTCTCCATGTACATTCTTCCCCTAGGTCATTCTTTATACATTTAACTTCCATGTATGCATTTGTAATTCTCAAATACATATCTCTACCTCTAATGCTTCCTTGTGATTAAAATGCACATATAAAACCTATTTCATAATTGTTAGATAGCAGGATGATTAAGTAATTACAAAATTAAATGCCATTAATTCTTTACCTAATCTACCAGATTTAATCCTCCATTATTTTTTACCATTTCACCTAGGTGCCCTAGCTAAATTCTAGTATATTCCCTCCTCATTTCTAATGATACAGCTCTAACACAGGGGAACTTGCTTGTCTTGTGGATAACTATATTATTTCCAAATATTTTTAAATACAAGCGAATAATTACACAAATATTTTGGAGCTTTTCTTTTCATAGAAATAAGAGAAATTAGGGAACTGAGACTTTTTAATATTTTGTTGATATGCATCTAATTGCAAGAAATAACTGGGTATTTAAGAATTTTTTTGATAACAAAGGGTCAAGAGGTACACTGCCTAACACTTTGTATGACACCCAGTTTTTATACAAGGAATGCAGATTTTTTCATTACATCTGTGATTTTCAGTGTTTTAGTTGTATCACTTGCAGAGTTACCACCATCATTCCTGGTTGTACATCCCTGTATAACAACAACACAAACAAGAAGAAAAAAGGGATGCAATGTTTTTCTTTTTCATGAACTGCTATAATAAGAAGAGATTATTAGTCTGTGATAAAGTCACAAATCCTTGACATATTTGCCATTTGACCAAGAGATGCTTACCACACATGCTCATACTCACCTCTCCTGTGGCCATCTCTCCTCAGTTGACATGCTAGCCATCCTGTGCATAATAGTGATTAAATTATCCTTAAGGCATGCAGTGACAAGCTTAGGGGAAAAATTTTCTTTTAGCAGAAACCTATAGCTGCCTAGCTCACTTAGATTTCATATATAATAAATGGGGTGTACTAATACTAAGTGCAGACGCTCTTCAATTAAAAATATTTTTTTACTTCTGTCAGAGTGCTGTTTCTCCCACTTGCCTTGTGCGCACCACCCTGTGCCTGGGGAAGCCCCTCCTTCCCACTGGTGTGAGCATTAATAAACTTTGATACTTTATGTTTGATGTTGGTCGTGTCATTCATTCAGCCATCTAGTAAGTTTCCATGTGGAAACAGTGAGGCTGATGGTTTGATGACCTTAGGCCCACTGGAAACAACTATTCTCACTCTCCCTTCCATGAATCAAGATGAACTATTCCACTTTAGAAACCCTCACTAGCTTCTCCTTCTTTCTCACTGACTGCATCCTATCTTCAGTCTATGCCAATAAATGACAAAGGAAACAAGATTGCTGTACGGATTTAATCTGATCATAATTAACCTTTTAGGGCTAATCGATTGGAAGGAAAAATGAGAAAGTGTTCTTGACTAAGTAACCAACAATGTGTGATACAATTGCTATTAAATGAGGATTGCCAAATTTAGCAAAGAAAAATACAGGATGCACAGCAAAATTTGAAAATCTGATCAACAACAACAATTTATTTAGTGTAATTATGTAATTAGAATTACTTAGCACAAGGATTAATATACACTCCTAGTAAACATTATTCATTGTTGATCTGACATTCAAATTTAAGTGGACTTCCTGTATTTGACCTGGTAACCCTACCTTTGACCAAACTATGGAAAAAGCAAATATAATGTATTCTTGCATGCCAAATTATCATTCAACACCGTGCCATTCCATGAAATATTTACTGCTTAAGTAGAATAAAATTATTGTATCAACACTAAAGTTCAAGTCTTTCTTTTTATCCCCTTTTCAAGAATTCCCTCTGATTCAGTCATTTTGCATGCAAGTATTGCTCTTCTATTAAAAGCACCATTTTGTTGAGAAAATAGCCTTGGAACTAATTTCAGAGATAGAACTAATTTTAAACTATATTAAACTGTTATCTGTGTGACCACAGCTATGCCTCTACTTAAAATGCTTCTGGGTTGATAAGAGATTAGAGTAGTTTAAGATTTTTTTAGAAGATAACATAGGAATGCATTGTGTCATTATTATGCAATAACCATCAAGGAACACGTCTGAAGTTTGATAACAAGAGTTCATTTTGCCAGTGTTACATACTCTCCTCCACTTATAAGTTGGGGCTCCATGGAAAAACAACATCATCAATATTTTCACAGAGGGAGTGTCCCAGAACCCCTGGTAGCTGCTAGGGGGCAACGTTGTCAGACATTTCATCAGCTCTTAAAATGCAAAACTGATGGAAAAAAGGGGAAGAGATGTGTCAAAGAGCATGTATAGATAGCCCATGGACATGCACAATGGTGTGGGGATGGACGGTAGGAGCAGGGGGAGGGCTGGGCAGAGGAAGGCAGAGGGGGAATTGAGACAACTGTAATAGAATACACAAGAATAATAATATAAAAAACAAAAATTCATCTCCTGCTTTCCAACCATTTAGCTGTTACAAGGATTCGCATTTCAGTAGAATTTCTAACAAAGGCACAAGAAAAGTGACACCGAAGTTAGCAGTCTCCAACTCTATCCTGCGGTGTTTTGTAACAAAGAAAGCTTTGGAGTGCTGATTACACTTCAGCTGATATCAGTGATTCTATCCTCTCAGGAGGTGATATTATCTAACCTTGTCACCAAACAGGTGTGAGCATTCTCTCCTGTCAAGGAGCCCTTGCAGATGGCTGGGACTCGTGGCAGTGCTCAGCCCGAGTGTCTGTCACCACAGCAATGCAGTGGGAGAGCAAGAGCAGCCTGCGAGATCCAGCTCACCTGGCAGATGTTTACTTCTCTCTCTGTAAAGTTAGAAAGAAAAAAAAAACAGAGTAAAAAGAAGGAAACAAATAAGAAAAAAAAGACCATCTCCCTTCAAAACCATGAAGAAATTTGATTGACGTCGGATGCTTTAAGTTCAAAAATGAAAATGTAGAGAATAAATGAACACTTAACATAAGAGAAATAGAGCTCACCGCGCATGTAGAACTAACTACACAAGGTTACAGCTGCAGTTTCACTGCTTTCCTTGAGAAAATCCTTGAGATTTTCACATTTCTTTGAAAAAATTAAAATGGTTAAAGGCTATATTAAACCTTCACATACTTTAATCTTATACACATAACTAAGGTCAAGCTTAATGTTAGGGGTTAGGGCTCAATGTTAGCCATTGACAGAGGATAATAGGCAGAGCGCAGAAGATTTTCAGGGCAGTGAAACTCCTCTGTATGGAACTATAATGGTGGATCTGTGTCACTTTAAATTTGTTAAAACCCACAGAATGTACACACCAAAGCGAACTTTGGGTGAAAGTGACGCTGCTGCAAGCTCACCGATTGGAATGAAGGTGCTGCCGTGGTGGGTGCTATTGGTAACGGGAGAGGCTGTGCAGGTTTGGGGCGGGAGATATAGGAGAAGTCTCTGTGCCCTCTACTTGATTTTGCAGCGAACCTAAAATTGCCCTGAAAATAAAGCCTATCAGAAAAAGAAAAAAGAATAATTCAACAATTATTGTGTCATATTTAATCACCAACCTCACATTAAAAGTATAGACATAACTTTGGCGTGCTTGATAAACGTGACTCTAATAACCCACACTAACTTATGATAATAAAAATATGAAATTCTTAGTTTTGTCAGAAAGTTGAGGAGCATGTATTTGTAGATTAACTCTTAAGACCTCAAAAACTTAAGTGCAAGATTCAACCATGAAAGAAAAGATCTTTTAAAAATAAATTTGTGTGGTAGATAGGATAGTATTCAAACTTTATATAATACACATTATAAGATAAAATCAGTTTTATATTAAAAACTAGCGCTTATATTTTACTCTAAAATATTATTTTTAAGTAAAATGCTTGAACATTGAACTTTAATTAGGATCAATGCTCACAAGACATATATTCCAGGCATATGAGCACCATTTAAATTGTGTTCAGGCCTGGCATTTTTATATTCAGATCTGAGAAAATGAGTTTCAAGAAGTATGAAGACTCAGAACATTAATTTACCCTCTTATTTATTCCTCTAATTTAAGATTAGTAAAATGACCCTTTGCCTTCATTAAACTGGCTACGTAAATAAGTATTGCAATTAAATTCTAACCACTGAATGTCAATTACTTGCAGATTAGGAATGAATTTATTCAGATCACTAGGGAAATTGATCTTGTACATCTTCTCGAACACAGGAAGATTTCAACATTTATCTCATTTGGATCTGATGAGGGGCTGGCCAAGTACATTCCCTTTACTAATTTTCTTCCTTAGCTGTGAAAATTATGTTCTATTTGTGGTCCAGGTGTCTCAGTATATTTTGGTATATATGCTTATACTGTTTAGTAGGCTAAGCATAAATTAAAACATGATCACATTTTGTGACACTTCTTTGCAACAGACAACTCTCTGATAAAGCTTTTGATCCTTGAAGAGTACGATGATGTTAAAGAATTGTTCATTTATGGTTAATTAGATTTTTTCTGAAATAGCTTTAAAATGGTTTTATGTCAGTTGACACATGAATGAGGCAATTGCAAATACAACATTTATTTAACTCAAATTTTAAAATATTCTAAATATATTTTTAAAGCTAATTGTTTCTCTAAAATGACTTACTTAGTGTTTTGGAAATTGTATTAAATAATACACAAAGCCTAGTACTTTTTCTGCTGTTATAAATGACTCACTTTATAAAATATTAATATTTAAAGAGTCCCAGAAGATTTAAAAAGGCAAAGAAAAAAATAATAAAGGGTGGTGTAAAAAATAAGTTCAAGAAAATGGAACAAAACATTGTTTACTAGATAAGTGATATTTCAATTTAGAAAATGTATTTGGTAATAACTTAGTGCTTTTGAATCCTATGGACTAGTATCTATTAGCTAAAACATTTTGGTTGTCTAGATAGACAGGATTTTTCAAATAAGATAGATGCTTTTCCAGCAAGGAACTCAAAAAGCAAAGTCAAAATATTTGAATGATAAAGGGATCCATCATATTACATAATACATTCTGCTACCGAATTATTTACATCCCAACAGTCACCAGGAACCCAAATTCCTTTCACATTTTTATACTTTCAGCCTCATCAAGTTTGTTAATGTACCTCTTCTGCTGTAAATAGCTGCAGCAGCTCCAAGCATCAATACCAGGGGCACTGTTATTGGTAACAAAAAAAACACTATTATAGCTTTATTTCTGTTGTTTACACTAGTATTGATGTCCCTATTTTTCTCCCTTGACCCACCTCCACCTGTTTATTCCCCCAGCACTCTTTTCTCTGGTCATCACCACACTGTCATTTGTGTCTATGGGTCAAGCGAATGATCCCTTTTTTGGCTGATCCCTTTACCTTCTTTCATCTAGTCTGCCTTCCCCTATTCTTGCCGTTTTTTTTGTTAATAACTAAAGTATATTTCCTAGAAGTCCAAAAGTTTTTCTTCAGTGCCTCATTAGTAGGAACTGTGTTGCATTAGCTACCTAATCATTTGAAAGGAGATTAGAATTATCATCATTGCATTAAATCAATTAGGATTCTCTTTAATGGCTAAGACTTGAAATTAACTTTTTCCTGGGGCATTTAGAAAATTATGGATACATGAAGCAAATCAGAGGGCAATTGACAAGAGAGAGAAAGGGAAATTGCCATGATATAAGCAACATTGGTTTGACTGCTATGAAAGTGCAAATCGTGCTGGTAACCAAAAACAACAATAAAAATAAGTGAAAGGTATAAGTGAAAATGAAAACATATCAGTTACATGATGAAATCATTCAGCATGACATACCCTGATGGTAAAACCACATTCCCAGCTTTCGTTTATGTAGTATTATGGAAGCATGATGATTTAAACTGCTTTGTTCAAATAAATGCAATTTTCTTCATAATCACAACTTATCTAATAAGTTTAATTACTTGAGATGTGTGAGTCAAAACTACTTTTATCCTGGTAAGAATTCAAAATTACTTGAATCTTGGTAAGCAAATTTCAGATAAATAAATAAAAGGAAAAGAAGAGGAGAAACTAGAAGCTTTCTCTTTATGCCTTAGCAGATAATTTTTCTCTTCCTTGCTTTGTGTTATATGTCACAATCTCTTTATTTCTTTTAATTCCATGTTATTTCATCTCGCTCCTTTTGTCCCCAAGCCTTCTTTTGCTCTCCTCTCTTCATCCCTTTTGTTCTTTTGTATTTGTGCCCATGGATGTAGAAGGTGCCCTGCTGGACCTGATGTAGAGGAAGTGTGCTGTAGGAGTCAAGTTCTCAGAGAGGAAGATATAGAGCTCAAGGTTCTCACTATCTTTAGGACAGAGAAAGGCATGTATGGAATCATACTGACCATCTGTTGGAGTACCATAGACATGAGGAGAAAGAACTTCTGAGCAGAAGATGGACAAAGACTGCATTAATAAAGTAAGATTTGGTTTGGATGTCTAACTAAATTTTTTATTCATAGCATTAGAGCAATACTTAGAAAAAATGACAATATTCGCGCCATAATGTGGAAAAGAGAATTATTTTAGTAATTTATATGTCAGGCATTGTATCATGCATGCATTATTTCATTTAATCATATAATTATTTTTGATAAGTTGATATTTTTCATATTTTAAAGGACAGGGAAGTTACATGAGAAAAAAAAGGTCATGACATCTTGCCAGGAATTGCAAACTAACACTTAGGGAGATATTTCCAAAGCCAATATTCTTATTCATTACAGTTTTTAGAATCCCATGGTAGATATTCAATTGATGAATTATTATTAAAACTGACTATATACTTTTTGATAGGCAAATATTTTAGGATTGGAAGAAAATTGGAGTAAAAACATTGTATTCACTTTTGTTCCCACATAGAGACTGTGTCTTAGTTAAATTTATTGGGATCTATTATATCAACTGTCACAAAGAAAGCCTGCTCCAAAAATGTGATAGTTGTTTATCTTCTCAACTGCCATGTGAGGAATATTTCTTCTCAGTAATTTTCCAAAGCAACAAAAGTGACTTTTTGTTGTAAAAAGCCACTATTACAGAGAAAACATGACTTTTATTAAAGACAGAAGTCTAACATTGCTGAGAAGAAAGCAGCAGTCTAATGTGAAACAGTTCCTAGGATTCTTTATTTCAGTAAAAGGGCATATTTTTTTCAGCTTAAGGCATGGTTTACACATTTTAACACTTGATTTACTTTGTAAGGTTTAAAAGTATATATGTTTCACTCCTATCTGAGACAGCTTGGGACTAAAGTACAAAATTAAAAAGGACACTAAAATGTGTTAATATAAAAAGTGACAACAATAATACAGCAATTTTTAGTAGTAACTGTCAAAAATGTGAGTAGATCAATCACTAAAAGGCCAAGGTTGAAAGCATAGGTCTTCAAGTATGTTCTGAAAGTAAATTTGCTCATCTCCATCTAAAGACCTTTTCCAAGGTTAAGATTCACTCTGGAAATTATTCTGGTGAAACAATAACCATTGTAATATTTAATTGGTCATTTAATATGAGGAAGGCACCCAGCTTAGTATAAGGCATCGTTATTTCACTTATTTCTCACAATAATCTTGTAAATTAAGTGGAGATATTTCCCCATTTTATAGATTAAAACAGAAAACATGAGTTTTGGTAAAATGGTGGAGATTATAGATTTTGGAGCAGAAGTCAGAATCCAAATCTGAAGGACCATGAAGCCCAGATCATCTTAACCATCTTCAGTTTCTTATTTTACTAAAGCAGTATTTTTTCAAATTCCCGTCCTATTTACCCCGGGTGCTGGGTTCCTCCGAGAGAAGGCAGATGTTGACGTGATCAGCAGTCCCAGCATCAGCTCTGCTTCTCTACGTACTTTTCCAAATGTTCTCCCACAAAGGTGATTATTCAAAGCTTTCTGATACTTAATATTTTTTTCAGCAAAAGTGCTTATCCCATGTTGGGAATAGTATTTCAATACAACACGGATAATTAAATTCACTGAGGGCCCCCTATCTGACAGCCTTCACATGGCAACTGTGATTTCATTTTCAAAACAGCTGAATGTTTGTATCCCCTCATTGATAGAAAAGGCACAACAAGACTCATCTCTATTAGGTTACCTAAGATTGTGTAGCCTAATTCAACATTATTTTTTAAATTGTATTGAGGGTTCACCATCTGCTGATTTGTGGGCTAGTTTGTGAGGTTTTCATTTGCAGCACAAGGGTCTTTGTTTTCTGCCACATTGAAAAGTGTTGGGAATGAGTCTAAAAGCTATTCTATTGCCCTGATTTGTGTAGCTTGGCTGGCTGGGTCTTGGCCCATAAAAGCTATGCTACCATTTCCCACTCAGTCATATCTGTTCTCTGTCACTAACGGTCCTCAAAATCTTCACACACAGGCATAACTGAGGCATGTGAGAGGTTGTTTTTCATATAAAAATATATTCAATTGTAGTTAGTTTATGTGTCTAGAAAATGCAACCTACTTCAGGAAGGAAAATATGGTGAATTTCTCTGCATATTAGTCTGACAACCATCAGATGTGTGTCTGGAAGGAATACACAGCAGAAGAGAAACACTCTTTTGTTTTGCTTTGCATTCCAAACCATTCGAATAAACTGAAATAAAAAGCAATCAATTAAACTCACATGGTAACAGGTAAGGTCCTTTTGTACCGCCGAGTTTTAGTGGTATTAAAATAACTGTTTAGATAGACTCTGATGACCGTATCAAAATGAAAAGGTAATTTGCCATAAGGGCACATTGATAATATATTATTTTGTCAGTTAAGTCTGTAATTTCTCTTGGTCACCAATAGATAATTCATTATGTTAAATTATGCTATTGTAAAATGAGGTGTTGATCAGATGACATGTTCCAAAAGAGCATCTTTGTCTAACATCTTGAATAAAAAGTTTATATTTTAGTTAATTATAAGCAAATAACTATAATAGTAGGAATTAAAAAATCACCTTCATTATTTGGAGTATTTATTGCATATAATACCCATTCATTTAGCAACTGAAGTTCAACTTTACATTTGGATATTGCAATTTTCTATTTGAATTAAAAACTACCTGATCAAATAAATTGTCATTTTTGTGACCAGAAGTCCTTCCAATATCTAAGTTCTATTCTATGAAGCAGAATGTGAGCATGGATAACTCTTGTTTATTTCTTCTTTATTTATATTATATTCAACCACACAAGAAAATGTTTTCCAAAAACTTGAGTCGTTTGATATTTAGAAGTGCTTTCCCTCCATCTCTCATGAATGTGTTGTAAATTATCTTTCCCTGTAAGTTAAATATGGTATATTTCTGTGCAATCCACATGTGACTTTCTAGCACTACAGAAGTACTAGTGCAACTGAAAAAATAGTCACTGTGGCTAGTCACAATGGTTTTAGAAAACAAAGTATAGACTATAATAAATGTATATATATACATATGTATATGCACACGTATATTCACACATTTATGCCCTAAATTGTGTGTATTGTTCTATAACCTTGTTTTCTGACTGCTTTCTCTGCATCCTCAAAACTGTCCAACAATGATCCCTAACTCCTGATACTGACACTTAGTACCCAACCGTATTGTAGCAGGGTTGATCTAGTACTAATGGAGTATGACAGAGGCTACGGTATGTCAATTCTCAGATGGATTTGGACTGCAGCTTCCATCTTGGACTTTTTGCATCTCTATCCTCCCTCAAACAGGTTGTAAGGAACTGAACTAATCAACAGCTATATTAGGGAGCTTAGAAAATAGACTTCAACTCTAATGTAACGTTGACGTGGCTGCAAACCAGGTTGACAGCTTGATTGCAACCTCTTGACGGACCTTAGCTAAAGTCACCCAGCTAAGCAGCTTCCATATTTCTGACTCTTAGCAACTGTGAGATAAATGTTTATTTTAACTAAATCTGGGAACAAATTGTTATGCAGTAATAGATACAGTAAGCTACCTGTTTATCTATGTACAGTTGTTTTGCAATTGTGCTTAATAAATTAAGTCATTTATTTTAATATCTTTCCCAGGATATTGCTTTGTATTTTTATTTTATTTTTTGTAATCAGTGTTTCAGAACAACTTGTTGTATTTTTCCATTACCATTTGTTCCCCTTATGCACCGTTCCCTGCTGCAGTCACCACAGTGTTGTCCATGTCCATGAGACCTTTTCCCTTTTTGCTCAGTCCCTCCCCCCACACCTTCCCCCACCTTTCCTGTCATCCTGCTCTCTGTCTATGAGTCTGTCTCTATTTTGCCTGTTAGTTCAGTTTGTACTTTAGATTCCAGGGGAATGAAATCATAGGGGGTGTGTTTCTCAGACTGGTTTATTTCACTTATCTCAATGTTCCCCTTGCCCATCCATACTGTCGCAAAAGGTAAAGCCTTTTTTATGGCCAAATAGTATCCCACTGTTTAAGTGTCCCATAGTTGTTTTATCCACTCATCTACTGATGGACACTGGGGCTGTTTCCACATATTGGTGATTGTAAATAATGCTGAAAAGAACACAGAGGTGCTTGTTTTTTCCAACTAGTGTTTTGGGTCCTTTGGATATAGTTATAGAAGTGGGATCACTGGGTCAAAAGACAGATCCATTTTTAATTTCTGAGGTATCTCCATACTGCTTTCCACAGTGGCTGCACCAATCTGCATTCCACCAACAGGGAAAAAGTGTTACCCTTTCTCCACATCCTTACCAGCACTTGTTATTTGATAGGCAAATATTTTGTCTTTAAAAAAAATAGCATTTCCTTCTCCAATACTTATTCTTATTGTGTTTTCTTGTTATATTATACAAGAACTATAGTTAAAAAGTAATGATGATCCTAGCAATTTTTGTCTACTTCTAATTTTATTTAAAAATTTTCTAGTGTACCATGATTATATAGTATTAATTATTGATATAGTAAAATTATATTTTATCATGCTAAATATAATATCTAGTTTAAAATATATCATGAATGAATTTGAAATTTTTAATATATAATCTAGCATGTTTTGAGGTAATTACAGGGTTTTTTTTGTTTGTTTTTGCCTTTTACTTGTTATATTGAAAAATCTAGTCCTGGCTGGTGCAGCTCAATGGACTGAGCACAGGCCTGTGAACCAAAGGGTTGCCAGTTGAATTCCCAGTCAGGGCATATAATATACCTGGGTTGCAGGCCAGGTCCCTAATAGGGGGTGTGCAAGAGGCAACCATACAATGATGTTTCTTTCCCTCTCTTTCTCCCTCCCTTTCCTTGTCTCTAAACATAAATAAATATTTTTTAAAAAGCCCTGGCTGGTGTAGCTCAGTGGATTGAGCACGGGCCTGCGAACCAAAGGATCTCGTGGTTCGATTCCCAGTCAGGGCACATGCCTAGGTTGCCAGGTCCCAGCAGGGGATGCAAGAGAGGCAACCCCACACTAATGTTTCTCTCCCTCTCTCCTTTCCTTCCCTTCCCCTCTAAAGATAAATAAATAAAATCTTTAAAAAAAAAGATCTGTAAGCCATCTTATGTTTTTAAAATTAAAAACTAAATTTATTTTCTGGAATCACAAATATCTGAATATTTTCTGTTGAAATCAATGAAATATTTTAATGTGAGTTATTATTTTAGCATTAAATAATGTCAATAGTATTACTTCTAAAAACACCCCAAACCAATGTAATATTTATCAGGTGGTTTCACAGTCTCTACAGATAAATTTTATGCTGCCTGAAATTAAGGACTATGTATTTTATTTCTTTATCTACATATTCTTGCTAAAACATTAATTATAATGTCATACTTTCAAAAACTTTCAATAAATGCTTGAACAAGGGAGTGAGTGTTTGATGAGCTAGATTTTTATTAGAAGAGCTTGTTCCTAAGTTCTTCAATGTTATTATATATTAGAAAGTATTTCCCACATGGAGAATTTTAGACTGCATTGTTGTGTGCTTAAAATTGAGAATTTTCTAATTTCTGCATCTAAGAAAACGTTATTTATAAATCAGGATTTCAGAATCATTAGTCAACATTAAATACATTTCTTAAAATGTATTCCTTTGGAAAACATTTAATATCAAATGCCCCTTTAGAGAGCTACCTGTAATATTTACTGCCTACTAAATATATCTAAGTCTTTTCATGTGTGAGTTTAATACAGAAGCCAATATAAGGAGTGAAATGAAACGGAGGCCATTTTGCCATCACAAAAGAGAAAAATCAAGTTCATTTAAACTATGAAATAAATAGTCTATCTTTATCTAAGGTACACTCTATGGAATTAATAATAATGAATGAAGTGCTTGTATAGAATAGGGTAAAAATCAAATCAGCTTACTAACTCATGCATTTTAGGAAAGAGTTTTTTTCCCTCTTCATTAATTTCCTCATTATAGATTTTTGCTAACTTCCAGTAGAGATTCACTCATTTTCAGCCTTTGGCAATGACTAGAGTGCTTGCATTTATAGTCCATGGACTGTGCTTCTGCATTTTTGCTTTGTTACATGACTCATGTGAGACGAGTATTCAGGCATTTGAGAGTGGAAAATTCTGTTCACTAAATTCCACCTACCCAGGCCAGAGCCAGAGTGCATTGTGTAGGTAGTGATTCCCCTAGATACAGACAGATAATAAAATACATCTCTATCAGTCAACCTGAAATTAGCAGGATCATCTATCTTGAGTGAATGCTTTCCTCAGAAGTACAGTAACCAAGTGTAATAGTGCCTGGCTGATATAACTCAGGCTTCAGGAGAGAAAAATATTCCCAAAATATTAGCATGGCAACAAGAGGTACAGAGATTATTAAATTGATACTTGTTTCTGGAGAATAACCAAATTTTTAAATAATATCTTGTTATTTTAATCTATTTAAGATAGAATCCCTTCACAAAGAGAAATATTATTAAACTTCCAAGTATGGAGTGAATTCTAAATATAATTATTGCTTCCTGGTGCCTTCTGGGCTAACAATTCTGGGTGTATAGTCCCCTCAAAATATCACATTCTATGGTATTCCAGTAAATTCAGATGGCAGCTAACATATGTTTATATTTTCTAATTAATGCAGATATTATTATTTGTTAATTAAATAATTAACAAATTACCTATGAATGACAACCCAAAGAAGAATATTATAATTTTCTTGGTTTTCTACCCTCTGCACAAAAGTAAAATGTTGGAGTTTGTTTCTGTATAGTTCTCATGTAAGGCATACTTTTAATGTAGTTAGGATTAGTTTTAATTATATCTGACCTGAAGAGCAAACACACATGCACACACACACAAAAAACCCTTTTATTTACCAATAGAATAATTTTATGAAAAAGTAGAGAGGAAAGAGGGAGTGAAATATCCTCCACACATGGAATATTAAAGTTTGTGTCAACTTGTCTGAGCCACAGGGGTGCCCAGACATTTGGTCAAACATCATTCTGGGTGTATGTGGGTGAGTTTTTCTGGATGAGATTAACATCGGAAAGAGTAGACTCAGGAAAGCAGATTGCTCTGGGTGAGTTGGCTGGGCTGCTTCCAATCAACTGAAGACCTGGATAGAACAAAAAACCTGAGTAAGAGGGAATTTTTTCCTGTCTGAAGGTTGTGAGCTGGAACATTGTTTTTTCCCCTTGTCTTCAGAATTAAATTGAACACTATCTCTTTGGGGCCTTGAGCCTACCAGCTTTCAAACTGTGACATGTGCCCTCACCACCTACCCACTCCACTGACATGAATGGGAACCACACCTCAGTGCTCCTGGGCCTCAGGCTTGCTGACCTCAGATCCTGAGACTTCTGCAGCCTCCACCTCCTGTAGGCCAATTTCTTATCAAGACATAGGCTATATAGGGTGTGCTGTATCTGCTTGGTTCAGTTTCTCTTTAGAGTCCTAACAGATTCAAACTCCTAACCTACTTAAACCAATGAAGTGTCACTTTCACCATGAAGTAAAATATTTAATCTCAGTTTTTTTCTTAAACTGAGCTACCAAAATGCAGGCATAAATGATTTTATTATATATAATACTAGTGTGCATTTCTGTTCAAATTTGCTTAGAGAAATTTAAAGAAGATGCCTAGATTTTGTTAACAATGGGTCATCTTCATTTATTTTTCTAGCCTTTCTGCACCCAACTGTCATAAATCTCCAAGTGCTACAGACATATTTTGTTCATTTCATGAATTTCCCCACATTTAAAGTATAAGAGATGTCACAGTTTGTATTAAAAAAAATCTCTCCAGTATTCTGAAAAGCACTACAACAAGCAAATAGTAATCCAATATTTGTTATTTCTTTTAGATTTTTCACTTTGGCTTCTGACAGGACCACATGGTTAAATGATGTGCCCAAAGACATTCAGAAAGTAAGTGACAACACAATATTCATCCAAACTCTCTGGCTCCTAAGCTTTTGCAATATTCTTCTTTCCATTGCAGCACTACCCCCTGCATGTGTAAGGAGCTTCCCTTACAGCCTCTAAACATCTACTTAGTTGTCTCTGCTTTAATTCCATCAACTAGTTGCAAGTGGCAGTGTTAGGAGACCCTCCACCCACCTCTTTTAAGTCTACTCTTTACCTTCATCTGTTTAACATTGTCTTACTGAAAGTATGTCGATAAATGAGTTCATTCATCTATTTATGGTCCAACGAGAAAATAGTTTTACTGTCATCTGGGCTACCTATCTATTATGCTGAAAGTTTGCCTTAAGTTTTATAGCCATGAAACATGGCTGGCTTATTTTGCTTTAATATTTATTATATGATATCTATGCTTTAAGTAGATTACAATTGAATTATAATAAAAGACCACCTATAATATAATGCGCACATTAAATATTACAAGTCAAGATGATACTTAGACTTTCAAAGCAAGCATGGAGCAGAGAAAAGGAGAGGGTGCATCAATTTCCACAGTAGGGACACAATCACTAATGTTAAAAATTCATCTATACATATGCTACAAACTAAGCTACTAATAAAAGGAGTTTCAAGCCTTGAATTTGATTCTGTGTAAATATTTAAAACCCTTTTCTATTTTTTTTTGTTTGTTTTTTACTTCAATGCATGGTATTGTCCTACTGGGCTTCTGACCCTTAGATTTTTTAAATTATTCATAACCTTCCAAAATTTTCTTGAACTGAATGACCAGACTGAACTTCCTTAGCTTTGACTTGTGGCACAACCTGAAATTTTGTATCTCCTCATCTTTTGGCTCTTTAGAAATAGTGTACCTCGGTTTCAGAGTCTGCTCTTCAAACCTGACATTACTTGTGTACCACAGCTCTGCCTATCCCAAAACTTCATCTAAGAACAATTGTGGATTTCTTTGTATGATGTTTCCTAGGTGGGAAATGTGTTTAAATTTAATTTAAGTCACTACAGGTTTATATGGGCTTCATTATGAATATACACGTCTCAATTCTATTTAAGTAAAATATAAATATTTTCGTAGCTAATATTGAGTTCTTACTATTCTGTGTTTTTATATGTTTGTTCCTTACAACAAATTTCAGAGGTAAATGTAGTCATCCTATCCATATTTTAGCTGGTTAAACTGAGAGGTAAGAAGACAAGCACCAAGCCGGATGCCATTGTTACAGTAACTGCTTCAACTGGGATTCTGCATTGATCACTCAACTTCGTATAGCTCCTCTCACCATTATAGCATGCGATTATCAGACTAGTACCTCCAAAATTTTATTCATCTACTATTTTATTGGCTTATTGGGCTAAAATATTTTCTAAGTGATTGTTTGGGGTTTTTGTTTATTTGTTTACTATTGTAAACATCCATATATTCAAGCTTGCATCTAAATTTGTTCATGACATTGGTATGAACACACTTCAGATACTCAGAACCTTGAAGATCACAATGGTACAAAAGCAAAATCTTCCTTCAAAATCAGTTTTCTTCATTATGGTAGGGAAGTGGTGGAAAAGATTCTGACAGGGATGCCTTGTAAATCCAGCATAGTGCAGTACTTTAGACATTGATTTCTCAGTGAAATGTGTGAAACAGACCTTTATCATAGCCTTGTCATTGTTTCAGTATATAAAAGTAGACTCTGAAACTCAAGGAACTCTGAGGAGGAAAAATTCAGTGTGAAGAGGTCCAAATTAGTTGTGTTTTAAGTGAAATAGTGCATCTGAGTACTTCTTTTTTAGAAGCCTGAGATGTAACAATCGTAATGGAGCTATTTGTTCCATTTCTTCATGTGAATTATATCTTTCATGTTAAATCTTTTTAAGACCTTAATGTATTTCTGCCATGCTTTTATTTCTTAGCAAGCCCCTAAAGTAAAAGTTTTATTAGAAATGTTTTGGAATTCACCTAACATCTTATTTTCTCATACGTTTTCCATAATTTTAAGACATTATAAAAGTCCTCTTTATTTTCAAAATAACTGAAAGCCTAATAATCTTATATACAAATGGTACTCATATACATCTCTTACCATTACATTGTAACTCCCCTAGAAGTATCATTACTCCTAGAAAAAATTCAAACATCAATAAAATAAGCATAAACTAGATGAAACATATAATGATTTAAAGTACTCCAGCATAAGAAAATAGTCTGTATATTTAGACTCAATTTCTTATGTAACAGACTGTATCTGTTAAACGACTTCCTCTAACAAAATGGAAATCAAAGAGTAAGTTTTACTTTGGGCTTTCTACCTTGTATCTGTGGATTTGAGGAAATCACACAGACAAAAAGCTGATCGGTCTACTGCTTCTCAGAGGACTTGAAATTCTTGCAGTTGAAAACACGGATTACCTAAATAATATGCTTATGCTTGTAGAACCGGGAAGGGGGTAAGATTACACTGGGTGGATTTTCATATGCCCAGATATTTTATTCAGATGACTTTTAGACAAATGATTAAGAGATCCCTGAATTTAACAAAAAAGAAATAAGAAAAGAAACTACAGTGCACAAAATACACTTATTGCTCGATAAATTAAAAAATAGCAGTTGAAAGAATAATATGTGGTTTTCAAGATTAAACAGGGTCTGAACATATTTGAAATATAACAGGGCTATTCATTGTTGAGTGTACTAATTAGCAAAAATCTTTCAATGTCTAAGCCTTAAAATGAAGCAATTTCAAGTAATCACTTTTAGAGAAAAATTTAAGTTGCACAACTTTTCAAATAAAGTCAATAATTAAAAATTTAAAACAGTGGAGTTTTTAAGTATATCATTTTGGCTGTGGTAATGGTGTGGTTAAGGCCAAATGAGCTGCCCACCAGGAAAGATGAATTTAGGTGGATGTGAATCAAAAGATTCAAGTTGAGAGGTAGTCAAGTTATATAATCAACTCTCTCTCTGGAGACATGGAACCCAACTCAGCTATGTCTCTGGATCCCTCAGGTCTATGTTGTCAATTCAATATCAATCTTCCCTAGAGTACAGAGGTTTAAAAAGGAGAGGAAGGAAAAGTATATATGCCAGTGTGTTGTAAAAGTTCCCCCCCAAAAGATCTTTTTCTGACCAACATTTTTTCCTGCAAAAAAAAATAAAAGTAATAATTTGTTGATTAAAGGATTGGTAGATGAAGAGACTGACTTAGAAAATACAGAGACAGACAGATGGAGAAATAGATCATGAGATAAATTCATTCTTTATTTAAGTTCCTCAATGTGTTATATTAGGCATAATAGATACTGAAAATAAAATTTTTGATGATTATAGTCATACAAATAATATATTTTCTCTTTTATAACACAGGTAAGTTTAACAATTTTCAGTGCACTCAACAATCCAATATTATCAATAAGAAAAACAATTGAAATATTTTGAGATAACATTTAATAAGTTTGAAACACAATTTTATGTTAGTGTCCATATTTTAATGTATGAATACACATGTATCATATACACGTAAATAAATTAAAACTTTTTAAAATTTAGTAAAGCATCCTGCTGCTTATAATACTTCAAAAATGTATAGCTTACTTTTACTTTGTCTCTAATTTAATCCTTATTTTAAACAGAATTCCAGACAAAACCATTATACATATTCCATGCTTTCTACCTCTTTCCTCTACCAAAAATGTTTAAATCACCGAAGTCCAACCATAAAAGGCACATGTGAAAGACAACTTGAGTTATTAAAAAATAAAAGTAAAACAGTAAGTGTCAAAGTGGATTTAAAGATAATAAATCTGGGTGTGCATAGTATAATGCATGGACGCTCTGCACCTCGAGGTCCAGCTACAATATCTCTGACACAAGTCTGTGTATTTCGATAATACTGTAGTAATTCATATTCACTTGGTAAATCTCTGTTTTCCTAAGGCAACACACTGTTTATACCAGCTCTTCACAGAAACAGATTACATGTGTACATCCTTAACTAGTGACACACATTCAAATTTGTTTGCATGCTTTGGTTTTAAATTGTTCATAGCTAGAGGCAGGCATTTATGAAAGAATTCATTAAATGACATTATTCCAACAAAATCTTCTGTACAGGAATAAATAAACTATTTTTTTGTAATTGAACAGAATTGAAAATAATTTGTTTTAAACTTTTTATTTTCTTAGACTATGAGAGCTAATACTTTATTTACATTTGAATGAATTTGTACTTTTTTCGTACAGCTTTAGATGTAGAGCTAAGATGGGGAAAGTAATTTGATGCCTGTTTTGCCCACATCATGAAAAATTTTATATAGTAAAATAGATTTTTCAACTCTAATAGAGTTATTGCAATTATATGACTTTAGTACACATCTTTTTATTTGAGTTTTATTAACTTTTTATTATTAAATTTTGGGGTGACACTGGTTAATAAAATTATATAGGTTTCAAGTATAGACTTCTATAACACATCATCTGTATATTATGGTGTATGTTTGCTGACGAAAGTCAAATTTCCTTTCATCACTATATATTTGATCTTCTTTATTTTTGTTATCTCCCCTCACCTTCACTTACCCTCTTATAACTACCATAACATTTGTTGTCCGTAGCTATGAGTTTTTGTTTGTTTGTCTCATTTGTTCTTCTTTTGCATTCAGTTTTATATTTCACCAAGGAACTACTCCTTCAAAGGTTTATGTGTAAACACAGCCACATCCTGAGGAACTGGGGGTTAGGACTTTCACACATGGAAGTGAGGGTGTTATAGAACTCAACCCACAAGAATTCTTTTTTATTTATCTATTTTTAAGATTTTATTTTATTATTTTTATTTTTGGACAGTGGGGAAGGGAGGCAGAAAAAGAGGGAGAGAAACATCAGTGTGTGGTTGCCTCTTGCATGCCCCCTACTGGGGACCTGGCCCACAACCCAGGCACGTTCCCTCACTGGGAATCAAACTGACGACCCTTTGATTTGCAGGCGGCACTCAACCACTGAGCCACATGAGCCAGGACAATGATTGTCTTTTAATAAATACCGTTGAATATTAAAATGTTATGAGAAAGGTGACTGACTGCCTGATGATAGAAAACTGTAAGAAGTGTGGGAGCAGACCGCACATTAGAATCCTAGCGAGAGTGTGGCAGGTGACAGAAGGCCAACCTTCTTACTCATTTTCCTGAGCCTGGACCTTTTAAACTTAAACACAGGGTGCAGACAGGTATTAAATAGTTAAGAACCCTCTGTGAAATGACTCTTTGTTTATTATAGGCATAAAACAAAGGCCCAAAACTTTATTACAGCAAGAATCACTTGGAATGGTTTTTAAAGTTTCACATTCCTGCACCCCAGTTCCAGAGCTTCTCGTTTCTGAGTCAAAGATGAGGGCCCGAGAGAGCCTGTTATTTAAGAAGCAGTGAAGAAAATTCTGCTGCAGTTAATTATGGAGTGCATTTTGAGAAACAATCACGTAACAAACAAAATGCAGATTTTGGCTTACTTATTAGAAGTGTTGGAACTTGCTCTCAGAAAGGGAACATTGTCTGGGTACTCTGATCTGTCTGAAGAACTCTGTCCCTTTCTATCTTTCTGACTTCTTGCAAGTAAATCTCCCTCTGTCCTTCCAAAATCTCCATCTGTAACACAGGTGCATTAATAACACCTGCATTTAGATTGTTAGAGAAATTTTAATTTTAGAGAAATTAAAATACACACATCTGAAAACAATGCTTCTTGCATAATAATTACTCGGTTTATCTTCGCCATCATTATTCAGGAAGACACCAGTCAAAGAAAGTTGGGAACTAGTATGTATTTATTTTTAGACAGAAGTAGACACAGTGTTCAGTTACATTGAATTAGTGGACAAGAATCGTGAATGAAGATATTAAGAAATGGTAAGAAAAAACATATCTTGAGTAAGGCAGAAGAAAGGGAGGGTAAAGAGATATTGGAAGTTAAAGAATAAAAAGAGAAAAAAAGAATAAAAAGAATTTGTCTTCACTGAGAATTCTGAGGTACCAAACTCCCTGGCATAGAATTCAAAAAAAAATTTAAAAAGGGGGGGGGAGAGAGATGGAGGAGGACCCTATAAATACATTTTATATTTCTTTTTTTATACATCAGAGTACTAATAGAGAGATTTAATTAATTAGCAAACATAAAAATAATGTAATTAGTAAAGGAAGAATTTTATTTGTCTAGTTGTCACAAGAACCAACACTAACCAATAAATTCCTAGACAATAACTACTTTACTGAGGCTCCTCTCTGTCCTGTAGCACCAACAAAATCCAACTAATTCATCAGCAGTGAATTTTAAATAAAATTTGAGTGATTTCTGAGAGGTTAAAAATTGCGCTACCTGTGTCTGAACCATCTACTCTCCAACCTTCCTCAACAGTCAAAATTCATGGAGAGGAAATTCAAATCAATAATTGTGAGTGTTTTGTGATACTGCATAATGCAGTGATATGAAATAACTTTTATGAAAATTTTGATACACAATTTATATTTTATTTCAAGATATCTTTCAGTGAGTCTCCATCATTTGTAGCTTTTTAAATAGTTATTGCTCTCTGGCTGGTGTAACTTAGTGGATTGAGCACGGGCCTGTGAACCAAAAAGCTGCTAGTTCGATTCCCAGTCAGGGCACATGGCTGGGTTTCAGGCCAGGTCCCCAGTCGGGGGCATGCAAGAGGCCACCCCACATCAATGTTTCCCTCCCTCCTCTTTCTATCCCCCTCCCCTCTCTCTAAAAATAAATTAATTAATTAATCTTTTAGAAATTTAAAGAATAATTTTTGTTTATTTGAGAACTGCAGTCTGAGTAATGTTTATAAATCACACAGCAAATGGCCCAATGGTATAAAAATAAACCTAGCAATGCAATTAATAAAAGTTAAACAATTCACATGTATAATTTCTTGAACTTTGAATGGGTAGCTTCAATTCATTCAGCAACTGCCAAATCCCTTATACGATGAACTGCAGTGTAATTAGAGTATCAAAAATGTAGAGAGTGAGTGTCATTCATTGCTTTTGTCACTTAAAATTGCATTAACAAGTAATTCCAAGACTGTATATCTTAAAATGGTAATGCATTATTATCTCTCATGGGTCTTTGTGTACATGACATTCAGATAGCAGTTATTACTCCAAGTATCTTATGTAGTTCCTGTTAATGGCAGTTTCATCAGGAACAATCTGAAACTTGAATGGGCTGACAAATCAGATGTCTAGGACAAAAGTTAGTCTGTATATTGAACCTACCTAATAAAAGCTAACGTAGTAGCTTTTCCCACATCACAACCTAAACCTAAGTTAGCCTACACTTACAGGAAACACCTCCCCGTCAAGGAAACCTGACATACACCGATAACAATCCTCCAACTCGGCTTTAGCTAGCTTAGTTTACCCCAGAAAATAGCACATACTAACTTTATGTGGGTATTCTGGACCACCCAGCCAATTATGCCATACATTTATGTTGCTTCTTGTTGCCTCTGACATTCAGTAAAACTTGCTCTTGCCCCAAACTCCTCTAAAAGAGTGCTCAACTGTTGTGAGGTACTGTCAGACTTCCCCATCCATGGATAAAGGACATCAAACTGCTTACTAAATTGTTTTAGTTTTTTCATTTGTCATGCATGATTCGTAGCTGGGAAGGCTGGAACAACTTGGGATGTATGGATCATCTCTTGGTCTCAAAGCTGCATTTTCATAGGTCAGCTTGGCCTTCAGCACATCCTGGAGATTTCTGCATGGTCCAGATTTTTATGTGGAGACTGGTTCCCCTGAAGCATGAGTTCCAAGAGAGGGAACAGTAGTTACCAGGACAACTATATGCTGGACCCAAAGAAGGCATATCTCTTATGCCAAATTGTATTGGTAAAGTAGCCATAGACCTCAGTCCCTGGCTCTAATTCAAGAGGGTGGAGGAATGGTTCTCATCACTTCACGAAGGAGTAGCCAATCACATTGCAGAGGAGCATGAAGGATGGGAGCAATCATTGTAGCCACATTTGACTAGATAAAATAAGTAAAGGAGAACCACCCTAAGAATTGTGGAATAAACATTTGTTTTTAAAATTACATGTTACAAATTGTGGTAAGATCCAGGGAAGTAATGATTAAAAAATAAGAGTTGCAGAATGAAAAAAAAAGAAGTCTATAGCCTTTTCCCTGGAAATAATGAAGCTAGTTAGCATCCAGCTTCTAGAGCAGTGGCATTAAAAGGGCTAGTGAAGAAGTCTGTGAAAGGGGGTTGGCTCTCTGCTTGGCCTGGCTGGCTCCTTTCCTAAGTTTTGCAATAAAGCATCTAGGGAGTAGCAATCAAAAGCTACTGCGTGCCAGACACTGTGTTCTTCTGATGGCTTTATTTACAAAGATTAAATATGTTTCCTCCTTCTCGTATGGAGAGCTTGTATTGTTGAAAGCCCTTTTTATTCAGAAATTCATGTATTTGCATTGAATCATAATTTGGGGAAGGGCCATGGAAGGTTATCCAGGCAAACCTCCGCCTAAATCCCTGGATCTCTCCGTATTTCCCTGGTGTGCCTGGCACAATCAGAGCCAATGCAGTAAATGACCTGCAAGATGCCGTGACAGCCCCCATCAGGAGCTGATTCAATATGCACACGTCTGAAAAGTGACCGTGTCTGTCCTGGAAGTGGATTCAAATATGTAGGAAAATCGTTTCCCATTTTAATCTAACTTTTCAAAAGTATGAGATTTAACATCTTGTAAATGCATTCATGCTATGAATACTACTGAAGAAAAAAAAAACATTTGTAAAGACTGTAAAGGTTTCCTTGCCTTACTCTGTCTTGATCTGTAAGTTGAAATTATTTTACCTCTTAGGAACATAAATGGTTTGACATTTTTCTGCTTTTTTTTACTTTAATTTCTCACTAGCAGCTCCCTTCCATGGGCAAGTATGGAAAAGCCAGGCCTTTGTCTTGTACGAAGAATTTCAGTAAAAGTAGACATTGCTTAGGAATCATTAGTATTTCTCTTTTCTCCATATGATTGATTATGCATTATATCTTCAATCAGACAACAATCTATTTCAGCTTCACACAGAAGAACTAAATCGGGTTAAAGAGTAAGAGAGCTGACTGAGGACAATACACACACAAACACACACACACACACACAGAGAAGAGTTTCTTTTAATAATTATCTGCTGATATCAAACATTAAAGTATTGGGATCTTAAATCTGACCCCAACAGGTTATTTTTTGTTATTTTCTGTAAGTGCAAGTGAAGTAATAGCTATGTGGTATCTAAATTTATGTGAAATGTGACTATCTAGACAATAGATGGGAGAAAGTACATTTCTATTTGCTTTTTAATCTCAGAAATGCATTTTAACAATATTTTAAAGCTATAACATGGCTATAAAATTTTCTTAAAAATAGTCTTTATGTCAGCAATTATGAATCACTATAAACACAGTCTTAAATTGACTGTACTTTCAGGACAGTTTATTCTTAGACCTGCCTTAATAGCCATTTAATATTAACTCTTTTAATGAAATATTCTTCTAATTTCCTGTTTAAAAATGATTAATGCACCCAAACTTTCATTTTATGTGACTTGAAACTTCTCACATTTTTTCCTTCTCAAAATCACAATTTGACCCCCTAAAATGACAGATACTATCTCTAGTGTATGTAACACGAACATTACTCACTAATTTTCTCCTATTAGTAACTAATTTACTTGAAAATTTTATTTCAATCTACATATATCAAAAAACCTAGAATCATTTAAATTCTGCCCCTTTTCTCTATGCCCAATGTCCGAAAATAGTCACCATCCTAGTTTAGTTCCTGAATTTTGTAATGTAGATGATTTCCTCATCAACCTCTTTAACTTCCCTACTTATCACCTGTATCTTCTAAGTTCAATTTTTCTAAGCACTTTAAGTACATGATCTCTTCTATCACATACACATGTGCCTGAATAGGCATAACACATGTTTCAGAGTATTCAGCTAGTATGCAGCAGAACTTGAACTTGAATTCAGGTCTTTTTGATTCTATATTCTACCTAGTCTCTTAAGCAGTATACTCTATGCTTGCTCATTTTTATCTTCTCACAAGGCAATAAAGCTGTGAGAACAAATATTATATTTTATTCTTTTTCATATAGTGAGAAATTGTTCTAGAGCCTAGAACAGGGTTGTAACTCATGAAATAATTAAGAAACAAATCTATTTAAATAGAAAAAATTATTTATTTTTTCTTGGCACATTGAGGCTAATAAAACACTAGACTACTGACCCAGGCATATTGGGCAGATGTATTTAGTACATACATTACTACCTCTGTTATTATTTCTAGGTTATACTTTTGGGTCAATAAGTAAAAACATGTGTATAATATTTTTAGGAAATGTCTTGAATAATCTGATGTTCATAAACATCCTTGATGGCAGAGACTTCTTCATCAATAAAGTGATTTAGGTAAAATCTGAACTGATCACTGCACCAGGATATTAAAATACCAATAAGAATGAAAAAATTAGACTAAATGCTAAGGCCATTTCATATTTAAATATTTTTCTATTTTATTTCACAATGAGTCCATAAGGTAACTCAACCTCCTACCAAAAATTTGACAGATGACAACATGTGGGGACGACTTTCCTCACAAGTCCCCCTGTGTGCCACGGATGAGAGTAAACGTGACTGAGACATGATCTGCTTTGGGGAGGAGGGGTGGCCAGTTTCCCAGAGGAAAAAGGCCTGGAGAGCTGGCCAGTTTCTCAGGGGAGAAAGGTGTTGAGCCCCTTCCTTCAAGGGCTTTTATTGGGTTGTAATACACAGGAATACAGGGCGGCAAGGATCAAACAGTAGATAACATGTCAAAGAAACCTGAGGGCTTAGTCCCAGTTAGAGTCTGTCAGGAACAGAGTTTTAGGGTTTCCTGCTCGAACCCTTAACATATGAATGAAAGCACTCTTAGCAGAGCAGATTTCACAGGTTTATCAGGAAGTCTTTGTGTTGCCAGATTTTCCCCCAGGACACGCTCTAGCTAGGCAAGGAGCTGCACCTCTCCCCATTAGATATTCAGGCTTAAGAGGATTAGAGCCAGGAAGCGCTTCTCCCAGAGAACATGGTAATTCGGAATACGTTAAAGCTGGGGGGGGCGGTGCGGAGTCCATTGCTCTTTGCTGCAGCCCCCAAGTCGTTCCATGATGGCCTCCCAAGTGATCATGTCTGGCCTAGGTTGCCCCTCCTCTGAGGGGTCTTACCCATCACTGACTTCCAACCAAGCTTTGGGGGCAGGGAGAAAACTGCGGCAGCGTTTGCTGCCAGAGACAGGCTTTGTCTCCTGCGGCTCGCATTCCAGAGGTTGTCCCTGCTCATCGTTAGCCACAGGGGGTAGAGAGTTTCAATTCCTGAAATCAGGCAGAGCGGTCCACAACATCTCCCCCTTTTTTGTTTGTTAAATCAGTCGAAGTTGTCAGGCCTGTGAAACCCACCATTTGCTGTTCTTGAATGCGATCATGGGAAAATAACTTCCAAATACATTATAAAGCACAAATAAGGATTAAAACAAGGAGGCATCTGAGGGCTGTCATAACCCAAACTCCTAAATTCAGTCAGTAGAAAAATGATACAAATGCATGGGAAAGACAAAAGTAACAGGTATGGTTACATTTCAATGTTTGGGAGAATTAGCACAGACTTCAGAAAGTTCCTCACAACACAAACACACTCATTAGAATGTTTACCATCGATTCTTATCTTTTTCAAATATTATCTTATGTTATTTCACCTGAAAAGTCAAACTCTCTCCTCAGTTGAAAAGTTATTAATATGTGATAAAGTTTTACATAAATTTAAATTTGTTTCTGAAAACAATAAGTGTTGGAGAGGGTGTGGAGAAAAATAAAAGGACACAAACTATATGATTTCACTCTTATGTGGAATACAAGTCGTACCAACAAATGAGCAAACAAAACAAACAACCCATAGACGCAGACAACACTGTGTTAGTTGTCAGGGGGGAAAGGAGGTGGGGGAAGAGGAAGAGAGCGAAGGGGCCAGATAGATGCTGATGGAAGGAGACCTGACTTTGGGTAGTGAACACACAATGGGATATACACAGATGATGTGTTACAGAATTGTATACTTGAAACACATACTGCCATTAACCCATGCTACTCAGCAAAGTTAATGAAATGTTTGAGTTAAAAAATGATTTTACCTAAGTAAAAAAAAAATGCTTGAAATGCTCAGGCCACAGATGACAAAATACCAACCCCCTGGGGGCAGCTATGTAGGTTTGTGCCACAGCTGTGAATGCTAAGAAGTCTTGAAACGTGGTCCATAACATAACAAATCAAAAGTGACACAGCTAATTTAAGCAAAGAGCCAATATACACTGTGTAATCCCTTTTTCTGCTGACTCGCACAAGAGCAAACATCAGTATGTAATGATGCATTATGACAGGAAATAGCAGGGTTAGGGGCAAGCACTGACTGAAATCTTTTCTGTAGCATTTATGAAAGATTCAGAGCCACTTACTCCCCTTTTTTGCTGGTCTAAGCATGAATCAGTTTAACAGCTTATTTTACCACATGATTTCTCATGGAGAGAATAAAAAATATTCTTAAAAATATTTAAGAAATCTGCATAAGTAATAAATTAGTAATATTCAATTGTCCACAGTGAGAATATTTGTTTTTTACAATGTAATTTGGTATCTGTAGAGAAAATAAATAAAAATTCATTCTTCATTAGCAGAACAAAAGTATTAGTACTAAGTAAATATATTTGGACAAAAAAATGCAGTCATTTCTCATAGTCCTAGTTTTTGCAGAGATGGAGTAAATTTAGGTTTCTTTTTCCTTTTTGTAATAGGAAATGCTTTTTATTCATCTAGTTCAGTGTGTTTTACATATATTTGGGCTTTTTAGAACAATGAGATTGATATGGTAAGTTGTAATAATTAAATATCAATTGACTAAAGAAAACATGGCTTAAGTGGATGGCACTGAAGTCAACTAAGTCAATTTTCAGCCTGGTAAAAACAATAAGACTTCTTTAGTAATTAGGTTACTTCAACTGAGAAATACACAAGCACACAGGGCATGATTTAGAACTCCAATTTCAATTCCCAAGTTAGAAACAAGTTAAATTTGGCTCATTATTTTAAGGAGTGTTATAACTTAATTAAGTGGAGCAGCTATCTTCAAGAATTTACAGAAATATAAAGAGATGGGTAAAATAACTCTTCAGTTATAGCATTACTTATAATACAGTTGAAAAACCTCTGAAGTCAGGTGCTCTGAGACCTGGGTTTTCATTCCGGTTCTTATACTAATTAGCTCTCTGACTAGATTGAGACCTACTGTGAAGGAGTTATTTCTCCTCAGTGAGCTCTGCTTCCAATTTCCTTGCATGTAAATTTAGAGATTTAGATCCAGTGATCTCGAAGGTCTCTTTCAACTTGCACATTCTGCAACTTTGTGACCACATGTGGACACAGTATCATTCTAAAGGTAACAAAGAACAACCATGCGGGCCATCCCCTCAAAATATGTGGTAGAAACGACCAGGAGAGAAGTTTTACATTCTGAGTTTGTGAACTTATTAAGATTTAAGACCTTTAGCAGAATGAAACAAAACACATGGTGCTTCTTGGGTGAATTTTTACAAATTCCCGTCACTTGAAAAGTGTCTTGAAAATGCAGCAAGAAACCATTTACCTCTTATTACCTCTTATTAAGAGCAGAACTGACAGGTTGGCACAGAAACGTCTGCTGAGTTGAGGTCTCTGTGTTTGGAGGAATAGTTTTTGGTTCTGAAGTGGCTGTTGGCTGGGTGGCCAGCTGAGTGATCATGGACAGGCTACTTACATGGTGGAGAGTTTATTTTCCTTATTGTAAAAATAGAGTTCCTTGCATTTAACTTACATCGGCATTCTCAGACTTAAGATGAACTAGTAACTGTTAAGTGCCCGGCACTTAAAGGTGTTTGTTAAATGTTAATTCATTTTGCCCTGTAGACAGACTTTACCGTAGTCACTGCGGTGTATTTTTTGACCCATATGTTTAGAAGCTGTTTGATGGGAATATTTCAATGTCCTAGAAAGTGGAAGCAGCTTTTTTTCCCACTTCAGTTCGCCAAGCCATTTAGGTCAAACTGGATTCAGACACGCCTATATTTAAAAATTCCAAGGTGAGGACACTGTAGACAGCACAGCATTTTGGAGAGAAAAAATGTTTTATCTTCCTCCGAGAGCTTGCAGTGGAACTCAACTAAAGCATTATTAATAAAAACAGCGAATGTTAATCACACTGAGGATTTTTGTACTCTGGAACAATAAGGCATAATTTGGGAAGCTAGAGGCAGTTAATTCCATTCCTCCTGTCAGGTGGCATTACTGAAAAAAAAAAAAAAACCCAGCAGCACTATCATTTTCCCAGGCCAAGTAGAAAATAATGGTTACTGTTAAATACACTGTATACTTTATATACTTTTAAAAAAGTGCTAGTGTTCATATATTGATGCATTGAAACCTAGTGCACATCAAAGATACATTAGAAAATCAAAATATTCAATATTTAATATAACTATATTAAGTGATATAATTTAGTTTTGCATTATATTTTTATATTTGAATTATTTGAATACCTTGTGTTTTACACGTTTGATTTAGCATTTATTTGACATAATGATTTGCCAGTTGTATTTGTGGCTAAGCATTGTACTGAAAGGAATGTAAATCAGCATTTTCATGGGCTTGAAATGGCCAAAGATGATGATGGACCAAAGTGAAGCTCTGGTCAGCATTATGGTCATCTTAAATTGTGTCATGCTGGTATCTTCTATTCATTTGAGAAGACATGTGTCAAGATCATTAAAAAAAACTGTTAGGAACAAAATATCAAATTCAACATAGGGTTTTTAACTTTCAAAAATGGTGATTCTGTGGTGACCGCCTCTACTGACCCCAAGCAGTTGCTGGGTAGATGGACATGACAACCAGAGGACATTTGAGAAAATACAAAATAATGGAAAATCAATCATTCTCAAATGCTAAAGATATGATGAATCGTAATATATAAATTATAACGAGAACTCTAGAGACTGAGTTTATAGCCTCTTAACAGTGAGTACCCAGGAACCCAAGTCAGACAGAAAAACAGAGCCTGCTATGATCCACACTTTACTCAGCCCACCAACTTCGAAGTTATATATCCCCTAAGGATTCAAGAATGGGGTTCGGAGGTAGCGTCACTCAGACAGACAGTATTGAACACTGTTTCTCATTAGGGACTTCTACAGAGAATGCAATGATGTGACTTAAAACCTTGACTCTACATTTATTCTGTGTAGCACCATTTATTTTTTGTTTTAAAGAGGTAATGCATCACTGTAACCGTGATCAACCTTAAAAATTTCATCTACACCTGCACTTAAAGGTGCCACCTTCCTTTAAATGAGGATTTTGTTGTTATTGTTGCTGCTGCTATTGTTAGGCACTTTGTTTGTTTTTCCTTTTGTTTGTTTTTTAATGCTAATGGTGATGAGGAAAGCTGATTGATAGGGGAAGGAGAGAAGAAAACAAATATGTATTCATGAAAGAGTGCAAAAAGCAACATAAATAATTTAGGGCACATCTTTGGTAGAGGTGACTCAAACACATTTTTACTGTATCTATAAGCAGAAAGTAGGGAACCCTCGGCAGGTACCAATACAACAGCCTTTTATAACCAGTTAATGGAAAGGAACCACTGTGATAAAGAAAGAACCAGTCTGAGAGCTGAGAGGGAAAAGCTGTTCTCATGGATCTGCTGCTTAGAAGAGACTTGTGCACAGCTGATGTACAGTTCATTCTTACTACACACTCGGCTCCGTGCTAAGTGATCTGGGGTACCATTGCATATCACCCTCTCACAGAACTTCCAAGTTTCAGGGAACATGATTATCAGCTTATTTCAAATATAAAAAAAAACAAAAACATTGAGTAATAGTCAATGGATCTCCATCTTGCAGACACATTAGAAACACCGGGAGTTGCTTTAAAAACATCACCACAGCTTGAGTGGAGGCTGTCTGGAAGGTGGGGGCAGACACTGGTGTTTTTAAAGCTCTTTAGTTTATTCTAATATGAAACCAAAGTTGAGAAACGCTGAATTAGGTAATTTCTCCAAGATAACACAGTGCGTGTGGTGTCAGGATTAGCAGGGGGCATATTAATGACACAACTGCAGGTTGGCATTGATGGAGCGGTTTATAGCTGCTTGAAATGCAGACAGCGTCTTATGGCAGGGCCTTAGCAATTGTTCTTGGACACTCCTTCCTTGAAAAGCCTCCTGTGGCTTCACACTGCTCTTATTGTAAAGAAAAAAATTTTTTTACTTGGTCTACGAAGACAAATCCCCGCAGAATGTGATACCTTGCTTCAGACACGTCTCCTGTGGGGATACTCGCGGGCAGTGTTTTTTCTAACTGCTCTGTCTCTGGGCTTTCCTAGAAGCTGTAGCCTCTACTTAGAATTCTGCTATTTTTCCCCGTGCCAAAATTAAACCCTTCTTTCCCTTCTAATTGTATTTAAAAGGCCACTTCTCTTGGAAAAAAATATCATGACAAGGTCTAAACCTCTGTCCTTCCTCTCTCCCCCAGCCCTTTCCACTCATGGGTTCTTTGAGCCCTTCATCCACATTGACAATTTTGCTTATCCATTACTCTCAAAGGACTGCCCATTGCTGAACCCAAGTCTCTGATTTCCATCCCTCTCTCTCCCTGACCCTAAAGCAAACACCCAGTGAGCATCTCTGTTTCACTTTCCTTGCACCGACTTTAATTCCAGCTCTCCTGTAGCAGAATTTAAGTTTCAGCTCTCAAATGTAGTTCTCTTGACATTTTTATGGCATTTAACAAAATTTACATTTTCTTCATTGCTGAGACATTAACTCATTGTTAGAGCTACTCTTGAGTCCACTTTCCCCCAGTGTTTGCATTTGGTTGGTCAGCCTTTCTAGTTGAACCCTCACAATGTTGTCTTAGTTTGTTGTCTTCTCTTCATTCCTACTGCCGCCCCAAGTTAAAGTCCTCACTACTTTTGACTTAGACTCCCCCAGTTTTGTTCACTGTGTGCCAGGCAACACATACCCGATTCCTTAGAGTCACGCACGCAGTTTACCACAGTGGTATCTATGCCTTATCCCAGATCAAATAAATGCCAGTCTCTGAGACTGAAGCCTCCGGGTCTGCCTGTTTGGAATTCTCCACATGATTCTTCTGCACATGAAGGTTGAGAGTCATGAAACTGAAATAATTTTTTGAACATTGTCACAATCCCAATCCTTCCATGCTTCAAGCGAATGTAGATGCCCCTTCTGCATTCATATTCCAAATAATCATTTCAGTAGCAAAAATGCTCAAATTGAAACAAACAAATAAATTCTGAAACTCTTTTGCAGGGTTATAATATGAATAGATATATTTAAAATTTAGTATGGATGCTTTATTTCCTCTATGTAGTTCCAACACATTTTTCTACATATATCCCATTTGTTCTTTTTTAAATGCCAATTGCAAGACATATTCTTAGAGATTTTTTTCCATGTCAGGTTAACACTATTACACCCTCTACAAATCAGTTTGCTTTTTTTCCCCACATAAAATATGCTCACTTCAACATATGCCTCTAATGAGGAACTTCTGTGCTCACTTCAGATGAAATCTTTTAATTACTCTTTGGTGATCTGTTGAGTGGTTACAGCCAAGGATTTTATTAGGCATACAAACTATTATTCCATGGCTTGTTCCAATCCAGTTTCATTACACTTTTCAAAATATCACAGGGACTCTTGTGGTGACTCTCATTTCTCCTTCTACCTCATGGACTGGATGCTTCCCAAGTCTAAAGAGACGTGTTTTAAATGTGTGAGTACTTGATATAAATGTAGCTGCCAATTAATCCATATGCCACCTCTGTTGGGAAAATTCAGAGGCCACTGTCTTGAGAACTCAATGCAAATACTGTATACATAGATTCCAAATACTTCCAATGAATTAGTTGACGATAATGCCCTTGTCTGGACAGTTTTCCTGTTGGAGCCTACTCTTGTCCTTCCTGTCTCTGCGACATGACTCTCTCTGACTCCCCCATTACTTCTGATGATTTGTGTTTCCATTTTGTTTAGGTTAAAGTGATTAATGGATAGTATTCCTGTTCCCATTAATAAACAACTGAGAAATTAGAAGTTAGATTACTGCAAATTAAACAATTTATCACTGATTACAACTGGATCCCATAATGGGGCATGGATGCAGGCTAACTGACCTAAGGGTATGCAGCCGAATTAGAATGACTCAATCAATTGCATAACCTGGGTCCTCCCAATAGTGATCAACTCTTAGTTGCAGGGTAGAACAAAGAATGGGCCTGTTGGAAAGAAACATTCCTTCCCCAATCCTGGGTTCCACTACACTTTAAGGAGCTCCTCATGAAACAGTGCAGATTGCTCTGTACCTGACATTAACTTGTTTAATTGATGACAATATTTGGGAAGAAAAGCTCTTCTTTTTCATTCATTTTTTAATAATGGGGGAGTCCAGTTTTTCCAAAAGAACATGATTTCTAGCTGTTTCATGGCACAGGTGCAAAGGGCAAATCTCCTGAGGAGAGTCCTCTGTAGTCCAGTTGTTCAGTGGCGCTCGGTAAATGCCTTTACTTATGAGCTCATTCTTCGACATTTTATTGGAAATAAAGGACTATCAATGGTAAGATTTATAATAGGCCAGATAGTGTTGTTTCTCTCATCAAACCCCTTCATTTGTTTCTTATTTCATTCAGAATATAAGCCGAAATGCACAGACTGGCCTTCGTGAGATGATTCCCAAGGTCTGTCTATAGTAAGATCCTTCTACCTACACCAAGTTCACTTCCCTGCAGCCATTCTCGCCAGCTTGTTTGCCTAGAAACACGAGACATCTGACCTGTTCTTCCACCTTAGCTTCTCTTCTACCAGACAACTTCCTCAAGCACTCAAATCTTCACAGAAGTCTCACCTTCTCATTAAGGCTTACCCTGAAACACTGTTAGCCACTTTACATTGCAACCTGGCCTCGTCTTGCTCTCCCAAGTCTGCTTCCTTGCTCTGTTCTGTACTCTTTCTTTTAAACATATCATTGCCAAATACACTGTATGCACTACTCACTTATTTTGTTTATTATTTAGTAACAATTTCTTCCAACTGAAAGTTTCATAAGGGTGACAGTTTTTGTGTTTTCTCCTCCTTAATACATCTCAAGTACATAGAATCATCCTTAGTACTTAGCAGGCTCAGTCAACAAGGGGGAAAGTGTACCTGTGTTAGAGACACAGGTCATAATACCAGCTCCCAAATAGCCGATGTCTTGGCAGTATGAGGACAAAATAAATGGTAATGATCCTAAAATTGAAATTTGCTTTGCCATTTTGTATTCCTCGAGTACTTTGCTGATAAATATTTATAATCTGAAACAATATACATAGTCACTTACTGTTCTAAAAATGAACCAAGTTGTTTAAGCAGCTAGATACTGCAAGTCATTTAATATGTGACAGTTTTGTGTAGGTGATATTGCCAATATAGTTGCTATAATTAAATCTATATATTTAGATGCCAAATAATAAATATTTAAAAAATAATGGTTTTATTTATTTAGTTTTAGAGAGAGAAAGAGAGGGAGAGAAACATCAGTGTGTGGTTGCCTCTCACATGGCCCCCACTGGAGAACTGGCCCACAATTCAGGCTTGTGCCCTGACTGGGAATTGAGCTGGTAATCCTTTGAGTCTCAGCCTGTGCTCAATCCACTGAGCTACACCAGCCAGGGCCACAGAATAACCATTTTAAGCTTAAAAATGGTCTCTGCTGACTTCTGTTATTTTTACATTTCCAACAAAATACAATAGAGTACACCACAGTGTGAGGCTAGTGTGTGCTATCATTTGGTGCTGATGGAAAATATTTTCTCTGAAAAAAAAAACATATAGCCCTGGCTAGTGTGGCTCAGTGGATTGAGTTCTGGCCTGTGAGCCAAAGAGTCTTTGGTTTCATTCCCAACTAGGGCACATACCTGAACTGCAGACCAGGTTCCCAGTAGCGGGTGCACAAGAGGCAACCATACATTGATGTTTCTCTCTCTCTCTTTCTCACACCCTTCCTCTCTCTCTAAAAATAAAACCTTAAAGATTTTAAGATTATTAAATCTTAAAGAAAGAATAGTATAAATAAAGAATATCAGTAGTATTTTATATAAATAACTATTTTCTTGTGTTTAAATGCATCATCTTTATTACATTTATACATAGAGCATATATGAAATGAAATGATGATAAGATTATGTTATATATCCTGTTTAAAGCATTTCAAACATGAAATTGAAGGCTTTATACAAATTGGGGATAAATATTTAAATCTGAATTTATACTATAAAGAGCAATAATGGATTAATTTTGTTTTTATTAAAATTAATTTCCATACATCTCATATTTATAAAATATTTAAATAAATTTTGAGGAATTCTCTAACTCACACTGAAAATAAATCAGTTTTGAGTTTTATAATTTTGTGCTTATTTAGTAAGCTAGCATCATTAGTAACTATGGAGTATATATGACAATGATTTTTCAGTATTATGGATCAATGTAAAAAATGAAGTTTAGTTTATTGCTTCATGTACAATTATAAAAGATGTCACTATCATTGATTCTGTTTTGACTGGTAGACAGTCTTCCTGAGTGGCCAAACATCACCCCCACTGGCCAACATGGCAGCAGGGGCATTCTCACAGAGAGTGCCCAGAAAGCCAGAAATATAAATGGTTAGGGCCTTAGTGCACAAAATGCTTCCCACTTTACCAAACTGGGGGTGGGACCAGTGGAAGGCAGGCACATGCGTCATAGAAATAAAAATGGTGCAGGTGGAGGTGCTGGCCAAAGAGGCCTGTCAGTCTACCCTGGGGAAAGAAGAGATGAGTTGGGAGGTAAAGGCATCCCAAGGGCATGAAAATGTGGGAAGTTGATCGGTCTTTTGAGAAAACACCTGGTCCATTCTGCACTCAAACTAATACAATCCCAGGGGAACAAAGCACTTTCTTTCCCTCTTTCTCTCTGGCTCATGACCTGTACCAGCATGGTGTTCTCCCTTGCTCACGCCTTTCGCAGGCCATGTGGCCATGGAGTTCTGGAAGGAGCCTCTTTCACTTTGGCCCAACTGGCAATGCATTCACCAGTGCACTTGCACACTTCGTCCCAGGAACATGTGACCCTGCAGCCCAAGCAGCCACAAGGCCGCTATCCACACAGGCCCCACCCACAGGCTCACAGAGGGAGCTTGAGACAGAAAGCCCCTGGGAACATGCTAAGCTACCCAGATGACTGCTTAGCTGCCACTTGTGTGTTTCAAAAGTCTGTATTTTAAAATGGAACAGGAACTCTGGACACTGCCTTTTGTCTTGGTTTTGCGAGGAGATGAGTTTTGAGACAGGAGTCTGCCATTTTTATTTTGAGAGAGAGGAAGAATCTGCCCTTCTCCCAGATCACACAGACCTGAATAAAACCTCTTTTCTTTTATACCAGCTTCTGCCTCACAAATTTGGCTTTTGTGGTGACAGGCTACAAACCCCCTTTTTTTCCCTTCTGGTTACACTGTTACCCTGGTCAGAACATTTTACTGTCAATTCCTTCTTTCATTCAACAAATTATTAAGTAGCTTCAACATGCTCATCTACCATTTATTATACTTATGCATTGTATTGAATATTCCCCAGTAACTGTTAAAGGTTTTAAGGTTAAGGGCTATAATTTATGTGTACTTTGTATCTGGAAGCTAGTAGGCTTTAATAAAAATGTTAAAAGTTAACTCTAAGATGTGATGAAGATAGAAGTGAGTGTATGTTTCCTGTACTGAAGGAAATTAGCATCTAGTGGTGTGGGCATCTCAAGTCAATTAGCAACAATGACCATGTTATGTGAAAATGTTACTGCAACGTCATACAAATGATGTTCAGGAAAATATATCTGATTTGCCCTGCACCCAGCGGAAGGGGTTGATTAGGGACTACTTCCAAAAGGATGGCACCTAGGAGACAAAGAGGTAGATTCCCAGGCAGACATGTATAAGAACCCTTCTCCCAGGCAAAATAGAATAAGAACATAGAGAGAAATACAGCAAAAGTATGTGTGGACCTGATTTTTATATTTAGAGAAAGTTGTTAATCATCCACTTGACTTTTTCTAGAAATGCAGATATATTAACACATAAATGTTTCAAATATACCTCAATATAATGTGAAACTCGATGTGACATGATTTAATTAACTGAAGTAAGTCTTTTTTTGTATTATTATTATTTTATTATTAAAATAATGCAGCTGTCGCCTGTGTGGCATTCTCAGCTTATTTGATCACAAATTTGCAAAGCAAAACAAAAGACAAAGCTATGTGATTTAAACCAAGTTATACAACCTTTTGATCTCACCTTTAACAGGAAGATAAACAACAAAAAAGACAAGCAAGCAAAATAAAAACAAATACACTGAAATAGAGAACAGGGGGACAATGACCAGAGGTGAGAGGGGAGGGAATTTCAGGGGAAAATGGGAGGGATTCAGAGGAACAAGTATAAAGGACACAGGGACAATAACTAATGGGGGTAGAAATGTGAGGGAGGTGGGGTGCATGGGGGAGGGGTGGGCTGGAATGGGAGAAATAAACAGCAAACTGTACTTGAAAAATAACTAAATAAAAATTAAAAAAGAAGAATGGTAGACTTAAAAAAATAAAATAAAATAAAGAAAGTTTAGAAAATTCAGCCTTTAAAAACCCTTCCCTTGAAACCCTTGCACACCAGGAGAAATGTAAAATGGTGCAGCTGCTGTGGGGAATGAATCTGGCAGTTCCTCCAGGCTGTTTCTTTTGGGGATGATGGAACTGTTGTAAAATTAGATAGTGGTGATTGTTGTTCAATGATACATTTTATGTATTTTACCACCATTTTAAAAAGAGCACAATTCAATGACTTTTAGAGTGTTCATAGAGTTGTAAGGTAAGTCTTATAAACCACATATTTACATGACTGCATATTTGTCAACATTGAATACATTTTGCATAGGCAAAAATGTGTTTTCAGTCAACAAAATAGTCTGAAAACCTTTGAATAAGACATAGTCTTTCAAAAGTGTTCAGATATGCTAATTTGGGAATTGTAGATTGATCCTACAATTGCAGTTATAATTCCATCATTACTAATTAAAAGACAGGTAGAAGGGTATAATAAAGATGGGAAATCAGGAGGGAAGTAGGAGGGAAGAAAAGAAGGAAAGGGGAAGAAAGAGAGGGGGTGCAGGGCAGGAAGGATCAGTGGAAAATCTGCCTCTGGCTATATGTTTAACAAGGGGATAATGTGTTAATTCAACAAATTACAAAACGAATCCCTAGTATTTCACCTTAAACTTGTAACTCTTGGTTCTTCTACTCGTCAGCATATGCCAGGCTTCCCTTTCTTGTTTTTGGGTCAGATACCTTGGTATTATTTTCAGTTCGTTCACTAAATCTTTTGAGACTCTTTATTTATTTAAAGGATAGGTGTATTTGACACAGCTAGTTGTTACTATAGGCAAAGGAAGTTGTGCATGGAAAATCAAAACCAAGGGCTTTTGTGTGTCTGACAGATTGGTCTGCACCATCTATCTAACTCCCTTGTTGTCTCTTTATCTGTAAAGCACAGGTTGAAAAGTTAAACCCCATTGACCCAACTCTTTTGTGTGTTGTTTTAGGTGGAAATTAGAGACTGCCCATTGCATGTGCTTACTAATATTTGAGTGTTTGAGGTAAGAGAGAGTATCATTCTATTGCCAATGTCAATGCTGAGGGTACACGTTTCTCAACTGTGGTTGTCAGGTGTTGGTTTCTAGCTTCAAGGACAGCAGTCACTAGTTTTAAGATTCTTGGCTCACAACTACACCACTAAAGGAGTATGTACTTGAATCCAACAGTTTCTCCTAATTTCTACTATTCCTGGTTAGTGCAGACATAGAAACTTCCATGTTGGTCAATCCTATAAATTATTTAGCAGTCATTCTTTGAGAACAAACCTAGATTTTGCTACTCTGGCTATTTCAAAGGTTTTTCTTGTTCATTACATTTATTGAGATGACATTGATTAATAGAATCACATGGGGTTCAAGCATACATTTCTATAATACATGATCTGTATATAGTGTTGTGTTTCTACCACCCAAAGTCAAACCATCAAGGGTTTTCAATTACCTAATTATCTATAAAAATAATAATTAAAAGTTTTGCTTAAATAGTTAGAGTGATTTCTATTCCTTTCAGATGGTCTAAGAGTTACCATTGCATACTGGAAAAATTCTCAAACCATACTCTTTTTTCTTCAAACCACACTTTTAACTGCATCATGCATATATGGTGCCCTTGACCTACGTGCAAGTTTCTTCTAGATTAAAACTAAGTAACTTCACTTAAATCCCAGTAGAAGTCTACTCTTCTGAATGACAGTGGGTGCATAATAAACACTTGTTTCAAAAAAGTGAATTTCCATCCTATTACTATACTGGTGTTTAGACAACATATATTTATTAGGCATCTTCTATGCCATGTACAGAAGTAATAACACAGTCTTGATTCCTATTCTTATGGTTCATATAGTTGAGTGGAAGGTTTCCAACTGGTGAGACTTAGCGTAAAATGTCGCTACTTGTTCCTGCTATGATACACAGTTGTCTCACTTTTTTTCTGTAGCAAAACATTTTTAAGGACTTTTCGGAGTAGCTGCACTTTTTCTCTAAGTCACTTTCATGACATTCTTTAAAAAATGGCGATGATGTCAGTAAATTCCAATATTTAGAACAATTTTTCTCAATAGCAAAAACATCATGAAGACCACATGTTAATACATAAATATGTAATAGGTTTTTTCCTCTCTGCTTTAAGTACCCATGGATTTGTACATAAGATTAATGTGTTTTAATATTAGGATCAAACTTACAGAGGAAAAATTACCACTGCTCCATATTTTAAAAAATTCCATTGAAAATGAAAGAATTTAAAGATGTAATCAGAACAAGGTTGTCTCACCTTCAGCATCTCGCATTATATTTCTTTACCTTAAAAATGGTATTAAAATTGAAGTCTTGTTAACTGCAGAATCGTATTATGACACTTCAAAAAATCTTCTGTTCTATTTGCCAAAAATTGGATATATTTCATATGTCCTAATAAGAAAACACAATTGAATACTTTTAAGGAATGGAGGGTATAATCAGCATATGCTCTACTCCCCACTAAATCTAGAATTGTTTTCACAGACCTGTTTCCTCATGCTCATGACACCATGATCTTCAGGTTTTGGTTCAATAAAGATGCTAAATTACTAATAACTCCTTAGTTTTGAACCAGATTCTCTCCTTCCTCTCTCTTTGAAAGAATAAAGAGATTCTTCACTAGCTCTTCTGATTTATGGTTTCAACCATTAATTTGCACACCAACATTATTGCACAAGATGTTTTAAAGAAAATTCCAGTGTAATGAGCTTGGTGATTCTAACCCCCAAACTCAGTTGGAGGTTGGTTATTGGTTCTGTGTCTATATACACATAGTTAGATAGAGATGATTAGATAGATAGATAGATAGATAGATAGATAGATAGATAGATAGATAGTCATCCCAGTTAGCTTAGTGTAAATGTGGCCCTTCACATTATTTCTTTTTGCCAATATTACAGAAGTTTCTTTAAGATAATTATTTTTATGTTTTTTAAAATAATATCAAATATCTCTGCTAGTTTCTAGATAGCTGGGAGGAAGGTCTAATTGCCTCATTCTTGAGTGTTAGCCAGACCACCAGTGACCCCAGAAATTAGGAACCAGTTAATCTTTTTAAAATAACAGCAACTCTTTCCTTTGTTAGTATTAATGTTACAACCACACCCTTTGAATGACTCCTGTGTTTTTATACACTCTTCCTTAGTTCCTGTGGAGAATTATCATTGTCAGACACCCTCGTTGATTTTGGCACTCCAGCTCCAGTGATTCGAAGAGTAGTGCAAATTTCTGCGAGTCTTACTTTCTCCTCCAAGTTTCTCATCTTCTTCACCCTTGTCCGGCTCCTTTCTTTTATCTCGTGGTTTTTCTTTTTCTTTTTTTTTATTATTTTATTGTTGTTCAATTACAGTTGTCTGCATTTTCCCCCACCACTCCCCCTCTGAACGCAGACAAATCCATCTTCCTCCCTTGCTTAGATCTTCCCCCTTGGTTTTTTCCCTGTGTTTTTTATAATTGTTCCTGAAAACCTTCCCCCCCCCATTACCCCCTCCCCCCTCCCCTCTGGTTACTGTCAGATTGTTCTTAATTTCCATATCTCTGGTTATATTTTGTTTGCTTTTTTCTTTTGTTGATTATGTTCCATTTCAAATTTTTTCTTCTACAGTTGAAAAGGCCCTGTGTTTGCTAGAATAAGTGTAAAAAGACTAATGCCCTTAAGGAACTTGTCAGCTACTATAGAAAGCCCAGTGACAAACAAGCAAAGATAATATGTGTTGCCCACTGATGTCCCCCAAAGGGAAAATTGTCACCTCTCCCAGAAACTTGATTTTTCCAGAGGCAAGGATATGACAACTTGTTTTCTCTGGGCTCTCTGCCTTGATGAGGTGTGTGACATTTTCAGCACTCTAGGAAGTACAAGCATATGAATATTGACCAGATTACAGGGAATGGACAAACCTAATAATCATATATGAGAAAATGGAATCTGAGTCAAGAACTGAGCAAAACAAAAGAAGAAATTCTTTAACGATCATTCAAAGTCAAATTTAGTAGGAGAGTGCCAATCATTTCACTAGCACAGGTTTAATTGCTCTCAGTTTGATATGTATATTATTAACTAATTTATTTATAGTTAGTAAGGGGCAGAGATTTGACCTGGACACAGAATTCCTGTCTTCAGAAGTAACACTCTTAACCCAGAAGGTATCTTAGCACCTCACACAACCTAAAAAGATATATTGGATTCTATGAAATCTAATTGTGTTCACACACATATACATAACATGCGTACGGTCACACACACAGCATGTACTGAGTAGGGCCAAAGTAGGTTTAAATTAGTATGTGAAACAGAGTTTATTTTTATTAGTATTTATTAATTAGTGCAATATTTTCCATATGAATATCTGTAAACCTACCTTGTCCCACTCTGGACATACTTGTTATATTTGCACAGCCCTTAATAGTTCACAAACTGTTCTCACATACACAGTCTCACGGATCGCAGTCACCACACTTGACATTTAATATTGTCACAATACAGAAGAAAACCTACAGGCTTCTGAATGTGAATAGAGTTGTTCATATTCACAGTTTATAAGATTTGCCTCTAAGAGTTCCAGCGGTGTGTCCTGAATGCTCTTTACCACTGCATTTCCTGTGAAAACCTGCATTAAACCTTATGGGTGAAGAGACGTAGAAGAGGCTGCTCTATTTTACAAACAGTTCTTATGTGTCTGATTGGAAAAACTTGTCAGTTTTTCCCAGTTTCATCTAAACAGTGGAAATGGTTTATATTAACTTATCTTTATTGAAACCAATTAAATTTTCAAGAGCATTGTGATTGCAATTATAACCACACTGTGATCCACAGACTGAAAAGAAAGTTCATTTTACACAGGGCACAGTGTAAAAGTAGAAAGTTTATAGCACATAAAGAGCTGATTGATTTGTTTTTTTTTCCTAAATAATTCGTGTCAAAGAGAGTTTGACTTTTTGTTTTACAAAATGTTTCTATTCAGGGATGTTTTAGTAACCTATATTTCTGAACTAGTCAAGACTCGGTGCTGATAAAAAGTGGACTTAAACTGCAAATTTATAAGTTCTTTGAAAAAAAGCTTAGAGTTTAAGCTTCAGGGACAGCAATTTTTAGCCGTTCAAATGTTCTTCAGGAACCTGCATTTTCTCAAATCTTAATCATACTCTTCCTTCTATCGATTTAACCTTCAACAAGGCAGAGAGTCCCAGCTGGTAAATGATCCTTGTATTTTCAAGTCTCTGTCCTGTTAGCTCCGTAATTCCAATAAAAAAACAAGGTTTCACTTTCCCAGAATTGAAAAAAATGCTAAAAATTGAATTATTACTAAGTCACTTGTTTATTCTTGAACTAGGAGGAGATTAGTGTATGCCAGATCTGGAAAAAAATAAGTAAAACTATTTTCAATAGAAACAAAGTGATATTGCGTGTAACTGAGCAGACCACATATAACATCTTTCCAGTACTGTGGTTAGCAAAACTCAACAGACATCTACGACAATGAGCCAATGAATATTGAGTGATAGTAATGGTTATTAACAAATGAATGCATCTGCTCAAACTAATATAATCCCAGGGGAACTAAATCTTTACCTCAAGAAACTTGAGGTAAAAAAGCCATCTTTGTAGGTGTTATTTAATAGTATGATTTCATTTATGGAAGATTTTTTAACTGATGTTTCAGTTAGCAGATGTTATTACTCATTTTTTTAAAAATTCAGAGTGTACATGCAGATGGTAATATGATAGCAATATATCTGAGTTAATACAAAGTAAATATTTCTTATAGAAAAATCCATTAATATAGCAGGTCTTCAAACAACATTGTTCTATTTACCATGCCTTTGCAATGTTGATGAGAAAAAATGATTTTGAGCTGGGCCCACTGTCTGTGAGAGTCCACAGTTCCCCCCGCCCCTTGTATCTGGATAGGTTTTCTACGGGGACTCCAGTTTCTGCTCACTTTCCAAAGCCATGCATGTGAGGTGAGGGAAGAGTCACTTGCATGTAAATGGTCCCAGTCTGAGTGAGTGAGCAGCTGTGTGTGTGAGTGACCCTGTGATGGAAACATGTCCTGTCCCTGATGGGCTCCCACCTTGTGCCCTGAACTGCACAAGGGTGCAGTTATTGGAAGAATTATTGGAAAATAATTCTCTTGTTTATTAATCTTTCTTAAATACAAGTGGAGTTCACACTTTTTTTAAATGTTTAGTATTAGAAGTGTTCTGGGGTTTTTGTTTAGCACTTTGATGATGTCTTTGTGACCAGAAACATGCCTTTGGAGCTCAACTCTTGTTTCTATCAATTAACCTAAGTACAATTGGTTCCATTATACATTGTTTCACTTAAAGTCTCAGTTTCTAAGAACCTATCAGCACAGTTTAGGACTTAACCATACTTGTAAAAGCTACTCCACATGGGGAATAAAATATTTCATATTGAATACAATTTAGTATAATTTTGATAAGAACTTGTAAAACAGACATTGCTAATTGTTCTTTGTGCTCTAAACAATATTTAATATGTAAAAAGCATACTGTGACCAACTTTATTTTCTATATAACAATGTAATTACTAAAGCAATCGTATAGTTATATAGTCCAGTAATGTAGTTCTGAAAAATTAATAATAGTTTTATTTTTTCAACATAGTTTTTAAAAACATTCAAAATAGTAACTCTTCTCTTATTTTTGATTAATAATATAAAATTCTAGTGCTCCTAATAAATTTAAGATGTTGTAGAGAATGTATAGGAGTGACTTAATATATCCTATCAAAATATATAATTGTCAGAGTAGCTTCATAAATGCAATGAACACTGTACCTCTCATTTCTGAGCTCTCCTAACAATGTGAAACTGCTCTATAATAATAAAAAATAACATTTTAATTGCTGATGTGACTTATAGTCTCAATCTTTCACTAATATTTAGGCAAATTTGATCAAATGACCTGACCTAAAACATCATGCTCTTTTTTTCCTATAAAGGCAATATTATTTTACAATGTTTTTGAGACTATTAAATGCTATAATGAATGTGAAGTATATTGCAAAATCAAAACACTTTAAGCATTTAATTTATTGAATTTAACATTTTACAAAAATGTTATGATTTTAATTTTAAAAGACCTGATTGTTTAAAAAAAAACATCTAAAATCGCATCTACAGATTAGAAGTTTTTTGATCATCATATACTTGATATTAATGGGAACTATTTTGTTAAGATTTTTTCTGTAGCTGGCACCTCCCCAGCCATCTCTCTCTAAGCCCGGGGCTCCTGGCTATCAAGCCAACCCACAGCTGCCCTGAACCTGCCAGCCAAAAGTACCATCCTGGGCAGCAACAGAGGCAGTTGCTCCACTAGGAGAGGCTGGGCTGCCTGCTCCTGAGGGTCCTGCGGGTGGGCAGTCTCTTGACCACTGGTACATACTCCCTGCTCTCTCGTCTGGGAACACACACTCTCACTCTCCGCTGGATTTTCAAGTTGGTTGCTATGTGATTTAGATACAAAACTGGTCCCGGTCTGCCAGCAAGTGGATGGAGCTTCCAGCTGTTCTGTAGCCATCTTGGGTCCCCACCAGGACAGTGTTTTCAATAAATGGTGCTGGGAAAATTGGACAGGTGCTTGCAAAAAAAAACAAAACTAGACCACGAATGTACACCGTACACAAGAATAAACTAAAGACAGGTAAAAGAATTAAATATAAGTTGCACAAACATAAAAATCCTAGGAGAAAACATAGGTAGTAAAACTCAGATTTTTCTTATATTTTGCTCATATATCTCCTCAGGCAAGGGAAAAATGGAAAAAAAGTAAAACAAATTGGATTGTACCAAACTAAAAGGCTTTTGCACAACAAAAGATAACATTAACAAAATAAAAACTCAACACCCTGCATGGGAGAACATATTTGCCAATATACATCTGATAAGAGCTTAACTTCCAAAATATATAATGAATTTATACAACTTAACATCAAGAACACAAACAACTCCTTTATTTTTTTATCTTTTTTTCCCTTTTTGCTCTAGGAGTCTTTGTGGACCACGCTATTTAAAATGGTAACATCCCCTCGCATCCTTCTACTGCCCAAAGTGATCATCTGAGATACCACAGGTATTTATTTGTTTATCTTCTCTATACCCTACCTTCTCCACAGGAACATGAACTCACAGATAGGATTGTCGGGTGTTGTTTTGTACATGACTCTTGTTTGTCAAAGACCATTGTCATGACAATGGTCCTCCTATTTTAGTCCTCCTATTTATCTATTCAATATCTATCTACCTATCCATACACTTATCATTTATCTATCTACTTGTATATATATATATATATATATATATATATATATATATATATATATATAAAGAGAGAGAGAGAGAGACGGAAAAACAAACACGCCTTGCTTTAAATTAACAGTGTGACAAACTGCATGAATCAACATGTACTATTTTGGTGTGTTACAACATTGTTATAACAATTTATCTCAATATGTTCTGTACATCAAACATCATAATTGCATTTTCTTGCCAAAATTATAACACTAATTATGGTAAAAATAATAGATAATACATATAGCATTTTACCTGTATCATACACTTTTCAAACACTCTACCTACAGTAAAATCAAGTACTCCTTACAACAACCCTCTGAAATGAATACTATTAAATTTTACCTATATTAATAAATGTTAAAACTGTGGTACATCAAACTGCACAACTGGTTATTTCTCTAAATGATAATTTCATATACTTTTGGTGAAATTTGTAATGATTTTTATAAAGTTCAGTCTTGCAACATCTAACAAAAACACATTTTCCACCAAATTATTATTCATTGTACATTCTCTATAATGCTTCCTTTGATTCTGTTACTTATTTGGAAACTTTGTATATAACATTACCACCAATTAGAATAATTTTGCCTTTTAAATTAGCAAGCAAACTATTTCTTATGCTTGAAAATATTTGTATTAAAATTACAAACTTAACTTCCAAATAAATTTTGGACAAAAAGAGTTATGTTAAGCAAGGAAAAAAAAGAAAATATTAGTATTTATTCTAAAGAAATAATACACATTTCTGTTAAGTATTTTCAGGTAAGTTATAAATGCTTATGAGAAAATTAATCATATTCAGAACATACATTTAAAATGTATGCATAAAAACTTGAAATACATGGAGAGTTATTGATGTATCATATGCTTCATAAAGTATTTCTCCTATCTGTTCTGCTGTTAACATAAAAGAATTATACAGTATAAATACAACGAGGGTTTTGAGATCATTTAAAATCCATTAAAGGCTGAGATATTCTTATAATTAATGTTCAGCTAAGATGAGAACTCAGAACCTTGAAATAACTTGCGGATGGCCATAGTCATGGTGAAGAGAACCTTTGTCACCTTCCAAGAATCATTGTACTCCCTGGTGAAAATTCAAGGTACATTTGTGTCTCACAATCAGGATTGGTGGGCTGGTACTTGGCAGGAAAAATGGATGGTTTCCACTGTATTTAATTTCAGTGACATTTCCTGAACTTAAAATATCTTTCCAGTTAGCTTATTCTTTTTAAATGCAAATACTTAAAAAGCTGAAGTTTATCAACTCAGTTTTCTATGCCTCAGTTCCTTCTTGACTCTTAAGATAGCGATTTGGGGCAGGTTAACTTACCCTGTGGTAATAATAATTGGGGCAAATGGCTTTACCATGGCAGATCATGATGAACATGGTCACTAGAAAAAGACTTTCATTAGAAAAAATGTACCAGTTATATATTGTTGTGAAACACATTACCTCCAGAATTCCAGTCGTAAAACGATATATGAGCATAATGATTACCTTACAGTTTTGGGGAGCCAAGAATCGTCACACAGTTTAGCTGTAGTTCTCACAAAGCTAGATTGGGTTCCCTTCCCAGTTTACCCACCTGCCTGTTGGCAAGGTTTAGCTCCTTCACGGCTCCTGAACTGAGGTCTCAGTTCCTTGGGTCTCTCCATAGTCTGATTTACAGCACTGCAGGTTACTCCATCAGCACAGACCCAGAAGCAAGGGAGGGTACCACCACAGAGAAGGCTAACCAGCAATCACTGGTTTATCCTAATCCTGGAAGTGGTATCCTGCCACATTTGCAATACTCTATTTGTTACAAATTAATCACAAGGTCTAGTACATACTAGCAAGACTGTTAATAACAGGAGGGAGATTACTAATTAGGATTTTTATAAGAGGCTACCTACCAAAGTTTTGCATGTATTCTGGCATGATACGTTTCTTGTGAGAATTTCTTGAAGTGGAACACATATATTATGTTTGACAAAAATAGCACATTGTGCCAGAAAAGACTTTATCACCAAATGCTGATTTTAGCATTACCAACAAACACACTAGTTGTAAAAATATGCACATTTTTGTAGCTGTTAATTTGGGACTATATTGTTTGAAACAGATGATTACTAAAGGTGTTATTGTTTACTCAATATTTGACAAGTGTAATTAGTACCTATTTAGAACAGAAACATTGAAAACAGGTATAAGCTATTGGGTGGAGATTTTGTGATTATGCGAAATATTTTGACTGGAGTTATGAATGAATAGAGAGAAAGCTATAGAGACCACAAAAAAATAAAGAAAAGAAACAGGAGTTTCTAGTTGGATGCTAAGGTGATAATTCAAGGTGATTTATTATTTTTAAACAACTAGATAATCTGAACATATTTTCAAGTTTTGGTGAGCATCTTGATTTCTATTAGCCTGAGAACATCACTTTTACTACTGAAGTATTAATTTCTAAGTAATATAAAAATAGCATTGAGTTACTCTACATGAAATAATTTTTATGTATACATAGTGTTTTGTCAGCACAGCCTGATAACATATGACATTATCCTTTGTATCATAGTTCCGTTGTTAATATTTTTTCTGTTTGTTTGTTTATGCATGTGTTTTTTTCTTCTACTGTTGCAAGGGACCATGGCTTTGCAATCCAGACATTCATTCTGTACTTACTTATCCAGTCTTCCACATCCTGGTCCCTGAGTGTGGATGATGGACTGGTAATATTTCCTCCTACTGTATCCATTCTATAACACTGTCAGCTTCATTTTCTTCAGGAAAGATCTACATAATTATACTGTTTATTTACTAATAGTATTTAGTAAATACTATTAGTATGTAGTAGATGCTTAATAAGTATCTGAAACAGAATGGTTATGTTAATACATTTAACATTACTTCGATAGGTATTAGATCCCATTGTTCTAGAATTTTTATTAAATATGCTTTGCAAAGACAGCATTCCTGCTAGGTAAAAGTTTGTATGCTCTATCATTTTGGCTTGTTTTCATTTGATTACAGGTCATCTTAAGGCAGAAAATATATTTTCATTTTTTTAAATATTTTATTTATTTATCTTAGGGTTTTTAGGATACAGTCCCAGCAATGAAATTGCTGGGTCATAAGGCAAGTCCATTTTCAGTTTTCTTAGAAAATTCTATACTGTTTTCCATAATGGTTGTACCAGTCTGCATTCCCACCAACAGTGAACTAGGGACGCCTTTTCCCCACAACCTCTCCAACATTTGTTGTTTGTTGCTTTGTTTATGATAGCCATTCTGACTGGTGTGAGGTGGTATCTCATTGTGGTTTTAATTTGCATCTCTCTGATGGCTAGCGATACTGAGCATCTTTTCATCTGTCTCTGGATCCTCTGTATGTCCTCCTTGGAGAAGTGTCTGTTCAAATCCTTTTCCCATTTTTTTAATTGGGTTATTTGTCTTCTTAGAGTGGAGTCCTGTAAGTTCTTTGTATATTTTAGAGATTAAACCCTTGTCTGAGGTATCATTGGCAATTATGTTTTCCCGTATAGTTGGTTGTCTTTTTATTTTAATACTAATTTCTTTAGCCATGCACAATGGAATTCTATGCAGCAGAAAGAAAGAAGGAGCTCCTACCCTTTGCAACAGCTTGTATGGAACTGGAAAGCATTATGCTGAGTAAAATAAGCCAGGCGGTGAAAGACAAATACCATATGATCTCACCATTAACAGGAAGCTAAACAACAAAACAGACAAGCAAGCAAAATAAAAACAACAACACTGAAATCGAGAACAGGGGGCAGCGACAGGAGGGGAGAGGGGAGGGAATTTCAGGGGAAAAAGGGGAAGGATTTACAGGAACTAGTATAAAAGACACATGGAAAACAACTAAGGGGGTGGAAAAGGGAGGGAGATGGGGGGCATGGGGGGTGGGCTGGGAAGGGACTAAAAGACAGAATACTGTAGTTGAAAAATAATTAAAAAATAAATAAAATAATAAAAAATTATTCAATAAAACACACGCACACAAAAAGTTAAAATAAAATAAAATATTTTATTTATTTATCTTTAGAAGGGAAGGAGACAGGGAGAGAAATATCAATGTATGGTTGCTTCTCCTGCAACCCCTGCAGGGAACTAGCCCCTGCTGGGAACTGGCCTGCAACCTAGGCATGTGCCCCAACTGGGAATCGAACCTCAATCCTCTGGTTTACAGGCCTGCGCTCAATCCACTGAGCTACACCAGCCAGGGCTATATTTTCATTTTTATACTATCTTTTAATATCTGATTGAATCACTATTGTTCAATTAAAAATGATAGTTTATTTTAGCGTGGTTTACTTTCCATCTCAGAAAGTTGGGATTTATTTTTTCTTAAACTGACTTTTTGTGGTTGGCTAATTACTACATCTTTAGGACTAAGGTTGTGGTATTTGCCAGCAACCAGAGAGGTTTCAAATTCATAATTCTCACAACATATTCTTAATTTCTGAGTAAAATAACAGATGCATGGTATATTTCTACACAGCATATGGTAAGTATCACAGCTTTCTAAAACTCTTATAAAAAAAGACATTTTAGGAAAAAAATAAAAATAAATTTACCTGCTGTTAACTGTTTGGAAGTTGCTTGAGAAATTTAAAATTTTGTTCAACAACATTTAATTTAAAAATTACTTACTACTAACACAATGTGCCAAACCATAACTTCACTTTTTCAAGCATATGGAGACAGTGAGGCCTTAGTCAGTGAAAAGTTGAAAATATCATTAGAGTTCAAGTTTTTATTTTCTGTAAGTCAAAAGCTTCTAACTTCCCCACATACAGCGTTACAACCCAGCGACCTGGGAGTCCAAGGCGCCGCTTCTCACACTTAAAGGGCGCGAACAGACCAAAAATGTCGCAAGAAGATCTCAAAGCCCCAGAGCCCATAGATCTAAGTGATGAAGAAATAGCAAAACTCTCAGATGCACAGTTTAAAACACTGGTCATCAGGATCCTCACAGAACTGGTTGATTATAGCCACAAATTAGACAAATATATGAAGGCGAAACTATTTGAAATTAATGGAATTGCACAGGACACTAATAGCAATGAAAAGGAAACTGGGACTCAAATCAATGGAGTGGACCAGAAGAAAGCAAAAAATGGCCAAACAGAAAAGAGTCAAGAAGCAAGAATTCAAAGAAATGAGGAGAGTCTTAGGAACCTCCAGGACATCTTTAAACGCTCCAACATCCAAATTATAGGGGTACCAGAAGGGGGAAAGGCACAGCCACCAGTGGAAAACTTATTTGAACAAATAATAAAGGAGAATTTCCCCAATCTGGCAAAGGAAATAGACTTCCAGGAAATCCAGGAAGCTCAGAGAGTCCCAAAGAAGTTGGACCCAAGAAGGAACACACCAAGGCACATCATAATTATATTAGCCAAAATTAAAATGAAGGAGAGAATCCTAGAAGCAGCAAGAGCTAAGGGGACAGTCACCTACAAAGGAGTCCCCATCAGACTGTCAGTGGATTTCTCAAAAGAGACCTTACAGGCAAGAAGGGGCTGGAAAGAGGTATTCCAAGTCATGAAATCCAAAGACCTACAACCAAGATTGCTCTATCCAGCAAAACTTTCATTTAGAATGGAAGGACAGATAAAGTGCTTCTCAGATAAGATAAAATTCAAGGAGTTCATCATCACCAAGCCCTTATTATATGAAATGTTAAAGGGACTTACCTAAGAAAAAGAAGTTAAAGAAACATGAACAGTGAAAGGACAACAAACTCACAGTTATTAACAGCCACAACTAAAACAAAAGCAAACTAAAAGGACAGCTAGATCAGGAGTGGAAACATAGAAATGAAGATCTCAAGGAGGGTTAGCAACAGGGGAGTGGGAGGAGGAGAAAGGAGGAGAAGGTACAGAAAATAAGTAGCATAGACAGTAGATAGAAAATAGAAGGGGGGGCAAGAATAGCATGGGAAATATAGAATCTAAAGGTCTTGAGACACATGGTCATAAACTAAAGGGGGGTTAATGGTGGGGATGGGGGATAGGGTTGAGGGGAATGAAAGGGGGAATAGAACAACTGTAACAGCATAATCAATAAAAAAATTTTAAAAAATAAAATAAAATCTGTATTTGTAAAAAAAAATAAAAATAAATAAAAAATAAATAAAAATTAAAGCTTTGTGAAAAGCAAACAAAATTTTTCTTTTGTTCACCAAAAGAAAATTGTTCTTTTTCTTAACTTTCATTTTTCAGATAATTATTAAAATGTTATCATTTTTCTTTAGTACTTGTTAGAAAATATTTAAACAATAGAAAATTAATTAGTTTTAATTTTTCTATAATAAGTATACCTGGGAGGTATAAGTTTAACCCATAAAACTTCAGTGCTTTTTTAATTCGACTCATACAGAGAACAAATTTGAAAAACAAACTCTGTTCTTAAATATTTCTCCACGTCAGCATATTTCTTTACCTCGACTTACAGAAATGTCAAGATTCTAAACCATGAAATAATATAAAAGGGAAATCAGCATTCTAGATAAATCTTCCCCACAAAAACAAAGACACATGCCACTTTATGGAAGTACCTTAAAGATTTAGGGTCAAAATATGCTGTCTTTGACTGTTCAGTGCTGTCACATATGAAAAATGATGTTAACAGTTACGAACATGAACTTCAGATACAAATAAAGTTCATCCCCCCCATTGGATGTTGGTTTGCCTAAGGACTTCAGTTGTTCTAAAGGGAGAAAGGCAGTGGGAACGATTTGCACAATTTTTTCTAATTCTTAGTCATATCACACATTAAATTATCTCCTCCTAATGACTCCATCTTTTCTCCATTGATATCTTACATTATATACACTAACCCTAAAATTTAAATGATAGAATCTATCTATTTCAAACAGGTAAAGCCATCATTCTGGAAAAAAGTGCTTAGGTAGATAGGTTGGCAGTGAGTTAAGGGCCCATCAGTAGAGTGATAATATCCCAGTACGAGAGCCTCAAAACGGTGAAAATGGTCCAGGCAGTAAAATGAAGTACATATTTCTTTTTTCCTCTTCTTTTTATTGTAATAACTCAGATTCTGATTTCAAATGTCAGTTTTTGTTAACAGGTTATAAAAATAGTTATAATTAAGTCCTTAAGTCATTTCTATATATTGTGTTCTGTTATTTATCAATCTATTAACTTTTATGTCCCAAAAATATCACTTTCTTGAGAAGCCTTTATTCTAATTAGAGCATATCAACTTTTTTCAATAATTGCATCCATTTAAAAATTTACTATATACTTAAATGTTGTTTTCTTTTTAATCACTCAATGCCTTCAGAAACAAGCTTAAAATATTAATCAACAATCTTCCCCCAAGTGTGATGCTTATAAATCCAATAAAATAATCAAAATATATGTTTAGCTCTTTAAAACTAAGCTGTTAACAGTCTTTCAAATAATCATTTATTTCCCATCTTAAAATTCCTGATATAAATGCAATATTTTTTTTCTTTTATCTTGGTATAATTTCCAAATTACAAAAAAATATGTTAGTATACTGCTGTGGTCCTGAGTACACACTTTATTCAGCTTCACCATTTTTTATCACATTTATTTATTTTAGAGAGAGGGTAAAGGAAGGAGAAGGAGAGGGAGAGAAACACCAATGTGTGGTTGCCTCTTGTGTGCCCCGTCCTGGGGGCCTGGCCCACAACCCAGGCAAGTGCTCTGACTGAGATTTGAACAGGAGACTCTGTTTTTCCAGTGGGCACTCAGTCCACTGAGCAACATCATCCAAGAACAGATTCACCAGTTATTTTTGTATTTAACACTATTCCTTTTATATTCTCTTTTTACCTATGTATATTTTTAATTATTTGAGACTAAATTCCAGATATAATGTTTTTTTTTCACATAAGCACTAAATTTTGTGTTTCATAAGAACAAGAACATTCTTTGACATAGACATAATACAATAATAAAAACCAATCATTTATCAGTGGTACAGTTTTATCTAATAGGAAATTCATATCTAAATGCTATTAATTACTTTAATATTATTTTATCTATGTACAATATCCAGTTCAAGGTCATACATTGCATTTACATGTTATATATCTTTAGTGTATTTTTTTCTAGAAATAAAAAAAATTAACCAAACTTTTTTAGTCTTTTCTGAACTTGACATTTTCAAGTTCTAGCAGTTCTTTTAGTTGTGGCTTTATATATTGCAATCTTAGTTATTTAATTAAGATATTTAATAAAGATATTTATTATTGTATTCTCGATTTTCCACATTTATCATTATTAAATTTATTGATCTGTGTGCATATCTTGTTTTGAAATGTCTCATTAGTGACTTAATTTTAGTCATTTCATTTTTTATTATTATTCCTTTCACACTTTATCTTAACCTATTACACTTACACTACTGGTGTGTTCTTGTTTAGAATTCATCTCCTGTAGATAACATAAAACAAAGTCCTAATTTTTATTTAATCTGACAATCCTTCCTTTTCCATTTGAGGTTTTTATTTAAGATTTTATTTATTTATCTTTAGAGGGGAAGGGAAGGAGAGAGGGAGAGAAACATCAATGTGTGGTTGCCTTTCATGCATCCCCTGATGGGAACTGGCCTACAGGGAATCAGCCTGCAACCCTGGTATGTGCCCTGACTGGGAATCGAACCATGATTGTCTGGTTTGCAGGCCTGTGCTCAATCCACTGAGCTATACCAGCCAGGGCCCCATTTGAGTTTTTACTACATTTACATTTAGAGTGCTGTATCCTATGATCTCATTTACATTTAAAATACCATTTGCTATAGTAGCTTTGTGTCTACCCTTTTCCCATCCCACTGTTCTGTGTTCCTCTAACCTTCTTTATGTCTCATATGTTTTTATTAATCAAAAAATTTTAGCATTTTATATTACTTTATTAGCTTTTTATCTAGAAAGCATTTGGTATTGCTTTTCAGACATTATCCTAACATTACAATATGTATACATTCCAAACTTATTCCATCAATTAATATTGTACTAAATTTAACTATTACAATTTTCCTTTAACAGTTATTTCTTTCAAATATTTATCTATATATCTATATTGACATCACTGTATTTATGACGTAAATTGTTCTTTATCATTTTTGTAAAATTGTAGATTAAAGTTATATAATCTTGGGTCATTTTCATTTGACTTGGAAAAAAACAGCATTTCTTACAATGTAGAATGCAAGTCTTCTAGTAACTAATTTTCTCAGTGTACATTTTTCCAAAAAATGTATCTTTAATCTTAACATTTGAAGAATAATTTTCTGAATATACATTTCTAAATAGACAGTTGGATTGTTTTCCTCCTAGGACTTTAAGATGTTCTTTTTATCTGTAGTCTTCAATAATTCTGAGAAACAGTCAGCTATAAATTATATATCATTGTTCTCCTGTAATTTTTGTCTGGCATCTTTAAAACTTTTCTTTACGTTTGAGTTTTAGCCAGGTGACTATCAAATATCTTAGTTTGTTTTTTTATAGTATCTTGTTTGGAGTTCATTAAGTTTCATTTACATTTCTCAAAAAATATGGCTGATTTTGTCAATATTTCTGTAAATATTTTATGCCACTTTACTTTTTTATGGGTTCCAATTTCATGTATCAGATCATTTGATATTACTTTATATCACATAAATGCCTAATTATTTATTTTAATTCTCCTATTTCCTTTCCTCATATTAGATAATTTTATTGCTATATCTGTAAGTTGACTTATCTTTTCTTCTCCTGTATTCAACTTGCCTTTAAGTACAGCCAGTAAATATTTTATTTCATTTAGTTCTGGCATCTCATTTATTCTTTTTTTAATATTGTACCTGCTCTTCGTTCAGATTATGTGCCATTTCATCCATAAAAACCATAGTTTCCTTTAAAAACTTGAGCAAATTTATAAATCCTGCTTTAAATGCCCTTGTTCACTAATTTCATCATCATTTTTGGTCATTGAGGAGAGAATATCTTTTGTCTTCTATTTTCTTCATCATATGTAATATTTTCCTATTTATTGATATGTTTAGTAGCAGTTTATTGGGCACTGGATATTGTAGGTGATTAATTTTGAAAATCATGGATTCGACTATCTACCTCTGAAGACTTGATTTTTTTGTCATTGTTGTTCTAGCAAGTGACTGATTTTCCTGGGCTCAACCTCTCAGTTCAGTCACTTCTGCAGAGGATACAACATTTGAAACAACTCCATTTGTTTGGCTATTCAACTGTTCCTTTTTCTTGAGAACTTTGGAGTCTTTTTAGTGCATGCATTGCTCAGGGGAGAAATTTTATGGAGTTTTGATCCAGATACTCTATCAGTCTCAGGTTCTATTTTTTTAACAAGTCAAGGCAGTAAGACTATACATGTCTCTTTGCTTGAGCCCTACCCTCTGTACATGATATGGGCTGGCAGGTGCCAGTTCACATAAGAAGCCATCTATGTGCACATCTCACCTAATTGAGTTTTCTTCTTTCAAGAAAAAAAATCTTCTGTTTTTTTTTCTTTTTCTTCAGTGCGGTCAACTTTACTTTCTTTTTGTCCAAAGGTTAAACTGCCATCACCAGGAGGTTTACTTCAATATATTACCAGTGATGCAAATTCAATTATGTTTTAAATTAGATCCAAATGAATACCTGTCTTATATTTCAGTAGGACATATTTTCTCAAACTTTGAAATTATTTTCATTAACAAATATGCACACATTCTAAATACAAAAATATTTGTCTAATTGAAATGAATGGAATTGCACAAGACACCAATAGCAATGAAAAGGAAACTGGGACTCAAATCAATGGAGTGGACCAGAAGAAAGCAAATAATGGCCAAACAGAAAAGAATCAAGAGGCAAGAATTCAAAGAAATGAGGAGAGTCTTAGGAGCCTCCAGGACATTTTTAAACGCTCCAACATCCGAATTATAGGGGTACCACAAGGGGGAAAGGCACAGCCACCAGTGGAAAACTTATTTGAACAAATAATAAAGGAGAATTTCCCCAATCTGGCAAAGGAAATAGACTTCCAGGAAATCCAGGAAGCTCAGAGAGTCCCAAAGAAGTTGGACCCAAGAAGGAACACACCAAGGCACATCATAATTATATTAGCCAAAATTAAAATGAAGGAGAGAATCCTAGAAGCAGCAAGAGCTAAGGGGACAGTCACCTACAAAGGAGTTCCCATCAGACTGTCAGCGGATTTCTCAAAAGAGACCTTACAGGCAAGAAGGGGCTGGAAAGAGGTATTCCAAGTCATGAAATCCAAAAACCTACAACCAAGATTGCTCTATCCAGCAAAACTTTCATTTAGAATGGAAGGACAGATAAAGTGCTTCTCAGATAAGATCAAATTCAAGGAGTTCATCATCACCAAGCCCTTATTATATGAAATGTTAAAGGGACTTACCTAAGAAAAAGAAGTTAAAGAAACATGAACAGTGAAAGGACAACAAACTCACAGTTATTAACAGCCACACCTAAAACAAAAGCAAACTAAAAGGACAGCTAGATCAGGAGTGGAAACATAGAAATGAAGATCTCAAGGAGGGTTAGCAACAGGGGAGTGGGAGGAGGAGAAGAGAGGACAAGGTACAGAAAATAAGTAGCATAGACAGTAGATAGAAAATAGAAGGGGGGGCAAGAATAGCATGGGAAATATAGAATCTAAAGGTCTTGAGACACATGGTCATAAACTAAAGGGGGGTTAATGGTGGGGATGGGGGGTAGGGTTGAGGGGAATGAAAGGGGGAATAGAACAACTGTAACAGCATAATCAATAAAAAAATTAAAAACAAAAAAATACAAAAATAATAAGGTATCAATTTAAATTACTTCTTAATTTCTTTATTATGTATAAATCTTCAGGTGTTTAAAATATATTTGTCCTCTACAAGAAATTATTTATAATTTCAGACAAGCTGAGAGCCATATTCCAAATTAATTGAGCTTCCTCTGTTACGTTGGTTATTCATGACAGAAGAGACGTTAAAATGATACTTTGGTTTTGTACACCTTTAAGACTAATCACCAGGACTCAAGAAATCGCGTTCCATATGTTTATAGTGACAGGCCAAGCTACAAATATATATACTCAGTCTCTTTGTAGGCTTGGAGAGTCCATTCTCTTCACATGGATAAAGTTTCATGATTGTAGTTCTTGTCTCCTTGTTTGAGATACCTTTACCAACTTATTTTTCTTAGAAGGACATCTGTGTCCATATTCCTACACATAACTACCCACTGACTAATCTTTTTGAAGCCTGATCAAGTTCTGCATTATTTTTTGAATTTTTCTCTAGCCATAGAGGAAACTTAATGCAAAATTTTGAAAAAATATTTTTCTTTAAGAAGATAATTTAGATGCATTTAATTAGATACTGAATACCCTTATGCCTTCCTCTGGCACTGCAACTCTAAAGTGATGCTAATAATATCAAGAATACTCTATGTGAGATAAGATACAAATGCACAATGTTTATGATAATAACTGCTAACATTGCATGAGAACTTACAACATAGGAATATAATTCAAAGTGATTTGTTAATATTCTTAGCACATAGGATGCACTGCTATTATCACTATTTTATGTATTGTGTGAAAAGATAAAAGCAGGGCACAGGCACACAACGGAGATCAACAGTACATGATATTCTGAACACAGGGCAAGTGTACAATTGAGGATATGGCAGGTCCGATGATATAAAGAGAGATCCCCTGCTGGAGTTACAAGGTCATAATAAGAACATCATGTCATTGTTCAGGCATATGGCAATAACACAAAGACCATGCTACTAGACACTGAGAACAAAGTAGGGGTCTGGTTGTTTGATCAAGGTTAATGTCCAGTTGTTAGAATTAAGGGACCAGATAAAAATAGAAATTCAATGGTTTTGAAAACTTTGAATCCACAAATAGTGATGAGAGTTCAACATTTGGAGGTTAAGTTGCCTTAAGTGAGAAAACGGAAGGGGTTTAAAGATAGTTAGCTATTATTTATTTCTTGAAATAAATTACTTTTATGAAAAAAGATAAATATAGGTAGATATGATATCATTTCCAATGAGTTAAATATAGATCCTGATATTTTGCTTGGCAATACAGAAGCATTAAATGATTGTAGTTAGTTAAAACTTAAATCTGCTCCTTAGTATAAGTTATAATCCTTATATCAATTAAGAAAAATACATTGTGTGTTATATATGCCTAAGTATAAGATAAAAATGCCAGAAATGAAAGACATGATTAAATAGAACAAATCGTTAAAACACCTTGTTGAGTAAAATGAAAACTAAAATAGGTAATATAATATGAACCTTATTTGTGGATTATTAATCAAAATTTTAAATTGTTATTAAGTATGGAATATAATGAAAAGATCTGAGTAAACTTGCACCTAAACCTTAGCTGAAATTAATTAATTTTAAATATCCTGTGGAGGATATTTTAGGTAGATTAACGTCTAAAGTTCCATAAGAGGTCATGCATTTATATGAAATGATTATTATGTAAATAGATGCTTTGTTAAATCATTCAATTTAAATTATTCTACATATTTAGTAATATTTACAAGTATAGAAGCATAGGCCAGTTAAGATAAAATATTTTTGTAGAACTAGCTATATTAAAATTATAGTAAAATACATATACATATGGAATATATTGACATTATAAAATATATATTTCTAACATGCATGCCATATATATTCTCTTAATATGAATTAAGAGAATTATCCTCTATATTTGATCACATCAGCTTTTCTTTTTAATATGTGATTTTTGAATGTGAAATAATACTTTAAATAACTACTATAAGACATTGGTTTTCATGTAATGGCAGTAAATTATGTTGGCACTTTATTATTTCATTTCAATACCTTAAAAGTATGATACATATAATAGGTCAATAAATATATTGCATAAATGAATAAACTAATGGATGGATGGATGGATGGATGGATGGATGGATGGATGGATGGATAAGTGAGGTATTCAGGATGCTTTATTTATCTACAATACACTTTCTTCCCCTCCCTAGTAATTGAATCTCCATCCATTATTTTAAGACACATCTGAATGGTGATTTTTCTATAAATTTTTTTCATCCTCTGTATACTGCTTCACCCTTTTTAAGCTCCATAGCACTTCGTAGCTTTCTGTCATCACTTACTCATCTCTGCTTCATATTTTTCAGTCTAATCTATCCTGACCACTCACCTCAAAAAAAAAAATCAGCTTACTCAGTCAGGTAAGTGTTCATTAGGAGTATTTTTTAAAAAAAATCTAGAAGTATCCATTTAACCCATTTATAAACTTCACCTAACACACTGCTTTCAGTCCATGCATCTCCTTTTTAACTCTATCTTCTTTATCTCTATTTCTGCTCCTGCTGCAGTATGAGCGCTACCATCTTTGTATTGATCATTGTAGAATCCTTCCCCTTGACTTGGATCTGTTGCCCTAAATTTACTTCATAGTGCAAACTTTGAGATGTATTTGTTTGCCCCAGGTCCTTCAGCAATGGTTCAAATGTACTTCTGAATATCCATCCACTGCATTTTGACTTTTCTCAATGCCTCAGATCCAATAAATGGACACTCCATCTGCTACCTTTTCCCATCTGTGTGTGCTTGTCTCAGAGCCTAAACTCTTTCTCCTCTCAGCTGTGCCACATAAACTGGTAACTCCAATTTAATATTTTTGTTTCCAACTCAGGAAAACAATGCATAATAAAATTACACTGGTAAATGAACCTATCCATTTTGAGAAATATCTTGCAACATGAAGTACTCTGTAAATATTTATTATTACTAATATTTTAAATGAATTTATATGCTCACTTTCATCTTAAACAAAACCTCTATTTATTGTCACATTCAAAAGTGTTGCATATAATTTCCAAAAGACTTTGAATATAGCAATTCATGTGCTTGGTAACTCTGTGTGTGTGTGTACTGCAACAATATTTTTTAAAAGATACATGTATATAATATATTAGCTGTTTACCTTTCCCCTTTAATTTTAAGTTAAGTCTAAGTAGGGCTCTCCCACATAACTTTACTGATATAAGTTGCTGGTGGCCACCCTCATGGTAAACCCATAGTCAAAATCTTATGTTGATTTCTTAATAAGCTATTTTTGAGTAAATTTAGGTTCATAACAATAGTGATTGGGAGGTTCAGAGATTTCCTAAATATGCTCTGCTGCCATGCATGCCTAGCCTCCCCCATTATCATCGTCATCACAAGTGGTAACTTGGCTGAAACTGATGAGCCCACATCGACACACCTCCACCACCCAAAGTGCTTCATTGTCAAACCTGATTCCTTCACTGTGTCTATCCCACTTCTGACTTTGAGGTATTGGACACCATTGATTTCTCTTTTCCCACACACCTCATGCATCCCAAATAAAGTTTGAAATTCTTCTCTTGGCTTTCTTCTATATCCTCTTAACTCTTAGGATAATAAGAGTTCCTATTAACTCTTTTTGTCTCCAAATCAACAAATTTCACAGCTCATTTAATGCTCTGCCTCAAATACATTATAGAGACCATCTGATACATATTTTTCCTTGTTCTTTTCTTAGGTCATGTGACATACACTTTTGTGGATAAAACTAATACCCATAGGCCTAAACAATTAAACTTCAATTTCTATTTCTCATTTCATTGAGATAGTGCACATGCAATCTTCCAAATTCAAATTCATCTAACTCTTCTTAGCTGAATGAAGATCAGATTAAACGTTGAAAGTGCCATGCTTAAATTTTCTATGGCTCCACTTTTATCTATTACTTTTCTTTTGGAATCATTAAATAAAGACTTCTAAAAAACAGCTATATTCAATAAAATTTTATTAGAATATCTAATTGAATATCATATATGGTTTAAGTATTAATTAATTGCAACCATGACTAAGAAGGTGATAAGAAATTCGCAGACACCAAAGACTCCATTTCAACCCCAATTAGTTTCCCACACCACAGCGCACCATGAGCCACCAGGGAGTACGCTTCCTGAAGTGGAACGTGCCTAATTATTTCTGCTTTATCTTTGGTAGCCATTGAATTTTGTCACGATAAAGTCTAAGAATTCTATACAATCTAAGCATGTTAGAATAATCTGGCCTAAAATAAAGTTAATAGAAACTTTTAATGATTTCGAACAGGAAAATTGAGAAATGGCGCCAGAATGATATCCAAGTCGATATCAGGTTAGCATTTTCAAGGTGTTTCCCTGATAATATATTTAAGATGTAAACTGTTAATGAAATCAAAACTGATTTTCATGAAATCTGAAAATCAGTGAAAGCATTCTCTTGTATTCTGCTTGATGAGAAGAAATCTACCAGATTTTAAATTACTGTTTCTACATGTAATATCTGAAAAAATTCTATCCTTAGTATGGGTTACTGTTCACTAGGGTAATACACAAAACATATTAATGGGTCAATTTGTAATTTTTGAGTGTGGACAAGAGGACAAAAAAAAAGCCCTAAGTACCTATTGTGACGCACTCTGACCTTTTCTGCCATTCCTTATTGTACCTGATATTTTCTGTCACATAAGCAAATGTGATTACATTAAAAAATTAGCTGGACTCATGCTAAAAATCAGTCACACCCCAAGGGAAAGTAAAAAGATTTTTGGAAGTAGAGGTAATTTCTTCACATTACTGACATGGTAAGCAAAAAGTAACATTTGGGGCTATTTTGTTTAATAATTTCAATAAGCTTTGGCCTCCTTGCACTTCTTTAAGACATTTTTTATACTAACAGCACTGAGGAAAAAAGCCATTTTGGTTCATTCAAAAGTAAATGAAAAAGGTTGCTTTACATTTTTGAGTATTAAATACGTGCTTGAAAATATTCATGTAAAAGAATCATATTATCAATAATTGACTGACAACTACCTCCAGGCTGAGACATAACTTCCTTCAAAAAGGCATGTAATTATTTATTCACTTAACAGGTTCTGTTTTTAACTAGGGTAGCTCATTGATTTTGCTTCTAGGTAAATAAGCAGAAAGAAACTCAGCTTTAATCATTTCTCTAACTGATTGATCCATTCTTGCCATTCAGACAAAAGACTGACTCGATAAGCTGACTTTGTTTTAATTCAGAGGTCAAGGCTTACATTCTTGTGTCTCTGGATAGCAATTTCAGAGCTATGAAGTCATCAGTAGAAATAACTCTGCCTCCTTATGGTATGCACTTAACCTTTTTTAATGGAAAAACTATTCTCAATACTACAATAAGAATTTAATTTTGAAATGACAGGTATATTTTAGGTGTAGGGAATCAGGAGAGGGTGCTACTACCAAATCATCATCATCATCATCTTTATCATGGCCCTAGCTGCTGTGGCTCAGTGCATTGAGCACCAGCCTGTGAACCAAAGGGTTGCGAGTTCGATTCCCAGTCAGGACACATTCCTGAACTGTGGGCGAGGTCCCCAGTAGGAAACCACACATTGATGTTTCTTTCCCTTTCTCCCTCTCCCCCCTCTCCTCTGTCTACAAATAAATAAATAAAATCTTTAAAAACGGATTGTCCAAGTTCACAGTGTAGCATATTTGAAATGAAATATTCAAAAACAACAACAAAATAATAATATAGTAAAACTATCACCAATAGGTATTGAAGATTTACTATGTGCTATATACTACTCAAGTTTAAATAGATTTGTTTTCATGGCAATCTCATAAAGCATTATTATTCTTACCTTAAAAAAATAATAAAAAATAAAAGTAACAACCTGAGGCAGAGAAAGGCCTTACATCTTTCCCAGAGTTGCTCCATGAATAAGTGAAAAGTCTGGGGTTGGCACCCAGGTAGGCCAGATCTTGCAATAATGAGCAGTCATCTGTAGTTTCAAATGTCTGTGAGACATGCCAGGGCTCTCTGTGTGTGCCAGTGTGGAAACTAGAGCCAGTGTGGAACCTAGAACCAGTGCCTGAGACTCGTCTGCTTCCGTCCTGTGCTTGGTTACTGGGTTCAGTCATTGACTTTGGTGCCTCCCTTTAGATCCAGTAGAGAACCATTCTGACTCTTTAAATCAAAGGTCATTTGCATTAACTTAAGTTTTTTTTAACTTTCTCTAATAAAGAAATTTATATTTTATCAAGGGTTACTCGATTAACTATAACCTTGGATGATGTCCATATTACAATACACAACTTCATAAATTATCTTAGGAAAATTAATGATGCATACATTTAACTATCAATTCAACAATATTTTTTCCTCCTTCTCATAAAGACTCAGGAGCTGTAAAGAAATTGGAAGCATATTTTAATTTCTAGTAAGTACAGGATATATTGAGAGCTTTATTTTTATTGGATATAAAATTAAGACTACATCTTCACATTCAAATTTGAATGGTTGTTTCTAGTTTAGAAATAGAAAATTTAATTATATTTATATTTATAATATTAATTATATTGATACTTTAAATTACACTGTGTTGTTAGTTTTAGTGTGTTAGGACTGAATAAATTATAAAACACTATATAGAAAAGTATATAAACTTTAATACATTACACAATATTGACACAAATATTATGCATTTATTAATCAAATAAAACATCCTGAAAAATTTAATTCTTATTACTGCGTTTCATTTTAAAGCTGTACTTAACACTATGCTTCATACTTTGTCTTCATTCAAACCTTGTAGAAAATTGGATATAATTAAGATAATAAATTAATCGTTGCATTGGAGCACCAATGAGAGACATTTGAAATATTTCTTGAATCTTCATAAATTACCATTGTGACTGACATTATCAACCTCATTTAATAGAATAAGAAGACCTCAGAGATATTCAGGAATTGTTTCAAATCTTAGAGACAAAAAATAGGCCAAAAAAGATTGAACGCTGAGCTGTATCACTACACAGCACATGTTCTTTCTACAATATCATACCATGTTAATATTTATGTCTAAGTTTCACAAATTAAACATAATGCCTGGATATTTTCTGATATTCACATTATATTTGTTGGTGTAAATATTTGAACAATAGAAATATCTAGTCTTTTGCTCCAATTTTTTAAAAAGACTTTGATTTACTTTTAATTTAGGCACACATTTGTTTTCAGTCAAATTCTGAAACAATTTGAACTGGGAAAAATAAGATAAAAATCAGACACTGACAAAGTGTTTAAAAAGGAAGAACCTATCCAATTGTTAGTTAACAGAAAATATATATATTAATATGAAATTTATTTTTCCTAGTAGAGAATATAATTCCTTTTCTGAGAAGTATAAATTAGCTAAAGCATTTCACTTACACTTATCAAGTTAAAGCTTATTACACATGGATAACATGTATGTTGCGTAGCTTGCTATTTGTTTCTATCTGCATTACTGAATAAAATCACAGAACTTAGAGAATCTAAAACAAGGGCAGCACATTAAATAAAGCTTACACTATACTCTTAGATGGCGTACCACAAATTTAATAGGTCATAATTTGACAACATGAAAAAATATTTTAAGAAGATTAGTTCTTATGACCTTGGACATATTTTTTACTTTTGTTTCTGCTGCTTAATTCCTTCAGTATCTTTGATAACCAGAATCTAATTTTTAGAAGTTTATTGTCAACTGAAGGAATACATCCATGAAACAGAAAATTGCTTAAAGAATTTTTAAAAATTACTTTATTGTTGTTCGATCAGTGTTGTCTGCATTTTTCTCCCCAACACTCCCCGCAAACTCAGCCAAACCCACCTCCCTCCCTTGCTGCCACCCTCTCTCCCTTGGTTTTGTTTATGTGTCCTATATAGTGGTCCCTGAAAATCCCTCCCCCTATTATTCCCTCCCCCCTCCCCTCTGGCTATTGTTAGATTGTTCTTAATTTCAATGTATCTGGTTATATTTTATTTGTTTTTTCTTTTGTTGATTTCGTTCCAGTTAAAGGTGTGATCATATGGTATTTGTCCCTCACCACCTGGCTTATTTCACTTAGCATAATGCTCTCTAGTGCTATCCATGCTGTTGCAAAAGGTAGGAGCTCCTTCTTTCTCTCTGCTACATAGAATTCCATTGTGTAAATGTGCCATAGTTTCTTTATCCTACTCATTTAGCAATATTCATAGCAGCACAATTTACAATAGCCAAGTGCTGGAAGCAACCTAAGTGCTTAAAGTATTTTTAAAAAGCCTTTAAAGTGCACAGATAAAGCTAATTTTGGTTGTCTCTTTCCTCTCCAAATTTCTAAAAAATCAGTTTTTTTAATACATAAAGAAATAAAAACTATTTTTTCTTCATACTTTTTCAGGAAAGGAGAGAATTTGTCAATCTACAGACTTAAAGACCTTAAATGATCATCAAAATCTTGACAACTACTGCATAAAGGATCCTCTCCCCGCCTAGAAAAACATGAAGCAGTGGCTGCTCTGAATCCCAGAGTGTCAACAGATGCTTGTGGGAAAATTCTATTAAATACTTGGCCCAATGGAAGGCCAGACCACAGATAAGTTGGTAGCATCTCAATATGATTTTTATTTGCTTCTTTAACAATTATTTAGTCATTCTGGGAAATTCTCTCCTCTGCTTGTTTTTCCAGCCATATCATACTGTCACATTTTCTATGGATGTCATAGAAAATTAAACTGAAATTAATGACTGTATAAATTTTTCCTCTATCCTTTAGGCTATCATTGATACATTTACAACAAAGTTTTAAAATGCATAGGTAATAGCTTTTATTGCTATCACATTGATTTTAGTTTGACTCTGTTCCTTTATAAAAGTTAGCGTTAAATCATAAATTTTAGCGCAAGTCTAGTTTTCAATTTTTCTAATACTTTAGGTCATTAATTAAATTATAAATGTTTTTCTTCTGAAAGAGTTGTTTTACCAGATTACCAACTTATACATTAATTTAGATTGTTTCATTTTGATACATATATGTTCCATAGAACTATTTGAGTGATGAAATAAGAACATTCCCAAGTGGAAATAACAGACTCTAGGTTAAAGAAACTTTGTACACAGCCTGCAAGTGTAAAAACAAAATGACACAGAGTTCTGGGTCGACCAAAAAGATTCAAAGTTCTCTGATTCTTCTTATGAAGGCTATAACATCATTGGCAAAGTCTCTAAATAGTGCCAGTTTGGGTTCCTGATAGTTAAACTCAAACAGTCCTACTGAGATATATAATAGTCTCTTTTTAAAATCCCCAAACTAATTACCTTATGAAATATAGACTAAACATATGTGTGCACAAGAAGCCTATACATACAAATATATACAATTAAAATAACAACCATAAAAACACACTTTATTTAGATACAAAATAGATTTAGTAATTACTGCTATATAATAACCCTCGGTTAATGTTTATCCATCTCTTTCTGTACTACAGGTTATGTTGTAATACATGAGCACCCACAACCACTGACTGAAAAACTACAGGCTTTGTGACTATGTGGTTGTGAGGCCCACAGACATCCCCTTGTGGAGGTTAACTAGGCAACTGAATGTCAAACTTAACCAATTATCAGCCCTAAAAAACAGTAAATGACCTAGAAGCACAAAGTCTTTTCATCACCAGTGACACAATGATTTGAATTGTTCCAAGGTACTCCTTTAAAAAAAAACATGTATTATTTTTTAAAGAAGTTGCCAGTATAAATTCCCCTGGTGCTTCCTTTGGAAACAGACCAGGAAACAACTTTAAGTGCTGAGACACTGGAAGGTATTGACAGGGTCACTTCAAAGAAGCTCAGGGGATTAAAAAGAATAATACGGTACTTTTTTCTCTCCTCTGGGTTCTGAAAACGTGTTAAAAATAAAATGCGCTGGCCTATTTTATAATGCCTATTTTGTAGACAGAACACAACACAAACAAAAGAGAATCTTAAAAAGTTCACATAACTCACTTTATGATGTAGAGTAGGTTGAAACATTATTTTCCAGAACTTTTCTAAGACTAAGTAGGAAAACCAGCTTACGAGGAAATTTTTTCCAAGCACAACTTGCATACACATCCAACCGTTATTCAATGAGTACTTCATAAATCACAGGCATCGTTTAGATTCTGAAAATAAAACAATACAAACATGTTTCTTACTCTTATGGAACTTAAACACTAGTCGAGAGACATCATGGAAATGTCGTGCTTCACGTATAATTAAACACTGTGGAAAGCAGGACTGAGGGAGCACTGGAGGGAAAGAGTATTGAGTGGGGTATTGGTTAAATGAGGTGAGTTGGAAGTTCTCTTTGAGAACTAAAAGTTAGGTTGAGGCTTTACAAACTAAAAGGATGAGCCTGAGGAAACGTGAGTGAGTGTTTGTGTGTGGGACCAGGTGCTGTATCCCCAGGCACAGAGGACAGGTTCCTGGAGCCGAACATAGGAAACTGTTAACATGTTCAAGCAACTGAACATAGGCCAACATGTGAGCAAAGTTAAACAAATGGGTGGAGGAAATGCCACTATTTTTATTGAAGTAGCCGATTACGCTTAAAAAATTTAGATAATAAAATAGTTTTAAAACAAACCCATAGATTTACCATTTTTAGTACTTTTTTCCTCAGTGTGTGTAGATCCAGGTTTCCATTTGGAATCGCTTTCCGTAATCATGAAGCGTTTCCTTTCAGAGTAGCACAAAGCTGGAGGAAGAAAGGTGGAAATAAGTACTATCAGTTTTTACCTGAAGTGGAATAACAATACTTAGAGGAAGATGGTGATAAGATGTATACTAATGGGCATGAGGCAATAATAAGTTTATAACACAAATACTAATAATCAAATGGTTAATAATCAAACAAAACAATACAGTGGATTCATAAAAATTAGATAATTAGAAAGAAGATATAATAAGAGGGAGATATAATAGGCAATTGAAACAAACAAATAATGTAGGATATTAGTCTTTGTGATAGTTTGGATTTTATTCTAAGTGACATAGGAATGTTCTGAACAGTTTCAACACAGAGGTAATAAATATGATATACTCTACCACAAGTAGGACAGAAATCAAAGAAGGGAGGGAGGGAGGGAGGAGAGAAAATGCATTTGGTGGCTGCCCAAAAGCATATGAAGTCTCAGTAGCTGCTGAAAAATGGTTTGGACATTAAGAGGAGGCACTTTGAACTGGGAGACAGGTTGAAATAAGTAGGCCAGGGTAAAGTGGCCCAATAACTCAGGTAACATAATCAACTTAGCAGGTCCTTGCCATGTCAGCACATTTTCTACCCAAATTAAAAAATACTTTGATTCAGGGTATTCTCAACCCAGTAGTGCTACTCCAAGCTGTCTGCAGACTGTCTATTACAAATGGGAGCTACAAACAGTATTTCCCACACAAAATGCAGTGAAAATTTCCTCCATGTCTGTTAGGTACCTGGAGCTGCAGGCCTTCCCTCCTCCCACCTCTCCACCCGCCTAAAAGGAATCAACGGCTTTAGTGCGTGTGCGCATGTGTGTGTATACATATACTCTAATTTTAATTTTAACTAATGGGAAATAAAGTTACTGATCAACATTAATACACCATTGTCCTCAAGTGACTTTCAACAGCTATTCCATTACAAATTTTAAAGGAATTACTTCAAGTTATTCTTTTCAGGCTATTGTGAAGAAATGAAGACTGGAATTAGTATTCTGCCTTAAACAGAGTTCAAATAGACAAAATGTGTTAAAAAAATAGAGCCAGACTTTGACATCAGGCATCACAAGATACTGCCTGTGAAAGAATAAAAACAAATGAGGTGTGGCCTACAATTTCTTATTTCCTGCCTGGAGAGAGTTTCCAGGCTATAGACCTGGAAGGTGTCATCCAAACAGAACGCAGAAATCTCCTTGAACTGAAGAGGTGTTCAGGGGACCAGTCATTCAGAGCACACAGGACAGATCCCTGTGAACTGTGAGAAGAGGCAGCATGAAGAGGGGCAAGTGCCACAGAAAGCCAGCTAAGGAGGTTTATAGAGCATTTCTTTCTAGACTCCAAGAATATGCTCAACATGCTCTAGGCTAGGAAGGAAATCTTAAAACGATATACCAGAAAGGAGAAAGAATAATCATCAGAACTCATGGGCTGAAAACAAGCTCTGTTCCCACTAGCAAGGGAGTTGAAACACTTGTATCACACGCATGGAACATCATTAGCAGACATAAAATTAACCCCAGACTACGGCTTGCTTTTTCCCTGGCTTTTGTGGGAACTAAAAATATTAATATTTTTCCTCTCACCTTCTAAGTTATTTAAGTCTGGGCTAATAATCATACGAACAGAGAAAGGTTAACAGGAGAAAATAAAAATTTAATACATACGTGTGGAAAATTCACAATCATGATTCCACAGACACTGAGGCAACATGGGGTATATGAGACATTTTGGACAAAGGAGAAAGGTGGGGAATGCAGTATTCAACTCCAGAAGTGAGAATGGGTGATTCGCAGGTAGTTGAGGGAGAGCTGAACAGCATGGCTGGAAAATCCTCACTGGGCAACTCAGAGACAGTGAGACGCAGGCATATTACTGAACTGGCCCCTGCCCGAAGCCCTCTCGTGACCATTCTTAATTCAAATGAGGCTAAAGTGGCATCCTCAGAAATCCTTCCTGAAGCAGGATTCTCTTTCTGAATCTCTTGGGCAGGAAAGTGGGGATAGTCAACAGCTCTTTCTGAGTCTCTTGTTTCTTAATAAACAGCTTATACTTAATACCCTCAAAAGCAGTTTCAGGATGGCAAAACTCTGGTCTCTTCGCTATCTGATAATTAAAAGTACTTTTTGAAAGGAGTAACTAACCCTGTTTCTGAGTGAATGATTTGGGTCCCCAAACAAAAGTCAAGTACACTTAAAAGAACACAAAGGTATCCAACATCTAAAATCTTGAACTTGAAAGCGTATTTAAAATTTTAATGTCAACTTGTTATTTAAAATATGATGACCATTTTCCTCAGCTATTTTTCTCCATATATTACATGTTCCTCTACTATGACATACTGTTAAGCATTCTCTTCATGTTTCCTTAATTCATCAGTAAGCCTTGCATTCTGTCTCAATTCAGCATGTGTTCTATGCCCATCTAATATGAAGCTTCTTTATTGTCTTTGTTTTGTTTAGAACTTTCTAACAGTCACTGAATTTTTTTCCTAAATTTTTCTAGCTATTGATTCTGCTGCCAGGGTAATAGACTAACATCCTACCAAACCAAAACCTCCCATAGACAACTGATATAAACTTAACAAATCACACACACAAAACTGTATGGAAGCATTGGAGACTCAACAAAAAGTGATACATTTGGCAGAAATGAGATGGTTAAATCTCTAATAAAAAAATCACCATTATATAAATATGGGAAAGTAAGTGGGGATCCTGCAAATCTGAGATTGAAAGATATGAAACCCAATTTCTTTCTATACACTCGGCCCAAATCTGGCTCTCTGTAGGCCATGCCTGTGCAGGAAAGATACCAGCTAGTTTCAAAACTGAACTGAAGTTAGAGATGTCACTCAAAAAAAGAGAGTAAGCCATGTAAGCCTAATCACTTTTAAGCTTGTAAACAAAATGATTGACACTTCCAAGGAATACAATAGAATCTGCTATGCAGCATTCAAAACTTTTAAGATATTAGGCAAGCATTGGATGGGTAGCTTAGTTGGTTAGACCATAGTTCTGATGTGCTAAGGTTTCAGGTACAGTCCCCGGTCAGGGCACATACAAGAAGCAACCAATGAATGCAACAAGGTGATGTTGCTCTCTCTCTCTCTTAATTTAATAAACAAATACACACATATATTAAACAATTATTCAGCACATTATGAATCAGGAAAATATGTAAACTATTTTCAAGAAAAGCAAATCAATGGGGAGAATTCTCAAGATGACCTACATGTTGATATTGGTTGAAAAATATTACAAAACAGCTATTGCAACTATGCTCAATGAGGTAAAGGAAAAAATAGACATAAATTCAGCAGAGATATAAAAACTTAAAACACGCAAATGCAAAAATCTGGAACCAATATATGGGATAGCTGAAATTTTCTTGTTGTAGATTAACAAAAAAACCGAGAAAGCAAATATTGAATTAGCCTATTTTATGTGTATAGGCTACTTATACCATATTAAGGAAAAATAAATGCAAAGATATTTTAAATACTTTAATGAGAAAAAACAACAGATAATGAGTTCTAGAAGTTCCTTAGCAAGCTAGAAGAATTTTCACTACAAATAGTTCACTTTTTAAAATAGCTCTTTCATTTGGTAGCAATAAACACTCATCTTTTTACATTGTGGTGCTTGTTAAATGTCAAATAATGTCTTGTTTAGGTATAAAAGGATAAAATGCTTTCAGTCTGCCCAGAAGTGATTCATGTAGTAATATTTATATGGTAATTAGGCAATAAATGATGAATAAAAGAATGAGGGAGTAAATGAATAATTCTGCCTGTTGCTAAGAGGAATATAAAATGTAGAAATATGATCTGTCACTTAACCCTGTATTCTAGAATATTGAAAAAATGAATCACATATTAAACTTTAAAAAAGAAATATATAAGCCTAAAACAGAACAAAGTTGAACTGATTATTCTGTTACTCTACTGGGAAATAGAAAATATGTGAATTAAACACTTAGTTAAATATGCTATAAAAAGGTAAAACATTTATAGAGGTATTATTATAAAACTACAATATCAAATACACTAATAAATACCATTTTATACAGTCAAAATAAGGTACTTTAAAGTGCCAAATAAATCCCTTAAAATTACTCTTTATCTACCCTGTACAAAAATTTGTGCACATAAATATAGAGTGATATTCAATTAAATCTTAAATTAATAAAATTTCCATTTGCAAAAATTTATATACAAGGACATTAGTAATAGTAACCTCTGGAGTGACAGTGTCAAAAGGGGTAGAGGGTTCTTTGAGGTGTTGCAAGAAAAAATTCAGAGACACACACCTCGAAGTTCAAATGGCATTAGCAAGATTTCTTGAAGTATAAGTACCATGTTACAGGAAAGCGAGTGAACAGGCTCCTAAAGTAACTGCCTCTTATAGCGAAAGTTCCCTCTCAGAGAGGGAAAGGTAGTGGGCAGGCTCAAAGTGCAACTGCATGAATTTGTCACTGTTATGCTCCTTTCATTCTCTTGGGCTGGGGAAAGAGTGAGTTTGTTTACAGCTATCCGAGAGAGCAGGCTTATTTTTAAACTCTCCAGTTCTGTCTTTTGATTTATTTTGGGTGGTGTCCTGCCACTTCAACTTCCACTCCCATTTCTCTGGGTTTGCTCACAATGAGGTCAAAACCACAGTGCTCATTTATTATAACCAGAATATAATTTAGGAGAGGTCACTTCTAGGTGACTTGGGTATGTGCATGCACTAATTATATGAATTTGATATAAATTTTCTCTGCATCTTTCCCCTCCCACCCACTTTTTCCAAGACCTGTTGAGCTGGTGCTGGTGGAACTATATCTGTTACTCCCCCAGGTAACTACTAGGCTGTTTACCTCCTTAGACGTTTTGCTCCTTTTGCCCCCTCTGTCTTTGTTAATATCTTACTAGCTGCTTATTCTAACAACACTAGTGAAAATGATTGAAAGTACTTTTTTAAATCATAGGAAAATATAATGAAAATTCAGTAAAATATGTGTTCATTTCTTTCAAAATTTTATACCTTATGTTAGCCTGGGAGGCATTATTTTCTAAAAAGCTCAATCATTTGCTGTAAATTGCCTAACATACAAACCCAACTAATTTTTGGCTTTGGTTAGTTAAACTGCGGTAGCTAATGAAATGCTAATCCCGAAGTTTTCATTGGGCCAATTTCCATTTCACTCCCTGATTTGAAAAATTGGCATAGTAATGTGCACCACAGGGAAAAATTACATAATGAACATTTTTAATATGGTCATTTTAACTGTTCAAGTTTAGATAAAATTGCTTTATGCACACTTTTACAAATTATGGACATGTTTAATTATTTGCCAGTAAGTTATGTAGCAACTATTGAGTGTTGGGTATTAGTCTGGGGCTAGATGGCAAAAATAGTCTTTGACCTCAATTACTATACATTGTAATCATAAAAGAAAAATAAAAAACAAACAAGCTCTCTCAACCTCTATCTAGCTATTATCTGTCTTTCTATCTATCTATCTAACCCGTCATTTATCTATTTAACATTTATCTATCACCTATCTATCCCATCACTTGGCAATACATATTTTAAATAAATATAAAGCTTAGAATAAATAATTTATTTCTTGGGGTGTGTATGGGCACAAACTTGTATACATTTTTAGTCATTATTCTTTTTTCTTTTTCTTAGTCAACACCTTACCTGATGTAGGTGGTCCCCTCTACTTTTGGGCTTGGATGAAATACCCCACCATAAGGTAAAGGGTTAGAATTTCTGGAACCACTAGGGGGTTAGATGATGATACTCAAATCCATGAATGAGACAGCTCTCTATAGGGTGAGAAGTCACCAGCTTTGAAGATTATCCTTCCTTTCTCTCTCTTAAAATGACTTTCCTTTTTGAAGTCATTCATGAAAAAGCTCTTGCCCTGTGAATACAGTTCAAAGCAACTTGTTGACCATGAGCTGCCTGTAGTGAATATAGTAAAGAATCTAATTTCACTGGTTTTCCTTTCTGGCATCCTTCATTTTCCACTATTTCTCACTCAAACCCCCCAAGGCTTAGAGCTCCCAAGGAATGTGTCGGCACTTTAATCATTGCTGTAGGCTCTGCTTTGCCGGTATTCCTACATCAAATATGAATAAGGAGTAGTACCATCTAGTAAATTGTTAGAAATGCAGAATTTTTGGTCCCATAACTTGCCTACTAAAATAGAGTCTACATTTATGCATAATTCCCAGCTATATGGATGCACGTGTTTGAGAGGCATGACACTGGCTAATCCTCAAATTCATATAGAACTGTAAAAGGCTCCAAATAGGCAAAACAATCTTGAAAAAAGCACACGAACACAACTGTGACCATGAACATGTAGCACATGTTTAATATGCTTTAATTTGTACAGGACTAATAACACTAGACTTGGCCAGATATAAAATTAAGAAGAATCCTAATATGAATTTAGTTAGATATAAGAAAAATACATTTAACTCATATAAGAACTAGTTAGTATAAAATACACAAACATAAGAAAACTCATAAGGGAAGTTATATACTGTTTATTTTATTATTATTATTATTATTAATATATTTTATTAATTATGCCATTACAGTTGTTCTATTTCCCCCCTTCATTCCCCTCCACCATTCCCCCCCTTTACTTTATGACCACGTGTCTCAAGTTCTTTAGATTCTGTATTTCCCCTACTATTCTTGCCCTCCCCCTATCTATTTTCTACCTACCGTCTATGCTACTTGTTTTCTGTACCTTCTCCCCCCTTCTCCTTCTCCCACTCCCCTGTTGCCAACCCTCCATGTGATCTTCATTTCTATGGTTTTGCTCCTGACCTAGCGGTCCTCTTAGTTTGCTTTTGTTTTAGATATGGTTCTTAATAACTGTGAGTTTGCTGTCCTTTCACTGTCCATCTTTTTTATCTTCTTTTTCTTAGATAAGTCCCTTTAACATTTCATATAATAAGGGCTTGGTGATGATGAACTTCTTGAACTTCATCTTATCTGAGAAGCACTTTATCTGCCCTTCCATTCTAAATGAAAGCTTTGCTGGATAGGTCAATCTTGGATGTAGGTCTTTGGATTTCATGACTTGGAATACTTCTTTCCAGCCCCTTCTTGCCTATAAGGTCTCTTTTGAGAAATCCACTGACAGTCTGATGAGAACTCCTTTGTAGGTGACTGTCCCCTTATCTCTTGCTGCTTCTAGGATTCTCTCCTTCATTTTAATTTTGGCTAATATAATTATGATGTGCCTTGGTGTGTTCTTTCTTGGGTCCAACTTCTTTGGGACCCTCTGAACTTCCTGGATTTCCTGGAAGTCTATTTCCTTTGTATATACTGTTTCTTAACAAGCTCCCTTTAGGACTGAGGAATTCCAGTTCCCATATGAACAAGAAAGGTCCCGACCACAAATTGTCTATCCACAAGAATTTGGCTGATGCTGACCAGTTCTGAACGCTGACATTAAAGACCTATGTTGAGACCAGCAAGAAGATGGCCTGCACATCCACAGTTTCTCCGTATATCCACAATGTCTCTTTCCACCTTCCTTCTACCCTGTAAGAATTGCTGGTTTGACCTATAGGTAAACATGGGTTATTTTTTATGGGAGTCTGTCATCTTCTCAAGTCACCAGAACTTAAATGAACCACTTTCCTTCTCACCAGCACCTGTATCACAATTTTGGCTTTTGTTGCAGCAGGCAGTCCGACTGGTGTTTGATTTCACATCTATTGAGCTAATAAACGAGTTGAGCAAAGTAATAATGCACAAACTCAACTCAGAAAAATCAGTTTGGTTTTTACACGCCAACAATTAGCAACTCAACAAGTACATTTATAATAGCAAAAGAAAAAACCTAAGAATACATTTAGCCAAGAAGGTTAAAGATTTGTATACTGAAAACTACAAAAATTGCTGATAAAGTTAAAGAAAACCTATTTTCAGAAATTGGAAGTATTAATATCATTAAGGTGGCAATACTGTGACATAAAATTTGTAATACAGAAGCTAAACCACTTATGCGCGGACAATTGATGTTCAACAAGTGTGCCAGAATCACTTAATTGGTAAAAGAAATGTCTCTAACAAGTGGTGCTGGGACAACTGAATATACACATGCAAAAGAATTGAATTGAGCTGATATTTTACACTACATGTATATATGCATATTTTAGAAGATATATAGAGCTAAAGAAAATCTTCTGTAATAGAAGAGATAATGGATGGAGATATTAATCTCTATTTATAGGATGAGTAAGAATCAGGACAACTAAGTAAGAATAATGGAAAAACTTTCCATCACTAAAATTAAAAGGATGTTTTGTATTACTCTTCTGATTTGTTAGCAGTAAATATGTTTTAAGGTATAATTATTTTTTTAATGTAGAACGGATCATATTTAAATGTCAAATTCACCAAAAGGCAAATATACTATATTCTTGTTTTGGAGACAATAAACAAACACTAATTTCACATATATTTCCCTGAACATTTCAAGAATCCCCAAATTTGAAAAGTGTTATTATGAATCAATAGTGCTTGTTGATAAGATTCTACTGGTGCAATATGTGATTAAAATAGTTAGTGATTTAATGAGTAGTGTAGTACTTAGCAGCTAGACCGTTCATCTAGTAAAAGCCTGAGATTTTTTTTTAATTTGACTAGACTGTATTATCTTTGCAGACTTTGAATACTTATGAAATAGTTCTGTTTCTCTCTTTTCAACTTAATGTACATTTGCATATAAGCACAGTAGTCTCTTTTTTTCCTTATTACATGTCATTCACTGCCATCACTGACTTTAGAATCAAATAACCAAATTTATTTTGTTATTCTAAGTCGATAGCATGTAACATATTTATTAACATTCAATAGTCACTCAGAGACTGAAAAGTATAAAATGTTCTTATTACATTACCTTCAATTTTACATGTGAACCCAAATAAAGTCACTGAGTAAATCCATGTCCTGAGCAAATTCTCATCTTTATTACAAACTCACAGTTCTGATTCTTATAATAAATTATTATTATTACTATTAAGTTGGAGGAATGTGTTTGTCTCTTTCAATTTAATTTTTTTCAGTTACCATCAAAGAGGGAAGAGAAGCATATTAAAGAGAAAGCCATTTTGGCAGAAATTTTACTCTTGAATATTAGATAAATGGGAGAAAGAATTTTAATTAAACCCTATCCAGCATCATCAGATTAGCAGTGTTTAAAGCCTGTTTATTTGTTGAAAGGTCTGTCCTAGCTTTTCCAGATTAATCTCAATCATTTTCATTAGTCAAATCTTTAATCTGTTCTTCATTACAAATGGTGGAGGAGAGATTCACATCTATTGGATCTAACATATAATCTTGGGTATATGCTGTTCGGTGAATTCTTTAGGCACAAACATATTAGAACATTTAAAGACCCAGAGTATTAGAACAATAATATATCTGTCCTGAATTAAATTTAATGACATTCTGTGTAATGCTATAGTATCCAGAGGGACATTGGATGTCCATTTGTATAAGTGCATGTAACTGTTTCTGAGTTACTTTCTGGCACTGTGCTTTGCACAGTCTATGAACTGATACATGTTTAATAAATGATATGTGAAGAATTACCTGTCTCAAATTAACTAACTTGGGAAATATTTGGGATATTTTTGTTATTTTTACTTATAACAAATGTTATTTAGCACTTTCATTTAATTTCTTCCTGGAAAAGATTATCTCACCTAGTGTCCATAAATGTTTTTTATTTCAAATCCTGAATTACAATTAACTGTAGAATACACATTACGTTGGTCCCTCTTATAGTAAGTATTTCTTACCTGGTAAGTTTTCTAAATGCTTGTTCAGCCGACTGAAAACAATTATTGCATAAGCTTTCATGGCTGAAGCAGACACATTTTTCCCCAGAAGAATTAAGTGTTAAAATTTCTGATTAAATATGAAATCCAGGATCTTTGGATTGGGTCCAAAGATCCAATTGTCTTTGGGTCCTTTCATTGTGTGTTTTTTGTTTTGCACAATTTAGAGAAACCACTTACTTCCTCTAAGTTTGTGGTTCATCATTTATAATTGAATACAAAAGACCTACTTTGCTTAAGGGAAAGTTACTGTGGAAGAAAATGGCTTAAAAGTCTTAAAAATAATGCCTTATAATAAATACCCTTATGAGAAATTTCATAATTCTATTAATATATTTTGAAAAGCATGTATTTTAACTAATGTCTGTCCAGAAAAATATTATTATTTTAGTTTTTCTAAGTTGGTTGGTACATATAAAGTGATGATACCATAGAAAAAATATATTAATTATTATTTATGTCAGTTAATTTGGCTGGGCTCATAAGTAAGGGATATGTGAAAACACGAATACCTGCATGATACTAAAAGACATTATTTGTTAAGTTTATCTGCTTTTTAAATGAAAGGCTATCAGAGAGCTTTAAAAAATATAATTCTGTTTTTCGTCCTATCCCACTATCCTTTTATCAAATGTGTTCCTCTCTTTGTTGTTTCACATGCCACCTCTGCAACTCGTGGGGATAATAATTCTACTTCATGAAATTGTTTTGCGTGATATATAAGTTAGTATCTAAAAAATTAGAAAAGTACCTCATAAGAATGAGATCTTAATAATTTTCAGATAAATATTTGAAAAGCAAATATTATGTATTGCATTTTATACATTTTAGAACATTAATACTAATTATTTCTCAGAGATATATGAGAAATCTTCAAAAATGTACATGTGTTTTACTTTAACAACATTTTTTTCTATTTTCTTAGACACTCATCACATTTTTATGTACCTTACTATGCATGTTACTCATTTGCTAATAACAAATTATTGTGTGTCCTAAACAGCACAGATACCAGAATATTCGTGAAGGAGATGATTTGTCCAAATTCTTTTCTTCATTTACACTAGTTCTCAATGTCATGTCTTCAATATAGCACATTGTGAAATCTTTCCTATAAATACAACTTTGAATGAAATATGCATAAATTAATTTGTTTAAATAAAAAAAACAATACCGGAAACATATTTTGCTCTCATTTTTTCAAAAATAGATTTTTTAGGAAGGAATAGCACTAATGAGCAATAGTCCACCTCAACATGATTCATGGAATTACACTTTTTTTCTTTTGAGGAGGGGCCCATAAGGAAAAACAAATTTAACTCAAATTTCCAAATCAAATAATGTTTATTATTAAGTCTCCTGGGAATTTTGAAGTCATGTTTACATTGTTTAACTCTGATTGATTTCCACTTTTTCTAACATGTATATCTTAAGTCCTTTTAACATAATATAATAGGGATTTAGCAATAGATATTAATAAGTTTATTAATATGTAGTTTTTTACTTACTAATACCATTCATTCTTTTCCAGGAACAAAGGCCAGGAACAAAGTCACTCGATATAGAATTTGTCAGCAAACTATTGTGCAAAAACTGAAACCACTTAATTCTCGATAAATTTTACACCATTAACTATGAAAGACAGCACCCTGTAATTGCTCCAGAATGAGTTCACTTTTTTATTTCCCACAATGTCTTCCCATAAGTTCCTCAGGCAAAACCAAGAACTGGAATTTCAGTGAGAAATTTATACCTGAATCAATTAACCAGAATGGTAGAGGACCAGCATTATAACTCCTGGGACAAACTTAAATTTAAATATCCAAATATCTCAGATTGTTCCATCTCTTTCTAAAAAGGGCAAGTAAATCAGCAAAATTACTCTTTCAAATAAATCAAGATGTGGAGAATAATGCAAGAAAGTTTTGCAAGTTTCCTTATTTTTCCAAACAATATTAGTCTGAGGATGATAAGATGGCCTAGGTTTGCAACCACTTGTTCAAGTTCAATGTTGTCATATTTAATTAATCCTCACACTGTAACACTTTCTTGTTTTGTCTAGTATCCAACAGAAAAGACAAGGAAATGCAGATCCACAAATATTCCATTTGTTTCTAACAAATATAAACAGTCAGTGAGATTTTCATCAGTTTTGCACCTGCAGCAATCTCATTTTTCAAGATCTTCCTCAGTGATCTCATGTTTTTCTATATATACTCATTTGAAGCTCATCTTTAATTTTTCCATGTTTAAGATAACCAAACTGCATGTTGACTTTTTTCTAATTACAATTCATCGTATATGCTTTTTATCATTATACCATCATGATCAAGATATGAGAAAAGCCCCAGTAACTTAAATAATCTGGAACTGGTTCTTGATGCAATAACCATTGGAACTTCTGCGTTTCTTCTTCGAACCTTAATTGTGTTCTAGGAATAACTGTCTCTCACAGTTGCAAGAATGTAAATGTTTTAGCAGTTTCTCCATACTGTTATCTTCCCTCATTTCTTCTCATAGTCTGGATTACCAATAGATAGTTACTGAATTTACTAACACTGCCCATTTTTGCTACTAAATTTCTTCTGGCAATAAAATCTATGTCCTTTTATGTTCTTCTCTGCATGTCGTGGATTAAATTATGGTTCCCCCAAAGGATATGTATACCAAGGAATCTGTAGATGTTACTTTACTGATAAAAATGTGTTTTTTTTGCAGGAGTAGCTGAATTAAGATACTTAAAATGAGATCATTCTGGATTTAGAGTCAACACTACTTCCAATGACAAGTGTGCTTTGGGGAGAAAGGCAAAAGGAAAGCTGAGACCCAGAGACAGAGGAGAGCAGGTCACGTGGAGACAGAAGAGGGGATTATATTTATACTACCACAAACCAAGGGGTACATGGAGAATCTGAACCTGAAAAGTCAAGAAAGGATTCCCTCCCAGAACTGTAGGAGGGGTACGTGGCCCTAATGGCACCTTGCGTTTGAATTTCTGGCTTTCTTCAGAACTGTAAGGGGAAACAATTCTGCTGTTTTAAGCCACCACATTTGTGGTAATGTTACAGTAGTTTTAGGATACTAATACACTGTCACTCAATGGTCACTTTTTAAAAATAATTGTGATTGAATATATATGTTAAAAGTAATGAGCAAAACAATGAACAAAATTCAGACCATGGTTCTTGGTAAAGAGCTATTTCTGAAATGATATTTGTGCATTAATATTCTATTATTGACAGTTGTAATGGTAAAAATACATGCATTTCAATATTTATTAATAATTATAGTGGAAAATAAAAAATTACATGAATTCAGAAAAGAGATAGGGCATTAGAAAAGAGAAGACTTTTATGGTTCATGATATAAAGACTGTTGAAAATGCAGTTGCAAAAATCTTTACTCAGTGATTTACTCAAATATTATATATTGAGTAACTGTGTTCCCGGTCCATAGATCTTTATGATTAAATTCTTATGCTAGTCAGGTAAAAAGAGAAAGCCAATTCTAATTTGGGGGAAGAAGAATAGTTCCACAGCGTATGTATTGGTTTATCATCATTTTATCAGTGAGTTATGCACGTGGAACAGAAATATCCTTTAGAAAAGATCCATGCTTTTATGATTCAACTAAACATCCCATCCATATTGCAAATACAGACAAGCATAAATTAACACTACACTTCTAAGCAAAAGAGTAACTAACAATGTCCCATTTTATCTGCACTTTCTCAAGCATTTTTTTATGCTTGCCCTTGGTAGCCAAAATGCCTTCTGAATACACGTAATCCATTTCTAGAGCCATCACAACTGGCGTTTTGAGATTCAGAGTTTTGCTTTTACATATGTCACTCTTTTAAAATGACAAATTGCTTGCATTTATGCATTGTATACATCCTCTTGAATTCAATGAGAAATCTGTTGCCTCGTGTGAAGTTTGGGACACAACAAGGTCCTTTAAGTTTGTTGTCCAAGTGAGTAAAAAGCATCTTTACACATATAACACAGTGCAGGGAGATTTCGCCACTGCCCTGTGTTTTGACTGTCAAATGTTAATCTGCCTGCGGAGGAGAGAGATTACAGCAGGGAGAGCCAGGGCAGCTAAGTCAGGTCCTGACACCCTGGCACTCAGCCAGCCTGGATATTGCAGCGTTCTAAATCTGCCTGTCGGGAGATTTAGACACAAAGGTAACAACTGCCAGTTAAATCAAATTGCTTAGAGTAAATCGGACAAATTTTGTTAGCCTCTTGCCTACCCTGGACCACAGGCACATCAGCAAGGGCAATGATGTTAAGTTTGGGATTGAACTTGTGGCTGAACAAAACTAATTCAGTAGATGCTTCCAGCAACTGTGTTAGTCTGATTAAAAGCAGTTCCTTGGTCACCTTAAATTGTTTCATATATTGATGTTTTGTTGTTGCCAAATGAGTTGTAGTTCGCTGGAGAAGGGGACAGAGGTTCAAGCAATGGTGCTTTATTCCGGGTCTTGAACAGAAAGGCAGACACACAAAAAAAGTGCTCACTGTATATGGTTTGAACAGAATTGAATTAAATTGATTCTTTAATTCAAACAAGATTTGTTGACTCAGGCTTTCTCTTTAATTACAAAAACAAATTAAATAATATGTTAAAGGCATGTGTTCTTAATATATAGCCATGTAGCAATCTGCATAACCCTTACCAGTTAAGCTGCTTCGCTCCTAAAAACATAAGCTACAGCAGGAAATTTAATGCCATTAATAATATTGTTACTTAGGACTTTCTTGTGGTTGTGAAGGAATTCCTTCTGGCAAGCAGAGAATAGGACTAAAATGTGTTTTTCCTTCTTCATCGGTAATCCACCACACGTTAAATAGGTCAGCTTGTACTCATGATATATGCAAAAACTCTACTAGCTGGTCAGTTATTAATGAGGGTGGTAGATGCAATGCCACAACTCCACATGGTCACTTACTTCTACAGACATTACTGAGAACATCTAAAATGTATTTATACTTCTCATAACTATTTTCTAAAACTGGGCACACAAGAACAGGAGGAAAATTTTATATTTTTCCTCAATTCCTACCCGCTTTCTTCCATCAGTCAGTGTAGTCAGAACTGAAATTTAAACAGAACCACTAATGCTGATGTAGTTTATTCACACACAGTGAGCAAAAAAACCTACAAAAATTGAACAACGCATGAAACAAAACTGCAACAACTCAAGTTGATTTCTTCAAAACATGCTCTAAAATGTTTCCCTTTTAGATTTTAGAAAAAGGTTTCTACCCTTGACACATTTCAGATCTATACCGTCAATCTGATACGCAATTTTGTTTTAAAGTCTTTCCCATTTTGTTGTGATTAGACTTTGTAAAATTAGTATACACGATACTCAACACTAGAGATGGTACCAGAAAAGTCATTCCAGACATGAGGAGAGCATTCATAAAAGCACAAATAATTTGTATAAACTGGTTTTGGGAAAATGGTGATGCCATAATGATGATATGGCGAACATGCTACTTGAGATTGTTGAAGTCATCATTTCTATTTTTTGCAATAGGCCATTCTTAGAGTCAATTTCTATATTTAACTAAGTGAGCATATTCATTAAGCCATAATTTCTAATGTTCCTCTGTTATGCAACGTAATTATTTTACACAAACCACCTGGAGATGTATTCCTTCATTGTCTTCAATGAATACTGACATGACTCTATACTGGTGGGAGGAGCATGAATACTGGTCAGGGAGAGGCACTGTCCTCAATGCATTTGAATTTCCAAATGTGACGTTGTCTGTGCAAGTGTGCATGATGCCCATGTGTACCTCTCTCTAATACAGAGAGAAATAAAGGGAGTGAGAATGGGTCTTGCAAATCTTCCAAAACACAGGACTAAACTGTCACAAAAAGATGACATTCATTTGGTTGACATTGAAGCAATGTCAATACAAACAACTGGCTAAATCTGAGTACATGCATTTGTTTTATATTGCTGTAATTTCTCTTGATAAAAGCTTCAAGCCATAAACAGAAGATTCAAGTTAGAATCCTCAGGGGCTAACAAGATAATGACAACGATTTTACTGTGAGAGAAACAAAGTTGAGTAGTAAGGACACATATAAAGGGGACCACAGAGGGCACAGACGCTTTGTGGAAAGAGTCTTTGTGGTGTTAAGTCAGAGAGTTTTAACTTCACTTTCAAGTTTGACAGTCAATCCTGTTATGAGAATAACCTTATTGCTCCTTTGGCTCCTTCAGGGGCTTTGCTTGGAATAATTTTGTAAGAAAGCACAGTAACTGAACACAGCTTTACTGACTCTTAATCGGCAAGCCAAGACACAAAAATATTTACGGACTCGGAGCAACTTGTTAGCTGGATGCCAGTCTCTGGTGAGGTTGTCTTCTGTTTTGTTTTCTGACCCAGACAGCCCTTTTCTTGTGGTTGTTCTCATTCTCTTTCTGTTATGATAGCAAATGTCAAGTTCTTATGAGAAAAATCTGGCAATAATTTTATACAAATTATTTCTATTTCTAAAACTCAGGAGTCGGTACAGCACTTCCAAGGACATATGCATTTATACAATCGGGCTTAAAGAATGGAAAAAGGATACCGTTATTTAAAGTTATCCTAAAATGGGTATACAGGTAAGTCAGTTTAAAAGAGCAAAAGAGAATAGGGGTTTTAGGCTTTTTAAGAGATTGACACCTCGGGAAATCATTCTTGTATGTCATAGAAACTTCCTAGTTTTTGAAAAGTTGGCTAGACTGAGAATGCCTGCCAAATAGGAGATCTGAAGATTGTCACATATGCAGAGTTCTAAAATGTGTATTCGAAGAGCATTTGAAACGTGGTAGAGAAAGAATTCAGAGCTGAATACAAAAGTGGATAATGATTATGGTTCAGTTCTAATACGGCAAAAAATTCAGACTCCTATGAATACACAGATCTTTTATTAATATGAAAATAAAATGAATTCCAGAACTTGAATAAATATGGAAATAAAAGTTAATTAATCATACCCCACAGTATGATTGATTATACAATGAAAAACGACTGAGTACAGTGAAAGACACCAGTTTTATTTTTAATAGTAGCTTTTTTGAGATATAATTTACTTATACAATTCACCCACTTGAATTACACAGTTCAGTGGTGTTTATGTTCACCAAATGGTGTAACCATCACCTTTAACAGTCACTCCTCATTCCCTCTAAAACTCCTCAACCCTAGACAACCAATGATCTACTTTCTATTTCTATAGTTTTACCTACTCTGTGCAATTCATGTACGTGGAATTATACAATATGTGGTCTTGTGTGTCCGTCTTTGTTTTACTTAATGTAATGTTTTCAAGATTTATCCATTTTGTAGCATGCATCAAGTAGTTCATTTCCTTTTATTGACAAATAATATTCCATTATAAAGTGTATGTGTTTTATCCATTCAGCTGCTGATGGGCATTTGGGCTGTTTCTACCTCTAGGCTATTATGAATAATATCGCTAGGAATGTTTGTCTATAAATTTTTATGTGGACATATGCTTTCATTTCTCTTAGGTTTATACCTACAGGTGGAATCATTGGGTCGTACGTATAGTTATTTACATTTAACTCTTTGAGAAATAGTGACACTGTTTTCCCAAGTGGCTGAACTATGTTATGGTTTTATCAGCATCTGTGAGGGTTTCAGTTTCTCTGGTTCTCCTCAGCACTCATCGTTATTTGCTTTTTGATAGTAAGGATCCTACTGTGTGTGAAGTGGTGTCTTCCTGTGGTTTGGATTTGCATTTTCCTGATGAGTAATGATGTTGAGTTTCTTTTAATTTGCTTATGTGTACACTTGCATTAGATAAATCTATATTCAAGTTGTCATTCATTTTTAGTTGATTTGTTAGTTTATTTTTAAATTTTAGATGTTCTTTATATATTAGCTCCTTTCCTCTTTTTAAAAATAATCTTACAGCAATTTTTAGGTTTATAACAAAAGTAAGAGGCGGTAATAGATTTTTCATATATCCTCTGTCCCCACAGATTCACAGCCTCCCCTCTTATCAATATAGCCCAGCAACGCGATGCATTTGTTACCATTGGTGAACCTACGTTGATTCATCATAATTATCCAAAGTCCATAGCTTACATTACTGTTGATTTTCCTGTACTGCATTCTGTGGGTTTGGATAAATGTGTGATGACGTGTATGTCATTATAATATCATACAGAGTATTTCTGCTGCCCTAAACAGTCTATGTGCATACCCTTGCTTTTCATTTACAGTTTGGCCTTCCACATACTGAATAGAGAAAAAAAGAATCAAACAATGCAATAGTTATCACAATGTTTTATTTTAGCAATATCTTAAAATGCTATATTTAAGTAAATTTTGACATTTAAACTATGCCAATGGAATTATATTAAAGTAAAATGTAAAACAATCATTTTTCTAATTTTTATAAGTAGTTATTAAAAATACAGTCCTACCTTATCTCTTATAAGAAATCTGGATTTGCATAACTCTGGATGTATAGATTGAGAAAATTGATGAGTGCTTAAATATAATGTTTTGTGCTAAAAAATACAATGAACTGTGTACTTTCTACACATCGTCTTTGCAGAGAAAATGTTATGAAATAATTCTGTAAAAACCAATAAATTCTCTACCCAAGATACTGTATTGTAATTAAATACATTTATTTTTGCTCCACATAGACTAAAATACTCTTGGATCTTTCTTAAAATGAATAATCACAATTAATTTTTTTGTCTTCCAAATCTGTCTTTACACACACAGGTAGATTTCTATTGTAGTAAAGGCTTTTATAATTTCAAGAAATATGTTCCCAAAGCTATTTCTACAATCAACAATTAAGCAAGCAACATTATATAACAGGGCACAATATTTTACAAAAATAACTTACAACATACAAAAATGTGAACATTAGCTTTTATTTTATATCCAACATTTCTATCTTACAATGGTTAAGCACTGCATTTTAATACCATTTTTACATAAAATGTTTGACATATTTACAAAACAGGGAATTGAAACTACTTCAGACATGTTTTGTCTGTTTGTAAAATGCAATGTCTACCTGGGGAGCTACAAACACAAGTCTTACATAATCTGTGAATCTTCTAGGAAAGTCCCAGGTATTGAGTATCTTCAAACCATATAAATTATTGTTTGGGTAGTTTATCAGCAAAGCAAATATTGCTTTTCAACCTTGAAGACAGTGAGAACTGGAGATATATAAAAAGACATGTTCCTTAATCTTAAATTGCTGATAATATAGTGGATAGTGTTGAGACTGCTAGATAAACACTGTTTTTTGCAGGGCTAGGGAAAGAGAGCTTGTGTTTAGAAATGAGATAATTCACTGAAGTACATCACAGAACTTCCATGTAAAATAATGAAAGGCAAAAGTGAACTTGATAAAAGCTAGAAAACTAAATACAAAGTTTACTTGAGGAGGACATTTAGATGACCTTCTCAGGTAAAGAAACCTGCTTCGTGGTGAATGAATGGTAAGGGATCAGAGACCTGGAACTAACAGAAGGAAGTCACAATAACCTCAGTGTTGAGGCCCATTATTGAAGCACGGAATGCATCTGTCTACATGTTTTATAACAATGGATTTCCCCACTTCTTTTTTTTTCTACTTGTGTATGATGGTGGGTAATTTTCCAGTTCAATTACAACTGGGCATATGAGTGAATTGACAATTGCAGTATGGTAGCTGATAAAAGTTTGTGTTTGTCTTATACTAACAATGAGTGTGTCTTTATCTTTACTAGTATGAAGGAAAATAATAGGTTCTGAATAGCTAAAGAAGTGCATTGCACTTGTTATTCTTCATTTTCTTCATCCTGACTCATTCTCAATTCTTTTCTTACCCTGTTCTATAATCTAGGAGCACACTTTCACAAAGTCTCCTACATGGTGTCCCTTCTAACAGACTTCAAATTGGATTCAGCCAATGAGAAGCTTCTTCTTCTTCTTTTTTTGTAAGATTCAAAGACAAAAAGAGCAAAGGAAGAGTTGGAATATTCCTTCCTAACTCCTCTCCTTGTTTTATTGTCTCACCTCTGAAAGTGGCTTTGATTCTCTACAATTACAGATTCTGCAGTCTGGCCGCTTCTCCACTGATCTCTAATGAGTGGCAGTGACCTGATTTATTTCCCTTTGGCTCTAGGAGAGACTACGGCTTTTTATTGTTACTAGTCTCAGGGGGACCTCAATATGTAGTGTTGTGAGCTTCCACAGGTCTGTACACACCTTACTAAAATTTCCTCAGAAGCATGCAGGTAACCATTCCCTAAGGTTTCTTAAATAACTCTTCTCAAACTAGATCAACAAGTTTTCATAATTTGGACTATATGAGGTATATACTGTGTCTTGCTTGGAGGAAGAATATGTTCTTAATTGTACCTGAAGAAAGTGCAAAATGACGTGTTCAAAAGTTACTGGTTTTAAAGACTTAGGAGTAATTAAATGAGATAACTCACATTTGATGGCTTCTATTTTCTCAGTGATAGGAAATCGGTCATCAGATAATAGGACAAATATGAGCTTTAATGAGAAAGAAGAAAACATAACTATGTTTACTTTGGAAATTAAAAGAAGCCAACTCACTACAGGAACATGGTAGACTTTTCAGTTATAAATGAATGTCAAAGTGATTGAATTTACAGACTTTTGGATGCAGAGTTTTCTGGAGTACCTGGATGGGCCCAATCTAGTCATAAGAGTTCTTAAAACACAGAGAACATTGCCAACTGTAGTTAGAAAGAGACGTGGGTAGAAGACCTAGAAGATGTGACATGAGAAGATTTTCTGGCACTAAAATGGGAAAAGAAGTCCATGAGTCATGCAATGAGGCGGCCTCTAGAAACCCTGAATGAGCCCAAGCTTACAGCTAGAAAGAAAATGGGGATTTTTAGTATCAGAAATGCAGGGAACTAAATTCTGCCAACATGAAAGAAGAATAGATTCTCCCCTAGAATCTTCTTGATTGTTAGCCCAATGACATCTACTGAAGTCTTCTGACCTACAGAACTGTAAGTCAATAAATATGTTTGTATATCACTAAATGTATGACAACTTTCTTATAGCAGTAGTAGGGAACTAATACGTACTTCTTCAACTCTTTCTATGGATGTGTGGATTGTGTTTACCACCATTATAGCATTTTAAACAGCATTGTTTGTGATCAATAACTCATTTTACAATAAAAAATGCAATGGTGATTACATGTCTCTGAGATTAATTAGTTCCACTTCCAGTCCCATAATCCAAAATCTGATGGAATGACCCAAACATCTAATGGTTTATTTAAAAAACTCAGTTATGGCACCAGTTCGAAGAGATAAGACCTTGAAAAATTGGGTCCTGTCTTGCAAGCACACTGCATACTTTTGAATCAGAGATGATTATGAGGGACTGCCTCCACTGTAGCCCAATAAACCAGTATGAAAATCAAGGAATGAAAGCATAACTGGTGTCTCTATCAAATATTAAACAGTCATAGTAGTTTCCTTATTAAAGAGAAGTGATTTCTTTATCTATTATCCCCATGAACACTATTTTTTAACTTTCTCACCTAATAAATTTAAATTATCTTGGTTTGGAGCTCTTAGTTTCCAATTAGAGAATACTTGCATCAGATGTATAAGAATGATTCTGTTGAATTTTAAAATGAGACTTCCAACTGGCCATTTGGGGATCTTTGTTTCTAAACCCACATACATACAAAAGGGACTATTCTACTGGCTGGAGTGATTAACCACAATTGCCAAAGGATATTGGGTTGTTTGTTAAAAAACAAAGACAGAAGGTAATGTCTTGAACCCAGGGAGTTCTATGAACTTCCTCTTGATGGTTCTGTGTCCAATAATTACAGGTGATGGAAAACTATATCATCCCAAATTCAGGATTACAAAGGACACAAAACTATTCAGGAATGAAGGTCTGGATTGAGTACAGCTGAGAGTCTGACTGAGGGCAAAGCAAACATGGAATAGATAGCAGAAAAAGTCAAAAAACAAAGGTTGTAACAGTTTATTTTCTTTTTTCTTGTTGTGTGTGCACACATATGTATATACTTTTTAAAATTACAGTTTATATGTATTATGTCGTACTAGTTTCAGGTGTATGTGTACATATTTGTAAATAAACTATTTTCTTCTCTTTTCCCCTACTATTTTATAAACAAGTTATTGAAGGTTCACTTTAAAATATTAAACAGATTGGATTTCAAGAGTAAGTAACACAGTGAGATATTCAATGACTATTGGGACTATGTCTTCACACTTTGAGAAAAAAAGTATGAGGGCTTTTTTACTTGTATGAAAGACAGAAGAATAAATAATGAAACTGAAGTGGATTTAGAAGAGTGTATGCAGAAGCTTAGCAGGCAAAAGCGTTACTTACCTATGCCAATGTCATAGCCAATTTCCTCACAGCCCCAATTCCATTTCCGTCCACTAATGCAATGCCAACTTTTGTCAAGAGAGGGCACTGCAAGGACACTACAGGCCAGAGCAACTGAGTGGGCCTGTGCCCTTTTTCCGATGGTACTGCTGGAGGCCAAGTGCAGCTGACCTCAGCCAGAACACAGTGAAGAGTCTATACCCCTCTAACGTCCTCCAACGAGTTTCTCTGTCCCCAATGGGCACTTACCACATCCTCTGTCAGTGTCTTTGTCACTGGCTGTGTGTGCCTGGATCAGCATTTGCCTCTAAAATGAAGTCTGACACTTTAGTTCGTTTCAGTTCTAAGTTCCTACCATATTTTCTTCTCCTTACATGCTATGTGCATTTGCTATTTATCTATTCTTAGTAGTACCCCTCTTTTATCCCTTTTATAGTTAGCTTCCTTTCATTGTGAAGAGTTCTTTATATTACATTTTATATATTTAAATTAACAACACTTTTGTCTCTTGACTGGATACTGACTGACACGTGTGGGTTGGCTAAGAAATATTTTGGTGAGATAATCTAGAAGAATTTTTATAATTATAATTAATATATTTTTATTGTGTTGTTGTGGTTCAAGTACAGTTGTCTGCATTTTCTGCCCACCACTTACCCCCAACTCCAGCCATCCTCACCTCCCTCGCCTGTTCCCACCCCCCTTGGTTTTGTCCATGTGACCTTTATAGTTGTTCCTGAAAACCCTTCTCCCCCCATTATCCCCTCCCACTCCTCTCTATTATAAAATTAGATACTATCTAATGATTTAAAATTATCTAAAAAGATAAAAATTATGTTAAATGATCTGTAGGTTAACAACTGTTACAACAATGATTAATACTTTAAATGTGGTAATTAAGCCTGATAATGTATAAAGATAACATTTATATAATAAAAAGGTATGGGGATTATCACATATATAGGTTATAAATCCTAATTTTTTGTCATTCCCTGATAAAATTTAAGAATTTTGAGAAGTCACAAAATGTTTTGTAAAGAAACGAATGACCTAAAACTCACAAAACATATTGTTGTATTCAATTACTTTTCCTTTGGTATTGTTTAGTTTTTGTTTTCCAAGTATCTCCAAATGTTCTTTGATTAAAAAGAGTGCGTGCTATGTACATTGTCAATCAAACTATGGCACATATAAAGATCAGAAAATGTAAATTAATAAATGTTTGTTAGAGGTGATGTGGCATTGAAATTTCACAGAGCAACATGAAAATCTTTGGCAGTATCTGGGAGAATGTTACTTTAAGTTACAATTTTTATTATATTTCATTTGTATATTTCTTTTTTATAAGACTGAAAAGCATTATGCTGAATGAAATAGGCCAGGTGTTGAAAGACAAATACCATATGATCTCACCTTTAACAGGGAGCTAAACAACAAAACAAACAAGCAAGCAAAATAAAAACAAAGACACTGAACTAGAGAACAAGGGGACAGTGACCAGAGGGGAGAAGGAAGGGAATTTAAGGGGAAAAATGGGAGGGATTTAGAGGAACAAGTATAAAGGAAACAGGGACAATAACTAAGTGGGGTGGAAATGGGAGGGAGGTGGGGAGCACGGGGTGGGGTGGGCTGGGGTGGGAGAAATAGACAGAAAACTGTACTTGAAAAATAACTAAATAAAATAAAAAAAAGATTTTTGTCTTATTAGGGATACATATAAACATTACCAGGAAATGGACTTGGTATTTTCCCCTCTCTGCAGATACAGTAAGCCTTAAAAATACTGCACAAAAATCTGAGCCAATAATATGCCAGTAAAAATGATAAAATATCAATCAGAACAAAGGGGAATTTTTGAGGATTTGTAGCATTTTACTGGACAGGTGAATCATCTGTTAACTGGGAAATAAATTCCTTTCCTATGGAGATTATGGTTTAATTAGGAATACAAGGGCTCAGTAATCAACACAAATGTGTTCAGGTAAAAAGAAGTTATGACAACAATTGGTTTAAAGGGTTCTAGAGGACTATGCTGGCAAATTGAGGAAAGGGTAAAAAACATCAAGAAGAAGAGTAAGTAGAATACTGCAGGATGTATTTTCATAGTAGACCAGATACATATGTTTAAGTGTCATTCACAGGAATTCTATATACCCAAAAGTTATGTAAAGGCAAAAATAATGATAGACACAGTTGAGATGTAGCTACTGCAAGTATTTATTCAAAGCACATCTGCTCCTGAAACTCATGGTATAGGACAAAATAATAATAGAAAAACACAAAGATAAAAGGACAGCCGAGTTTTCGGTTTTTCACAAAGAAACGAATCATGCAAGTTTGTGTTTTCACAGTTTAAGGAGTTACCCTTACACTCATTCCTTCAATCTGCCATTCCTCTACCACCCGCACGGCCAATCCGAAGGTCCCTAATTGCGATTAACTTGTGTCTGTTGGGTAAACAGCAAATAACTTGCTTTCAGAAATTAGTTCATCTTGGTTAATTTTAGTTTAAAATTATAGTTAAGTCAATTCAAAGCCTTTATTTTTTTTTGTTCCTGAAAATATCTACCTCGCATCTCATAATCCTAATAGTGTAGGTACATTGACTCTGTGGGTTTAGAACTGTACATGATGTTTCCTCATGGTCCCAATTTCAAAAATATTGACCATTCAAAACTTTTGTTTATAATACCAGCATTTAGCAATGCCGTATGTTTAATGTTTTATCTGACACAAACCAAATATGCTACATCATCACCATTCCTTCTTACTATTATTATTATTTTTATTATAATTATGCAAGTCACTCTGTGTCAAAGATTCTTAGCTGTTCATAAGATCCTGTCACTCTTCTTGGACAAGGACTATGTCTATATTTCCCAGCATTCCTTGCACTGTTATAGTCAATGGGTATGAAGTCACATCCACCATGGATTGGAATAGATCACATAAGCTTCCAATATGTGTTCTTTCATCCTTTGTTTGCCCTCATCGCTGACTGTGATGGAGATGAATTCTAGGGAACTCTTAGAAGTCAGGTGTTAGGGAGGATCCATCAGCCATGGTCCTGAATGTCTGCAGAGTAAAGCCCTTGCTCCTGCCATCTCATTTTCCAAGAAAACACATGCTCTGGAGCCAATTTTTTTCTTTACAACAAGTAGCATTTTTCTAACAGTCTTTATAAATTACTAAAGATCACACACACTCATATTCAAATTCTATATTTTAATACATGTTGTTTCGCATAAAAGATTAGCATGAACTCCAACTTATATGCATCTCAGTCTGATCTGAACACAGCTTATATTCCATGCACATATCACTGAACCTCAGTTTTCCAGACCTTGTAATTTCATCACATTCCAGATCTCCTTCCTCAGACTGAATCTCAGCCATTTCTTTCTTTTAAAAAAATGTTTATTTAAAGCCACATTGCCTTCCAGGAATATCAGGATGCCCCAGGCACACCCTCTTCCCTGCCCCAAAATCCAGGACTTGCTACTCCCCAGGAGGCCCTGGGCTTCTGTAATGAGGAATAGTACAAAGACCTGATTATGGGCACAGGGGAAGGTAGGCAAAGGGAAGGTCTCACACTGAAACCATTTCAGATGCAACTGATTAAACACTGACATTCAGAGAACATGTTACCATAAGGCAAAATGTACACTGATTCAGATTTATCCACATCAGGCCAGGCTATTTCAAGGTCATTTGTTGGGAAATATCAGTGCTCCAAGAACAGAGAGGACTTTTCAATTGTTGATCATTTTTTCACTATTTCACTTTCATTTAAACATTCCATTTATGTATCATATTTTTGTTCAAAGAAAATCAAACACTTAGATTTATGGAAAATTTTGATTTGGATATCACTTCAACATTGTAGATAACTGTTATATTACATATAGATACTGAGACCTAGAAAAGCACATAATGATGTAAGCAGTCACGTATTTAACACAGATCACCAGACTCCATCCATATTCATTCCTGCTCAAACCTGGGTTATTTCTTACATTGTCCAATTCATACCAGAAAGGTGTTCCTCATTTGTGTCTGTAGAGGCACATCTGATCTTCACTGACGCAGTTTTATCCTTGTGATATTTCCATATGCCCTTTTTTTTGACACTGCGGCTTAAACTGCTAGATTTTCACTAACAATCCAATTTTCTTCTGGAGCTTTAGATTACAGTTCTAGCCTCTTGTGTGAATAGGTGTGACCGAAGACTGGATTCTGCCAATGGGCTATGAGAACATGGATGTGCTTTTTCCCGGCCAAGGTTGTTAAGAAGCTGATGACACCCCTTCACACATGTTATTTTTTCCTTTCTCTGGCTGGGTACTGATAATAACAAAGCTCTTGGCAGGAGTGTCCAACTTGTGGCCAGTGGGCTGCTTGCCGCTTAGGATGGCTGTGAGTGGGCCCCCACACAAAGTCGTAAATGTACTTAAAACCTTCTGAGATTTCTTTGTTTTCATTAGTATTTTTATATCTAATGTGTGTTCTGAAACAACTCTTTTTCTTCCAGGGTGGACCAGAGACACCAAAAGCTTGTACACTCCTGCAACATAATGGCCACTCAGGATGAAAGAACCAGCTGTCCTCCCATTGCCACATACAGGGGAATGTTGCCAAGAAACACACAGTTTAGGGCCCACAGTATGAGTGCCATCCCCTTTGAGATTATGGACTTTGAACATATTTGCTACCATTTTCCTGCATATACAAGGAGGACCCAACCCCCCCTGAAGTTTGTTAATAAAAAATTGTGTATTTATTCTTACATGTGTAAACTTCAGTCACCTTCAGGCATTCCCTACTTGACGCAGTACACCCATCAGGACAGGTTTTCCACTGCTCAAAACAGTGTTCGCACTGTTGATTTTGATGTCTTTTAGAGTTTCTCCCATGTTTTGTTTCACCTCTTCCACATCAGCAAAAGTTTTCCTTCAAGGACTTTTTTCATGCAGAGAACTGCCCCCCAAAATCTCTTGGGGTGAGATAGGGTGAATAGGGAGGGTGGGGTATGGAGGTCATGATGTTTTTTGGTCAAAAACTGGTGAATACACAGTCTGGTGTAGGCAGGTGTGCTTATAAATCACCCATCAAGAGAGGGGCAAACATTTTGAGAAAGTCTTCAAAAAATGTTCACTGAAGCTGAACACAGACTCCTACAACAACCCCACCTGGTACGCTGATGCAGATGGGTTCCTAGAACACTCACGTAGCAGGGGAAGCCTTTATCACAGGGGGCCTCCCTCCAGGGGTTAATTATGGGGTTTGGGGGTACCCCTTGCATAGGCTATGCCAGACCAAAGAGAGTCCTATTATTCTACAGTGTTCTTAAATCTAATATTGCCCTTTTACTTGCTGTATCTTACTTTTATCACCTATTTCTTTGAAAATCTCTACTTTTATTATCCCCTTGTCATCTTAGCTTCGAGCCTCACTTCTCTTTCATACGACATACCGCATTTCATCATATACAACATGCTGGTCTCATCCTGGTTTTCAATAGCAATAAAATAATTATCTTTAAGAATCATAAAAACACTATTCCAATTAACTGTAATAAATGCAAGAAGCAATCCAGAGGCTTTGTTGCTATGTTTCCCAATGCTTTGTTACTATGATCACAGTGGTAACACTGTAGCTGAGACATAAAGAGTACAACATTGGCCTTAATGGACAAATTATTATATATTAGAATATATGTCAGAGCATACTTGGTTTCTTCAATAGCACGATGATTCACAGCCTCGGAAATTCCAGGTCTGGAATACTTATTCTTCATATTAATATCACAAACCATACATCGCAATAATGTACACATTTATTAACGTCAATAATATAATTTTTAACAAGAGAATATCGAACTTAGTATATGTGCAAAGGCATGATAGTTCCATGAAAAATCCAAAGACAGTGAGGAAACATTACTTGTGTAAGACACTTCTGGACAAAGGAGAAAGGTGGGGATGCGGTGTTAGATTTCGGAAGAGAGAGTGAGAGAGGTACATCCAGGTCCTTGAGGAAGACTGGAACACACATAGCAAGAAAATCCTTGAAGGTGACTCAGAAACAGTGGGACATCGGGGACATATAGGTCACAGGCACCTGCCTGAAGCATTCTTTTTTACCATACTTAGTTCAAATTCCAAAATCAAAGCCACGTAGATTAATTGATTTTGAGCATAAAAGTTCTCATATATGCTATATTTTATATCTACTTTCCCAATTTTGCATTTTATGGTGACTGCACTAGAAGTCGGCATAGAAAAAGTTCCGGCAACCAAAATGTTACCCCTTTTAATAGAGGCTGCATGATTTTTTAATTTGTGGCCATGAACAATAATGTGATAAACCACAGAGAAGCTCATTGGTCCCTACATAAGTAATTGGCAATTGCAAAGATGTTTTCTAAGTTATTTGACTTTTCATATTAGATTTCTTTCAGTTATTCAATCAATTTATTCAAAGTTGCACTGTGCACTAGTTATAATTTGCCAATGCTATGCACAGCATTACCTTTTTTCTTTTATTTTTTTTATTTTGAGCCACAATGTGTCTGTCTCTTGCAATTTCCTTCTAAGTCATAATGTACTGAGTCTTTTATAGTACAAAATTAATTTGTAACATGTTGTTATAGTAAAAGATTAGCCAATTAGGTATAGACATTTTTTAAGTTAGTTTTTCAGAAGCTGTGAATTTAATGACTCCCATACTAATAATTAGTTTGTACCTCATTCATAAGATGCATATTTCTGCTTACTTATACAAGTAGCATTGTTATCTTTTCTATGGCATGAGCACAGGAAAATGTTCTTTTGGATAAGTATTTTGTGTGGTAGATAATTTAGCCAGTATTGCTTGTTCTCCAGCAATTTTAGGTAAGGACCTCCCCCTCCCACCTCATTTTCTAATTACCATTCCCTTCTTATCCTTGAAACCTCTGCTGTGCATTTCCTTGTATGTAGACTCATCTCTCTTCGAAGCCAGCATCCCTTCCCCTTCAATTCACCCACTACCCAGCAGGCTTACCCAACACTCCCCACACCTTACCTTTTCTCTTAAGACCTTCCAGGGACATCCAGTAGCCCAGATACTGGTTCCCACTTTCCAAGGCACATCTGAATCTGAGGAAGAGTCTGAAAAATGATTCTGGAATTTATTGCACAGGTGCATAATAGAAAAGCCACGCACCATATCGTTCACTTCAACACACATGCCACAACAGGCTTGCACTTCACCTTCACCTTCAAAATAAGCATTTTTCAGGTCTACACATTTCTGACCCCTTAACCAGGGCGTGGGAACTCGGCTATGTTTGCCTCTCACAGATCATAATGCAGAAAAATGTGTATGCGCATGTGCAGTAGGGGCATATTCATTAGCTTTTTACTGGCCCCTGGAATTCTTCGGTTTCTATATTTGTTATTTATACTGGGGGCTGTGGTGACAGGGACACAGAAAAACCACACAGGCATGTGACAAGAATACTTTGCTAACCTGAGTTCATAATTATATTAGATTCACCACTATGCTAGTTCATGAAATAACATACATCTCTCTATACCCACAAGAAGGTCTGTGTTTATAGTTTAATCCATTTCTATAAGAATATTGTAAACAATGTGAATTTGCCTTGTGAGGCATCTTTTTCTGGTTAAAATCTTTTTCATTTGAAGAAGCTTTGGATAAACTGAATAGCATTTTATTTTTCTTAATTTAACAAGCAGTTACTTTAAAATCTGCAATGCCCTTCAAAGGTAGACTTTGGTACAGGGGTTGTGTAGTTAGACAGGCATGAGCAGAGCAGGTATAGAATGTCACCAGGGTAGAAAAACCCAGGTACCTAGCAATGGGACAAACTGGGAAGACAAGGACCTTGCTCTCGGGGTGACCTGACTCCCCTGTATATTGCTGCTCACATGGTTTAGACCCACTGACCTTTCCTATTATTGGTCATGCAGTTCAGACCCTCCCCTGACCTTTCCTCCCCTAGCATGTCTCTGGTCAAGTGGTAGAACCCTTAAAGGAGGAAAACGAAGGCTGGACAATGACTCCCATACTTTTTCCTAACATCTTAAGGCAAGAATGTTACTTTAACCACACATTTCTCACCAATGAACATACCTGTGTTCATTCAATAATGATCCTTGCTTTTGTCAATTTGGAAATATTCTCATATTACTTTTTCTAAAAAATATTTTCACTTGCAACTATTTATTCTTAAAACTTCTATTAATTAAATAATAATAACTTAATGCTTGACAGGACCTACATGCATAGAACACTTCATTCTCACACAATTCTGAAAGACAGTTATGCACATTTTTTAGTTAAGGAAACTGAGTCTCGAAGACTTGAAATATTTCACCAATGATGCTAAGGAACAGGTTTGCAATCCAAAGGTCACATCACTGCTAAACATTTTAACACTTATTTATAAAAGAAAAACTTTTAATCACATTTAGTTCTATGTATTATCTGTCCTCTTGTTATTCATGTTCTCTGTGTATCATTAACAGCTAAATATCATTTGTTTTTTAAGCAAGTGCACCCTGATGTACTTTTAAATGTTTAGAAATGAGTTTCTCTGAAATTTTACACTTTATCCCTGTATAATTTTTTTCTCTAAGTACAAGGTTATTCTGACATTTACTATCCATTTTACAAGAAAAGAATTTAAAGAGGCAATTTGCATGTTTTCTGATTTATCTGAGAGTTAGAAGTTACCTACTTTTAGTCACTTAGAAAGTAGGTGTACCTATTTGAAACAGCATTTTTCCTCCATAATACTTTCTGCTACACATTTCCTGGCATCTCATTAAGGGTGAATTACCTTCTCATTGCACATTTCATGGGATGAAATGAAGATCTGCAATGTGAAATATATGGGAGTTGGGGGGAGATTCAGGGAAAGGCTCTTAAAAGGGTATTTCTTGCTTATACTAAAGAAAATTCCTTAACTTTTTTCACCTAATTTAATGAAAAATCAAACCAAAGAATCTATACACATGACCCATGGACATGAACAATGGTGGGGGGGATAGCCTGAAGGAGTAGGGCTTGCTGGGTGGAAAGGGGCAAAAGGAAAAAATCATGACAACTGTAATAGTGTAATTAATATAATATAATTAAAATAAAATAAAATGTTAAAAGTAAACGAAAAACTAAATTTTAAATAGATACCTTATTTCATACACATTACTACAATTAATGTAACAGTCTCTAAAGAGAATAAAAAACACAGATTTTAGACCAACAGCAGTGTGGTGAGGGCCAGAGGAAGGGGACCCAGGGCTGGGTGGGGTGGAGGCTGGCAAAGGGGCGGGGGAATGGGAACACTTGTAACAGGGTCAACAATAAAAATAACAAAAAGAGTATAGAAAGTATAAAAAGTCATTTATTAAATCCCTAAGACTTAAATTTCACTTAATTTTAACTTATTAATCTGTGGTAGATAACTAATGCTAGCTCAGTGAGGCAAGAACGTAAGTTCATTAGTGACCTATCATGATTATCATCAACTTATCTGTGAGTCATTATCAGCTAATAGTCTAGACTGTTTAACCAGATAAATTGTGCAATAAACAGCAGGTTCACAAACACCGTCATTTTGTCCAAGGATCTCTCACTGTATTATTGATGGGGGGAAATAATATTCCCCCCCATCAATAATATTGATGAGTGGCTGCAGTGGGAACTGCTGTCTGTGTGGACCCTACATGTTCTCCAAGTCTCTGTAGGTCTTCTCCGCAGACTCCCATGTTGTGCCACATTCCACAGATGTGCGTATGGGGTGAACGGGCACGTCAGCATCAGCCCAGTGTGAGGGAGTCGGGGAAGTGGGTGTGAGTGGCCCTAGGGGCCTTGTTTCCAGGGAGTGTCCTGCCTGGAGCCCTGAGCTGCCCTAAGGGTCTCTGACTATCGGGGACTCTGAATGGGAGTGACCGATTTGGAAAGGAATCCTCTTACTTGTTTTTATTAACCTTTCTTAAATATAGTTATAGTGCACATTAATTTCAATGTTTAATATGAGAGGTGTTTTGGGTGTTTGTTTGGAAGTTTTATGAGATTTTGTGTTCAGAAATATGCAGTAGAATATAGCATTTATTTATATGAATTAGCCTATAATAAGATAGGTTTCATTGTATGTCATTTGGCTTAAAGTTGCAGTTTCCCAGAACCTGTCTATGACTCCTGAGGTCAACTATTTTGATATTTCATTACTAAAAGATTACAACTGAAAACAGTAGCAATTCATATTAAATGCCAAAGTCAAAAAAATCTAATTTTAAACCTATTAAATCAAGAAAATATTCATGAAAAGATAATGTTTTCAATTAATTTTAAAGGAGAATATTTGTTATAATGTTTAAAAGAAAGAACACTATAGGAAAAATATAATACCAACCTAATAATATATTCCTCACTCTAACCACTTACTAAACCAATGAATCCTTATTAAATTGCAGACAGGGGTTTTTATAAATGACTAAAATAAGTTAACTGAATTTTAGGAAAAAGAACTGTTGAAAGTGTAGAAAGAACTGGCTTATGGAAATAATAGAATTAAAACAATAAAAAGTTAAACAAATATAAACAGCTAGAGAATGAAGATTCACTTAGGAGTAAGACAACAGTAGAATTAAAATAAGACTATTTGGGAATGGTAATATTCAATATTAGATAGAGATTGCAAAGTGATAGAAAATTTAAAGAATTAGAAGGCTAATGATGATCAAATTAAAAAAAATAATAGGGTTGAGATTAAATTGGTCAACTGTTTAAGAAAATCATGTCCAGTGTGAAATGTATATAAATTTGGCGATCAGAGCTGATTGGCAATATTTTAAAGCAAACTGGAATGATGACAGAAAGCTTCATTTCAGAAAGATAATGGATAAATGGAGTGAAAGACAGAAATCCTAGATAGTACAAGCTCTGCTCTATTTCAAGAAGTCCTGTGTTGAAGAGGAAAGGTGGTGTGGCTGCTACTCACGGAAGGAAAATCAAGAGATAAGGGGACAGTCACCTACAAAAGAGTTCCCATCAGACTGTAAGAGGGTTTCTCAAAAGAGACCTTACAGGCAAGAAGGGGCTGGAAAGAAATATTCCAAGTCATGAAATCCAAAGACCTACAACCAAGATTGATCTATCCAGCAAAGTTTTCATTTAGAATGGAAGGGTAGATAAAGTGCTTCTCAGATAAGATCAAATTCAAGGAGTTCATCATCACCAAGCCCTTATTATATGAAATGTTAAAGGGACTTACCTAAGAAAAAGAAGATAAAAAAGATGAACGGTGAAAGGACAGTAAACTCACAGTTCTTAACAACCACACCTAAAATAAAAGCAAATTAAGAGGACAGCTAGATCAGAAGTGAACCATAGAAATGAAGATCACGTGGAGGGTTAGCAACAGGGGAGTGGGAGAAGGAGAAGGGGGGAGAAGGTACAGAAAATAAGTAGCATAGACAGTAGATAGAAAATAGATAGGGAGGAGAGTAAGAATAGTATGGGAAATAATAGAATCTAAAAAACTTGAGACACGTGTTCATGAACTAAAGGGGGGAAATGGTGGGGGAGGAATATGCAGGGTGGAAGGGAACAGAGGGGGAAATAGAACAAATGGAATGGCATAATCAATAAAATATAAAAATTATATTTAAAAATAAAACATAAAAAAAGAAAATCAAGTGTAGACTTTTTTAATAGGTGAAAAGTGTGTTTTTAAGCTGAAAGGAATGAATCAAAGAATATGGGCCAGCTAGGATCTGAGAAACATAAGGAAATGGGTGTATTTGACAGAGAAGTTTCTGACTTAGGTAAGAGGGATGGATCAGAAATCTCCCTCTCTCCTTTCTTTCCCCTCTAAAGATAAATAAATAAAATCTTCAAAAAAAAAAAAAAAAGAACACAGGTAGGTTAAGAAAACTGGATCCTGGAGACAGAAATTGACAATGTGATAGGGACATCCTCAACCTACATGTGAATGGTCAACAAACGCTGGGGAAAAAAGTAGATAAAATTATCATAGTTGTGTTAGAAAATAACTTTAATTGAACAAACATAAGTGTATAGGTTGTCTGAAAGGAGGTAATTTCTTGGGAATGTGACAGATGGGGCAGTGGTAATATTAGCCAGACATAACCTCTGACACTGCAGAAGGAGTTCTCATCTCTCTCACTGTTATTCACCATATTTCCTGTTCCTACTTAACTAAGAAATAGTTTACCCTTGTTTATACTTTTTGAGAGAGTGAGTTTGTATGTTTAATGAATATCTGAGACATTAAGTTTGTAAATAATACAAACCTTTATTTTAATCATATACGAGAGTCCAGATGAGTGATTCATCATAGAAGATTGTTTTAAATCATTGTTTAAAGATAAAGGTCTCCTTAAAGTTCTTTGAATAACTCTCTAAAAAGCTTAATTCCATACCTTGTATGTTCTTATCTATTATTTTATCTTTCAAGAAATTCTTGTGTTAGATTTCCTCTAAAGAAAGGTTATTTTTAGCCCTGGCCTTGCAGCTCAGTTGGTTATAGCTCTGTCCTGATACACTAAGGTTGTGGGTTTGATCCCTGGTCAAGGCACATACAAGAAACAATTAATGAATGCAAAATCAATGGAACAAAAAATCAATGTTTCCCTCTCTTCCTCTCTCTCTTGTCAATGAATAACTTATTTTTAGAAAGAATGGTTATTTATATAGAATGTCTATATCAAATTTCTTATTATTTTTCATTTTTTGCTGTTTAATATGTTGGATTCATATTTTACATTTAAAGAGGTATCTATTGCCTGTAAATCACCTAATACATTTTGAAATACCATTCAAAAATGAAAGGGAAAATATAAAACAATCTGTAAGGGGTTTGATACACCTCTATAGTATGGATCTAATTCCTATCCAAATGTATTGTGAAACGCTCTGCTAGCTACTTAAGTTCATATTAAATATAAAAATTTGAATAGAAATGTACTGTGTAAAAGAAAATTGGGACTATTATTTTTTCCAGTTCGAACCTCAATATAGATAATAGAATAAATCATTTGATTTCATAGGTTCCCGTAGCTGATAACAGTTGCTGAGTTCTAGAATCAGATTTGAATCCCTCATGTTACTGCCAAAGTCATTGCTATAAAGTAAATTGTGCTTATAGTCTCTATTGAACTTTATAGTGTCATTGAACAGAAAAGATTTATACTCAGGAAAATTGTTTTTTAAAATGTTAATACATGCACTTCAGTGTAAAAAGTGAGATTTAAACATTTTTATAAAGAGATTCAGAAAAGAAGTTGAAAATTATGACCTCAGTTTTTGGATTGGTAAAAAAAAAGCCTAACAGGATGCCATAAATTGAACTGAGATCCACAGACAGTGGGATTTGATTAGGTGGAAATCAGTAGTTGGAAAAAAGGCAGGCCGATGAGAGAAAGAGAGTAAGTGCAGAAGCAGGAAACATGTAAGGCGACCTAACACATGAAGGTACATGTGTTACTATTCACAGATAGTATTTAAAGGTGACACTTAACTATTCAAAGTATTTGATGGATAGATCCTTAACACTCTCTCTTCCATTGTGCTTCCCATTTAAAAAGTCTTGACCTGCCTGTCTCTTTCTCTGAGGCTGCTTCTAATGAGATCTCTGCAAATGGAGATCAGCTACTTCCAATAAAAGAGGACTCACAGGGATACTTTCCATAGAGAACCAGGCAGCTTCAAGAGGAGCACTTCAACAGGTAATTTTCTTTTATAAACAGTAGAAATGTGCAAATATTTAATTGGTAAATATTTTTTCTAGCTGTGCTATCTGATAATTTGTGTATTTTAAAAGAAATCCTTCAAGATAACTTCTTTCTTTTTCTCCAAGTTGGTATGCTCTGCAACTTATCTATGTGGAATAAAATACCATATACATAATAATTTTTAAGTACTAAAAATATGGTCAAGTGGAAGAAAATGTTGCTGTTAAAACTATCAGTTGCAGCCCTGACCAGTGTGACTCAGTTGGTTGTGTGTTGTCTGGCAAAGCAAAGGCTGCTGGTTTGATTCCTGGTCAGGGCATGTGCCTGGGTTGCGGTTCCATCCTTAGTCGGGGCTCATATGAGAGACAACCCGTTAATGTTTCTCTCTCACATTGATGCTTCTCTCCCTCTCTTTCTCCCTACCTTTCCCTCTCTCCAAACATAAAATAAATAAAATCTTTAAAATGACTAATTTCACAAAACTTACTTATACTGATTGCCTGAGAGTGTTGAATTCTGTCATTTAAGACTCAGACCAGTCGGGTGAAGTGGGGCATTTTCATCTATGTATTTATAATTAGTATTGTAAATATTTATTAAAAATCCATATGTGTAGACAGTATATATGTGCACATATCTGTAAATGAATGTATCTACCTACGCATCTATGTATCTGTATCTATTTCTCTCTCTCCTCTACTGGGAACAAATGAGAAAGAGAAAATCGAATGAGAAGGGTTAATGCTATCCTCTCTCTTCTCCTTTTCTTTCCTAATCTTAGGCCTTGGTAATTCATATTTTAGGTTAAAAGTACATTTTTTTCCTTAGGAAGAATAATCATAGCATTCAAGTTTTCAAAATGATTTTTTGGTAAGTTTAAAAATTACTGTTTCAGCATTACTAAAGGCATAAAAATTAATGAAATCATTTTGTTTCTGATGACCGACTAAAATGATGACTAGAAAATATGGTATATATTATCATAGCAGAATAAATTGAAAAAAATATTTGTAAATTTAATATAAATTATTCTCCTTAATTAAGACAAATTATTCAGAAGAAACAGCATTTTCTTAACCAAAACTGAAAACAGAGAAAAAAAATAAACTTTCTCTCTGATTTCAAACTGGCTCCAAACTCCTATTAGATGTTATCTTTGTAATTGTCCTTTGGAGCTGAAACATAAAGAACAGCATTATCCAGCTAGTTACAGAAATGCATCTGCCCTGGGTACACTATTCAGAGTTGGTTTTAAAAGAGGTAATTTCCATTAGGTTTGGTTCTTACTACAAGGTCTCCCTCTATTCTCCAATCAGATTGACTCTCCTCTGAGAAAGAAAAGCTTTTTAACCTTGCAGATCTCATTCCCAGAGCTAAAGATCAATCAGTACCAATGAAAGAGGGCTCACAGGAGTGCTTCCCCATAGAGAGCCAGACAGCTTCAAGAGTAGCACTTCAAACAAGCAATTTACTTTCACAAACAGTATACATAGCACAGAAATAGGAAGAAGTTCACAGACATACAGCATTTTGCTTTTTTACGGTACCCTGGATATTTTTTGATTATTATATGCAGGAGGTCTGCAGGCTGTTACAGTTGCTTAATTATGGGAGGTTTCCAGCTCTTCAGGTGTAATTCAGATAAGTCAAGTGTCATTGCCCACTAGAATTTTATTTAAGATACATATAGTCTCAAGGTGGTACTTTGCTATCGGAATAGTTATTAAATTGGTAGCTGTTTATGGGACATCTTCTTTTGAAAATATGAAAACGAATAATTTCTTAATAAAAGTCATACCTTAATATTGACCCCAAAATGTCATTCTTTGTGTATTTATCTACACAAATCAGCATTTGCCAAGTATATTTCAACAATTTATTGAATGACTTCAATGACACCTTAATATAGTAATGTGTATTTAAATCTTCAATCTGTCCACTGTCTCCTAAAAATACAAGCATTTTTTGAGAACATTTCTCAGGCCTTACGTTTATATGTTAAAGCTATTGGAAATACTGGTCTCCATCATATTTGTGAATTCACGCAACATAACTTTTTAAAGTAAAAATGGAAGAAAATGCAAAGAAAAGTCCACTCACTCCCTCTCTTTGACATATTGTTGATAGAACTTTGAACGAGAACTAGGATCTGTGTTGAACTTGGATGCACTTTGCCTTTGGGGAATAATTTGAGCTCCCAATGATGCTCTTGGGAGTGGAAGATAGAACTAAAATTTCCAATCATTACCAAATTCCTCCAAAGGGAAAATTGTCCTTGATTTTTATCTCTTCTTTTTAATTCCAGAGTCTCATGTTATGTAGATTTGTAATGCCTACTTATGCTATTATACAAGTATAGCCACATGAAGGTAAACATTTAACTCCAAACACACAAATTTAGTAAAATAAATTCCTATATCCAAAAGCATGTATTTTATACCAAGTAATAGAAACTCATACATTAGCTGAGTTTTGCCATATTACTCTGAATACCACTGTCCGTAGACAGCTGTTTAAATTGTACTACATCTTAGTTTAACTAGTCCTTTCATTCAACACAAATTAGTTGAAAATCTGCTACATGATGCACGACACATCTTTTACATAGAGAGCTTTCACAGGATTGAATGCAATTGACCTGTCTGTGAATCTCATCCTTTTAAACAATATTCTGGTAATACATTCCCTTCTATAAGGACTTCCATTGGAAGTGTTAGCCCAAGCACAGAATATTGCATTTTCATTATACTTTTCAGTGAGAACAAATAGGTACATATTTAGACTGAGACTAAATTGTGGCACATGAAAGAAGTAGCTGATGGGTTTGCCTAAAATAATTAACTTGCATGCTGCATTAGCCTATAAGAGACACATCAATCAAATGCCAGCAAAAATGGAGAAGAGCTTGGTGAACCTAAGAAAAACGGTGATAATTCTCGCCCACTCAGCAAAACGCAGGTTTGAACCCTCCTTCATTCATACTGACTTTAACAAACTTTCCTGAGCAAAGATTTAGATTATTAGTTCTTATGATCTAACATGTGATTAAATTTTGTCATAATTTGATAAACCCTTAATTACCTCTGCACAAGCATTAAAGGAAAGGATCACCACACCTGCAAAGCTATTCTTTCTGAACATCAAGAAAATAGCTTGTGATATTTAAACCTTTCTGCTCACATCAAAATTATATCGACATACCTATAATTTTATGATGAATCTAGATACAGACTACAACTGTACCACACTTAATAAATCATTTCTTTTTCTTGTTTAAAAATGATAGGTAGTTACGTTTTACAAAGAAACCTATACCAGGTGCTAAAAACAGGTGTGATGCAGTGGTTTAAATGCAACATAAGAGAAAACTAGATCAAAATGTCCATCTACAACAAGACTATTTTTAAGTGTAAACACCTTTATCTTATCTAAAAAACATCAATTCCAGAACTAAGGTCCCCTTAATATTTTGTGTATTCAAAACACATTTAATTTATAGAGATGCCATTACAGATTCAAACTGTCAAAAATTAAAATCAAAATCAAAGTGATTTGTGCATGAGTTGATGGATTTAAATCTAGTCAATATAAATGGGTAATCTGCATAATTTTGGTGACAATCTCTTTTTGATCGCCAAGAAATTGTTCTCCTAGATAATTCTATTTTCACAACTTGGCAAGTTAGTGGATACAGATTTTTACAAATAAATATTTTTAAAGCTCTGTTAAAATTCCCTCTGATTTTTAGAAATTATTATATTCTATTATAATCATGTTGTGATAATAGCCATGATAATTTCAGATCATGCAGAACTGAGTACACAGTAGAAGCTGTGACAATTAATAGCCAGCAAGAATGCTGCGATAGAGTTAATGTTTTACTTTCAATGTGCTAGAAATACCATTTATTCCATTTTGGAAGTTCAATATGGTAAAATGAATTAAATGAAAGCACAAATTACCTGTAAATTTGCCTTTCTTTTTTAAAATTTAAAACAGCACATATTACCTCATGAATCTATGTTAATTTCAAATAATTTTATATTTTTTATATTTACAATATGTATTTAACCTTTTGCCTACTGCATGTCATATATACGAATTGCCCTATAAAGAAACTAACAGCTTTCAAAACAATATTGTGTAATGAGATTGATCTCAGTTGCCCTGAAACCCAATCTTTGGATTCTTTATTCATCAACATCTATTCAGTTTAGTCAGGAGAAAAATACACACTGAAATGCAAGGAAAACCTCCTGTCAATAAAAACCACTATACTTACAGATATTATATGTATAAAGTATATTTATAAACTAAATGCTTAAATCTAAAATTAAGCATCTGTTTTTGGAGAAAAAGGTATCAATAATCAGGGAAAGGAATTATATTCCCTAAAAGGTGTCACAGGCATATTTAGGCTCCAGGATTCATAACTAGTCGAATCTTTAAATTCTGTGATTATTGGAGAAACTGTTTACATGAAAAGATCAAAGACACGGGCTTATTTTCCAAAACTGTAGAAGTACCAGTGAGGTTGAATAGTGTTGTCTTTTGCCAGAACAAGCAGTCTCATTCTGGCAGATAACTGCATAAGAGTGGGCGCATTCTCATTGAGGCTCCTAACGCCAGCCAAGCAGCAGGGCTTCGGATGCTTGTTGAAAGATGGGGCACTTTATCAATAATCACGTCAGAAGATTATCTCTTTATGTAAATGCTACACTTTTTAAATAAATTGTAGTTAAACATGTAACATATTAACTGTAGGTGTTATGTAAGAATGAAATCAAACAATCTGCTAAGATGTTTTTGTCTGTCATGTTAATCAAATGTATCTATTTTAGGACGCATACTCATAAAGTCTCTGGCGAAGGATACATTCTTCAACATAGCTTCTGCACAAATTCAGGAGATTGATTATATTTATTATTTTATATTAATCACTCAAATTAATTGAACTTGCTGAGCATAGGCACACAGTTCTAGGATTTAAGGAGCAGGACGTGACCTCTAAGCTGCTAAAATGCCCCGAGTTTCCCTAATGTGTTCCTGACACCACTTCAGTCTCTAGGAGCAATTTCCCCCAAGCAGGGCACATTTGGTTGATTCTGGACTAAACTAAAATGTTTCTATCAATGTTGAAGAATCCATCAGGCATCATTAATGTTTACTTGAACATTTACTAAAGTTCTAAGTACATGTTTGGGATACCAGAAAACAAAAATACGCCTGCAAAGGAAGTTTGAGAAATTTTGGTAAAACAAAATTTAGGAGGTTTGTTCACTACAATTCATACCGTATAACCATAACTATAACTAAAGTATTACTATACACAATTACAAATGTATAGTTGTAGTTACAGTTATTAAGAGCTATACCTACATTTAGATGTGTGAGTACTTAGATTTGAAAAGGAGGATGGAGTAGAAATAGCTCTCAAATGTGCATGAGCTGTTTTATTTCATGTTTGTGTATGTGGAGTATCAAAAGGAAGAGTAAGTTGGGAAGTGCTGGGTTTTGAGAAAGTGTCACGGCCTGAAGAGCCCTTCTGCCGGCTGCTTCAGGAAGCTGTGACCTGGGGCATTTCAATGCCGGAGGCAACTTAAAAGGGAATGAATGCTGTTGCCAAAAGCAGTTTTCTATGAAAGCAAAAAAAATTACTGTGATTAAATCCAAAATGTGTTAGGTTCATTGTTTCAATGTTAATGTCACTGAGAAAACATACTATTCATCTCTGATATCTAGTTTATATGTTTCAATAATTGTGCCAAATATTCTTCTTCACTCAATGGAAAATCCTCTGCAGTGACAGAGGATTAATGCTAACTCCTCTCAGTATTTAGCATTACTATACTTTTATTTCTTATGTAGCAAAATATGTATTTTTGTCCCTGAATTAATGCTTATGCTGATATTCTGTTACTAAATTCATAGGAAGTATTTGACCACAGGTATGATTTCCTTTGCTCTTTTACATGGAGGCCTTCCTATTTGCTTACCTTTTGCTTATATAAGCAAAGTGAAACAAGCCCCCAAGCAATTACTGGATGTGTTAATCCACTCAAAAAAAAAAGGGAGGCCCCAACATTCCTATAAAGTCAGTTTGGCCCATTCAAATCGATCTGGTGATGGTTTGGTGGTCCGATGGGAGTGTTGGTTTAGCCTGTTAAAGGCAGTGCTTGCCCAACATTCTTCTTTCGTGTTTTCCATAATCAGAGATATCTGGCTCTGTGTAATGAAATGATTTTACACTTTGTATCTCTGTTACTATTTTTGTAACAAAATATATTTTCTTGTCCTTGCTTGTTATAGTCAGATAGATATGGTTCAAGTCCATGCAACTATTTTACCAGAGCAAATTATAGTTTTTGCTGGATTGATAAGCACTGTTATTTTAATGTCTATGAAAGTTCTTAAAAAATGATCATCAGCATTTTACGTATGTTGATAGATTCACCACTTTAAGACTATAATTTTATTTCTTTTATGATATATTTATACATATATATCAATATATATACATGCATGTAGTGTATATGTATAATCTTAAAGAAGTATTTTCTTTCTTACCATAGGTTTATTATATAAGATTTTAAATTCACAGATTATGACAATTATATGCATTTGGAATTAAGAATGAAGTGCAATCTTTGCAATTATTTTCATTGTGTTTCTACCTTTTATATAGCAACGGTTCTATAATTGTATACTAACCTATTATAAAATTAGTAATCCTCTTCTGCTTACCTTGTCACTCCACTAAGATAGTGTGGTAAAAGTAGCAGTGAATTGTAAAGGGCATTCATTTTAACCCCTGGCTCTCTGAGAACACCTCCATCCCCAGCCCCCATCTTGCCCCATTTCTCAAAGCTTCCTTCTTCACAGCCACAGTAGTCCATATTTTTAAGGGACTTATGAAATGCTGCAAGACTAACCAAAGGAAAAAGTACTAAGTTTGGTGGTGTCTACGTTATTTTCAACAAAACCAACATTACTGGAAAAATAACAAAGATGGCTCATGGAAATCTGCATAAGGAAGCCAACTCAAATTAAGAATGAGTAAACAAGTTACAGGTTACAACCTGATCCCCAAATTACTCTGCATTCTCAGTGGGGCTGTCAAAATCTTTTATTTTTTCTTTCTTTCTAAGAAGCTACTTTCTATAAATCTTCATTTATGGCCAGACCATAGTAACTTCCTCACCATATTGATGAAAATGAGAATCTCACTTATTTTCTTATACCATCTTGAACTCAGATTATATTATATTTAGTATTTAAGGGTAACTGAAACATTATATTAAATATACATTTTATTTTATATAATGGAATAAATTTGCTAATATTATTCCATCTTCTTTTTCTTTTATATAGTTTGTTATTACTTGTATTAATATGGTCCCTAAAAGCAACTTTTTAAAAATTCTCATTTACATATTTTCACCTGCATAAAACTAATTATGATATGCATATAAGAATATAAACATTAAGGACTGTGCTCTGATATATTATCCCATTTGATGCTAATATTGTGATAATAATCTCAATCCAAAGATTATTAGCTGTTAAGTAATTTGGTCAGATACCACATTCACAGACATGATTCTAGCCACAAGCCGTCAGATTCTAACTAGAGTGTTTTTTTATTAATTTTGTAAGTTTCTAACTGTTGTCACTTAACATATTTGCCAGTGACAGATTGGTCTTTGAATAAAATTTCAAATTTACTTTTCTCATTCCCCAGTCATGGTCAAACTTTCAATAGAATCTCTTTGAATTTAGTTTAAAAGAATGAGTCCTCAGGCATTAAGGTTTTACTTAATTTGGCCAAGCTATTTTTAAGAGTGTGTATTTCTTTACTGCTCTTCTATACAAACTAAATATCTTTATAATTAACACTTTAACTATCTGAAAAAAATTAGGGACTTATATTAAAGAACTATTTACAAATAAGTCTCCACAAAACTTTGAAATTATCTTTTCAAACATGATTTAAATAGACTGCTTTTGAAGTATATCTAAATCATCTCTCTTTCCAAACAGTAAATTTTAAATACCATACATATATCATATCACATCTTTTCAACTTAATTTTATTTTATTTATTAAATTCTGCCCACTGGCCAAGTATTCTGCAGTGATGTTTCATATTTGTCTTCTTTTTAAAAAAATATTTAATTGTTGTTCAAATGCAGTTTTTTGTCCTTTACTCCCATCCCAGCCCAACCCCCCAGTACACCCCACCTCCCTCCCATTTCCACCCCCATTATTTGTTGTCCCTGTGTCCTTTATACTTGTTCCTGTGAATCCTTCCCCTTTTCCCCTAAAATCCCCCCTTCTCTCCCCTCTATTTTACCTTCTGTTTATCTTTTTTTTTTTAAAGATTTTATTTATTTATCTTTAGAGGGGAAGGGAAGGAGAGAGGGAGAGAATACATATCAATGTATGGTTGCCTTTCGTGCATCCCCTGCTGGGAAGTGGCCTGCAGGGAACCGGCCTGCAACCCCGGCATGTGCCCTGACTGGGAATCGAACCGCGATTGTCTGGTTCACAGGCCCATGCTCAATCCACTGAGCTACACCAGCCAGGGCCTTTTAAGGTAAAACCCATATCCTATTTCTTTTATGAATGAGTATATAGTTTGATTATCTTTATATGAAACCAGAAAGTTGAGATAATTATTGAACATTAAATATATATTTTATCAACTGAGTAAAAGTTACCACATTACAAAATATAAAGAAGCAGGTTGGTTTGTTGTTGAAAATGTTGTGTAAGATGTGTAACACATCATGAATCTATCTCAGAGGTGAAAATGTATATAATAGGAATTTCATAATACAGACAAGCCAGTGAATTGCTTTGTGCTATTTTGTAATGTATTCAAATATCACAGGTTATTACCTCTCAACCTCATTCTAAAATAAACTAAAAATAGGTAATTTAGCTTATCAACTTGGATACACATATGAAGAAATATTTGAAGTATAGGTAGTTTCTAGATTCAGTGAGTTCAACTTTTTGCGTACATGGGCATGAGATTAATTTGCTGACTAATATATAAACACTATTTTTTTCTTGAAAAAGCATTTGATAAACATTCAAATATTTTTGTAATTATTAATAGTTATGTTGAAGTTATCTCTGAACATCTACTCAGAGGATAAAGTAAAATAAGTGGTTGTTTCTGTCTTAAAATATACCTGTGAGCACTATGTCGGGGGGCACATTTGGATCCCAGCATTTTGCCCTGAATAAAGCAAACAATAAATATGGTTTACAAAATCACACTTAAATACAATTATTTTAGAGCTGAAAAATAGTGTTAAGGCAAACTGAAAGCACAAATTGATTTGTAAATTATATGAATCAGGAGAAACTCAATAGAAGCCCATGTTATCTGGTACTGAACAACATATTTTTGAGCTGAAAAGTAATCTTAATATTAGCTTACTGAATACTGAAGCAAAATATGAAAGGTAAACTGTTTTATGTAGACAATATGTGACACTAACCAGTTAATTCTAGCTTCTCAAGAATACAATGTTTTTTCTAATACTGGATTCTGAGATATTCTTTATAAATCATATATATATGCCAATACCTTTAACAATTATAAAACAAATGTAGTTTTAGTTTTACAGATATTTTAACAGCTTTCTATCAGAAAGAGGATTGCTGTTGTTAAAAGGAAGTTTATTTAAGTAATTCAGATTTGATAAAGATGCAAAACGTAGCCTAACAAATAATATAATTCTCTGGAGGTCCACTTAGATCATGCAATAAAAACTAGAAAATCATAGGAATGGGTGCATTACATAACCCTCAGTTCATTTTTGTTAGTATTACTTATCAATCTTTAACTTACACCATGATTTTTGCAGTTTCTGGTTACATTCTTTTGAAAGAGCCTAGAATGGGACACATGCAAAATGTAAATGATTGGGGGAACATCCATGCAAATCACAGATCAGCTGAGCTAAGTGAACATTTGCTCTTGAAAATTAAGGGGATTATCAAATTCAGCTAGAATAGATTGTTCTCCAACATGTTCTGGGTTAAATATATATGCATATATATATGATTTACAAATTTCAGTAAGATCTGGTGAAAATATACTATCTCTAGGGTATTTTGTGCTAAATATTATTTAATACATAAGATCACTCAAACAATTTACATCTGAGAAAAATAATTACTTACAATTTGATGCTTGACAATTTTGTCATCAGTCTAAGGTTGAAAAGAGACCAAGTGCTTTTTTATCAACAAAAAGTCCACCATCTCTAGAGAACAGAAATTTTATGGTATGTTATGTTACCAGTTTTGAATTGTATAGAACATAAAATGAAAAAAAATGTATTCTCTTCTAAAACATGCTATGTTGTCTCATTTTATATGCTAAAATTATTTTATTTAAAATGTTATTATGAAACTAAGCATATCTTCTTACCAAATGATCCAGAAATCGCACTTCTTGGTACCCAAAAGAGTTGAAAACGTATGTTCACACAAAAACTTGCCATGGATATTTATAGCAGCTTGATTCATAATTGTCAAAACTTAAAAGCAACCAAGATTTCGTCGGTAGTGAATGGATAAGTAAACCATAGTACATCCAAACAATGGAATATTACTCAACACTAAGAAGACATGAGTAATCAAACCATAGAAAGACATGGAAAAAATATAAACATATCTTAGGAAGGGAAAAAAGCCAACTTGAAAAGCCAAAAACTATATCATTCCAACTACAGCCATGTGCCAGTTAGCAATGAAGGTACCAAATGAGTGTGCGTCACTGGGTGATTTTGTCATTACACCGACTTCATAGAGTGCTCTTACACAAACCTGGGTGACAGAGATTACTACGTGCAACAGCATACTGCTTCTACATTGCAAGTCTGTATGCTGGGGTCGTCAACCTTTTGGTGTCTCTGGGCAAAACTGGAAGAAGAAGAGTTGTCTTGGGCCACATGTTAAACACACAAACACTAATGGAAACTGATGAGCAAAGAAAAGGTTTTAAGTAGATGGATGATTTTATGTTAGGTTGCATTCATACCCATCATGCTATGGGCTGCAGGTTGGATGTTACTGTACAAAACAATACCAGATTAAATCCAGTAAAAGTTTAATAATTTAATCAACAAACGCAGTAAACACAAGAGGTATGAGTCTGTTGCTGGTGTCACCTGGCATCCTGTTCATACTAGTGGAAATATATTACTGTTTTTAAACAAATATTTTTTAATATGTAGAAGGAGCACACTTCAAAACAATGATAAAAATTTATTGTATAGTCAATACATAAATAACAGCCATGTATCATCATTATCAAGTATTATGTACTGCCCATATTGTATGCATTATATTTTGGCATCAGTGAGACACAGTAATTTGTTTGCATCAGCATCCCACACACGTGTGAATAACGTGTTTATGACACTGCGATTGTTGCAGAGCTACAACTCACTGGGCAACCAATGTTCAGTTCCATCACAATCTTATAATACCACCAGTGCATATGAGGTTAATCATTGATGAAAACATTGGTATGGGGCACATGACTATATATAACATTTTAGAAAAGGTAAAAGTAGGGAGATGATGTAAAATAGAGATCAGTGGTTGCCAGAGGTTAGAGGTAAGAGAGGTATGAATAAATGGAACACAGAGGAATTTTGGAGGAGAAAAAATATTCTTCTTTATATTATAATGGTGGATAAATGTCCTTATACATTTGTCCAAACCAATGGAACAAGAACACCAAGAGAGAACTCTAATGTAAACTATGAGTGTTAGGTGGTAACACTGTCCATGTCGGTTCTTCAATTTGAATAAATATATCACACTCTTAAAAGATGTTTGTAATGGGAGAGGCTATGCATGCCTGGGGTTGGGGGTATATGGGAAATCTCTGTACCTTCAGTGCAATTTGTTCTGAACCTAAAACTGCTCTAAAACTAAAAAATTAAAAAAATGATCTAGTAAATGGTTTTAAAAGTTTATATCTATTGCACACACATGCTTTTAAAACATTTTCCAACCAATAGAAATTGTAATATATTAAGTACTATACTGATGACAATATCTCATTGTTACATTAATTGTAAAGCAATGTGATAATAAAAGTGTATTATTTAATATTTAAATTCAGATACTATTTCAACTCAGTATGGATATAAATTTAATTATTTATAATAGATGATGATGTAACATGTATTTTGAATCACAATTATAAATTTTGAGTACAGTATCTCCTTAACGAGGATGCGCCCGGTTTTCATGACCACTTAATTGCTAATATGGATACATGTATGGCAAATCATTGTTGTAAGGCTACCACAGAGACCAATTATCACTGGCAATTCAGAGATTTTGTCAGCATGGAATATGGTTCTTTGGTTATGTTAAACATAAATAACTGTAGTTACTAAATAAGTGGTCTGGAAAATAGCATATTAATACATGAGTAATATCTTAAAAATAGATGGTCTTAATCAAATAATTAGGATGAATATTATGCAAATTATATTTCAAAGGAGTGGGAAAGACAAATAGGGCAATATAGAGTTTATAATTACCTATATTTTACCTGTAATTTTTTAGGCTTCTTATTTAGGCTTTTTGTAGCATTTTTGCTCTTTTTTTTTCTTTTCTGGTTTATGTTGTACATCTATGTCTGAATGCTGTTTTGCAAGTGAAGGTGGTTTGTTGTCTTATGAGAGGTCTGGACAGAGAGGAAACTTGCAAGACTTCAATTTGCCCACCATGTTGACTGGCGCAATTAACCCGAGAGCACTTGACCTTGGATTTATCAGCTGTAAAACAAGAGATTTGGATTATGTAGTTTCTGAAGTCATTTCTACCTTTATACTTGTTGACTGCTGTAATTTATATTTGATTTTTAAGGAGTAAAGAAGTTGTTGAGAATCCCTTGAATAAAGCATGTTTTCTCTCTGCTAACTAATTTTATTGTCCTTGTTTTTACCCTAGTTATCTCAAACACTCAAATCTTGAGTAATTAGTTTTACTATGTGATTAGGTTTGGGAAATTATATCTATTTATCTCTCTTTTTTGTTTTCTAATTTAAGCTCTACATCTATGTCTATTAACAACATGCATTTGATACCAGGGAAACATAACACTGGAAAAATACCCACCCAGTTTTGAATGTTAAATGTCCTCCAAACACTGTTCGTACCTCATGTAAATTTTATATACGGCTCTTACAGCCACTCTGAAAGATATTTATATAAATTTTTTTTAATTAAGAAAAAAAGACTAGGAAGACCTAGATACCATTAAGTTGCAGGGACTGAATAACTTTTTGATTCAAAAGTTATTTTTATGTCCACTACCACACTGAATTTAAGAGTAACTATTAAAAACCGAATGCATACATAGTCACAAAGCATTTGTGGAATAAAGGCTTTTAAGGCAAGTCATTTACTTTTTATTGAATATAGCCAGTTTATTTAATTTTTGATGCTTCAGGCTAACTGGAAACATGCCTTTCTGCCTGGCCAAATTGGATTATAAGCTCCTTGAGAGCAAAAACCAGGGCGATCAGAATGATTTCCTTCATTCTCAGTATTTAGCCTGTTAAAGAATATGCTAAATTATTTTGGTTTTTAAAACAATGTTTTAAAATAAAGCTATCTGTGGATTTTTTAAAGAAAATACTTGACTAATGAAAATGTTTGTTGTAACAAATTGTCAGTGAAAGAAACTTGGTTTTAGTCTATGGAATGTGATACTCAGCATGAGAGTGAAGTAGGATCCAGGAATAAGATTTGATCTGATGACACAATAGATGGAATGCCATTTTCTTGACTTTTCTGCTTTCTGCACAGTATTTTTCACTTTTTTGAATTTTTTCATCAAGCTTTTAAAATCCTTTACATCTAAACACTACCATTGAGCTGTCAAATGTCATTGGGTTTTTACTGGTCAAGATGAATGTATACATTACCGCATTTCTTTCCTCAGTTTGTATGATCTCTAGTCTTTGCATGATGTGCTTTGTTAAATACATTAAGTGTGTATAAATAAATATCACAGTTATTACTTAGTGCATAAATATATAAAAATTAAAAGTAGACCACTTCCCATAGCTAAGAATAAGCATCTTCTCAACTGGCTCACAAAGTTCTGATATTTTCCCATTTGTTTTCAACATTTCTAAATGTTCTACATGGGAGAAAGAAAAATGGATGGACTTGAAATAAATATAAACTATTCACATAGGGTCCTTTATTTGTGTAAAGGTTTTAGCTTCTTTAATAGCATCTTTTCAGAATTTGTATGAAGCACAAGACCTTGAATATCATAAGCACTTAACAAATACTTCTCATGAATTAGTATGAAATTGCTATGAGAGTCAGAATACCAGTTTGGTCAATGTTTAATAAAGACACCAAGGCCAAGTTTATATCTAGGACTTTCATTAAAAAATTATCAAATAGACTGTCCCCTTTTTATGTTTGGTCACATGGTCTCTTTTGTAAATCTTGGCACAATCTTTCTCCTGACAATGTGTTTCCTGATACTTTAGAGTTCAACACTTGTTCCTTGCAAACAAAAAATAAAGTAAAAATTCAAGGCTCACAATTCCTTGTTCCTGTTAGAAAAATACATGTGTGTAAACTAATTCACAGCAAAAATGGAGAGCCTGAAAGCTTAAATAATGTCTAAAATTTGTTTTTATTTTGATCTTAAACAAATTAAATTACTATTTGTTGTTATTGCCTTTATATTTGACAAGCTCAAAATGTTCATATTTGTACCAGACACTTATTTTTTTAGTATTTAGTATCATTAGAGGTTCGATGTACTTCTGAAAACCACCTGAAATAAAAATAAAATTCCTGTAGTTTGATTATTAAAATAAAAAGTTACATATTAGCTCCTCAAATATACTATACATGAAGCTGAATTTATAAATTCAGATACAAAAATATTTCAAATAAGTCACTCCAATCCTTAATTAAAAACAGTTTTATAAACATTCAAAAGAGAGGTTATAGAATTTAATAGACCTATAGCAAAGCAATGATCCCAAGCAATATTTTTCATGCATATAATAAAATTATTATATTAAAACATGGCTGAAAATATAGCCATTTAAAGCTCAAAACATCAGCAAAATGAAAAGGAAACCAGCTGTATGAGAAAATATATCTGCTAATGATAACTTGGACAAGGGTTTGATCTTCAAAATATATAAAGAACTCACACGACTCTACTCCACCTGATTAAAAAATGGGCAAAGGACCTGAATAGACACTTCTCCAAGGAGGACATGCAGAGTACCCAGAGATATATGAAAGGATGCTCAGCATCACTAGTCATCAGAGAGATGCAAATTAAAACCACAATGAGATACAACTTCACACTGGTCAGAATGGCCATCAGAAATAAATCAAAAAGACAAGTGCTGGCAGGGATGTGGAGAAAAAGGAACCCTAGAGCACTCTTGGTGGGAATGCAGACTGATGCAGCCACTGTGGAAAGCAGTATGGAACTTCCTCAAAAACCTAAAAATGGAATTGCCTTTTGACCTTGCAATTCTATTTGCATTGTACCCTAAGAATTCTAAAACATCAATGCAAAAGAATCTATGCATCCCAATGTTCATAGCAGCACAATTTGCAATAGCCAGGTACTGGAAACAGCCTAAGTGCCCATCAGTAAATGAGTGGTTCAAAAGTACATTTACACAGTGGAATACTACACCGCCAAAAGAAGGAGCTCCTACCATTCATGACAGCATGGATGAATCTGGAGAGCATTATGCTAAGTGAAGTAAGTCAGATGATGAAAGAAAAATAGCATATGATCTCACCTATAAGTGAAACCTAATCAACAAAACAAGCAAGCAAGCAAAATATAATCGGAGACATTGAAATTAAGAACAAACTGACAGTAACTAGAAGGGACAGGAGAGGGGATAATGGGCAGGAATGGGGGAAGGGTAACCAAGGGATGTGTATAAAGGACATATAGACAAAGCCAAAGGGGGGAAGGATTGAGGTTAGGAGGTGGGGGAGAGTGGAGGAGGAAAATGGAGACAAATGTTCTTGAACAACAATAAAAACGCTCAACATTAACTGCTTATAATCAGAATTTTTTATTATTTCAAATTTGAGTGTTGTTGGAACACCCATATACTCTAGTTATATATAGTTTCTTGGCCTCCCATCATTGATAACAAAGATGTCACATTAAATCTACCTGGATATTGAAGACAGAGCATGCACTACTTTTTTTAAGTTAAGAAGATTCCATTTACTCAGAAAACTAGTGGGACAGGATTGAAGAGTCAATCCTTCAATGCTTTCATCTTCAGCATCAACAATAGTGGTCTCTATCTACACTGAAGTCATTTAGCAATTAAACATTCATGTTTAAAATATTTAATCTCAAAAGACACTATGAGTTGGAGTTTGTGTGAATGGCATCATATGACAGTGTAGGCCTGATACTGACCCTGGATTACTTCCAATGAGATGGCCTCACTCAATCCCCTGTGCTCTGAGTTTGAGCTGTCACCTCTGGTTGCATAGCAATATATTGTCAATGATAACCAAAAAAGGACACTAAAGTAGTACCGGCAGGATTTATCCAGCAAGAGATTTGCAATAGGGAAGAGAGTCCAGTGTGAACTGAACTCAAATTTGTGAAGCAAAAGACGAAGGCTGTCACTTCTTCACAAGGAGGCTCTGATCGTTATTAAGAGGGTTAGTCCCTGTGACTAGGCCACCTCCATTCATTGGCTGCTGCTTATCCAGAGAAATAAGCTCTGTCTTCCTAACGGGAGGTAGTGGTGGAAGTTGAAGAGAGGAACACATCGAAGTTAGGCCCGGGAGTTACCTCCCTGAGTGCTTGCATTTCAAGGAGCCCTCTCTCAGGTCCTTGAGAAAACAGTTTTTGGTGGCAGATTCACATTTCAAAAGGCAAGGAAAGAATTTAAAATGACCAGATTTCTAAAGTGACTCTTTTTTGTGAGAGGGTTCAGTTTCAGGAAGTTTAAGCTGGAACTAAGAGTAAATGTTCCTGGTAGCACTGACCTTCCTCAGGCAGGCGTTTTAAGGGGACCTTAAACGTCAGGCGTTTAAGGGGACGGTTCAAGGGTTATAGGAGGAGGGTTTTAGGCTTCTAGAATCCATTCCAGACTTTGGTCAAGTCTTTCAACGTAGAGGTTTAAACATTATTGTTACCTGACAAGAGATTCTGCATTTCTCATTATTGTTACCATTTTCTCATTATTTTTTCCTTTTATGATGTTTACATTAACTATGCCAATTTCAGTCATGGGTTATAGCTAACTACAAAACACAAAATGAAGGTTGTAGCAAATTAAATATAAGTAAAAGATTTGTTTATACATACACAGAGCATGGTGATTCCTCACCAGATACTTTTTTTTCTTCTCTGGTTCATTTCTTTGACTAAACATTGTATTGATTAAATTAGCACCCTGTAATCAAAAATTTAAAAGTTTACATATGTTCATCTTGCCACTGTGTACCTATGTGTCCTTAAGAAAAAGTCTTGGTGTAATGTGGGGACCAAGAGCTGAGCAAAAATAGTCCAGACTTCTACCCATAGCTCCAGCATCAAATCTTTCTGCGAACTGGAGAAATATTCTTAGCATTTATGCTTCTGATCTTTAATTCAATAGATGGAAGGTGTTTGGTTAAATAATCACTTCAGCATGCATTTGGCCTTAAAATTCTATAAATTTAGGTTCTAATTTAATGACTTTTAAATTCTGCCAAATGCCATAAAGTGCACTAAAGTCTGTGTGGCATGCTGAACATGCAGCTTGTCCCCAGACTTCAAGAAGTAAAGCATGGTGGCTTTATGGAGATGCCTCTGTGGGAGTGGAGGTATACCTCTCCCTTCAGAATCACTGAGTTCAGCCCCAAGGAGAACCTAAATCCATTCAATTATTTGGAACATTGCTTTCTGGTATTTATAACCTGAATACATTATTTATTCATTTGTTTAGGCTCTTAGCCATTTAGTCTTTTTTATTATTATTCTGCAGCTTTTAAAAGATTTGTAATTAGTCCCATCAAATTTCACTGAATAAAAAATATGAAACTTTTCAATGATAACAGTCTACATGTCTTTTCAAATCTATATATTCAGGCATTCAGCATAAATATTTGAAACATAAATTATAGATAATCACTAAATTGACTTCACTTTGTACTAGCCATTTTTAAATTACCCAAATATGATGATAGCTATTTTAATGCTTTCATTTTCACTATTTGCCTCATCTAATAGGTATGTGTTTTTCCTGATTAAAAAGTCATACATATTCATTGCAGAACATTAAGAAAATGTGATAAACATATAATATGAATATTTCTAATGAAAATATTAATAAAAAGAGATAGCATAACAGTAAATATTAAACTCTTTACATTATCTCTATTTCCAATATAATGTTTTCTGTAGTCTGCAGAACACTAATAAATTACCAGCCTAGGAAATGGAACTCAAATTGTACTAATGAGCAATATTTAAAAAAAATAGCAACAGTTCCTCTAAGGTACACATTGGACGTGTCAATCTGTTCCATACATGTATGCCCAGAATCTTACATAGCTGTAACCATTCTGTATTTACTTACATGAATTCCTCAGTTTCCATCTCTTTTCCAGCATCTAAGCAACCACAATTAAGCCCAGTGAGTTGTTATTCTCTTCTTGGATCTTTTATTCCTCTTGGACACGTCTCTATGATTTGGATGTTACTTGTCAATTACTATTTTGTTTTGCTTTAATCAGTTTTGATTTCTTCCTTATATATCAAGTCTTCTAATTTATTATTCTCAGATCTGGACAATGGACAAGAGGTTTAATAAATGCTGTATTTTTTTAAGAGTCTAATGATGAATCCCTAAGTCTTCTGTAGAGAGAAACAGGGTCATGAGACAAAGAAGAATGACAAAGGTCTTTTTACTCCCTAGAACAAGATATGATTTCACCAGAAAATGAGCTCAAGGAACTTTAGATAATTGGGTGAGGTGGAAAATACCAGTTCTACTTGTACATCTCCTACTGGTACAACTTCCTAACAAAAGTTTGAAAATGGCACTGGGTTTGTGATATGTCCATTTCACCTAGGCAGATTTAAAATAGCCAGTATACATATCCTATTTGTCAATTCATTTTATATGCTTTCTTTTAAAAAAATTTAGATGATCTCTAAGCATCTGTGTGGACCTTTGGAGAGAACTTAACCTTGATATAATACATGTGAATAGATAAAATGCAAATAATAATCAGCCCTGTCTGGTACAGCTCAGTGGATTGAGTGCCAGCCTGCATAACCAAATGGTTGCAGGTTTGATTCCCATTCTAGGTACATGCCTGGGTTTTGGGCCAGGTCCCCAGTAGGGGGCATGTGAGAAGCAACCACACATTGATGTTCCTCTCCCTTTCTTTCTCCCTCCCGTAATACATAAATACCATAAATACAATCTTTAAAAAACATGAATAGTAATCAGATATGGAAAGCCCTCAAAATACAAAATAAGAACAAAGCCTAGACTGTATATTTTCATTTGGAACCATTAGTGATTCATAGTGATTCAAAACAGAAGTCAATATGAGCCGCGTTAATTTACTTTTAGTTTGTTCTATTTATTTTCTGTTTAGAGAAATCTAACTGTTCTCATAACACTTGATAAACGTATTAAAATCTTGATCATGTTGTATAATAACATGACTGAGTTTTCATTGGCTTTATTATATTGAGCACTTGAATGTAGAACCCATACATCTAAAAACAATATATAGACCACAGCTATCATGAGCTAATGTCATATTTGACTCTGGGTGCCACAGAGGTGACTGGTATTACTTTTGGGGATGTCAGTGGAATGTAGAGTCAATATTGGATAATGGTCACACACGTGAGTTCTGCAGCTTAAATAACTGCTTCACCTGACAAATCATGTTTATGTTACATAATGTCTGTATCACAGATTTATAAAAGTTAAAATTGCATGTTTTAAAGCCAGTACACATTTTCTGATTCTTAGTAAGCACTCAGTAAAATCTGGTTACTTTTATTGACTTTTTCCCAGGATATAAGTGTTCTGGAAGCTTATGTCTTTCCCACAGAAACTAAGAAACATACATCTTCTCACTAGAGCAGTTTTAAGGATTGTTGAAAAGAAAAAAAAAAAACAAAAGGGAAAAAAAAAAATACACCTCAAAAAAAAAAAAAAAAAAAAACAAAGAAAAAAAAAAAAAAAAAAAAAAGAAAAAAAAAAATTTTAGAAACAGGCAAACAAAAAAAAATACATTCAGAAAACCATTCTCTGGGAAATCTATAGTAGTCTCAAAGACGCGGTAGAGTGTGGAGGAACCTGGCCAGCAGAGTCTGCCTGTTGTGGCTGACGGCGAGAATGAATGCACAGGCGACAACAATCCTGTGTGGAAAAAGGGACAAGGCACGACCACTCTCTCAAGGGGAGAGTGCCTACGGATGCCTCGGCCACTCCCTCAAGAGGGGAGCGCCCCGACCCTTGCTTAGACAGGCTTTTATTGTTTTCCTGGGGTCTTACATCAGAGGAAGATTTATTATCTATCACATAGAATATTATTGTCTACATTCTAGGTACAATCAAGAAAATAAAAATAACCTGCACAAGAGAAGAGTGATGAGCTGATTAGCTCTGTCCTTGGGAGAACTCATACAGGCTCTGGATATTACCTTGAAGATAGACAATGCACATTTGTTGTTTTAGACCAGGGCGGTGGAGTTTTAGCAAGAGCAAGCCATAACAGTCTGTATGCCTTTTCTAGGCCTGATTCCCACGGGAAAACTTGGTTTGACGATCTGGCTCCTGCCCACCACTTCCCTTCTGTAGGTTTTCCATACAGAGCTGAGTCACATTTGCCAGACTTAAACAAACCAGTCCCCTACAGCAGAGTATGTTAAAGGAAACCAAACCTCTACTAATATAGCACAATTAATAACATAGGTAATTATGGATATTGAAACATTGAATGAAGAGTTTCTACTTATATGATGATTTTTATGACCTTATAGACAAAGAAGGACAAAAACGTCTCTGCTATTGATAGAAATGACCAAAAGAGGCCTGACTGGTGTGGCTCAGAGGACTGAGTGCCAGAGTGTGAATTTAAGGATTGCAGGTTCGATTCCCAGTCCAGGACATATGCCTAGGTGGCAGGCCAGAGGCAACCACACATTGATGTTTTTTCCCTCTCTTTCTTCCTCCCTTCTCATCAAAAAATAAAAATAATAATTAAAAAAAAGTACCAAAAGAATGTGCTCATTCTGATGTAGGTCTTTGTAAAGTATTTGTTACATAAATAAGGAGATGGAGGTGGAAGTAAACCTGGAAGACAAGCTAAGAAGCACAAGTCAAATCTAATCAGGCAAATAGATACTTAAGACTCGTTGTACCACCATTCTGCACCTGATAGCAGAACGCTTACTGTTGAGGGGCAAAAACCAGCCCGTTCATTAGCATCAGACTCTGATCCACAACCTTCTCGGCAACCAGGACAGGACTTGTTCAATACCTGACTGTCCCCCAAGGTTTTGCTCCCATTTCCAAACTAGAACCAGCAGAAAAACACAAACGTGCTCCCCTAACCAATCCCACAGGGTACCCCACTTCTTATTAGCCTGTTCCAGGTTCCCTGTGCCAATAATTCCAATCAGAGCACATGTAAATAAAGACTTCCTTTTTTCATATAGATGGTTCCCACTCCTCGCTGCCTGCCTTTGGGTCTTTGCCAGACACAGGTGATGGTGACCGACTCTCTTGATTTAGCAAGCTTTAAATAAACAAACAGCCTTTGTTTGCTCTCACTCACTTGGTTTGCATTTAGTTTCATAGGAACCAAAAATCAGCATCCAGATGTGTAGTGATTAGTAATATCCAGTTAACCCAGCAAAGACAGAGTCTGGTGCCATATAAAGACCTCTGTGCTGGCTGCTTCTGTGCTGATTTACTTGGGAAAGAAAATGATAAGAACTCAATAGAAAACTTAGCACTCCTTCTGAATTACTTATTTTGCATCCTTAGCCATTTCGTGTATTGAATCCTCTAATCTATCCTTTGTTTTTAATTTTTATTTTATTATTACTTTTTGTATAGAAACCAGAGAGGGAGAAAAACACTAATTGGTTTGTTACAAACCCCAACCAGGAACCAAACCCACGATCTCCACACTTGTCCTGACCATGGATTGAACCCGTGACATTTCACTTTGTAGGACAACACCCAACCAACTGAGCCACACAGGTCAGGGCTCTTACCTCTGCTTTTAGATAAATAAGTCAGTCAAAGAGTTTTTTTAAATATTCAGTTGGACAAAGTTTATGAACATGTGTCTCTGCACCTAAGAGACGCCCAGTGTTTTCAGGGAGTCACTGTCCTGCGGCGTGAAAGCTAAAGAGATACAAATTAACCTTCAAATGGTGCTTCCATCTCTAGTGACTGTGCCTGAAGAAACTTGAATCTTTGAAGTTAGTTGAAGTAGCGCTCCAGGATGAAGTTGTCCAGAAAGAGGAGAATAACAAAAAGGCCCCCGGGGCAATCCATTGTTTTGTAACTGGCAATCCATTGTTTTGTAACCGGACCCACAGAAGTCCAAATGCCGGTCCTGGGCAACCACCAAACCCTCCCAGCTGTGCTGTAACTAAGGACTTACAGTCCTTGCATCAGCGATGCAGTTTTGTACCTTTTACATAGTTTTTTTCTAAACTATATAGTAAGTGGATAGTACAATCATGTGATTCAAAACAGAGAGCAAGAAAAAGAAACAGTTTTGTTTCCACACTTTCTTTTAACGTTGGATACTGACCTTCCAACTGGCAATCCCACCACTACAGATAAGCTCTCGTGTGTATCTGAATCAGTTCCTTGCTTAAACTTCCAGAGTACTTTAAATAATAAATATACATATATTTATTTATGCGTATATATATATATATAGAGAGAGAGAGATTTATGTTGTCACTATTTGTTTTATGCACAGCAGAATAATGTACCCTTTGTTAGACACCTTTATTTTTTATTTAACATTATACTTTGGTGGTTTTTAAATATCTGTACATAAAAAGCCTCCTTAATCTTTATGTATTTGTATAATTGTGTGTTTATAATGTTTTAAAACTTACTCGATTTTAAAGATGAGGTACAATTTATTTCACAAGTACCTAGTGGTGTGCATTGAAGTTGATTCCAGAATCTACTATTGTAAATAGCGCTGTGATGAATAAACATGTACATTGTTCATTTCAATTCTGTATGTATTTATTTCTTCCTGAATATCAAATATATATTTCTTATTTCTACAGTGAATTCATGGAGGTGGAATTGTTGACTGGAAGGTATGTGCAGACATAGTTATACAGATGTAGACCTAGAACTAAACCTAGACATGTGTACGTATCAGCATAGTGATGGGCATGCGCATAGACATGGAGATTGGTAGACACAGAAATAGATCCGAACATATAAATATGTACATATGTACACATATATAATTTAAAAGACTGTACAACCCTGGCTGGTGTGGCTCAGTGTTTGAGTGCTGGTCCGTAAACCAAAGGGTCACCAGTTCAAGGGCACATGCCTGGGTTGTGGGCCAGGTCCCTGGTAGGGGGCATGCGAGAGGCAACCACACATTGATGTTTCTCTCCCTCTCTGTGTCCTTTCCTTCTCCTCTCTAAAAAATAAATATTTTTAAAAAATAAAAATAAGATAAAGTAGTCTGCATATTATATTTTATTCACATTTTAAGAACATAAAACCTCAAACTAAGTGAGGTTAAGAATCATTTTTTGAAACTTTCAAAAATGTTGAAAGGTTTTTTTAAAAGACACATTGGAAATGGGAGATCCTAGCTTTTACTCAGGTCTGTCTGAGTTCAGAAATGCACTTTGAAGCACTGTGCACTTGATTTTATTATCTAAAGTACATTTGTACAGTCAGGGTTCAAATGTCTCCCCCCTGGACATTCAAACTCAAATCTGGCCACACAAGCCAGACTTTATTATTACATATAATAAAGACTTTTTAGAACACACATAATTTTGTATAAATGTACCAGCAAGTTGAAAGTTATGGATGCCATCAGAGAATTTCTTCTGCATGTCCGAAACATCTAAAAGTGGAGTCGTGTAAGTTCTTTGTTGTATATTTTGGAGATTAAACCTTTGTCTGAGGTATCATTGGCAAATATGTTTTCCCATACAGTTGGTTGTCTTGCTAATTTAATACTGTTTTCTTTAGCCATGCAGAAGCTTTTTATTTTGATGAGATCCCATTTGTTTATTCTTTCCTTTACATTCCTTGCTCTAGGGGACAAATCAGTAAAGAAGTTGCTGCGTGAAATATCTGAGATTTTCTTGCCAATGTTCTCCTCTAGGACTTTAATGGTGTCACGACTTACGTTTAAGTCTTTTATCCACCTTGAATTTATTTTGGTGTATGGTGTAAGTTGGTGCTCAAGTTTCATTTTTTTGCACGTAGCTGTCCAGTTCTCCCAACACCATTTGTTGAAGAGGCTATCTTTACTCCATTTTATGTTACTGCCCCCTTTGTTGAATATTAATTGACTGTAGAGAGTTGGGTTTATTTCTGGGCTCTCTGTTCTGTTCCATTGGTCTATGTGCCTGTTTTTATGCCAGTACCAGGCTGTTTTGATTACAGTGGCCTTGTAATACAGTTTGATATCAGGTATTGTGATCCCCCTACTTTGTTCTTCTTTCTCAAAAGAGCAGCTGCTATTCGGGCTCCTTTATGATTCCATATAAATTTTCGAACAACAGCCAAGAGTTGGAAGCAACCTAGGTGCCCATCAGTAAATGAATGGATCAAAAAATTGTGGTACATATACACAATGGAATTCTATGCTGCAGAGAGAAAGAAGGAGCTACTACCCTTTGCAACAACATGGATGGAACTGGAAAGCATTATGCTGAGTGAAATAGGCCAGGTGCTGAAAGACAAATACCATATGATCTCACCTTTAACAGGAAGCTAAACAACAAAACAAACAAGCAAGCAGAAAAAAAAACAAAGACACTGAAATAGAGAACAAGGGGACAGTGACCAGAGGGGAGAGGGAAGGGAAGTTAAGGGGAAAAAGGGGGAAGGATTTGGAGGAACAAATAGGAAGGACACAGGGACGAGAACTAAGGGGGGTAGAAATGGGAGGGAGGTGGGGAGCAAGGGGTGGGGTAGGCTGGGATGGGAAAAATAGACAAAAAAACTGTACTTAAAAAATAACTAAATAAAATTAATTATTAAAAAAATAAAAGAAAAAAAAAGAACATAAAAAACATCTAAAAGCCCATATGTATTATTTACAAAGAAATACATAATTACTATAGCCAAAGCATGGCAAAAATCTCAGAGGCCTACCAGTGCTTGTAATAATAATCTGTGGCATTTCAATAATAATCTTGAAATAATAATAATGGCTATGCATATATCAGAAATATAATCTTGATAATGGAATGAAAAATGGAAAAAGTTAAGTTTTTATGCACGATGCAAAATGATAGGCAAAAAAATAGCTGTTCGATAAATTCTTAGTAAAATTGTGGTGACTTTTATTATTTTCCATATAATGTACTTTAAAATAGAAGACCTTTGTGACCTTCCTATAAAAAGACAATAAAACAGACTAACAAAACAAGTATGAACATGGTTATTCTCCCTTACACTCTGACTTAGTGGTAACCTTTAGTTAAGTGTAAGGCAAATCATAATGTGACCCGTAATTCTCATTCTGTTAACTATTGACTGTTTCCCAGCATGCATATAACTGAACAGGAAAATCAAACAGTGCTCAGTGTTCAGTGTGTTTGTTGAATGTGGAAAGCAAATATTTTTCGTTAAACTGTTTGGCTATACTTACCAACTTGAGTCGTCTGTGGTTTTGTCCTCAGTAACAAATTTATACCTTTATTTCCAATAAGCTTAAATTGGAAATATCAATGCTCTTAGGATATCATTAAAATAAAAGCTTTTTAAAACATGCACGGCTTTTGGTTGCCAAATTGCAAATTATTTATGTGAAAAATAGATGTTTGTAGATAGTAGCAAAAAACATTAAGATGGAAATTTAGAATGAAAGCACCTCTACTAGAATATGACCTTTTTTGTGTGTTTGACAGTGTTGAAGTGGACTATTCTTATGTTTTTGTCTGCCCATCACATTAGCTTCTTTGATGATAGAGACATTAAAAACTATAAACTATTCAATAATTATATGGCCCTTCCTTTCCAAAAGGATTTGGCACAACTCTGAAATCACTTGCATCAAAATAAATTAAAATTAAATGATGTGTTGCTTATATCTGCCAAGTATTCTGCAAATATGTCTATTAGGAGAAAAACAAATCTGGCATTTTTTTGTTAGAAATGCAGTAACCCCTGCATATATTTCCTTTAATTTTACCCCACATTTCTAGAAAATGCTACTAAACATTTAAAGAATTTCCAAAATTTAAAAAAAAGTTAAATTGTATACTGCTTTTATGTGTGTTTGTATGTGCAATGCATGTGTGTGTGTTTTGCCTTTTAGCATAACATGATATATGAGGTACTAGAAACTGAAAGAGATAGTATTCTAAGGTTTAAGGTGATGGGTATCTGGCTAGGACTTAGGCTGTGTTTACCATTTGCTGCAACTGTAGGTTTCAGAGCTTTCATTTTCCTTCCCTGTCCTTTTCCCCCCTCCCTCATGCATTTCTTTTTCCCTGGAAACTCCTTCTTCAGTATAGTCTGAGCTTTGAAAAAAATTGCTTTCCATCATTATAGAAGAGCCCCGTGGATGTGTTGCCAAGATGCTGTGAGAAGGAAGGTGTCCAGTAAACCTACAGTTAAGTTTTAATCTTTTGACTACTCTGTGTCTGTATTCTGTGACCTTCACAAGTGCTTTGCAGCTTTTTAAATCTCTCTTTAGTTGAGCTAGAAAAGCTAGAGATGGCTGGAATTGGGTAATTTCCCTTTACCCACATTGGATAAGGCTCTCATGAAGTGTTTTTTTTGTAATTAAAAAAAATTCTAACCTGAGGGCATTTTTATCACTTTTACAGAGAGATGAAAGAAGAGAGAAAATCATTGATCCACGGCCTGACCGAGAATCCTACGCACCTGTCTTAAAGATGGAACTCGCAGCCTCGGTATATACCCTGACAGGGAATTGAACCCGTAACGTTTTGGTTATGAGACAATACTCCAGCTGAACCACAGGGCCCAAGGCTTCAGTGAGGTCTTACCTCTTTCTGGGTGTGCTTTTGTTGTGGAGAACATGTTGAACTTATTTCAAAATGGTTACCTTTTCCATGGGTATATATCAAATGGTTATTTTTTTCCTTTACCCTTTCCACAAAGAAAAAAAGATTGGGTATTTGTTGAACCTTTATTCATAGAATTTCACGGGCTTCTGGGAGATAAGAGCACCAGGTAGAGGGCACCTGGCTAGGCTGGGCAACCTGGAATTTTTAACTCTGAAGCTAGTCCACCATCAGCTTCCAGTAATTCATTCAAGTTACTGTTCAGAGGCCCCAGAGGTTTCTGCTTCAAGAAAACTGATCTGCACATATTCCCTGAATTCACCAGTCCCTCCAGTTTCAGGGAGACAGCTTGTCTCATGACCTCACTTCTTTGATGGATCTGAGATAAGCTGTTACATTTCAACTTGAGTTTCGTTTCTTGTTGTGAAGGTAGGAATGAGGATTTGTGAGCTGCATGTTGGAAAGGAAACTGGAATCTAACAGTGATATTTTAAACAAATCAAACGCTCCAACACTTAGTTCAAAAAATTAGAGTAAAATAAGTGTTTCAGTAAGGTATGTCAAGTGAGATCTCAGGATTTTTAGTGTCTCTTAGCATTTTTATTTTCCTGAGGGCACCTGCATTTGAAGAGTTCAGAATTAAAGTTAAGTGAATATAGTAACAAATAACGACCATTGAAACATTTCATATGTATCAATTGTGTACTTAAGATCACTTTAGAGCAAGAAGCAGTTTCCAGGTTTGTCCCAGACAACTATTCTTCCTTCAAACCTTGAGTTTTATATATGACCTTGTTTTATATATTAACTTACAGAAAAGAAGAAATGTGCAGAACACGGAATGTATTATAATGAATGAAAACCCCAAAGTACCTCCCAAACCAATGGTATGTCTGACCAGACAACCTGGCCAGACCCTGGAAAGAGGAGGGGCCATAGGAGGAAGCTGTCTGAGGCCGTGTTAAGCACGTGGCATGTGACAACCGATTTCTCTGCCTCCAAGAAGACGCATGCCAGGGGGAGACCTGACAGCTTGTGTCAGGCTACTGAGTGAGTGACAGAGGGAGAAGCCCTCCAACTCACTTCTGGTACATGGTGAAGGAGGGAGGTGCTGGGCGGGAGTAGGGCCCAACAGCCTGGCCTGGGGAAAGGACAGGATTGGCTGGGGAGCTGGACCCCTTTGGCGCCCACAGAAGCTTGCATCAGAAGATTTCGACGGAGGGAAGGCAGAGACTCGCTCTTCATTTCCTCTGGAATCTGCGGCATGGACGCGCGAGACAGAGTGCTTGCGGGCCTTGGAAGGTGTTTGAGCAGATGACAGGAGAAGACTGAAGTCGAAGAGCCATGCACCTAGCAACCTCGTGCTCCGAGAAGACAGAACATGATGGAGAGGGATTTCCAGGCGTAATTTCGGGTTTCAGTCTTTTGGGGAACAAACTTTTTTTTCCTTTTATTTTCTGTTTTGTAGAGGAGAACATCTTGGGATCAAGGATCCCTTTCCCCCCAAATTATGCAACATCTTAATAAAGCCCCCTTTCCTTTCCTACCATCCTTCGTCTTTGCAATGTGCCTGTGTTCCACGGCAGGCAGCCGGATTCTACTTTTGTTCAGTAACACAATGATAGTAAAAATACTATGTTTGATGTTTTAAAAAATATGATTCTAATAAATACTAATAGTTTGTTGTGCTTAAGAACATTTTATTCCAAAGCGTAGAATCATCTAGGCAATTCTAGACAAAGATAAATTTCTTTGTGAATACCATAGTACAACTGCTTAGTGAGCCAGAAGAAAAAAAATTAACATAACATAATGTTGTTTACAGCAGAAATGCCAATTAGAGCTCACAGGTATCATTCTTTAAAATTGAAACTCATGGATTTGCCTGAAGAGTTCAGAATGAATGAGGCGTTCCAAGACATTAGTATCCTTACAATCACTTTCAATAATGGTATCCTGTAAAAAAAAAAAGAGTATTTCTAAGACCTACTAAGAGTAACTAGTTTTTTTTTTTCATTTAAATGTGATCTTTCTTAGGTTAGGTTATGAGCTCAAGTAATATGTATATAGTGATATAACATACACTGCAGGGCCCACTCTTATAAACAATCTTCTCTTGTCTTAATAATGAACTTTTATAGCAAATGATAATCCTTAACTTCCATATCTAATATCAGAAAATAAAACTTTTTTACTTTGTAAAAGTATGTCTTGAAAGTATTTTTATTAGAAAATTTTCATCTACACAGCAAACATAACATTTTAATACAATCCTTAATAGTTAAAGATTTAATTTTCTTTTAAGAATAACAGAAAAAAAATGTTTATTTTCCTAATGAAGAAAAATAAAATGTTACAAAAAGCGTTTTGAAACCATCATGATTGTATAACAAAGAAGCCAAAACATAAAATTATTATTTCATTCTTAATTATAAAACATGCTGTTAACATTCTCATATATTAAGGTCTACCTTCCTCAAAGATTTAATAATTATTAAAATTTTAAAAGTGTTTTTCTTAATATTACAGAACACAGAAGAATGAATACTAACCTGTAGGCAGATTTTGATTGAAAGTTTTAGTCTCAACAAATTTTCTTTTAAAATGGGTTCAAAGTAAACAGTGTGTCTCCACTGCATATTTATTCTTTTTTTCATTTCTTAGGTGCCTTGTGAATTTCAGAAATAAGTTCAAGAAAAATATATGAGGGATTTAGATCTTTAATGTACTCCTTGTACAAGTTTAAGTCAATACCTTATTACAAATTTCCATTTAGAATTTTCTCCGGCAAGCATTTAAGTCAAATGGCATCCTCATTCTCTTGAATTACACCAGATGCTAACTAACCCAGCGAATAGCAATACTTAAATAAAAAGTGTTTAAACTAAAATAAAAGTTATGGGCACACAAGCAAAAAACAAACAAACAAACGAACAAACAAAAACCCTCTGAAATCTGTCAAAATGGGACAAGATCCACAATACGTGAAAAATGTCACTTAAGTTAGAAAAATAGCAAGAAATGAAAATAGATAAGTGTGGTCAAATCATAAATTACTTTTAACTAAGAAGAGTCTCTGTGAAATTTCCTATTAATAAAAATAATTAGTTGTGCAGTTGATCAGCATTAAGTGTTGATCACCACTGATCATTCTGACAGAGTATTTCAGTATACAGAAAGATTACATTTATTGAAAGACAAAAGAAGTCCTTTTCCCATTTTTTAATTGGGTTATTTGTCTTCTTAGAGTGGAGTCATGTAAGTTCTTTGTATATTTTGGAGAAAAAAATTATGGTACACATACACAATGGAATTCTGTGCAGCAGAAAGAAAGAAGGAGCTCCTACCCTTTGCAACAGTTTGGATGGAACTGAAAAGCATTATGCTGAGTGAAATAAGCCAGGTGGTGAAAGACAAATACCATATGATCTCACCTTTAACAGGAAGCTAAACAACAGAACAAATAAGCAAGCAAAATAAAAACAACAACACTGAAATAGAGAACAGGGTGACAGCAACAGGAGGGGAGAGGGGAGGGAATTTCAGGGGGAAAAGGGGAAGGATTTACAGGAATTAGTATAAAGGACACATGGACAACAACTAAGGGGGGTTGGAAATGGGAGGGATGTGGGGGGCAAGGGGGGTATGCTAGGATGGGAGTAAAAAACAGAATACTGTAGTTGAAAAATAATTAAATTTTAAAAAGAAAGACAAAAAAAGGCAAAGAACCTCTTTCTAAATTCGTCTTGATAGCTTTTAACTCAAAATCTAGGAAATCTAGCCTAACCTATCTTCATGAGTTCATTAAGAGAATTAAATTTAGTGGGATTGTGAAGAGATTTAACACTTAGTGCTGCCAATGGTAGGAACTCAATGATGATGACTTTTCATGTCACGGTGAGGAAGGCTACTCCCAAGTGTAAAAACACGACCTACAGATTGGGTAAGGAAAATCCAGAAATGTAAGTTCTCATCAGATACGGACATTTTATATGTATATATAAAATATTTTTTATATTTTGAGGAAATAATAAATATATTATTGTCATAAAAAGACTGTGAAAGCTTAATTTTTATTCAGCAGTCAGTAAACATATAAATAATAGAATATATATGATTTTATTGTATTATATATTGACAGCTCCTACAATCGTGAACTAATTACTTAAAATCTCTACTTCAAAATATTATGTTATCAATATAATATAAACATTCATACATTTGAATTCCTATGTGTGGGCATGCATGTCTGTGTGTGTGTGTGTACATGTTTTACTGGAGAACCCTGAATAATAAAGTAACTTTCTTGGTCATTTTTGTTATCTGAAGATAATGTATGGCTTCTTTCCTCAATCTTGCATGATAGTGTCATGTTGCAGATAGAGAATTCCAGGCTGCTCTGTCTTCTCCTTCTTTCCCCACAACCATGTCTACCACCATTCCACACTTCCGAGTTGAATAAACATTGTGTTTTGTTTACTCACTGAAAGCCTACTCCTGCCTCACACTGTATTATATGACCTATAAAACGTTTGGAAGATCAGAATAATTCCAACATTTTGCTCACGTGTTTCTGTGCAAGTAGATAAATTAATTTGCCTTTTTTCCACTAATTTGGTGATAATTTAATAACATTTGCACATATCAAATGTGTTGCTGTTAGGTTGAATCATTTGATTTGTCAAACCTATGATTTTTGTCTTGACCATGTTTCCACCGTTTTTAAAATACTATACTTCAAAAAATAGCTTTGGCATCCAGGAGTCCCATGATAATAGAGACTTTATTGTATTCATCTTGACTGATGCCCACAGTACTGCTGTGGTCTGGGTGCACAGAGCCACCCTTCAACACAGTTCTGAGTGAGTAACAGGAGGTGACTCTTGTCAGAGTTTACTGGAACTCAATTACATAATTACTTACAGGAAGAACTCAGATTTCTAAGTAGTCAAAGTTCTCTGCATGGTCCTTGTAAAAATACAAAACAAAGCAAAACAAGAAACGGCTATGGTCTATTTAATAGGGTTAGTATTCTTGACTCATGTGCAGTACACAGTGATGTTCCAGCTTAGTTTAAAATGAACAACTGGCGCATGTATCTTTCCGCTTTTTTGCACTCTAGAAAACTAACGAAAGTATAAAAAGGTTTCTATTAAAACATAGCAGGCTCAATACAAGTTTAGTAACTCAGATCCTATTTAAATTCTAAATAATATAGTAATATAAACTTGTTCTACCTTAAACATAAAAGTCATGATACTATTTTTAATATAGTTTTTTAATCATTTAAGTATGACAAAGCCAACACATCAGGAAACAAGTGCCATCGACAAGTTAGATTTATATGTTCACAGATCCCAAGAGTAGCGGGCACTCCACAGTTTAGGGGGTGTCAACAAGAGACCACCTGAGTGAGTCAGGAGTCAGAGGGAGAGGAGCCACTGTGGGAAGAGCTTGTACTGTGGTTTCCCTGGGAAGGAATGTGTGAGGCTGGTAAGCAGGTGTAAGATAGACTGGTTTGAGTTATTGCAGTGGGCTCTGAGGCATAATGATTGCCCTTTTTCCAGCTTCAGGGATTATTTGTTCAGATGGATTGTGGCCCAGAATGTGAAAGCCTGATAAACAAGTGGTCCCTCCTGGAGGCTCTGGGTGGGCTGGTTTGCATTTGAAACAGCACTCCCCAGGTCAGTTGTGCGTTATCTCCAGGAACAGGGTAACCTGGGGAGGGACAATCTTTCCAGAGTCAGCAAGACCCTGAATGTCAAAGCATCAGGGGGGGAAACAAGCAAACAAACAAACAAACAAAAATCCCTATCTATACAAGTATATTCTAGAATGTACACACATTTTATTTCTAAATACAGGCATTTATGTTCTTGAAATAATGCATTACTATTTATGCCCTGCCTCATTCCAAGCAATCATTGGGGTTTAGTGTTCCCGCTACTGGATGACAGCTGGTTTCTCAGGTGCTGATGGCAGGTGCAGCAGCAAACATCCCCAAGTGTCTCCGTCAAGTCAACTATCGTTGTAAGGTTAATGATTATAGTGCAAATATATATTCTGTATTTAGTACAATCAATAATCAGTGCTATTTTGCTGCTGAAGACACAATAAAATTCCAAGAATTCATTGTTGAAAATAACGTATTTTAATAATACCAAATATAATTTGACCATAGGAAAAAAGAGACAGATGGGTATAATTTGACTATGGGAAGAAATATTATTCAAATAATAATAAGTTTAATTCCCCCAAATACTTGGAAATTCTCTACCTAGTTTTTTAAATTTTTTAAAAATTTATTTATCTTTAGAGAGGAAGGGAAGGAGAGAGGGAGAGAAACATCAATGTATGGTTGGATCTCATGTGTCCCCTGCTGGGAACTGGCCTGCAACCCAGGCATGTACCCACACCGGGAATCGAACCACAATCCTTTTGGTTCGCAGGCCCATGCTCAATCCACTGAGCTACGCCAGCCTGGACTCCACCTAGTTTTTAATCCCCCATAGTAAGATCAAAACTTAGGTACATTCTTAATCTTTTTTTCCTGAAAATTCCAAGAGAAAGAAAATATAGATTATGGAATTCTATAAATTATAGATAAAGTACAGACACTTATCAGCTGGGCACAATTTTACTGTTACCAGTTTTATAAAAATCCTTTTGCAGTCTCTTCCAAACCATAGTTTCCAAAGTAAACAGGGGCATCTCACTAAGGATTTCAGTCCCATCTATAAATATCATGAATGAATGAGTCTTGAAGGGCTCAGAGGATCTTTAGTTTGAATGTGCAGCTGCAGGAGGAGCTGCCATCTACTAATGCAGACATTTAAGAACTCTAAAAGTTGTCTTCCACCCACATAAAATAAAAGGAAACTTTTATCTACCTTCTACAGTATTCAGTCATTTGAGTTCAGACAGGAAAATTTTTGGTTGCCCTTACTTCACACATTTTTAGGCCTCCTTTAAAAAACCATGTATAGTACGAGGCAACTCCTACTAAAGTAAATATTTTTATATTTATTCATATACTTTCTTTTGAATCATTTTCCTGAGATTTTATCTGATATTGACATTAAGTAGCAGCATAGGAAAGAAAAAAAGTGAGCAAAAATTAAAAAAATAAAGAAACAAAATTCAAGAGCTTCAAAAATGGCCTTGCACTTCAGTGTATTCTATCTTTAGTATATTACATATTCTAATGTAATCAGTCTATCATGTGCATTACCTTTTCTAATGCGTGCTATAGAGTGACACTATTTCATTTTTGTGTTTTAAGTAATTATCATAATTAACAAATTCTCGGCAAACAAATGCAATAACTTGCCAGGGGCTGTGATGCCAGAAAGGAACCTAGCTCCATTCAGCACACCTGAGTGTACAATCACCAATTAATAATCTTAGCTCAGTTTTATATACTCAGTTCTCCCAAACACTAAACCCAACTCTCCCTTGCATTATTTTTTATTTTGAAACTTATTTTATTGCAAACTCCTTTCTTTGCAAAACGAGTAAACAAACACTTCCAAATAATTGTCATAATTCCTGCTCAGTAGGCTATACATGTGCAGATTTGCATTTTACTCCCCAGTCTCTACTAATTCTAAAAATGCCACAATATCTTATATGATGTCTAATTTCTTATGTGGTGATAGATATAATGTAGTATGAGGAGAACTATAGCAGCACTTCTCAAATATTATAACATTATGCATACGTACAAATTGCCCTACAAACATGTTTAAAGGTAGATTTTGATTCTGAATATCTGTGGTCTAAGATTCTACATTTCCAGTAGGTCTCAGATAATGTCCACACTATTTATATATGGACTGTATTCTGAAAAGTAAGGCTATATATAGCATTATCTCGGTTCAAATTTCTTCACCACACTGTGGAAGTACCTTAAATTTTTGAGAATTACTTTTCTTGACTGTAAAATGGGTATAATAAAACCAAAAATATTTTCATCATGTTCATCTGAGAGTCAACAAGATTATCATTCCCAAATGTATTTTATAAACCACAGCATTCTACATAAATTAGAGATACTTGTAGTTTTTCTTCTACCTTTCTAAAAACTTTTAGGTTTTTTTTCCCATAACCTACTTAAAGCTATCCCTGCAAGACTTGTGTCCTCTAGCAAATTACTGAGAATCTACATTTGAATTAAAAAAATATATATATATATATATTTATTTATCTTTACAAGGGAAGGAGAAAGGGAAAGAAACATCAGTGCATGGTTGCCTCTAGTGCGTCCCCTGCTGGGAACTGGCCTGAAACCCAGGCATGTGCCCCCACTGGGACACTGGGAATTGAACCGCAATCCTCTGGTTTGCAGACCTGCACTCAATCCACCGAGCTACACCAGCCAGGGCTATTTTTGGATTTTGAACAGACTAATTGATCTAAGAGTAAGCTCTGTGGCTCCTGAGTCTTATTATGGCATCTTAATATGGAGTTTGGTATGCCTTAATATTATCCTTAAGAATTATTGGGCCAGCCTATTTTATTTCTGTGTATACATACATTCCCTAGCACAATTCTCTATTACTCATATGTTCTCAACTTATTTGCTGAATAAAATGAATAACTTATCATTTATTACTTTACTCATTTATTTGGCAAATATTCATAGACCTTATACTTAATAAATACAAGAGATTTAAAGATTAATAAAATGCAGTTACTATCCTTGAGTTTTTATAATGGGATGTGAATTATTCATAGATGTTATAAAAAGCAATGTGAAAAAGCAATATAAAAATATGTGTAGGGTGATTTTGGCACACAGAAAAGAGGACTTCAGTATAGTCTTTTGGTTAGATTGTTCAATATTAAACCAAGACAGGTAGCAAATTGCCCCAGGAAACTATAATCACAAGATTGTTCAATAGTGGTGTGATTCTGTCATTTATGTAATAAATAAACATTTAAACCCAGTGTCCTTTAAGTTCCCTTTCAGGAACCCAAGTCAATGACAATTTATGAGTACAAGAAACTTTTGCTTGAACCCCAGTGAAGAAGTTGATTAAAGGAAAAAGATTATATTGTAGAGGATTTAGTTACAAGATTAGACAATAATTTTAAAAAACGAAGATTAGAAAAGATGGTCAAATGTCATTCAAACAGATCCATTGGACTGCACACAGGTATAACTGCCTATAAATAAAATATAAACACATTTCAAAAAACAAACAACCAAATACACCACAGTCCAACTCTTTGACTCCTTGATTCCAAGGGCTTCATAGAGCAGAATGATACTGAATCTTATCTTCTTCAGGGAAGACTGTGAATACAAGGAGACAGTGATTTTCAAAAGAACAAGAGTGTTTTTTCTCTCAACCTCACCCAAGGGATTACGAATAAATCAAGAAGAGTTCCTTTATATACCTATTGAAAACATTTGCTGAAAAAAGTCTGTGTTGCTTTGTTTCTTGTTTTCTTTTTAGCAGTACTTTAGTTAGATGAGAAAGTTATTTGTTTAATGCTACTGGGTTTGAAATAAAGCATGTCTCCTTTGTACTTGAACTCATCTAAAGGAAGTCAAATGCCTTTGTCTAACTGTGATTCCTCTCTTGAATGTGAGTCACTGAGTTCCCAAAGACAGATTTGAAATATGAGACAATATACCTGATTTTTGTATAAATCAAGCTTTTATTTCCCTTTTAGTTGTCACTATGGTCTTTTAGCAAACAATAAAATAAATAAAATAAAATAAAAGGAAATAAAATACTAATCTCCCCTAAGTTAATGTTGAAGATACATATTCACATTTAATTTCCGCAACTTTTTCTTAAAAGTATCATGTTTATGTTTTAGATCAAAGCATTATAAAAGGATATGTACTGATAAACATAATTCTTTCCTAGGAGAATTAGTTTTTATAGTTGACCTAGCAACAAGACACCAAATTAATTGTTTTTCATAAGGGCTGTTAATCATAATGATGACAATTCCACACAATGAACCCACCAGTAATTGAATATTGCCGTTCACTTTAAGTATAATTTAAATCACCCAGCATGTTTAAATGCTGCAGACGGAAGAGGTTCTAAGTGGTTGGAGATGATCCATAAGCTAATTGCTAAGCAGTGGTGGCATTTTCATTTATTATAGACCACTCAACCATTAATTGTGTATGGTGATACAGTTCACTGGAGTTTCTCATTGAACAAGTTGCAAAGGTTAACTGGAGCCAAGTTGAAAAGAAGTCAAATATAAGGAAGAAACATGGTTTCTGTTTATAGCATGCATATAAACTATACCAGTTTTTAAAATTATAGAAGCTAAGCAACATTTTTATGGTAATAATAAATTTTTGAGTGATATGCTTCACTTAATACCCTCATCTCATATCAATGAAACCTGGAGGGTAGGATGGCCTGGGAAGGAATCAGTAGTGATAGTACTTCACTACGTGAAGAGCAGTAGAGAATAGTAGTTAAGAGACTGGAGTCCAGTTTCTGACTTCAGGTCATATTACAGACATACACCAACTGTGTGACCTTGGACACATTTCTTGACTTCCCTGTACCTCAGTTTTCTTCCACATAAAATGGAGTTGTTAATAGTACTTACCTTATTGGGTTGTGAGAAATAAATGCATTAATGTAATGCAGTATTTAAAATAATACACAAACCAAAGTTAGTATTTAAATAATGTTAGCTACCATTAAGTCAGAAGCCCAAAGTTATTCTTTGTAAATTTAAAAACAATTTCTTAATAGGGTTTGTTTTCACCTGGAGAATAAAATTATCTAATCCTATCTCAGTAAAAATATAATTTGCCAACTTTGTCAGAAACATGTATAAAACCCAATATGGGCCCTGAAATCAATTAATTGATTATAATGACCTGTTCACTGAAAGTTTAAAAAAGATATATGGTTTTTACTACTTTGATGGGTATGGGGAAATGGAAACTTTGGAGATTTCTGTGTTTTCTGTAAAAACAAAACAAAACAAACAAAAAAAGTCAGCTTCTTAAGAATCTTTATAAACTATGAGTTGTTTACCTCCAGCCATTTGTCTAGTTAATCCCTTTTATTGGAGAAGATACTAACACTTCTCTTCTCTAAGTGAGAGACCATAGTTACATTCCAGAGAAGTATCCTTGGTTAAACTCCCAATGGGCCAGGGGGACTGGAACAGCTGACCTTCTCCGTACTTGCATTTCAAGGCACAATGAAGCCAGGGAAGTTAGAGACATCTCTAAGTGCCAAAAGCAGAGGAACTATCTGGCTCCTGGAGAGATTTTATTTTTATACCAAATACCTGGATTAGGGAGTAGAATTATCTTGGCTCAAATTTCATCACTCTAAGGATAAGGACTAAAGCATAGGGAGGGGAGTACAGGAAGGTACTACTTACTGTGATGCACTTAATAAGGACCACAAAACACCTCTGATTTAGAACACCTCATGCACATTCCAGAAATATTATTAAAGATGAATATTAAAAACCTGAATTAAGTCTATGGTGGAACACTGTAGCCCAATCTTGAAAATTGAATTTTTACTTCTATAAAAGTCAAAATACGATAAGTTGTCTTTTCATAAAATCCAGTGCTGTTCTGAAATTGCTTGAAAGAAACTTCATGCAAACATGAAATGATATAGACATTGACAGTGGTTCTACCCTCTTTGGTGGCACTATCTGGAATACCTGTCCTCTCATGTTGATGAGACAAGACAAGGGCCAGTTGTAGAATTGTGTGCCTGTGAGCTTGTACTCTGTCCCACAAGTCCTGTGTTAGTTCTTTCACGCCCCATTAGCCAAGATAAGTCACATGATCTTGTCTTCCCAGCTACAGGAGACTGAGGAGTGAGAAGTTCCAGCACAGTCAGTTCTTCCAAAAAATTATGACATTGTATAAAATCATGAAACACAAACCATACTAAAAGGTGTTAAAGAAACATTAGTGACTGATAACTTTAAAAGACACACATGGGGACTAAATAAAAATAATGGCAAAGTTTTATAAACATTTTGTAGGCTATTGTGAAGTGATGGAAGGAGTGTTGTCTAAAAGAGTGGAAAGTTTTGGGGTGAACAAAGGTGTTTATCTGGCAGATGTTTTTGCAATCTCTACATGTCTGGATGTGGCAGGGTACAGTTTTCTGTGTTTGCATAGTGTTACCTATGATGAGTTTGTGCATAAATACAAAATTCTTATTTTCCTTAGTTTTTACTAAATTGATCAAGTTGGAGCTCATTTGCATTTTCAAAACAAGCATTTGTAGCAAACTGATTGTACCTGAGAAGGCAAGAAAACTGGCTATGATTACTACTTGCAAAGCCAGAACACAATTCTGCAATTTAAATCTTAACAAAACATTTATATTTTGTTATTAATATTTTATTTAATTAATTTACTATATTTCATTTGCCAACTAGCAATGATCAATTAGTGCAAACATTAATTAAAACCCTGGTTGCATGTCTATACTGGTCCTTTATTTATTTGAACTATAGTTATCTTTTCAGAGGATACTTTAACATTAGTAAATTTACTAAAAACATAGCAATTTACTAAGTATTAAATCACTGAAGATTTCTTGGTATTTAAAAAAACTGATGATTTGATCACAGAAATGGGGCTTATTTGATTTTAGATAATAATCCATCATTCTTCACATTAAATCACTGACAAAAACACACATGCAATAAAAACACAACTCTTTAATAGTTGCATAAAGTAATTATTTTCCCTTTGGTTATTAAGATATTTTGGCCTTTATGATGCATTTTTATTGATTTGCATTCTGGCCTTCCAAGTCTAATGTGTGTGACTTGTATTACAGGTCATACCTTCTTCATTTGTGTGTGTGTATGTGTATGCATGTGTGGCTTTATAGGATTAAACCACTGCATTCCCAAAGGGTTTGTGCTCCACATACAGCTGAGAAAAGGTACAAAATAACAATCAATTGATCAACGTTGCTGAAATTGATTATTTTTTCATCATCCCTCATCAACAAGATTCTCATCCTGAAATAATTCTTTAAATCCCCTCATCTCACCCAAACTGACTCCTCTAGACAACAATTAATCTCTCATTGGCCCATTGCAATTCATGCTTTGTCATCACTGAAATTCCTTATTTGCAGTGTTCCTTCACTGCCTTGTTAACAATCATTACCGTGTGCTGGGACTTAACTTTTTTGTAGAAGTCTCTAATGGTAGCTGTGTTTCCTCTCCAATATGTCACTGCCGAGAGATGGTATAGGTATCTTCCTCATCCTCTTTGTCACTTCCAGATGATCCTCTTGTCTGCTTACAACCCAGTGCCTTTGACGAGCATGTGGCTATCTTCGAGTCCCCAGTCCAGTCCTCTTCCTAACCTGCAGTAACTTGAAGAATTAGGCTCCTGAATCATGGCTCATTCTCTTTTTCTCTTGTCATATTCATAATTATGTCAACATTCCTGCAGAGAACACTTTCAATATTTTCACCACCAAGGATCCCTCCTTATCCTTAATTCCACCTCTCCTTGTCACACCCAAATATAAACCCTTCACTAATCCACCACCTTCTGTATTTCCACCTCATTCTCTCTGATCCCTGACTCAACAATTTTGTTTAATACTCAGGTAAACCACATACTTGTTGATCATACAATCTGTCCATTGTTACTTAAATTGTTTTAATTAAAAAAATAGAAAAAATATTCATTTAGTTTTAGAGAGAGGGAAGGAAGAGAGAAAGGGAAAGAAACATTGACTGGTTGCCTCTTGCATGCTCCAAAGAGGAGCCCTGGCCTGTAGCCTTTTCATGTGCCCTGAGTGGGAATCAAACCAGTGACCTTTTGATTTTTTCTGTTCACAGGCCTATGCTCAATCCACTGAACCATGGCAGTCAGGGCCAGAGCTTTTTATTTTTACATTCTTTAGTACCAAGGTTGGATCGAAATCAATTTTATAATCACTTACTTGCCAATTTTTCAACTCTCTTGCCTCCTTCCCTTACACCTTCCAGGTAAATCTCTAATATTATTAAATCCAATTCTTTTCCTATTCTCCATAGGCAGAAACATCATGATCAAAATAACCATTCTCAGTTTAAAACCATGACCACAACTTTAAGAAGCAATATCAAGCTGTGCTAAATACTCTCACACATCTCAAGAAAGACTGAAGTGCCTCTCAGTAGTTATCTTATGTCTAATAATTTTTATTCTTCTAATGATATAAAATAACATCACCCCCTTTTTTCCTCAAACTTCCAATCCACCTCACAAAAGCCGTATTCTGGTTATAGATCTAAACCATATTGTTTGACTGCATCACATTTGACTGGTTCACAGTGACTCATTCTTGGCAATGAAATGTGAACACAGATTATGAGATACTTGAGGATCAAGGCAGTCAAGTTTATATTCCCTCTCCACGCTCATCATACTGATCCTTCCTGCAGTTTGGATGAAGCCCCAAGTTGAAGTCTTGGGAGCAAATGCTGGACAGAGCCTGGATCCAAAAAGTGCTTGGAAGAGACCCAACTAGTAGATTAGCTTAAACAGAACTATGCAGACAACTGGTGAATAAGAAAAGCCCATTCCCTTTGTTAAGCTTCTATGTGAGCTGTGATCACGAAGTGTTTGCATTAAGTACCCTTATTTTCACGATCTCTTCCCCAGCTCTCACTCTCAGCTAGTGATGCTGCTTTCATTTAATTCACTGAAAAAATGAAAGCTAACAGAGGATTATTTCTATGTATTAACAAAGCTATTAGCTACTCACAATATTGGATCTGTAGCCTTAAACGCAGATTTTTATTTTTTTAAGATCATTAAACATTTTATTTTTGTCTTGTATGCATAGGATCAGATTCTATATTTACTACTCAGGAACTTCTTTCTCACAATCAAAAATCCTTTTTTTCCTGCCATTAAAATTGCTCTCTATAGCTGACATGTTAACCTCAGCACTTATTACTGATTTTCGGTCTCTGGCAAATGCTCATCTTCCCTGTTTCTAAATGATGAATACTCCAGTGGTTAGTGTTTGATATATTATTTTCTATGTGTACTCACTTCCTAGGTGATCTACTCCACAACCATGGTTTTGAATACCTATACATTTATGACTCCTTAATAAATTATCTCTAACCGCAATTTCTTCCATGAATTCCAACCTCATATCCCACTACAGGTATTTAATACAAGGGCAACAGGAGGAAAACAGACAGCATTCAGTAGTTTGTACTTGTTGTTGTTTAAATAGTATAACTGTGTTAACTTCCTATTTTTGGTGATTGTACATTGGCTACTTAAAACAATAACATTGAGGAAAATGGAATTAGGATGTAAAGATTTCTGTACTATTATTGCAAATTTTCTGTAAGTCTGCAATTAGTTCTAAGTAGTTAAAAAATTAAAAAGGATAAAGAAAAAGAAAAAGCTGAAGATATATAGAAATGCTTCATGAAAGGGATGGCCTTTGTAATGATCTAGAAAAAAATGGAGAGAATTCTAGAAAAGATACAGAGAGGCTATTTCAACAGCATGAAAAGCTATGCAAAGGTACAAACAAAAAGACAAAAGTGGCTATACTAGAGGAACATCAATTTTTTGAGGTCAGTACACAATGGGGCATGTTTGTGATGAAATTGATGTGTTAGTTTGGAGCTGTGTTGACCGAAATGAAGAAAAGCAAGAGCCTCGCTTCCCAAAATATTTCAAGCTAGAAAAGACGAAGAATAAGAACCATCCATCATTCTTGCTCTAAACAAGCTTTCACTGGGCATCTGATGAACTTGATGGCTTTCATAGTCTTTTGTATTTTCAATTTTTGCTACTCTATGAACTTGCCTGGTACTATGGCTGCTATAAATGCTCAGGATATACACAGAATTAATTTCTGTGACTATCACCTTTGATTTTTACATTCAGTTGCAGTCTATCTACACTCTATCACTAAGAAGGAATTTTGCTACTTGCATGCTTCTAACTGTAATTGTCAGTTTTATGTCTATGTCTATGTTTGCTTATTTTCTAACTCACTGCACCTTGACTTTTAGTTTGTCTTTGATCATTGTTTTTGGTTTAATATGAACACTGAATAACAATGGCATTTCAATTATGAGCTCTTGACAATAATGCTAATTTCATCTCTGAAATAACACAGAGAAAATGCATGGATGAAAGAGTGGGAGTGCTTTAGGAAAAGTCATAATGCTCAAATCCCAGCCAGCCTTTTTTCTGAATAGCTCCCTCTCTGTGTGAATGTCAGACATTGTTCTGACCTTATTAGTAAGCTAATAAGTCCCTGAACCAGTCAGCTTCCTAGAAGTCAAGGTTTCTTAGAAAATATAATTGGTGAGGTACAATCTTTTGTAAGTAATGCAGGTTCCTAATGCATTGAGTTAGTGTTGAATTTAAAAGTATCTAAGACATAGTATTTCCATCTTGTATGTAATTATAATTTATGACATATTTCAGATATATATGTAAAGTTGGAATTTGTCTACAGCATTAAATTAACTCTTCAAATGTTGCCATTTTAAAGAAGTATGATAAGATATGATATTGAACACATGAACTCACTGATATCTGCACATAGCTACTCATCCACCCAGAAAGACATACCTGCTATCTTAGAAGAAACTTTTAAAATTAACATGAATATTGCTACACATTGGTCCATCAAATATAAATTATGACATTAAATACTCAGAAATGATGATGGCCGGGAAAAATGTATCATTAAAAATATATTTTTGGTAACACTATGAGAAATAGCAAGGGTCATTGTCTTCTGACTAACAATAAGTGACTTCAGATGGTAAATGGCTTAAGCTGTAAATATACCATTAGTTATCTATAATATCAGTTAACTTTTTTTATTGTTCACTAGTAATTAAGTTTAAAAAATTATCTAGGAATTATCAATATCCAAGCACAGCAGAAACTGTTTTGTTTGGAGATGAAATATGCAACAAAAAATTATGAATCTAGCCCTTCTTAAGAATTAAGGTTAAATCATGCACAAAGACTAGAGGCATAATGTACTCTAAGGTTGAACACTTCCTTGTTTTAACAGAACAGACTGATGTAGGGTGAATTCATAACATACTCTTGGATTTCTTTGTCTTTAGATAATATTGTATCATCTTTTCTTGTAGAATTTAGATATAAATTTAATAGTGCTCAATAATAATAGTCTTTACTTTCTATAATGACTAAAGAACATAATTAATCGGTAAGGAATGATGAAAATCTCATTGATTAAACCATTTGAAACATTATCAGTTTTAAACAAACAAACAAAAAACCAAACAAACAAACAAACAGCAGGAGATCAATTTCTGCTATTACATCAGGCCACTTAACCGAATTGACTCCTGTGCTCAAAAAAAAGTTCTGGACTGAATATAAAATATATATTTTAAAAATCGTTCAGTATCCTGCCTAAGAATGTTAGGGTTCTGAATAGAGAGGTCTTCCATGAAAGGATTTTACTGTAGCCAAGCTTACACCTGAGATCTCCCACACTATTTGAACTTGAAATTAGGTATTTAAGGTATCACAAGTAGGAGAAAAGGCCCCAGAATAGATCATCCAAAGAGTAATTTCAAAGGAGCTCCTGAAGACCTGCACCAGAACTGCTAATATAAGTGAGAATAGGAAACACACTGCTTGGGTACTATAGGGAAAATGATTTTGATGTAACTTGTTGAAAACTGTAAGGTCCGATAGTAACAATGTACTAAATAGAAATGTGTAAAAATACTGAAAAATTTATACTCACAGATTTCCTCTAATACAGGTTTTTAGCCAAAAATCAAGAATTGGGAAACTTGCAAGGTACCTCTAGGGGCTTGGCAAACAGAAAGGCAAAAGTTATCCTGGAGGAACCCGAATCCTCTCAGGGGTGTGAGAGTTTCTAAAATAAACTTGTAAAAGAAAAAACAAAATAAAACATGAATTTTATTGTCAAAATAGATACAAATTAAGTATAAGAAAGAAACAGGAGTGGGAATCTGTACAAAAAAAAACAAATAGTAGAAACAGACACACAAATACTTCATATTATTGCATTACTAGACACAGGTAATAAAATAAACATAGTTATAGGTTTAAATTTTTTAATTATTGACAGGGACCTACGATTAATCAAAATACTAACCAAAATTACAAAATGCTTAATTAAAACAAAAATGAATGATTTTAGCTGCAAATTATATAAAATTAAGTATTACCATACCAAGCAAAAATTAATGAACTGGAAATAGTATTGTAAATTATTTAGGGCCTGAGGAAAACTTGGAGTTGTAGATGGGCCTTCAAAGTCATTTTATGTATTTTGGAAGTTTGAATTTAAATTTAAGGGTAGATTGACTTCCCTTTGAAATTGGAACTTCTTTTTTATAATTCCCTGAGAAATAGACAATTGTCTCAGATGAATTTTTATGCTACTCCAATCAATTAAACATAGTATATATACTAAAAATGTCCCAATGTCAATTTGGTCTTCTAATCATTAAATGAATGAAGGATGGTCCAAACAAACATTGAATGATTACACTCTAAAGTGATATCTATCTTTGTCTGTATCTAGTTTAAAAGGTCCCAGCACTTTATTAATAAAATGAGCAAAAGTTTAAAACTTTGCTTTAAATGAGAATACTGGATTTTATATATTTTAATTAAAAAAAATTAATTGTTGTTCAAATAAAGTTGTCTCCATTTTATCCCCCTCATGGGCCCCCACCCCAGCCATCCCTGCTTCCGACCCTGGATCCTACCCCGCTTTTGTTCATGTGTCCTTTATAGATGTTCCTGAAAACCCTTCCCTCTTCCCCCCCCACCATGATCCCCTTCCACCTTTAATATTGTACTTGAGGAAATTTAGGTTAGATGCTTGTTTGGGAATGTAACCGGGGATTAAGCATTGAGATTTACGTAACTGAGAAAAAATATCACTTTTTTCCCCTTTAATGCCACATCTCCAAGTAAAGAAACTGTTGAGAAACCAGCCTTGTGAAAATGATAATCGATGTCATGGAAAATAAATAGGTTGAAAACAGCTTGAGAGTTAAAAGCTTTAAGTGATTTCTCAGATCAGCCCTCAGTGGGGATCTTTTCTCAGTCAATGACTAGATGAACTCATCTGATTTGCACCACTTAATGCAATTAGAATTAGAAAACGCTTTGATTAGACAGGAGGCAAGAGGTAAGGCATGAGAAGCTGTTTTTATTTTTTTCTGCAACCCTCAGAAGAAATATATGTGCATATATTACATGTACATATATGTGTGTATATATATACATATAGGAGCCTGAAGAGGTAAATTGACTGATTTTTTTAGACTTGATAAAAAAATTGAAGCATGGATAAATTGCAGAATCTCTGATAATGTCTATCTCATTAGGGATGACATTTTAGGGCATCACATATTTTTAGAAGCAAACCAATATTTTAAATAGGCCCTAACTAGTTAAGTTTATTAGTATATTTCAGCAAACTATATTGTAATTACTGATACAGAGGAATTTCTAAGCAGATATTAAGTAGAGATTAAGGGTGATAACACAATACCCTGAGATAGAGGTTATACTTGATAATCCTAATGAGAAAACTTAAATTCAAGTCACACTTTATACTCTTATATAATAAAACTGAATTATTAAAACTTCTCGATGAATTTTGTCATGCATTCATTCTCTCATAAAGGCAACTGATATTTAATTGACCAGCTAGCATGTATCAAATTTACCTTAAAGCTTTAATTTGAAGTCCTAGAAAGAATCTGCCTTATGTAACACCCACTGTGAGAACACACTAAAGAAAAGAAGTTTTATGGCCATTTTTCTTTTATTTCCTTTGCAATTTTTTAGTATTGTTATAGCAATATAATAAGTTATGTAATAGTGTTTACACATTTTGTTACTATCTTATTAAATAAAGATTAATAACAAAAATGTAAAGGAAGGAAGCAAGGACAAAGGTAAGAACATACAATATATAAAAGCAGAGAATTATAAAAAATGACACAGAAATGAAGAAAAGCAGAGACTGGAGAAAAATACCTTCTTTCTTCTCTTAAACATATAAAAAGTTATGAATCATAATTAAAATCAGAAAGTTTTTTCTTGCAGAAAACATTATGTTGTTGAAGTGTTTTCTAGCACCAACATTTTAGATATATTAGCAAAGAAATTTCATTATCATACAGAATAATTTAATACAAATATACCTATCACCAAGCTTAGTTACACCTTAATAACTTGTCATAATTATTCTGGATTATTTCTGTGGGACTAAAACATTGTAGATACAATTCAAAATACTTAAGTGGGTACTTAAGTCTCATACCAATTTCTTTTGTCTCTCACCAGTGGTGGCTACCACTTAGAAAGCTATGTTCATTATTTTTATATTATTTTATTTCTAATTTTTTTATTATGACAGTGTTACAATAAATATGACATTCCTTGTCACCTTGTGGTGTCCTTCAGAAACTCAGCCAAGATTTGGATTGCTGTATGAGAACCATATTTTAATTTTACTAAATATTTTTAATTTGTTTACATGTATTTTAACATGCAATAATTATATATTGAGCACCTTGTGCTAAGCATGTGTCATGGTTCTAGGCATATAGTTGTAAATAAAAATAAAAACACGCCTGATTTAATAAAAACACATTTCATTGCTTGAAGCAGTTTATAGCCACTAATAGAGTATGAAAATTCTCTTTTATCTATGTTCATACTAATGCTTGGCATTGTAAGACTTTTCTATTTATTTTTTAACTGAGGAGTGTGAGAAAGTATCTCATTATTTAGTTCATATCAACAGGATTACTTTGAGCCTGAGAATTTGTATAAAGTCATTGGAAACATGAGTTTCTTTGCTGTGAATTGTTTGTTCATTATTAATAACGTGGGGACTATTAATGAATCGTTTCATATAGGAAGAAAAGTAGATTTAGTGGAGATAATAAAGAAGATTAAGACGAAACATTCCCTGAAAGGAGAAGGCTTAGAAGAATGCGGCCTCTTAAAAGTCTAGAAATATGTGTTCCAAAAAACAAGAATTAATAACAGTAATGAATATTGCTGAGAATGGAGGAAGATATGGATCACAATGTGTTCAGTAAATTATACACTTAAGGGACCACTATATATTGTTCAAACGTCCTTAAATATGTTTACTATCTTTTTTTATTTCTCATCCGTCTTACATGGTTTTTAAAAGTAAGTTTCTACACATTATCATTTCCCTTGCTTTCACTCAAGTGTTTTCCAGCATACAAAGCATCTATTGACTACTACTCATTCCTTATGTGGTATTTAAGAATCATTGTGACTTATTATTAGATGTATCTGTCACCTTTTAGGTTCTAACTCTACTAAACATCTACTCGTTGTTTTATTTGAAGCCATTTGCCAGTATTCATACTTCCACCCATGATATTTTCCTTGCATGGAGGAACTTTTCCAACATGGCGTCCACAGGATCATGAATTCCTCTGAGGAACTTAGAAAAAGAACAGACAGACAAGGCACTGGTTGGCTTAAGTCTAGGGAATAGTGTATGACTTTGGAAAATTACTGAATCATTCATGAACACACAGACACAAATAGACACACATATTTCTAAGTTCCCCAGGGAGGCTTTTGTTTTTGTTGTGTCACTTCTGTAACAGCTTGCTTACTGTAGTCAGAGGTGGACATTTCTACTGTTTGAATGCATCCTGCTAAGAAGCAACCAGCTTTAACACGGCTTTCAGGTTGCCATACCTTTCCTCAATGATTCCCCATGGTGTGTGAAAGAAACTTTAAGTGGGATTAATGACCTTCCAAAACTAAGCTTGAATCTAGTCTTAATATCTCAGAGCTCCATGCTAAAAACAAAACAAAATAACTTGTTAACTATCTTTAGAAAAAATCTTAAACTTTTTCACCTATTTGGCTTCATCCCTAGAATTGTCATCCCTTAAAAATATTACCATTTATTTTTCCCAAATTATATTTTACAGATAAGTCTAAATATTTTTCACATTTGAAAGCTATTTTAAACCTCAATGCAGTGGGGCCCCCTCCATGTGAACTTTCATATGTATTAATTGATTAGTGTTGAAGTAAAATATTAAACACATTAATATAAAATAAGTCGTTTTAATAATTGCTATTGATGCTAGCTCTTGGGAATATAAACTTTCACAAATTTTTTTAGGTTGCTTGTCTTACTAAATGTTTATATTCTACAATTATCAGTATTGCTATACATGTCCTTACAAATTTATGTTTTACTATGGGATTATGAACTTGACCAATAATTTGAAACTAGTAGACTATGAAACTATATATTTTTTCAGTTCACACATAGTATAACACCTGGTCATGCTTAAATAATGAGAGAGAACAACAAATCAAATAAATGCATTTGTATATATAAATAGTATTGTTTTTATATGAATAAGGAAACTAAAATTTTAATTTGATATTATTTTTGTGATCATATAAATCATACATAATTTTAATATTAACTTTGTTTTGATTGTTACTTAGAAAATGTAAAAGTAAGTTTGGAAAGAAAAAAATTTTGGAATGAATAGATATTTTAAAATACTAAAATAAGTATAGTAGTAATAAAAATTAGATTTGACACAATGAGGACATTACATTAACAAGTGAGTGTTTTAATTATGCTTATTATTCAGTAGTCTTAAATTGGAAGAGATAATACTAGATTATAGAATTAAAATTAAAGTGCTTCAACAAAGGTAATATAACATTCAAGGTCAGTATGTAAATTCAAATATGGATCACATCATTTTCTTAAAATACCCCAAATTATGATTGCCTCACAATGAAGAATTAATGTCTATATACAATACATAATTTAATACAAAATAAATATTTCAAATTGTAAAATTTAAAAATAGTACTGTAAATATTGTGTAACAGATGTTTACTCTGATTATAATACAATATAAAGTATTATGACATAAAGTTGATAATATGGACTACCAACATATAGTTTAGCAATATACAAAATATCATGATTAGGGAATTTGAAAAACAATGTATAATCCCATTAATAAATCAAACCATAAAGTTAAATGATATAATATACCAAAATGCCTACATATATAATTTTATCGGTTTTTACCAATAACATTGAAGGAGGCCAAAAATAAATAGATGAACTTAAATACCACCTTTAGAATAAAGCATATTTAATTTAACAATCATAGCAATTACATTTGATATAAAAGACATAAAAATAGCAATCATATTTAGTTTATTAGTTACCCATTTTTAATGATTTCACGTTTGAAAAAGTGAATAAATGACTCAAAACATATACTCTAAAACAGGTCATTTTGAACATACAAATTGCTGAAAGTTCTTTTTGCTGCTCTCTGGTTTTCAGTTCCTGTTCAACAGAAACAAAGAGTAGAATGAGGGCCCTGTCAGCAGCCCACACTACATAGTGAAGTGGGGAATTGTGCTCTTTATCTTTATGACGTTATAGTACTATGACATATAGTATCTTTATGACGTTTTAGAATTCTCCGTGGGAGGATTTGTTTTACTCTATCATTTCTTTATTCAGTCATTGTTTATATTATTAATGGCTCAGAATGTTTGTTTCAGATTTGGAGGTATAATCCAATGCCACTTCATTTTGTTGCTCAAATGGTACCAGCTTTACCCACTGGATGCTCTTGATCAGGCTCCTGAGCTCCTTGGACATATTCCTATAGTGTGTGTGTGTGTGTGTGTGTGTGTGTGTGTGTGTGTGTGTGTGTGTTTGTGTGTGTGAGAGAGAGAGAATAAAGGGGGAGTTTTTAAACAACTAAAAGAAGAGAGTAATTTCAGGACATAAATATAAAGGTGATCTTTTAATAAGACACCTGTTGTAAATGTTAGTATTTCATTGTTAACTTTAAAAACAAGACCATAATTAAACAAATAAAACAGAAAGGAGTTCTAAAATGTATTGGGACCAATTTTAATAATTTTATGGACTTTTTTTGTTTTCTTACTTTGGAGTGATATAAGTTTTTAGAAGTGTAGTAATGATAGTACAGAGAGTTCATGTACTAGGCCTTTACATTTCCCCATCCCCGTGATGATAACTTTCATAGCAGAGCATGGGACTGTTGGTTGGTAAGTGCCTCATACATGCAGATCAAGGACAGACCAAAGAAAAAGGCAGGCTTCTCCAGGCTGGTAAATGGCAGATTTAACAAGCAAGGGAATTTAGGACACTGGCCTTGAATATCAGCAGGACAAGTGGATCTCTGCACCCTCCCTCCGACACCATATACATTTATATGGAGGCCTTAACTGGGTTCAGTCACATATTCAGTACAGACAGTCTAAATAACACATGGCTACCTCAAGGCTATGTTCTTTAAAATGAGTATGACTGTGGGGACAGTGGGCAGAATATACATTCCAAGTACAGGGGAGGGTGGGGAAGCTTTGATTGTCTTGGTCCATCTCAAATGTTAACAAGAGGTCATATCCTTTCCATGACCTTCTCAAATAGATACATTTATCAAAACTTAAAAAATTAACATGGCATTACTACTCATTTAGCTGTGGATTCTAATCATATCTCATTACTTTCTCCACTGATTTTCTTTTCTTTTCCAGTATTTAATCCAAGATAGGTACTGCAGTTTATTTATTCATCTTATCTTTTTAGTCTCTTCCAATCTTTGATTAGCAGACCTTTCTTGCTTTTTATGAGCTTGGCAGTTTTGAGGAATATACATCAAATATTTTTCAGGATTGCACTAATTTTAGACTTGTCTAATATTTCTATCAGTTATACTGAGGTCATGGATTTGGTGGAAGAATATCACAGAAATGATATACCTACCTCATCACATCATGACAGGGTAAAGGCACTTATGTAACATTACTGAATGATGTTATCATTGTTTTATTTTCATACCTGAGGTGCTAAAATTAAAACAATTTGAGCACACATTATAAAAAACAATTAAGCTCATCTCTTGAAATGTAGTGAAATGAAAAGTAAACATATTGAAAATGTATTTAAAACTACTTTAACTGAACTTTTTCAAAAGAAAATAGTGTGAATAGATAAAAAACAAGAGAACATGATAAAATGTAAATAAAAGTTATGTGATGTCATTAAAATAGTTTTTATTCATGTATTCATTAATTATCTTTTTCTAGAATTTAATTTTTAACATTAATGAACATAATAAAATATTTTTCTAGACTTTAATATTGAACATAATTATTGAACATTCTAAAATTGAAATCACCTCTCTATGGCAATACATTGTTCAACTGATTGTTTCTAAATGTATAATTGTAATTGGAGAATAATGATAAGCACTTGATATCAGCTATTCTTTTATCTGCTATTGAGATTTTAAAAATCATCACCATATGTAATAGGCTGTATGAAGAAGGATTAGATGTGTCCAATAAATTGAAACCTTTTATTTTATTTATTTGGACTTATTATTATAGATAGTTAAGGTCCTAACATACATATTTTCCTCTTATGACTATCTGTTCAGCCACTATTTGTTCTAAATATGCATATTTTCCCCATAGACATTTCTAAAAACTTTAGAGTTTGATGATTAATTATCATAATTTAATTCAAAAATTTCTACAAATGTACATATTTAAATAATAAAATAATAATAATAAAATAATCATGATTTCACAATGCATTTTATCTGATATAAACTATTTTTTAAAGATTTTATTTATTTATCTTTAGAGGGGAAGGGAAGGAGAGAGGGAGAGAAATATCAATGTATGGTTGCCTCTCATGCATCCCCTGCTGGGGACTGGCCTGCAACCCAGGCATATGCCCTGACTGGGAATCGAACCACGATCCTCTGGTTTGCAGGCCCACGCTCAATCCACTGAGCTATACCAGCCAGGGCTGATATGAACTATTTTTTGTACCAACATACACACATTGCCAAAATACAGGCTCCATGCAACTAACACATTGGACTGAAGGTCTGTATCCTTTTATTATGATGAGAAATTTGTATATTTTTCTCCCTTCCACTTCAAGAGTGACAATCTATAGCAGCCAAGCAGCAGTCCACACTCAGCTATGTTCTATTATTTTCATTCAATGTATATTAACAACACATATGTTCTATAGGACTAAAACGATTTTGCAACTGCAACCAAGTAAAAATGTTGAGATCACAAAGTTGACAAAGTTACCCCAGACTCACTTAAATCTTTGTGCTCTAAGAGGTCATCTGTTAGAATTGAGCCAGAGAATTTGAGCCATTATCTCAATAACAATTGATTTTTCACCATTTTTCTATTTCTGACATGACTAGTTTCTCTAATATCATCACAGAGTTTTTGTGCTAGACATGGACTTCTGCTGTCTACCTGTCCCTTCTAGGCAGAACTTGTTTCTGAACTCCTGGGAATGCTGCCTGGCTGAGGCTGTCAGCTGCCAGCCACACCCTGGGGTGACTTCAGCTGCAGAGAGCCAGTGCTCCAAATATCTCACCCTTCCCAGGGTGGACTGATGGACAATGAGGCACAGAGGGCCTTATATTTTGGCTCAAAACAAGATAACACTGATTGACATTTTAGATGCACAGCTTTTGGGAGGTCGGCTGAGGTTATCATGGAATATGCTGTGCAGCTTGACTGTACCCTCTGCACAATCCTTCCCCACAGTCTGCTGCACAAGTGCTGCTGCTTAGTAAACCTCATGCACACCAGCCGTCACTTGAGCCTGCCTTTCAGAGACAGCTGCCTGCAATGTTCTTCTTTGTTGAATTGAGCCATACAGTTCTCATTTCTACCCCATTCATGTTTCCTGTAGATGCTGCATTTGTTATGCATATATATTCTATAATATATTATTTAAGAAACACAAGTTTATTATTTTTTTAGATTTTATGCATTTATTTATTTTTAGGGAGATAGGAAGGGAAGGAGAAAGAGAAACATCAATGTGTGGTTGCCTCTCACTTGGCCCCCACTGGGGACCTGGCCTGCAACCCAGGCATGTGCCCTGACTGGGAATTGAACTGGTGACCCTTTGGTTTGCAGCCTGTGCTCAATCCACTGAGCTACACCAGCCAGGGCAAGAGTTTATTATTTTATTTAAGGGAATATTAGGATAAATTTTGAAGGTATATGTCCAAATACATGCACATGGATATATTTTGATAGTTATGAACTATTGTTTCTTCATTCTACATATGCAAATGCATATGTATTCATGTCAACTTTTAAAAACTGTATGTGTTAAGGGTTCAGTTTCAAATTGAATTATGCAACAACTTCATGTCTCTATGAAAGTTTTTGTTTGTTTTAAACAAGGTACACTGTAGAATCATCTTGATTTTGCCATTTAAAATCCCTCTATTATAAAATAAGAGATGGGATAGACAAAGTGATTAATATAAAGTATATTTAAAATGGGACTCTTAAGCTCTTGCTGGCATAGCTCAGTGGATGAGTGCCAGTCTGCAAATCAAAGGGTCATTGGTTCAATTCCTGGTCTAGGGTACATGTCTGGGCTGCTCGCCAGGTTCCCAGAAGGGGGTGCACTAGAGGCAACCACACACTGATGTTTCTCTCCTTTCTCTCTCCCTTCTCCTCTCTAAAAAATAAAATATTTAAAAGTAAATAAGTAAAAATAAGATGGGCCCCTTAATTTTAGAATTGTATACCAAATTAAATATTGTAAAAAGTATGTTTTGTTCACTCTAGCTCAGAATCAAAAGATCGTAAATTACACAACAGATTTGTTACTCATGAAATTTAAAAAACACAAATAACATTTTTTTTAGTGTTTAGGAAATGTCTCACTTTTTTATACTTTGTGGATAGAAGTTGGCATATTTTTTGTAAAAAGTAATGTGGCAAATCTTTGGAAGAGTGTTTACAGTCATGCACTTTCTAATGGTATTTGCTTATACATGTATATAAATTAAGGTAGTTGATACCAAAGATCTTTTCTAAGCACTAGATACATTGAATACTTTGTAGCAATTAAAAATAAGCATAGGAATAATTTATGTTGAAGGTAAACTTGCTATTACAAAGGAGTATTATAAAATCAGTTATAAAAGTTGGATATTCTACATGGATATACAAGCACATATTTAGAATCTGTTGTGTTCCTTGCTTCTAGGTGTTTGAATTATAGATAATATTTATATACTTTTATAATTTTGTTTTCTATTTGTAAAGATACCTTAACAGATACACATGTACAAAGCAACATAAAGTCATGCGATTATAACTTTATGAAAACGACAATTAATTCTTACATTTATTATATTAATAAATCTCTGGAGCTAAAGGCTGTACAATTAAAAAGAGGGAGATGAATTTGCTATGAAATCATTGTTTCATAGACCTCTCAATGGGATGCATTTTTTGGAAAGATACTTAAATATAGTTGTGTTTTTTTTAAACCTACTAAATAGCTAAAACAAATTAATTCACTAACGACTATTGCCTTTTGTGTTTAAGGCAATTTGCTTCAGTCATCTACATCTTTAGTTCTAATAACTATAAAGCACATAGGAATGAAAGCAGCAAAGAATGTAAGTAATTAGGATAATAGTATATCTGGTGGAGAAGACATTTATTCTAGTACCAGCTGTGCCGATAATTAGCATTTAATCCTTCAGAAGAGCCACCCACCTGGTCCTGGACACATTTTGTGCATTTTTCTCCTCTGTACAATAATGAGGTTTTAGTGGAAAATCTCAAGATCTTCTTCAGTTGTATTAGTTCTAAAAGAGCATTTGGAACAGAGGGTGAGGTTGCAGATTCTTAACTAGCACAATAGGTTTCTTCAAAGTTATACAGATGCCCCATCAACCTTTTTGTTGTTATTTTAGTAACTGAAAGCCAAGTTTAGGTTTGCCTCATAATCTGGGCAGAGAAAAAAAATGAAGAAAGTTCCATTTCTATGAATTAACAGGTGTTTTGTTTTTTGTTTTATTTTAGGGATTTCATAACAAAAAAGTGAGAGGAATATCTTGATTGTTTATAATATTTATTTTTGTAAAAAGAACTTGGGCAGACATAAAGAGCAATGATAAGAAAAGCCATTGTATTGTCTATGTTGTGAGGACTTTCTCAACTTGTTGTAAACCTGATTGTGCCATAATTGATAAAGACATGTTTTGCAAAATATATGTAAGTATAAGAAAATTATATGAACAAAAACACATTTTACTTTGAAATTTTGCTGGAAAATTTCAAAGAGGTTAAAAATAGCCAAGTTCTCTGAATAAAAATAAAAAAATATTTCTCAGAAGGAAATGATTCGACCAAAAGGTATGAATGAACAACATTAATGCTCCTACTATAAAAATAATACAAAAAGTTTATAAGGCTGAAAAACCTCCAAAGATGTTAATAAAATGCTAGAGGTAGTTAACAAAAATTATACTAATATATAAAATAACTTTCTGAAAGTGTAATTTCATTTACACTTCATAAATCAATAGAACTCTACCATTTTGGGTATAGTAGTCAAGAAAATTCTGAAACATATTTGCAACAGAGGTAACCCATTTTAAATTGAAGACAACATATTGAGTTGTATCTTCTGTTGTGAAGCAATAGGAAATACACAGCCTATGTATGGTATGCTTTGTCCCTGAAGTGATCTAAATCTAAACAGGCTATTTTCACTTCTACTTTAGAGAAACTAGAGAGAAAATAGGGACAAAAATGTCATACCTCCCGAAGTAATCAGTCAAATCTTGCATCGGACACTTTAGGAAAACTGAAGTAATTTCTCCAAAAAGCTAATCAATGTAAAAAAAAAAAAAACAGAGAATGGGGCAAACAGAAATTTTCTAAATTAAAATACATACAGGAGATTAACAACTAAATAAAATGAGTGTGTGTTGTTTAGATTTAATTTTATTAAGTCAACTAATTCTATAATATAAATAGAGAAAATTGACTATATGGTAGATGACATCAGGCATTTTTACTAATTGAGATTATGAGACCAAAGGTCTTTGGGGAGGATGCTACTGTGGGTCTTTAGCTAGTTATGAATAAGAAAGAAAGGAAGAGAAATTAGACATTGAGATTGATAAAGTGGAGTACATAAGCCCACTTGCTTAGTCGGGAAGCTACAGTATTTACAGACTCACTCACAAACTCCATGGGCTTGCTAGGAAAATATTTAATCATAGGAGCCTAGGAAATATCCCCAGGTACCAGATTTGGGGGTAAGATACTCTACCATAGTGGCCTGTCAAGTCCGTCTAGGCGGCAGACCATTTAGAAGCCTACAAAAGCTTGGAAGTGACTGATTATTTTGAAAAAGCTCCCGAGTATAATCCCAGGTGAAACAAGGAGCTCTCTTTCTCACTCCATGACCCACACTTGCCATTTGTTCATGAATTCTCTCTCTCCCCTGGGAACACAGGCAGCCCTGGGGGGTAGCCCAGCAGCTACAACCAAGCTCAGCACACAACATGGGCTTCAAGGGACCCAGCTTTAATGTTACACAGAAACTCTGGATGCTAACCTTTGTTTTGGCCTTGCTGAACACAAGGTTGAACTTCTCCATGGCAGGATGAACAGAAATGAGATATTGGAAACACAGGGGCAGATTTCCACCCAAGTAAACCTTGCCACACCACAATCTGTCATGAGTGGGTTCCTGAAATGCTTCTCTCACAATCCTGTGAAAGAGCCTGATTTCCACTGGCAACATAAATATTGTGCTTATGAAAAACTGTCTATTATTAGAGCCCATTGATAATAAGGGCCATTTGACAATAAGATGATATAATGCTCTGGAATTGGTTCACTGTACTGTGCTTTTAAGGGGTGGGTGGATGAAACACATACAATAGAATGTATATTATTATTGATGGTGGGTGATAGGAATATGGGGATATTTTTATTTACTTTTTATACATTCAGATACTTTTTATATAAACTCAAAATCAAGGTGTACATATATAAATACTTATATTCTAACCACAAATCCCAAAATAATTATACTAAAAGAGTAAAAGGAATCTGAACTCATAAATTGGAAGAGAACTAGAAAGAGACCAGCAGAAGAGAGTTACTGCAACCAAATCTGGAAGATGGAATGTGCTTGGAGATGTATATGTGTATGGATGTGGATATCTATATTTATGGGTGAAGAAAACACCAGCTTAGTGTGCTGTTGTTGTTTTATTTATTTTTGAGAGTTTTATTTATTTATTTATTTTTATAGAGAGGGGAAGGGAGAAAGAAAAAGAGGGAGAGAAACATTCATGTGTGATTGCCTCTTGTGCACCCCCCACTGAGGGCCTGACCTGTAACTCAGGAATTTGTCCTGACTGAGAATTAAACTGGCAACCCCTCAGTTCACAGGCTGGCACTCAATCCACTGAGCCACACCAGCCATGGCTGTTGTTCTCATTACAGCTTTTATGTTATCTAGGAAGTACACTGTAATTTATTAAGTGTGACATAGTAGATAGGATCCTAGCCCAAATATGGAAAAAAGGTGGGTATTATTTGTAATTATTTCTGTGAAAAATAGAAGAAGTATCATTCAAAGCATTGTTGTTTTCTTGATGTACACATTTGCAAGCTAGAATTGGGGCCAATGGCCCTGGAAATATATTGGTGTTACTATAAATAGTTGGTTTTTTTCCTTACAGTATTCAGCAGGCTTGATAGAGCTGCAGACTTTTAGTTTTTGACCCATTCAGTACTGGGTTTTAACAGAGTGGTATAATGGGAATTTAATTTAAAGGAGGGTTAGCAACAGGGGAGTGGGAGGAGGAGAAGGGGGGAGAAGGTACAGAAGATAAGTAGCATAAACGGTAGGTAGAAAATAGATAGGGGGAGGGCAAGAATAGTATGGGAAATATAGAATCTAAAGAACTTGAGACACATGGTCATAAACTAAAGGGGGGGGAATGGTGGGGATGGGGGGGTAGGGTGGAGGGGAATGAAGGGGGGAATAGAACAACTGTAATGGCATAATCAATAAAAAATTAAATTAAATTAAAAAATTACATTTTAAATGATTACTATGCTTTACAATAAATTTTGATACCCATTAAAAAATAAATCAGCAACATCATTTAGTATATTGGCAGAAAAGTGATAGAAAAGATAGTCCACAAAACCTAAGCTCTGTAGAGAGCTGAATAAACGGAAGATAGAAAACATATGGTGAAAAAATAAGGAACTTCAAGGGTTACTGAACTGGAAGCTTAACAAAATCAAGTTGTATAGATACAACACAAAACGGCAAAGCCTCTGTTGTTCTGTTTTTAGAGGGCTTGTATAACACTTCTGTTTTAGAGGTTTGGATAATGACAAGTGGATTAAAATGTTGTGCTAAAGGTGTTTTTAGTTATTTCTGGGATAGATGTTGTTCATTTTCCATGGGGCTATGATAGTAATAACTTTCTACTGCTTTCTTTATATTTCAAAAACCTTCTAATTTTAAAAAATACCATGTTATTTATACATGCCTTAATTATGATCTCAATGTAGCGAATAGGAATGTACAGAGGAGTTAAAGAAAAACATATATGAATGTCACCTACAAAATATTCCAAAGAGAACATTTTATTTATTAGTTATATTTAGGTGTTTTTATGCTGTCTTACAAGTATTTTTATTAAGTGTGTTTTTATTTTTATTGTTTATTAAGTTTATATTTTATTGATTATGCTTTTACAATTGTCCAATTTTTTATTATTTACCCTCTTTCTGGTACCCAATTTCTTCTGGCAATCTCCCCCACTTAGTTCACATCCATGGGTCTTACATATGAGTTCTTGAGCTTTTCCATTTTCTATACTATTCTTAACCTCCCCCTATCTATTTTATACCTACCACTTATACTTTTTAAAAAATATTCTATTATATATATTTTTAGAAAGGAAGGGAGGGAGAAAGAGAAGAAGAGAAACATAAATGTGTGGTTGCCTCTCCTGTGGGGACCCCACTGGGGACCTGGCCTGCAACCCAGGCATGTGCCCTGACTGGGAATCAAACAGGTGAGCCTTTGGTTCTCAGCCCACCCTCAATCCACCAAGCCATGCCAGCCAGGGCCCATTTATGCTTCTTATTCCCCGCACCCCACTGGCAACCCTCCATGTGATCTCCATATTTACAACTCTGATCCTGTTCTAGTTGCTTGCCCAGTTTGTGTTTTTTATTTTATTTTTTTTAAGATTCTGTTGCTGATAGCTGTGAGTTTGGTATCAGTTTACTCTTCATAGTTTTAATCTTTTTTCTTAGATATGCTACTTCAATATTTCATATAATAATGGCTTAGTGATGATGAACTCCTTTAGCTTTATCTTGTCTGGGAAGCACTTTATCTGCCCTTCAATTCTAAATGATAGCTTTGCTGGATAGAGTCATCTAAGTTGTAGATCCTTGCTTTTCATCTATTTGAATACTTATTGCCAGTCCCTTCTTGTCTGTAAGGTTTCTTTTGAGAAATCAGCTGGTAGTCTCATGGGAACTCCTTTGTATTTTTAAAACAATTAAATAGAGTTAACAATATTAAATACTAGATTAGTATCTTTTATTTTCAGAAAACCTTCCATCATGAGATGTTTTTGAATAATCTTCAAAAATATGAAAGTTAATAGCTGCACAATCTTCTAAGGTGAACATTTTTGCCAACATTTTTATTATATCCTTAGGTTGAAAAGGTAGTATTACTAGGATAAATCAGATTCTGGTTTCTTTCCCAAAGACTTTCTGCTTTTCTATCTCATCCACAAATAAGTCTTTAAAAAGAATCTCATTGTTTTTCCTACCATTATTTGCATTTTAATTGTTTCAGAGGTAGAATATTTACAAGGATAAAGTTTTCAAATATAAAGTTATATGTAATGCTTAAAGTAATGGTTTTAAAGAGACACAGTATCTAAACTTACATCCTAAATGAAGACAGAGCTATTGGATTTTATTAAGATCACTAAAGATCCTATAACCCTGGTTTGCAAGGGTAGAGAGTCTTGTTTCTTTCCCTAAGAAAACTCCTGAAATGAATGTACAGTATAGCAAATTACATATTCAGTTGACAAAGTCAGGATGGTAGTTGTAAGAAATAACTAGTATTCATTTCCGTTCTTTAGTTACCCAATCATTGATGATTTCATCTCACTTTGCATTTCTCTAATGCTGCCACACTTTCCATTTGCCTAAAACTGCAACATCATCACTTTTGAGGGAAACATAGAATTAGGAGGGGACATATTCTACGTAAATGTTATGAGATTTTTTTTCTTCACCTTGATAACTATAATTAAGACCTGAGTTAAAATGTACCTGGGTAAAATGAAAGACAGAGTCATTCAGATGGAAAATGATTTTTTAAACCTCAAATGGTTTAATAGAGAGTCTCAACTTAAAGGTCTTGCTTATGAAAAAACAAGCAAACAAAAACCAAACAAACAAACAAAAAAGCCACAATGGTAATTTGGATCTGCTGACAGTTATGGATCAGACTAAGACCCCGGCTTTGTTTTAATTCTTGTTGTAAAATCTTTGCGTATACACAACGTGAAAATATAGTTAGGCCCATGTTGATCTTTGAGGTCATGTTCACTCACCACACTCATTGATGCTAAAGCTTGTCAATATTAGCAACCTTGAATTAAGAAATCACGGATTTTGGGGAGGGAAATATCACTTACAATATGTTCTATATGAAAACTATTTGTTACAGAAATTAAAACTTTCAAAAAAGGTTTGTATTCTATGCCAGATGTCACACTCAAAATCAAAATACTTGAATTAAGAGGTGCTTAGATGACATCTGATTACCCACCCCAAACAATTCAAACTTTCCCCAAATACTATCAATTAAAGGTTCTAACCCAGAGATTACCTTACCTACAATTTCTGCCTGTTAACATTGCCTCTTTGAGAAGCAAAGCCAAAATCATCTCTCGTTCATGATAGATGTTTTTACCCATTTCTGCCTTGTTGACCAAGTTAAACTTTCCAACTTAGACAGATTTCAGAAAAAGTTTATTCTCAAACCAAAGTCATCTATATACAGGGTGAACTCAAACACCTGAATTGTATCTGAGGTGGTTTGGCACTGTACTCTACCCAGTAGAGTATTTTCAATTATGTTTGCAAAGCACAGTGATAACATTCAGGCAGAATTAAGAAATTTAGTAATTTCCCCACATCCTTGCCAGCACTGGAATAGGGAACCCGGATGCACTGTTGGTGGGAATGCAGACTGGTGCGGCCTCTGTGGAAAACAGTATGGAGATACCTCACAAAATGAAAAAAGGAACCGCCTTATGACCAGTGATTCCACCACTGGGATTTTACCTTAAGAACCCTGAAACACCAACTCAGAAGAACCTATGCATCCCAATGTTCACAGCAGTGCAATTAACAATAACCAAGTGCTGCAAACAGCCTAAGGCCCCGTCAGTAAATGGATGAATCAAAAAACTGTGGTAGATTTGCCCTGGATGGTGTGGATCTATGGATTGAGTCCTGGTCTGTGAACCAAAGTATCACCAGGTTGATTCCCAGTTAAGGCACAGGCTGGGGTTGCAGGCCGGTCCCCAGTAGTGGGTACATAAGAGGCAACCACACACTGATGCTTCTCTCCCTCTCTCCTTCCCTTCCCCTCTCTCTAAAAATAAATAAGTACAATCTTTAAAAAAACTATGGTATATTTGCTAATGGAATACTACATAACAGAAAGAAAAGCAATCCTACTTTGCCTTGAGTTGGTATGTAGTTGGAAACTGTTACCTGTAAGGGCAGTAAAAGTGAAAGTAAATGTTCAAAGAGCTGAGAAAAGATAGTGCAAGGAAATTGTAACATGTGTTACTGGCTTGCAACATAAGACCCTAGAGTCAAATATGTTAGAGGTATCTATAGTGGTATTATGATAATAATATTTCTGTTCCCATGTTTAAATCATTACTACCAAACATGGCATCTATGCTTTTCTAACTTTATTGTGATATGATTGACATACAGCATTGTGTACATTTAAGGTGTACAATGTGATGATTGAATGCAGTTACTAACTATAGAATGATTACCACTTAAGCATAGTTAACACCCTCATTACCTCTCAGAATTATAATTTTGTTGGAGTGTGTGGTGAGAACATTAAGCGTCAGCTATCTTAGTAAGTGTCCAGCGTGTAATACAGTATGGTTAACTACAGTCATCACAATGAATATTAGAGCCCCATACTTTATTCATCTCATAACTGGAGATTGGCACCCTTGACCAACATTAATTTCTATTCTCTGTTTCTATATTTAGATCCCACATATACGTGAACTCACAGAGTTTGTGCCTTTCTCTGTTTAACTTATTTCCCTGGTGTATTACCCTCATTTCATCTATGCTATTTAGATGACAGTTTTCTCATTTGTAAGGCTAAATAATATATCATTGTGTATATTATCACATTTCCGTGTTTCATTTATCCATTCATTCCCTCACAAACACTTAGGTTGTTTCCATATCTCGGCTTTCACTGAATAATGCTGCAGTGAACATAGGAATGTAGACATCTCTTTGAGGCAGTGATTTCACTTCTTTCAGATATATACCCATGGATTTAACACCATTTATGGATTAACTTTAACTAAAAACCCACAATATAAATTTTTTCTCAATAAAGTTTTCTTCCTTATGACATTTCTCATGTTTATGTTTATAATTCCAATAATAAATTAGCACTTTCTTTTTCATGGTAACCTAATAGTGTGATAAGCTATATATGGTACAGGCCCTTGAACATTACTGATGAGAAGTAATTAGCTGGTGAAATGTGCATGGGTAGAATCTAAGCAAGACCAAAAGAGGCTGATCTAGAAATGGCAGGATGGAAATGAGCCTTGTACAATCCCGGCAAGCAGGAGGGACTCCAGCAGTACAAGAGAACCAGGTGAGGAAGGACACAGTTTCATTTTCTAAACGTAATGTTGGGCCCTCCCTACAGTGTAATACTCTGCTGATTCCGGAAACTTCCATCCACTTCAGTGCCAATGTTAAGAATCCTACCCAATTTAAAAAGTGTTAATTTCATACACTTAATCATTAAGTGGAATAATATTATTCACATTGAGCAAAGAAATGCATGGTCAAAGTTTTGGTTTTTTTTAATTTATTTTTAAGTAAGACTGTAATGGGAAATAAGGACAAACATATGTTGTTATAATGTTTTCCTAATGGGTTTGGTTCACCTGAAACATTTTATAAAGTATCAGATTATTTTTATATAGTCAGAGAGCAAGGGTAGTTTTAAATAATTGTTCAGTTTACCACTAGCCTTTGGTGAATAATGTTTAGGTAAAGTAACAAAGACTACCTGCTTGTACTTTACTACCTTTGTACTTTCTGTTAGGAAAATGGGTGGTAAAACATTTTATCATATAGTACGTTTGAGGTATTTTATTTACATGGTTGTTTTCAATCACGTGGATAATCTAACAAAATAAAACAATCAAAAGTGGAAAATAAGATCTTGTATATAGTACACACAAAAAGTGCGTGAAGGTTTAGTAGTTTTCTGAGTGAATAAAGTCCATTGTCATTTGTTTATGAAACAGGAAGCCTATGAAAACACTACAGAAAGCCAGGCCAAGTGCAAATGATTGTGTCATGTCCAATTCCATTATATCATCAGCATATTATGAAGAAAGAAATACACTTGGCAAAGAACTAGCCCTTTTCTTTGATCCTTTGTATAGTTCAATGCAAATGAGACATCTCATTTACTCCTGACTTAACAAGCCTTTCTCTCCCTTTGTGAATAAAGGCATGTGAGGCACCGTCTAAAGAGGACATCAGTATAACTTTACAGCTCTGCGGGTTCAGGGCAATAATCCATGCAGAAGCACAGAGGAAAAAAGTGTGGTTTTAATAGCTTGAATTCTTCCTTTTACTTTTCAGGGGCATTTTGTTCCTTAAGTATGAAAAGAAAGGCACTGAGATATAAAATCGTGATATCAAAATGGGAACTGCTTTTTTTCTGCTTCTCCTTTCTCCTCCTTGTTGGTTTGCATGACTGAATAGAAATATACTTAAAAAATTCCTATTACTGATTATTTGACTTTTATGAATGGGTTAAAAAAGATAATTTCTGTGTGGTGTAGAATTCAAAATGAGTTAATGCTTAGTACTTAAGGGGCAAGGCTATTCATGTCTACTTTTTTTTAAAAATAAAAGTTAGATAAGTGACCATACAATGATCTCTTAAAAATGCATGCTCATCCTTAAGCCATTCATACAGAAAGAAGAGCTTTTAGTGAGTTTCCAAAGTAACAAGTGTTTTTTCTCCTGACACTCTCCTTCGTCCACACATGTAATACCAGACACAATATTGTCAAAGCAGCAATCACTGGAAATTTGAGCTATTTGTATGTGATGGATGTTGTCAACCTTTAACAGCAGGGAATAGGATGTGTAGTACAGTTAAACAATTCACACCACCTACAACTGTCATTAATTACTGTGCAAATCTCTTTGCATAATGTGTATTAAAAACCACTGAACTGGACTTCTGCCAAGATGGAGGCGTAGGTGGACACACTGTGCCTTCTCGCACAACCAAGTTTAAAAGCAACAAAATTTTAGCTACAAAGATGCAACCAAACCACAGAAAATTGAACTATATGGAAGTCTGACAACAACGAACCCTTCGAGACCCAGGCACACCAGCAGCCATGGGTGGATCCCAGGTGCAGAGTAGCGGGCAGACCCACTGAGGGCTGACCACAGTCACACATTCATGTGCAGATAAACTGGTGGAGGAGCAAGCAGTGAGATAGACCTCACAGGCCCTAGCAGTGGGAAGAGGCAGAGGGGACTGCTATTGTCCCTCTCTGACCCCGCCCTGACATACAGTGTCTCAAACCAGCAACCTGGGTGGCCCAACCCTGGTGAACATCTAAGGCTCCGCTCCTCATACCTAACAGGCAGGAACAGATCAAAACATGGCTCAAGAACAACTCAGAGCCCCAGAGCCAATAAATCTAAGTGATGAAGAAATAGCCAAACTTTCAGATGCACAGTTCAAAACACTGTTGATCAGGATGCTCACAGAACTGGTTGATTTTAGTCACAAATTAGAGGAACATATGAAGGTTAAACTAATTGAAATGAAGGGAAATGCACAGGAAACCAAGAGTAATAGAAAGAAAACTGGGACTCAAATCAATGGAGTGGACCATAAGGAAGAAGAAAATTACCAAACAGAAAATGATTCAAAAAAAGGAGGAGAGGCTTAGGAACCTTCAGGGCATCTTTAAACGTTCCAACATCCTAATTATAGAGGTACCAGAAGGGGAAGACAAACAGCCACGAGTGGAAACATTATTTGAACAAATAAAGGAGAACTTCCCCAATAGACTTTCAGGAAATCCAGGAAGCTCTGAGAGTCCCAAAGAAGTTGAACCCAAGAAGGAACACACCAAGGCACATCATAATTATATTAGCCAAGATTAAAATGAAGGAGAGAATCCTAGAAGCAGCAAGAGATAAGGGGATAGTCACCTACAAAGGAGTTCCCATCAGACTGTCAGTGGATTTCTGAAAGGAGACCTTATAGGCAAGGAGGGGCTGGAAAGAAGTATTCCAAATCATGAAATCCAAGGACCTACATCCAATATTGATCTATCCAGCAAAGTTTTCATTTAGAATGGAAGGGCAGATAAAGTGCTTCTCAGATAAGATCAAATTCAAGGAGTTCATTATCACCAAGTCCTTATTATATGAAATGTTAAAGGGACTTATCTAAGAAAAAGATAAAAAAAGGTGAGCAGTGAAAAGACAGCAAACTCACAGTTTTTAAGAAACACACCTTAAACAAAAGCAAACTAAGAGGACAGCTAAATCAGGAGTGAACCATAGAAATGAAGATCACATGGAGGGTTAGCAACAGGGGAGTGGGAGAAAGAGAAGGGGGGGAAAGGTACAGAAAATAAGAAGCATAGACGGTAGGTAGAAAATAAATAGGGGGTAGGGCAAGAATAGTATGGGAAATATAGAATCTAAAGAACTTGAGACATGTGGTCATAAACTAAAGGGGGGGACTTTGGGGGAGGGGGTGTGCAGAATGGAGGGGAATGAAGGGGGGAAATAGAACAACTATAATGGCATAATCAGTAAAATATATTTAAAAAAATTGAAAAAAACCCCACTGTACTCAGCTCCCTACCTACCAGGGGTCACTACCACCTTCTCTCTAAGATGACCCTCATTGTGTTCACAGTTAGAAACACCAGCTTTCTCAATCTGCCTTCCCGTAGGGATAGTCAGGTCACTGAGCTTTTCTTTTTTTGTTGCTGTATTTTTCCATTACCATTTATCCCCCTCATACCCTCTTCTAACTCACCCCACCCTCCTCACCCCCACAATCACCACACTGTTGTCCATGTCCATGGGTCCTTTTTCCTTTTTGCTCCATCCCTCTGCCTCAGAGCTCTGTATTATGAGTCTGCCTCTATTTTGCTTGTTTGTTCAGTTTGTTAGATTCCACATATAAGTGAAATCATATGGTATTGATCTTTCTCTGACTGGCTTAGTTCCCTTACCATGATGTTCTCTAGGTCCATGCATACTGTGTCACCAAGAGTAAGATTTTCTTCTTTTTTCACAGCAGAGCAGTATTCCATTGTGGAAATGCCCCACAGTTGTTTTATCTTCTTGTTTACTCATGGGCACTGGGGCTGATTCCAAATCTTGGTGATTGCAAATTATGCTGCAATGCACGTAGAGGTGGTTACATTCTTTCAAATTAGTGCTTCCAGTTTCTTTGGGTAATATTTACTGAAAAGGCTGAAAAGGTGCAGTAAGTGTTCTTAGAACAGTTTCAATTTTTGTTTTTTAAATTATCTCGATAAAAGGCATAGATGCAATGTGTGCCAACTTGAGCCTCTTCTACTCATGCCAGGAGTGTCTTATGAGGCCTTCTGGTGCATTAGTCATGTTGCGCTTGTGCAGTGATGACTATGACATGAAATTTAACATACTAAGCATGATAAAACACACTACATTAGCTGAAAAATAATTTATTATTCTAATAGCCTGACTCTAATTTAAATGTGTGACTACTACCAGCCTTCCCATCCCTTTACTTTCTTTGGGTCTTCGGTCCACATCTGGCAAAGTTGATAAGACTTCCCACTGCTCCCCCATTAGGCACCAAAGGACAGTTTGGACCTCATAAGCCACAGCCCACATGTGCACAGGAAGTCTCCCTCAGACCCAGTCTCCACCCACAGGAAAAGCCAGTCCAGCTTCACCTCATTCTCTCAAGCTATTTCCGGGCCTGCTTCGGGGCCTGTTTTGCTGTCCCCAGAAAGTCTTATATGGCCTTTTTTTAATATCCTTTATTCTTGTGTGTGCCTCAATATCCAGTCCAGTTTTGTGATGGGAAGTCCAAATCACTTCTGTAGGGGTAATCTCAACTATTTAGTACTATGAGAAGGATATATAGTTTTCTGAAATGTCTCTATGCTAAGTGGAATAACCCAGGCAGGGCAAAACAAATACCATATGACCTCGCCTATAAGTGGAACCCAGTCGACAAAACAAATAAGCAAAATAGAACCAGAGACATAGAAATTAAGAACTGACAGTAATCAAAGGGGAGGTGGGAGGGGATAATGGGCAAAAGTGGGAGGGATTGTCAAGGAACATGAATCTTGGACCCATAGACAAAGCCAAAGTGGGTAGAATAGAGGGTGGGAGGAGGAGATGGATCGGGTGGGGTGGCATAGCAGGGAAGAATGGAGACAATTATACTTGAACAACAATTTTAAAAAGTTGTTTTAAAAAAAAAGATATCTAACCCTGGCTGGTGTAGCTCAATGAATGGAGCAGGGGCCTGTGAAGCAAAGGGTTATGGGTTCAATTCCCATTCAGGGCACATGCCTGGGTTGCAGGCCAGGTCCCCAGTAGGAGACACATGAGAGGCAACCACACATTGATGTTTCTCTCCCACTCTTTCTCCTTCCTGTCCCCTCTCTCTAAAAATAAATAAATAAAATATATTTTTTAAAAAAGGATATCTAGGTGATGATCAGCAGTACCAGGTATCTTTTTCTCTTTGGTTTTAGCTTTCTTATTTTCTCTGCTGCCTGTTAGCTAGCCTGTTAAGAGCTCTGCTGTTGCTTACTGGCCAGCTTGAGCTATGAGCTGCTGCCTGGTGGGAATCTTCTTTTTCCTGCTTTGTACTGCATTTGTTGAAATCTACTGAGCCTCGGCCATACATTTCACTGAGCTAAGTCAGTTTCAGTAACTGATGCTTAGGGACAGGGGCTTGGGTTTGGGCCCTCTTTAAAGTGGCTTTAAGTCATGTCTCTGTCCCAGTGTATCTGTGTATCTCAGACTACGTGATGTGACTTATTTTAGCAAAAGCCATGATGGATGCAAGGCTCAGGGAAACAACTCTCACCCTTAGATCACTAATGAGTCCTGAGTCCCAGCCAAGTATTGGCCCTAATGTACAGCTCTCACAGGAGAAGGCTTAATATCATAAAGGCCCATCAGATGGTCACTGGACATAGATAGTTCACTAGGACTCATAAAATGCCTTTGCTGATTCTGATGATATCTGTCATAAAAATAAATAAAAGATCTTTATCCTTAGAGTTTTAGGAAAAATTGTTAATGGACTCTCTGTGTACAGCCAAGAGATTATTTCCAACCCAGCATAAGACTAGGCCTGCTTTGGAGCTTTCTCTGTTCTGGAAATCATCATTATGTAAGAAATATACATTTTTGTATTTTCTTGAGGTGTTATCTTTAAGCTTGATATCAGAAACCAAGTTGGGGTGAAGGGGATACATGGTCTTTATTTAGAGTGTCTGCAACAATTACACTGTATTCTGATTCTCACAAAAATCTTATAAGGTAGGTACTGTTATTATATCTAGCACTGAGAGGAGGAAAATGAGATTAACATGTCCAAGGTCATGTGGCAAATTTGTGATGCAGATGAGAAATGAACTAGAGAGATCTGACCCCAGGCTTATGTTCTCCTATTTTAACTAAACTGTTTCTCAAAATGATAAACAAGCAGAGGGACAGAAAGCACTTCAGACCCTGATGGCAGTGGCAAGCCTCGCCCTAGCCCAAGGCAATCTGACTCTAGGCTTGTTTTTGTTCTAAAAAATGCCTATTTTGGGAGATGCTTTATTTGGAGTTTATTTTACTTTTTCCCAGAGGGAATCCTAATTATGCAGTGTAGATTTTGTAAAATTCAGAGTTAAACCCATATGAAATTAGGTGTGAGAAACAGAGGAACTTTATTTAGTTTATCTATGCCTCACTCTCCATGACCATAAAACAGAAATAATATTTTCATCACAGAATTTTTATTATGATTAGATAAAACAGTGTATGTTAATCATTTTGGTTAATTCACCTCACATTTCCTGAGCTCAGTGAATGAAGGTTAAATTAATGTAATAGCCACTACACAATTATCATACATATTGTGTGAGAGACTTCTTACTCGTAGATTAGCAACTGTGTACAATCCAATGTATCTTGTCTGGTGAACTTAGCGTGGGAAGTTTTAGAGGTGCCACAATCATTCTGATTTACTTTTGAGTTATATAAACAAGGTATTTTGCTGAGATACTGAAGCAAGAACATGTTCATTCTGACATATTTGCATGCATGCGTGCACCGTCCCAAGAGCAACTATTCCTGCTTAATCCATGAGAAGACAGCAAATTGTGTCATAGTGTTAGATCTTGGGAGTAGAAATACCTGAGACAAAAAAAGTAGTGGTTTAAGGCAAACTGTTTTTGGTGGAAAACAATGCAGAGACAGATGAATGTACCTGTATAGCAAATGAACGGAGTGCCGTATCTTACTACAGTATCAAACACAGACATAAAAATGTTAGCTAGGTTTGGACTTGTTATCTGATTAAAGTTAAGGTGATCAATACCTAATCAACTTCCAATACCCATCAGTCTTAGGCACCATGCCTACCACGGCATCATGACAGCTTAAATTTTGCAGCTTCTGCTACAGGTATGGACTTAAAGGAATTGCACTCCAGTATTCTACTTGGCCTTGTGTATGACAGAAACTTAGAACCAAAGAAGAGAATTTGCAAGTAGCTTAATAGGTCCATGTCAATGTTTGCTTTTAAATAACAGAAGTTTTCTTCAGTTTGTGTAAACAAAACAAACAGAAAAATGGGGATAGGTAGTGAGTAGAGAGCATTATTAAGATTGTTGAATTGTCTCATAGCTTACAAGGAGAAATTACAACAATGTAAGTGGTAGGAGAAGTGGAATTCTTGTTGAGAATATTTTCGTTAAAATGACTGTGTTCTCAGAGACCAGATCTACACTTACAGTTAACATTGATACATTCTAATAAGATCAGTTTGCCTCAGAAACCCCAACCTTTCATCTATCACCTGAGAGTGACAATCACTTGACCACTTTGTCTCAGAGTGGGTGCTGTCACTGTAACCATATGGATGATGGATGCGTGAATGGTTTCAAGATGATGGGACTGAAGGTGCAGTTCTAGATGATATTTTGATAGTAAATAAAACAGTATGTACCTTACAAATGAGGTAATTTATGTACCTTTAATATATCACAGTTAATTTAAAATTTAAAAATTACCAAGGAGTATATTAAGAACTCATTTGTATTTTTTCAAGTTTTTCTCTAGTAGGGCTTCAGATATAACTAGCATTTATAGAGCCTTTGCATAATAAAGTATCCAATTAACACATGAAGAATCTAAAACCCCACAAGCGTAAAAATTTTTAGATGTTTTTCTCATAAAATTGCTTCATATTTTACCCTTTATATTTAGAATTTCAAAAATTACATTAATATTATAATATGTTTATTTGTTCTTTCTGTAGATAAGTTTGTCAATCAACATTTGTTTCTGAACATGAAAAAGCTGTTTGTGATTTTCAGTAGAAAAAACAAATATAGAATATTATATATGTTCTATGGTACACTATTAATGTCCTATTTTATTTATATTGTATTTTTAATTGAAGTTTTATAATATTGGAAACTAAATAATTTTAAAGCTAATACTAGTAGCAGTAAACACCATTCAAATAAAAATATTATTTTATTAAAACCAATTCCCAACATATAAATAATACCCTATATAACATATGGCAATATGGTAGCAACAGTAATAATATACTGTTATTAATAATTCATCAAAAGCCAGATACTATTCTAAATTTCTTAATTTGTCACAATTTAATTTTCAAAATAACTGTGTGAAATAAACATTCTACCCAATTTTATGCATGAAAAGATCCATACCCTAATAACTTTTTCGCACATAGTATAATAAGTGTAAGAACTGAGATCCAAATTTCTATTTGACTTTCACATCTTGATTTTTCTTTTATTTTATATTGAAAATGTCTACACTTTTGCCAGGAAATTTATAGTCCACAGATATATTTGCATCTGAGACTTTTTCAGGAGTACGAAATTAACATGGATGTTTTCATAACTTTGATCTAAGCATTGAATTAACCCTAAAATCAAAGAAGCAAATGTAAGCCTAGCTGTTAAAGTCATTAGGTCAGAAGAAATGCAGTATTTTTATTATAGGATGATGTCAACACCTGATTTAAACAAACAAGCAAAATATAACCAAAGACACTGAAATAGAGAACAGGCTGACAGTGTCCAGAGCAGAGAGAGGAGGGAATTTCAGGGAAATAGGGGAAGGGTCTATAGGAACAAGTATAAAGGACACATAGACAAAAACTAAGGAGGGTGGAAATGGGAGGGAGGTGGGGAGCATGGGGAGGGGGGTGGGCTGGGATGGGAGTAAAAGGTAGAAAACTGTACTTGAACAACAATTACAATGAAAAAACAAATAAATAAAATGGAACTATAAAAATATCAGAACAGATTTTCTATCTATCTCAACACTTAACCAAAAATATGTACTATCTTGTAAAATTTAATTTTAAAGTAATGATACACACTGAGAAACTAAATACATCCCTAGCATTAAATAAAGAAAAATTCATCCAGTGTCATTACAAATAAATATAAAAAATGTGAAGGGAAAAAAATCAACCACTCCTTTCCTCTTGCTTAATTTGACTTATTAGTAAGGTATAGTTAACAAAGGTAATATGATTTTAAGGTACATAATAGAAGTTAATTGCCTAGATAACGGATATCTGTATTGGACTGTGTTGGTCAGGACATATGGAATCACAGAATCAATTTGTGTTCTTTAGGATTCCACTTGCGCTCATAATATGGCAATCGACAACTTGGCTTGAGATAGTTTTAAAATATCTTCTGCCATAGACTGTGAATGACATATATGGGAGCATCCGGATGTTCCTAATTGTATGTCATCAGCATTCAGGAGGAAACGTGGCTTAATAAAGCATCGCATTCATCAAGGCACACATCTTATCTCCTTGGACTCTTGCCACCATATTAAAACTTGTTTCTTTGCCAATCATTCATCTTTCTCAGTCCCATGTCCAAATAATTGCTCAAGCAGTAAAATATTCCTCCAAGGTCACTGTAATAGTAAGTGACATTGGAATGAACCTAGGTATACTGGCTCCCAAGTCTCATTTCCAAAGTCGATTTTCTAAAACAATATTCTCCTCTCAAACATAAGCCAAAAAAAACATGGAAAAATAAATAAACAGGTATTTGAAAATAATATTAAATTTCCTGACTTAGGGGCAATATCTACAAATTAAGATGTTATAGTTATCCCAATTTGAGAGACTTTGATAAGCAGAAATACCAGTAAGGAAGGCTGGCTATTTCCTATTACCAAACTATATTTTGTTACTGAATAAGAGGTCCAGGGGGGGCAATATTTGGCGCACCGAGAGGTGCCAAAAGCTGCTACAGAACAACGGGGGCCCCTCCCAAGGACAGTATACTAATACCTACTGGGTTTATCTGTCCGCTGCCAGAGGGAACACATCTCTCAATGCCAGAGATTTGTGAAAAGGAAAGGAAAGATTTGTTTAAGCCTGTACAGACATAAAGTAGTGACCCGATGTCCCCATAAAAATATCAAAGTACTTTAGGATAACCAGAGATGCCCACAGCACTTCCTTCTCCCCCTACTCTAATTCGGGATACCATAGATCAGAAAAAAAAGCACACGTCTGTGTTTCAGGCTACTGGCACCATCAGCTGTGTTGCTGTCCAGGCAGGATCTCCAGTTAATCCAAAGTCATGTGGCACTTTCTCACAGTCCACTGGCAAGAGTTCTTCATACCCATTTTTCCAGGCAAAGTCTCTCCTGCTTCCCAGACCACATGGCCAAAGGGAGCACCCCAAAGCCACGTGGGCCTCTTCTACCAAAGCTGCAGGGGTCAGCACTCTGACCAAAAGCATGTGTCTTTCTTCTTCACCTGGCTGCAGGGGTCTCCATTCTGGCAAAGCTGTGTGGCTCTCTCTTTCACCTGGGCAAGAGGGGTTCCTTACTCTGCCCAAAACCACATGGTTCTCTCCCCAATGGCTGCCATGTCTGCTTTTAAATCCCCGAGCCAGTCCCCCTTTGCAGCCCCATTTCCGACTCCTCCTATAATCCGTTACACCTGCCAGGAATCCCATAACCTCCCAGCTTTACTGGGCTGCCATAGTGAGTCTGGGCAGGTGTTGGCCCCAGGATGTGGAACCAATAAGCTCCAGGCTCTCATGCAGGCACTGTAACCTAGGGGACCTGCCCCCGGTTACAACTTGGGGGGGAGTGACTTCATCCCCCTGGCTCCAAACCTGGGCACAGCCATTTAATATATCCAAGTGACCCGCCAAAGGCTATAGATATGTTAAATGACCAGGCCTTAGATTAGCTGCAAGGCTGTGGCTGTACAAAACAGCCCTGCATGTTCCTGCTCCATGTGTCCCTTCCCCCTGTTTGGGGGGGGGGGTGAGGACATTTTGATATTTCCTGGACACCTTGAGGTCTGGACTCCATCCTAAATCCTTTGCTGGGGCCCCCCTGCTGGCTGTGTCCTGTTACAATTTCACAATTCACTACTACGTAGAGAGTTAGACTATATAAATGAGGAAAATCATAAGAAATTAAACATTATTGTTAAAAGCAAATATACCATTATTCTGAAAAGTCTCCACTGAACAGTAAGGTTGTTACCCACAATTGCAGGAATCACACTTAATGCAATTTGTCATAATGCTCCAAATTAAGCAGTCACCACCTTGTCACCAGTGAACATTTTATAAGATTACAGTGTCTTACCTTTAGTTAGCAAGTTATATAAGATCTTTACAGATATAAATTTACACAAAAGATAAACTCTATAGACTTTGTGCTATGCTTTACTGAGATTAAATGATTGTTTTTATAAAACTTTTATAGAAGAAAAAAGGATAACAGATTATCTCCCCCTGCCCTTCCTATTCCTCCCCCTCAGCTTTGTTAAGCATTGTGTTTTATAGAACAATTTATTCTAGAAAGCAGATAACTAGTCATGAGTTTGTCTTCCTGCTTTTGTTCTCGCTAGATGGATAACTTTGAAGAAATAACTCATATCTCTTTGAATCTGCATTCTCTCATCTATAAAATAGAGAAAATACCTACCCTGTGAATTTATTCAGAGGTTAAAAATAATAAATATGAAACACACAGCATAGTACTGAGCACCTGGTGCATAATAAAAACTGTGAAGTGTATGTTTTATTATCATAATCCTGAAAATGTCTGACAAATGCTACAATTCTAAGCTCATATGAATTGCATTTTAGAATTCTACATGAACAGGAATAGAGGACTCAATGGCATGGACAATTAACTGAACAACAGTAATAAAAATAATATTAAAAAGAATTCTATGTGAAAAGTTTGTCACATAAATATAAGTGGGAGGGGGAGAAAAATATCTGAAATGTCAGAATAAAGACCTTAGAAAATATGTTCATTTATAAGAACAATTAGGACAATGGCAAAAATCACCAAACCCATTTTTTTTCACAATTCTGAAAATTAACTGAAGGATTGAGAGAAAAATCTTTAAGCATGCATTAAAGGAAGACAGCTAAATCTGGGCAGAACTAAGACTTTGTGGAGTCCTACATTTCCCTACATCTAGTCCTTTACCCTCAGTTCTGCGGTAGCCATAGAAAACAGCCGTCTTGGAACCACAATTGCTTTGAAAACCAGCAGTATAGCACTGAGGGGTAGAACAGTGTGTCAGGACTTCCCAAAAGCTTCAAACAAATCATCATTGTTTTACCTTGCTGGCAAATTCTTGATAAAAGCACCATTAATAAAGCTCCTTTTAATTTGGTTTGATTTTGGTGTTCTTTCACAAAGGTAGCTCTATCCCTTGGCATTTGTTATAAAAAACAGTAGCAATTATTTAACACATGATTGAGCTGAACAGCAACTCCAGTTGGGGCAGACAAGTGACTGGCCAAAATATTTAAAATAAAAATGTAGATTGTGTAATTGAATGATTTTTTCTCATTTAATCCAAGTAGTTGAATTTGTCACATAAAGTTGTTCAAATTGCTGTCTTATTTTCTGTGAGATCTGTACTGTTGTCCTTTTTTCACTCCAGATATAAGTCATTTGTTTTTCTGTTAATTTCTTTGGGGGGGATTTTTAAATTCATTAAATTTACTTGGGTGACATTGTTTAATAAAGTTATATAGGTTTCAAGAGTATAATTCTATAATATATCATCTGTACACTGTGTTGTGTGTTCACCACACCAAGTCAAGTCTCCTTTCATCACCATTTATCCCCCTTAACCTTCTTATTCCTTCCCCCACTTCTCTTTTCCTCTGGTAATCACCCTACTGTTCACCTTGTCCATGTTTTTTTTTTCTTTTTTTGAATAAACTCCAAATGCACAATCTGTCAAATTTACTCAAGATGAAATAAATATCATGAACAGTTGTATATAGGTCAAATAAACCGAATTAAGAGTTTTAAAACTTCCCTTACACCGATTATTATTGAGATGTAAATAAAAATTGCAATGACATACTTCTGCATATCCATTAGGATGGCTTTCATAGAAACCAGGAAATAACAAGTGTTGGTAAGGACATGGAGAAATCAGAACCCTTGTGACTTGGTGGAGAGATGTGAAATGGCACTGCCTATGTGGAAACAGTATTACACAAAAAGTCAAACATAAAATTGCCAATGTTCTAGCAATTCCAGGCCCAGGTATACATCCCCCAAAATTTGAAAGCAGAGACTTGGCAAGATATTTGCATGCCTGTGTTCATAGAAGCATTGTTCAAAATAGCCAAAAGGTGGAGACAGCCCAAACCCATCAACAAATAAATAATAAGCAAATGATACTACAATGCAAACAATAAAATATTATTCAGCCTTAAAAAGGAATGAAATTCTGATACATGCTGCTGTATGGATGGACCCTGAATACATTATGCTAAGTGAATGAGCCAGATACAAAAGGATACATATTGTGATTCCCCTTATAGGAGGGACCTAGAGTAGTCCAATTCATAGAGATGGGACATAGAAGGAAATCAGGCAGAAAAAAATATATATAAATTACCCAGAATGGGAAAATGTAAAAGTTTCTCTGCTATTAGGTTATCTGATCTTCTACAGAGAAACAATGTAAGAATTCAAGAAAAAATACAAAAAGGAATATTAAACAAATAAGGATACAAAAAATATTAGAAGTACTGAACAAGTTCAGGCAAGTTACAGAATAAAAGATCAACACATAATGCAGAGGCAAAAGAAAGTTCACACTTACGAATGAGCATGTGATGCAGATAGTTTATCCTTATAATATTATTTATTAATATTGTACAATTTTCCATACAGACAAATGTAAGCTTGCTTTTGCCCTACCACATAGTTTTATTTCTATATACTAGCAATGCAAAATGTAAAATTAAATTTAAAAATTTATTTCATGTACAATAACATTAAAAACAAGAAAATGCTTAGGAATATATTCTACAAAAGAAGTAAAAACTTTTATTCTAACAATATAAAATATTAAAGTAATTTTAGAAGACCTACATAAATAGAAAGATATATGGACATAGATCAAAAGACTTTTATTATGATGGTAGTACTATTTAAGTTGATCTAGACATTTAATAAAATCTCTATCAGAACCCCAGCTATTGTATTTTTTTCAATAATGAAATGGTCAGTAGTGAAATAATATGGAAATACAAGGGGCTCAAGAGGAGAAAAAGATTTTTGAAAAAAATTTAGAGGTTCATGCTTCTTAAATTCAACATTTATTATAATGTTTATTGCATATTACTGCAAAGCTAAATTAGATTGTGTGGCATTCACCTACATGTAGACATAGAGATCAGTGAAAGAGAATCAAGTCCAGAAATAAACTTTTAAAACTTTCCACAAGTATGCCAAGAAATTCCAATGGACAAAGAATGGTATTTTCAAAAAATGTTGCTGGACCAACTAGATATCCACATGAAAATGAGTAATGCTGAAACCTACCTTCTAACATGCAAATAGTGAAATCAAACTGGATTACGGATCGAAATTTAAATGGTAAATTATAAAGCTCTTGGAAGGAAACAGGAGTAAGTCACTGGGACCTTAAACTACATGATGAATTCAGAGATACTATAGCAAAATCCCACGTGGAAAGGCAGAAAGCAAGCAAACAAAGAAAAAATTAAAAAAAAACAAATAATAAAATATCAGAACCCTATATAAGTTAAAACTTCTTTAAAATTAAATTATATTATGGCTAAAATAAAGGAATAATAAAGTAAGAAGACAGCTTGCACAATAAGAGAATTATTTTCAAATTACATATCTGATAAAGGGTTTGTCTATACGACATATTAAAAACTCTCAACTCAAAAATAAAAAAGGAATGACTGATTTAAAAGTAGACATTTCACCAAAGATCATATACAAATAAACAAGCATATTAAAATATATGAACATTTTTAACTATTGAAAAGATACAAACTGAACCCAAAGCAAGATCCCACTTTAGCTCCACTATGATGACTATAATCAGAAAACATTAAAAATGCAAGTGTTTGCAAGAATGTGGAGAAATTAGAATCTGCTTGTTATTTTCTGCTAGTGAAGTTGAGAAATGAAGTACCTACTATAAAAGACAATTTGGTGTTCCCACAAAATATTAAACATAATGTTACACTGTGATTCAGTAATTTTGATTCTATATCTATACCCAAGAGAAATTGAAAACATATGTCCTGGCAAAAATTTGCATGCAGATATTCACAGCAGCATTATTCATAATAGCCAAAAAGTAGAAATGCTACAAATATCCATTTGAATTGAACAAATAATATATCTAATTAAATGGATGAGTAACAAAACTTGGTATATATAATGTGGAATACTATTTGGCAACTAAGGTGAATGAAGTACTAAATGATATTGCATCATAGATAAACCTGAAAAATATTATGCTGAGTGAGAGAAGTTAGTAAAAAATGGTCACATGTTATATTACTTCATTATAGGAAATATCTCTAATAGGAAAATCTATATAGGCAACTGTGATTGTCAGGATATGGGGGGAAGAAAAATAGAGAGTGACTTCTAATGGATAGGTGGGCTTTTCTGGGGGGGATGAAAATATTCTAAAAATTAACAATAATAATTTTGCACAACACTGGACATATAATAAAAACACTGAACTTACATTTAAAAGGGTACATTTCATGTCATATACATAATATCTCAATAAGTTATTATAAAAATAATACTAAGTGGCAGAAATAAGTTTCAAGTGCTGACCTCACTATTCCTGCATTCTGCAATACCAACGTGCATATCGCAGAAACTATGAATTTTGCCACTTTTCAGATTTAAGCTAAGAAAATCTCTGCAATGAACTTAATGTTTATGTCTGACTTCATATATTGAAATCTAATGCCTAGAATGATAGCACCTCGCCTTGGGACCTTTGATGGTGGAGCCTTCGTGACTGAGATCAGTGCATTTACAAAAGGGCTCTCTTGCCTTCCACCCTGCAGGAACACTGCAAGAGTTCAACATCTATGAACCAGGAACAGGCTTTCACCAGACACCACATCTGCCAGTGCCTTGATCTTGGATTTCCCAGCCTCCAGAACCATAATAAATAAGTTTCTATTGATCGTAAGCCATCCAAGTTTATGGTATTTTATTATGGCATCTCTAACGGACTAAGACAATCACCACTCACCTGTCTGCAGATGGGGCTCTCACTTTACCTTTGGGCTTTCCAGACTCAGGGATGTCCATATGTATCCCCTCCTTTGACTCTTTCCAGAGTCTTGTGAACATGAATGGTGTAATATCTATTAAAGTCTCTGTGTAATAGGGAAGGGATCTTGGAATCAGACAGTATACTACATGATACCAAATTCACAGATTTAAACGCTGCCGGATTTTGTCGCAATATTGCAGGTGTTCTATGCCACATTCACTGGATTCACAGGTACTTTTGCAGTTGTGTTTGACGGGCCCTCTGCAGGAAAGTAGTGTCCTGTTTTAAGCACCCTCCCTGTCTCATCTTTCAACTTTCGTACCCAGGGATTTCCTCAATGTTCAGAATTTTTCAGTCTCTGCCTATGAGTACTGGGGATTTACACCCTGGGCAAAACTCCATCTGACAGACATGAAGTCATGAATAAATGCATAGTTGCCCATCCTTCAAAGAAGAATTCTGAGGCACAGGTTTGCATGTTTCATCAAAGGATGTTGCACAAGACAGAGTTGTCCCCAATAGTAATCAATTTAATAATTTTATTCTCTTTTTAATATTTGTTTCATTGGTACAGTATAATAATTTGATATGTCTATATATTCCAAAATGATCACCACAATGTCTAGTTAATATCCATCACCACACATAGTTACAGTATTTTTATATTTATAATAAGAACTTTTTAAATTTTTATTTATTTTGTTGTTCGAGTACAGTTTTCTGTCTTTTACTCCCATCCCAGCCCACCCTCCCAGTGCTCCCCACCTCCCTCCCATTCCCACCCCCCTTAGTCTTTGTCCATGTGTCCTTTACACTAGTTCCTGTAAACCCTTCTTCCCCTTTTCCCCTGAAATTCCCTCCCCTCTCCCCTCTGGTCCCTGTCAGCCTGTTCTTTATTTCAGTGTCTTTGCTTATATTTTGCTTGCTTGTTTGTTTTGTTGTTTAGCTTCCCATATAATAAGAACTTTTAAGATTTACTCTCTTGGCAAAATTCAAATATACACTAAGTTCTCACTTGACATCATCAACAGGTTCTTGGAAATTGCATCTTTAAATGAAAGGTCATATAACCAAACCAGTTTCACTACAGGCTAATTGATATAAGAGTCAAGTTCCTAACAACACATTTTGGTCACAAAAACATCACAAAACTTCTAAATGAAGAGCAAGAACACTTCTGATATTAAATATGGAAAGAGATGTGAGCCATACATACATTCAAAAAAGATGAATAAGAACAAGTAAGAAAACTACTTTCCAAACTGCTGATTGTAGGTCAAGGTGAGAGAGGGCCAGCGCTCATATCCCAGAAGCTCAGGACAAAGCCCAGACAGGATGCCTTTCCATGGAAGGGTCCACTCCCATACATCCACACTTCCTTAGACTGAAACATTTTAGATGTGCCAATTCACCTTATAGGCATGGCTTTGGAACATGAATGAAAACACACGCAGGCATGAGAGAACATGCAGACTCAACTCAACACTCACAGTGGTCCTTGCCAGGAACTGACTTCTCTCCTGTCAGTATAATGAAGCGATGTTGAAAAAAATAATGCAATTCAAAGACCTGCTGTTCAATACAACACAGTATTATTAACTATAGCCATCATGCTGTATATCCTCATGACTTATTTTAAAACTAGAAGTTCATGTTTTTGACAACCTTCCCCCGTTGTGCTGAAGCCCAACACCATACATCTAGCAAACGCCAATCTCTTCTCGGCATCTATGGGTTCATTTTTCAATTTCACATGTGTGTGAGATCATGGGTCTTTCTCAGCGTGACTTATTTAATGTATCATAATCCCCTCAAAGTGTATCCATGTACTCTCAAATGGCAAAATTTAATTTTTAATGGCTGAATAATATTCCAGTGCATCTATACATCATATCTTTATCCATTGGTTGACACTTAGGTTGCTACCATTTTTTAGCTATGGTAAATGACATTGTAATGAACACAGGGGTTCATATATCTTTTCAAGTTAGTGATTTCAGTATCTTCAGATGAATACCCTGAAATGAAATTGTTAGTTCATAAAGTACTCCTATTTTTGACTTTTCGAAGAACACCAGTACTCTTTTCTATCTTGGGTGAAACAATTCACATTCCCACAAACAGTACAAAAAAGTTCCTTTTACTCCATGTACTCACCAACATTTGCTATTTCTTGTAATTTTGATAATAGCTGTTCTAATAGGTGTGAGAAGATATTTAACTGTGGCTTTCACTTACATTAGCACCTTTTCATGTGCCAGTTCGCTATCTTTATGTCTACTTTAAAAAAATGTCTATACAGATCCTTCACTCATTTTTAAATTGGATTATTTGTGTTTTCTTATTGAGTTGTATGAGTTCTTTATATAATTTGGTTATTAACCCCTTACTGACATTTCATCTGCAAATATTTTCTTCCATTCCATCAGTTGTCTTTTATTTTGGTCACAGTTTTCTTTGCTGTGCATGAGCTTTTCATTTTGATCTAGTTCCACTCATTTCTTTTATCTTTTGTTGCCCTTGCTTTTGGTGTCAAATTTAGAAAAATCATTATTATACCAATGTCAAGCATCTTACTGCCTGTTTTTTTCCTAGGCATTTTATGATTTCAAGTCTTACATGCAAGTCTTACATACATTTTGATTTAATTTTTGTTTATGGTATAAGATAATGGTCCAGTCTTCTTCTTTTTTTTTAATGTGGCCACCAAGTTTTCTCAACAGCACTCGTGGAATGGACTATTTTTTGCCCATGGTATATTTTTGGCTTCTCAGTCAAAACTTAATTGATCCTATATGTATGGGTTTACGTCCGGACTCTACTCTGTTGATTGTTGTATGTGTTTCTTTTTATGCCGATACCATATTGTCAATTGCTATAGCTTTGTAATGTACTTTGAAATCAGAAAGTGTAATGCCTCCAGCTCTTTTTCTTTTCAAGATTGCTTTAGTTGTTCGATGTTTTTTTTTCTTTTTTTGGAGTCCCATGATAATTTTAGATAATTTTATTTCTGTAAAAAATGCCCTTGATTTTTATAGGGATTGAATGGAATTTGTATATTGCTTTGCGTCTAATGGACATTTTAACAACATTTTTCCAATAAATGAGCATAGAATACCTTTTCATTTATTTGCGTCTTCTGCAATTTGCTTCATCAACTTGTTATAGTTATTAGTGTATGCATCTTTCACCTCTCTGTTAAATTTATTCCTAGGTAGTTCATTCTTTTTGATACAATTGTAAATGGGAATGCTTAATGCCTTTTATCCTAATAGCTTGTTACTAGTGTATAAAAATGCAACAGATTTCAGTATATTTATAGTGTGTCATCCAATCTCACTTAATTTGTTTATTATTCTTAAGAGATTTTGTGTGGAATCTAGAGATTTTTATATATTATATTTTGTCATATCCATGGTGACAGTTTTACATGTTCTTTCCAACTGGAAGTCTTTATTTCTTTTTCTTTTCTAATTGCTATGGCTAGGACTTCTAATACTATCTCGAATAGATGTGGTGACATTGCTCATCTTTGTCTCATTCCTGATTTCTGAGAAAAAGCTTTAAGCTTTTCATCCTTGAGTATAATGGTGTCTGTGAGCTTGGCCTTTATTATGTTGAGGTACACCCCTTCTATACCCCCTTTGTTAGAGGGTTTTTTTATCATAAACGGATGTTGGATTTTTTTTATTTTCCCCACCCCTCCCGCCTAGATGTTGGGTTTTATAAAATACTTTTTCTGCATCTATTGAGATGATAATATGCTTTTTATATTTTATTTTGCTAATAAAGTGTATCACATTAATTGACTTATGATGTTGAATATATTTTATTTTCTTCATTCTTGTTTTCTCCTACTCCTTCATGTTCACTCTCATTCTCAAGAGCAAACCTTAGGAGGACCTTCCACATTCATGTCAGTTTCTCAGGTTCTGCTCTCCTGTGAAACACAAACGAAGTGGACATGAATATAGATAATTTGGTAATCTAGCACGCCATGCAGCCTGCTTGAAATATTTACTGGCTACATTGTAAGAACACAAAATTTCACCTTCATTTACCTCCACCTTTTTTTAATATTTAACACTTCAATTTTTTTGTGCCTTTGAATTATTGCTTCACAAACCTTCACACACATAAACAAAGGATTATCTGTAAATGTTTGGCAGCAACTTAAAACTGAGATTTCTGATCATGCTTTCTTCACAAACGCTGTTTGTTAAGAAATAAGGTCTATGCACAGTAGAAGAAATGTTATTGTCTCTTAAAGTTACATTATAAATGTGTTTCTCAACTATATCTATATTTTGGAGCAGGTACATCCAAACTATGTATAAGCCCATTTGGCAACTTACCCAAGTATCTATGACTATGTATAAATTGACTATAAATAAGAACATAGACGATAATTAAAGTTTTATCTTAGAAAAGTGTATTTGTTTTGAGAACTCATAAATTTTTTAAATGATGCATGTATAGTCAATATAAAACAACCTAACTCTGTAATAATTGTTTGTTTTGACTTGAGAAATGACTGTATTATGAACACTTTCACTGAAATGTGAACATGAGAGTACCCAGAGGCCTTTTCAATACAGCTACAATTAGATGAAACTATATTATTCTTTAACATGCTGTGTTTCCCATTAGCTGCTGATCAAAATAAAAACTCCAAAGAAGATCAGTAGGATGCAAGATTGATTACAGACTGATTCAGCAGTGTAATCACTAGCTAGTGCCATCTCAGCATGTATGGAGTCCCCAGAGAGCTAGTTGCTATCTGATAGCAGTACAGAGGGGGGAAATCAAATGACTTTTAGAATGTAGATTGGTTTGAGTTGCATTAAACAGGAAAGGATTATGTCTCACACTGTCATCCATCCTGGCATCTGAGAACAGTGCATCCCAAACATCTCATTTCCACATGGTGTACATAAAATTTGCTGCATAACCTGATTCAGCAACTCCTGGGAAGAAAGGAAGACTACACAATTGCTATGTGAAAACAGCTGCAATTAACTGCAGTGTGCTTTTTGTGTTTTTGCCAAGAACACCAGACTAATTTTTCATTATTATTCAATTTACGACCCTTATGTTGATCAATCTCCCTTAAAATTATCAATCCAAAACATAGTATTACCTGTCTATGATAACCATTGCAATAACTATTGAAAGACATTGGGAAAAAAGAGAAGCAATGAAATAGAAGGTTAAATTATCAGACTCTAGTTCTAGTTCTGCCAAAATCTGACAATACAGCTAAGTATGTGGTTTAAATGATCTGTGCTATACATTACTAGACTCATTAAAAATAATTATAGTTGGAAAACAGGAGGTCTGAATTTTTTAATTTTTAATTTTACTCAAAAATTTAGATATGACTTTATTAATAATGGCACACAAGTATCAAATACAATGTAGGCATATTTAAACTAATGCTGAGCCAAAATAACTAGTGAATAATTCACACTTGCACTCAAAATCCTTCTTGTTGAATTAACTAAATAACTTAAATAGTTCAGTATAAGGGACAGTATAACAAAATGCTTCTAGAAAATAATTACAGAGAAAGCACATTATTGGTATAAGGAAATTTACAAGCAGACCCTCCAAAAACAAAGTTTATTTATAAAAAATGTGTATTTATTCTTACATGTTTACATGACTTCAGTCACCTTCAGAGTACTCTCCATTTGAGGCAATACAGCCATTGAGACGTTTTTTCCACTGCTCAAAACAGTTTTTGAATTTCTCTGTTTTCCTGCCTTTTAGTGCTTTTGCTGTTTTTTTGTTTCACCTTTTCCACATAGGCAAAATGTTTTGCTTTGAAGACTTTCTTCATCCAGGGACACAAAAAGAGTCTCTGGGAGTGAGATGATGTAAATAGGGAGGGTGGGGCACAGGGGCCACTCTGGTTTTGCTAAAAAACTGCCGAACACTCTGTACCACGTTGACAGGTACACTCGTAAATCACTCACTGGGAAGCGGACCAACAATTCAAAAGTCTTAAAAAAATTCACTGAAGCAGAACACAGCCTCTCACAACAATACCAGCTACTATATCGATACAGATGCAGTCCTATAACACTCACTTACTGAGGGAGGACTGTACTATTAGGAGGCTGACCTCTAAAAGATAATCTTATTTTGAGGGGACCCCCTTTCATATGACCGTCAATCTCAGAGAGGAGTGGAATATGCAGCCCTTTATAGAGAAGTTCTAGTATTTCCTGACTCTCCTGTGTATCATATCTGATTGATTGATAAGAGAACCAAAAGGGGGCCATGAAGAGCACATTGAAGATGCATAAAAAAGTCTTTCTTGTATACAGAGGCAACAAATTGAACCTGGCACCTTTTCTAGCAAGGGAAATGGCTTCTGTCTAAGAAAGGCCCTATTTAACAACTAACAAAGGGCAATCAGTGCTATTTTCTAATATCTGCTATTGAACTATAGTCTTCAAGGACAGATTAAGATTTTTTTAATGTTTCTGATATTTAGACTCCATGTTTACTCTAGTTGTGCTGTGCATCTCTAATGGCTTATATCGTAAATTCAAGTGTTTTATCTTCCCCCTGTTCCCATAATATTCACCAACATTCTGTAGACTACTTGGATCTTCAGAGTAATTTTGATGCCTCTGTCCTTTCTGAGGTCATACTAACATATATTTTGTGAGTTGTGATATCTCCATTCCTCTAACTCTCTCTCTACTATCACTCACGTTTGACTCGAAACAAAGTAATACCTTTTTAACTGGCATTTTCTCCTAAAACTGTTATTTCTTTTTATTTTCTTGTTTTTGGTGTGTGTGAAGATAACACTTTTAAAATTGTTCAGTTACAGTTGTGCCCCCTTTTCCTCACTGCTCTCCCCTGCCCCATCTCCCTCCACCCCACTCCCACAGTCAATCCCCCGACTGTCTGTGCCCATGAATTTTCTATTCATGTTCCTTGACTTGCTCCTTCCCCCTTCTCCCCCACTATCCCCTACTCCCAACCTTCCTGTCACTGTTAGTTTGTTCTTTCTTTCCATGACTTACTTGTTTTGCTGAAACTGTTATTTCTGCCAATTTATTTATTATCACATTCTCACATTAATCTTGCTTATATAGATTTCATTTTTCTATTGCATTCTTCAATATTCCTCAGACTCTCTATTGCATAAAGGCTAACACCACACCCTTAGATTTGTACAAAATCAATTTAAAATCTAGCCTTGATATTCTTTCTTAACCCTACATTCAAATATAATGTATAAAAATCAGTTACTTGAGCTTGTCTTGCTTCTGCTGCTTCTCAGAGAAACAGACTAGGATTTCACTAGAGCCATGTGAAAATCTGTACTCAACATGTCAACAATTTTTGGAGCACAAAGTCTTCGTTCGTAAGTTTGTTTTGTTTTAGCTATATTGTGTAGTACTAAACTAAACAATATAAACTACTAAGTATAAATTTGCATTCATATAACACTGTTTGTTCAAGGGATACTCAAATTTTTTAAACATTTGTCTTGCACAATTTGTTTACCTGGTTATGTTTATTTAGCTTAAATAAAAGATGTTTTATACTATATAAACCACATAGTATTTATTTTTAAGATTTTATTTATTTATTTTTAGAGAGGAGAAAAGAGAGGGAGAGAAACATCAATGTGTAGTTGCCTCTCTTGCACCCCCTACTCTGGACCTGGCTGCAACCCAGGCAGGTATCCTGAGTAGGAATCAGACTGGTGACCCTTTGGTCTGCAAGGTGGTGCTCAGTCCACTGAGCAACACCATCCAGGGCTCATATAATATTTAAAACACTAACACAAAAATACATAGCATTAACTGGACTTTGATTTGTATTCAGAGTGGATTTCATATGTATTAGACAAAAAAAATACAAGTAATTAGAGCAAACACATACACACACCTTCCAACATAAATAAAGAACTAAAAACTAGTAGATGATGAAATTGTTTTTTTTTTTTCATACAGGTCAACAGAATAAAGTAATTACTCTTTCTATAAATTAGTATGCTTAGGAAACATTTGAAAATTAAACAAAATTTTAATTGTTTTTTAGAAATATAAAAATTCCTGCAATTTGAAGACCTGAACTCTGCAATTTTTCACACTAGAAAAGTACAATTATTTCTTATTTAATATTTCATTAAAAGTATCTAGTCACAGCAGTGATGAATCATATTTCTGTCCAGGCTAAATTTCTAAAGATTCTGGTATAATTGTCAGCCACATATTTTTCAGAAACATGCTCAGAGTATCCTAATGAAAAAAAATTAATGAACGTTTCTATCTAAAGTCAGTTACCTTTCTTTTCTTTCTTTCTTTTTAGTGCATTTTTTTGCAGGGGTGGGTCCTGATGCCTAATCTATTTTACCTGAAACTTTTCCTTTTCTATCATTATTGAGGTATAATTGTCATATAACATTGTGGAAGACTGAAGCATGCAATTTGTCAACTTGATACACCTACATACTGCAAAATGATTATTAGCATTATCTAACATCTCCATCAGGTCACATACTTACTAATTTTATGTGTGTTCATGTGTGTTAAAAGCATTCAAGATTTGGTCTCGTAGAAACTCTCAAGTGCATCTTACATTATTGCTAACTATAATTACAGTGCTGTGCAGTAGATTCCCAGGACCTACCCATCTTCTACCTGGAAGTTTGTAGCCTTTGGCTAACATCTTTCAATTTCTTTCATACCCTGCAATCCCAGCTCCTGAAAACCACAATTCTACTCTTTGTTTTGACTTCTTTAGATTTCACTTATAGCTGTATACCAAGATGTATTTACTTATACCAAGATATATTGTACTCTGACTCATTATATTTAGTATAAAGCCTTCAAGTTTCACCCTGTTTTTGCAAATAGCAAGATTTCCTTGTTTCTTGAATGTTGAATAATATTCCACTGTGTGATTGCACATGTATCTTTTATCCATTTATTAGTTGACAGAAATTTCAATTGTTTTCATAGCCTAGCTATTCTAAATAATGCTGCAGTGAACATAGGGGTACATATCTATTTTTGAGTTAGTATTTTCTTTTCCTTCAAGCATATATTCAAAAGTGGAATTGCTAGATGATATAGTAGCATTATTTTTAAGGAAACTGCATACTATTGTATAACAAACTAATTTTTTTAGAAAGTAGAAAGGAGGAAGAAAGAGAGAGAGAGAAATACTGATGTTGTAGAGAAACATCTATTGGTTGCTTCTCACACGTGCCACAATGGGAACGAACCCCAGGAGTGTGCCCTGATTAGGAATTGAACCCACAACCCTCCACTTTGCAGGAACAACCCTCACTTTGGCTGAGCTACAAGGGTCAGGGCCTGTGCACTCTTTTTCATAGCAGCTGCATTATTTATTTTCTCATCAACAGTATGCAAGTTTTTTTTTTCTCAGAGCCTTAACACTTACCTCTTGTCTTTCTCGACGGTCATTATGATGGGTATGAGTTGATACCTAACTGTTGTTTTCATTTTCATTCCCCTGATAATATTTATTGGTTATTTGTCTTCTTTGGGAAAATTTCTATTGAACTTATCTGCATATATTTAAGCAGACTATTTTTGTTATTACATTTAATGAATTTTAAAATATATTTTGAATATTAATGCCACATCACTTATATGGTTTACAAATATTTTCTTCCATTCTATGTTTTGTCTTTTGATTTTGTTGATTTTTCTTTTGCTTTAAAGAAACCTTTTAGATTACTGCTGCCTTATTGATTTTTGTTTTTACTGCTTGTTTTGGTATCATATCTAAAAAAAATGTTGCCAAGAATAATATCAAGGATCTTTTAAATTTTATCCTAGATGTTTAAGGTTTTAGTTTTAAAACAATTTTGAGTTCATTTTTCCTGCATGTGGTTAGTTTTCTCAACACGATTTATTGAAGAAATTATCATTTTTTCATTGAGTATTATTGGCACCTTTTTCTAACACTAGTTGACTGTACATGTGAGAGTTTATTTCTGGGCTCTCTCTTGTGTTGTGTTAGTCCGTATGTCTGCTTTGAAGTCAGTGTCATACTGTTTTGATTACTATATCTTTGCAACATAGCTTGAAGTATGCAGCCTCAAGCATTTTTTTTTTTTATCTCAGGATTGTGTTGGTTACTCAAGGTCTTCCCTATTCTCAAGTTCTGTCCATAACTTCCAGTACTATTTTAAATAAGAGTGGTGTGATTTGGGTACTCATGTCTTATTTCTGATTTTAGAAAAAAAATATTTTCAATCTTTCACTATTGACTTTGATGTTACCTTCGGGTTTGCCATAATTAGTCTTTATTATGTTGTAGTGTGTTTCCTCCATACCCAGTTTGTTGACTGTTTTTATCATGAGAGGATGTGTTTTATCAAATGTTTTTTGCTTCATCTTTCGAGATGATTTTATGATTTGTATCATTCCTTTTGTTTAGTGTGGTATATCACATTTCTTGATTTGGGTGTGTTGAACCGTCCTTACTTCCCATTCATAATTTCCACTTGATTGTGATGTATAATCTTTCAGTGTGATGTTCAATTGGTTTGCTAAATTATGCTGAAAATTTTTACATCTATAATTATCAGAGATATTTGTCTATAGTTTTCTTTTTTCTTCCTGTAGTACACTTATCTGACTTTGGTATTAGGGTAATGATGGCTTCATATAATGAAATAGGGAGTTTTCCATCATATTTTAGTGTTTTGTAAGAATGGAGAAGGATTAATATTAATCATTCTTTAAAGGTTTTGTAGAATTCACCACTGACACCATCTGGTGCTGGACTTTGTCAGGAGGCTCTTGATTACTAACTGAGTTGCTCTATTCATATTAGTCTTTTCATATTTTCTCTTTATGATTCAGTATTGCTAAGTTGTATGTTTCTAGGATATTATCCATTTACTTATAGGTTAACCAATTTGTTGACATATAATTGTTCACTATAGGTTATTATTATGATGCTATTAGGAATTTATCTGGTATCAGATGTAATGTCTGTTTTTCATTTCTGATTTTAGTTATTTGAGTTCTATCTCTTATGTTAACTTAGTTAAATGTTTGTCTGTTTTATTTATCCTTTTAAAATACAACTTTTAGTTCTGTTGAACTTCTGTTTTTCATGTTCCTGTTTTATTTATTCTGCTCTGATTTTTCCATTTCTTTCCTTTTACTGAAATTGAACTTATTCTGTTACTTTCTTAGTTCTTTAAAATTTAACTTGTTCATTTGAGCTTTTTTTCTTAATATAGTAATTTGTTGCTATACATTTCTTCTTAGAGCTGCTTTAGCGGCATCCCATAGGTTGCACATGTATTTCTCCATTTCTATTTGTTGCAAGATTTTTTAAAAAATATTTCTTTTGCTTTTATCTTTTACTCATTTAAACCGAAAGTATGTTGTATATTTTGTGCATATTCATAAATGTTATAGCTTTTATCCTGTTACTGATTTTTAACTTCATATCATTGTGATTGGAAAAGACATTTGGTTTGATTTCATTTTCTTAAATTTGTTCTGACTTGTTTTGTGGTGCATCATACGATCTCTTCTAGAGAATGGTTTGTCTGTGCTGAAGAAGAGTGTGCATCTTGTTGCCATTGAGTGAAAAGATTTATTTTTGTCAGCTCCATGTGATGTAAAGTATGGTCCAAGTAGAATGTCCCCTTCTTCATTTTAATCTGGATGATCTGTACATTGCTGAAAGCACAGCATGACATTCCCACTACTACGTTACTGTTGACAGTTTCTCCCTTCAGATCGGTTAATATTCGGTTAACATAATTAGTTACTTCAGTGTGGGGTGTGTATAAACTCATCACTGCTATATTTTCTTTCTATTTTAAAGATTTTTATTTATTTATTTCTAGAGAGAGGAGAAAGAAGAGAGGAAGAGTAACATCAATGTATTGTTGCCTCTTGTGTGCTTCCAACTGGGGACCTGGCCCATAACCCAGGCATGTGCCTTGACTGGGAATTAAACCAGGGACCTTTTGGTTCACAGGTTGACATTCAGTCTGTTGAGCCACCAAACCAAGGCACATTGTTATATTTTCTTGACAAATTGACAAATTTATTATTGCTTAATGACCTTCATTGCCATTTGTTACCTTTTTTTGGAGTCTGTTTTTAATGGTATAAGTATAGCTACCCTACTCTTGTTTTTTCCTTGCATAAAATTTATTTTTCACTCCTTTTCTTTGAGTCTATCTGTGTCATTAAGACTAGAGGTAGTGTCTTATAGTCAGTACATAATTGGGTTTTGCATTTGTATCCATCTAGCTATTATATCCCTTTCAGTGAAGAATTTAATCCATTTACAATTAAAATACTTGTTGTTAGGTAAGGAGTAACTAATGCTCTCTTAATTGTTTTTGGCTGTCGTATAGTTCCTTTGTTTCTTTCAAACTTATGTATACATGTGTCCCTTATGTTATGCCTTATGTATACGTGTGTGTGTAACTGTGATTTTCTGTTCTAGTATGCTCTAATCCTCTTTTCTTCCTCTTTTTCATGAATTTATTCTAGCATTTTGCTTTGTGAGAAGCATGAGATTTGCATAAAGCTGCATCGACATTCAACTAAGTACTGAGCATCTTGTACAGGGCAGGCCTTTACATAGTATTTATTTACTTAAGAATTAGCTTTTTTGTTGTTTTTCATAAGGATAAATTATTTAAAAAATAATTTGGAATAAATCGTCTTCATCTAATTAGAGTATGATGGTCATAACATTTCATAAGGTGAGATCTTGCATAAAAAAACAACTCATAAAGAAATGCATTACTATAACCAAGACACCTTATTCAGTGAGGATTTATTCACATGTATGTTGTAGAAAACCTGATAAAATGCCCTATCCAAAAATTTCTTTATTTTTTGTATATTCACTAACCATATGAACAGAGATAGGACTTTTAGGACTGGTGAGGCAGACACACAGTGACTTCAAGGAATCAAATATTTTTAATTATCACTTGGACATCATAATATTTTAAGGGTAGTTCTATTCTTTTGGTCTTTACTTACATTATTAGTCTCTGCATCTGTTTTCTAACCTTAACAAAAATGACATACCAAGGAAGAAAGGTATGGCCTATAATAGGAAAAATACAACTTAACTTCTGCTATGACCGATTTAATGGATCAATACTTGCTACAAAGAGATGAACACGGTAATTGGGTCCATTCTAATTCATGCTGCATCAATGGTTCCAATGATAATAAAGGAGAGAAGTATAATTTTTGGAGATACAAACAAAAACTTCCATAAATATATAATCAATACCAACTATTAAGTAATATGGCTTTGTGTTGTTGGAGAAGTATTATGTTATTAAATATTCACCTGAAGTGATAGGTATTAATACAATCTTTTTTTTTTTAGAAAACTAATACATGCAGTAGCATAAGTACCTTGCATGTGGACATTTAGTTAAACAGTAAAATTTGGAGTTGAAGTCGTTTCCTGAATCTAAAACCTTAGTTATTACACAAAAAAAGATGCATCTATTTTATTTTTGTCATCTTATGATAAGAAAAAATGAAGTGGAAGCAAAATAAAAAACAAAATTGAATTGTGAAGAAATTATCTGGCTTTGGTTAACAGAATTTTTCAGAACAGCACAAACTTTTACAAACAACCTTGACATTAATTTGATACAAATGTGAGACTTCAAATGACTCTGTAGAATAGCACCCCAAAAGCAATATAAAATATTTATCATTAGGTTCAACCCTGATGTCTACAAATTTTTTCTCTTAAAGTACATTGCAATAAAGAAGAGCAATCTAGTCAGCAAGGACAATATAACAGTGGTGCTACCTGCCATCCTTCAAAACTATGCACAACTGCGCATTATTGTTTTCCTGTACCCAACTTTCAATATTCGTCTTAAGAGCCTGTATGTCAGCATAATGTAAGTACTACATCACTAGTCTAGCTACAAATTTTCTTCATAGAAAAATAAATGATGTTTATATTTTCTGTCATTTCTGACCCTTCCATGCTTGACCTCTATATTGTATTTTGTTCTAAAGAAGATTCAAGGATTGAAAGAGGTTAGGTGTGTATTTGACTAATAGTGGGTTATGTTTGGGATTGCCTTTTCCCCATAGCCATAATTTGAAATCAAATAAACATAAACTTTTATTTCACAAATATACACTGAGCTATTTTTTACATATTACAACAGACATAAATTTATTTGTAGGTAATATTTAAAATTTCTTCAGCACTTCACATCAGTGAGTTTTACTCGCTGTTACAACCTTGTTTGTTTGGCATATTTAAAAATCTCACTTCATGTTTAAATTCTCCTTAGAAATTGCCTTTTTTATTTTATGAATAGTCTTAGTGTATAATTTCTCCTCTTATTCTCAGTGGTTTCACTGATTTAATATAGATTTTTTCATTGCATAACTCCTTATCTATTTAATTTATTTGATGATTTAGTAGAAAGACTGCAAACCTGGAGCTAGGAAACCTGAGTTCATATCTTAGTACCATTTAGTAGTTGGATATTCTTAGAAAAAATAATTTAACACCTTCGATTGTTAAGTTTTCTTCTCTGAAATCAAAGAATAATGAAAGTCCTACATGTTATATATAAATGTTTTGAGAATGTGTGTAAAATTTGTATATGCTGTAAAAGCTCTTTACATATACAACATTAGTTTAGAATTTATATCTTTATCTTATCTATTATAATATTTGCTTAACAATCCAAGATCACTCTGAAGATTACACTTATCTTGACAGAGAAAATTTTAGGACTTTTTCCAGAAATATTTTAGATATGACTCATAGCTGTAGATTTATGTGGACTGGTATCTAATTTAGGCAGCTTAGCATCTTAGAAAATTAACTTACATTTTATTGCTCTTGATGCAAACTTTACTGAAATAAATGTATTGAAATCTTGTTATGCATAGTTACTGAGATTAAAAGATCATTTTTCCCCTTGAGGAGTTCCTGGGAGGAGATGGAACAGCCACAACAGTGAGACAAGTGCTGTAATGAAAGGAGAGAAAATAGAAACACTGTGGAACAGAGATGGGAGATGGTTGATGGCTAATGACAAGATAGTGTGAAATTAAAAATAAAGACGCAACTATTACCAACACTGACTAAGTAGAAACTTTCTCTCATGATGGCCACTGAGCTAATTTTGGAAGATTGCGTAAGCAAATGGCAGAATTTTGGCAGGAGGAATTATTGGGAGTGACTGCATCAGTCATTCCTCAGGACTTTTTAAAACATTGACAAAAGTCGAGCCATCATTAAATAAAATAGTATAGTAAATTTGGAGGAGATTCAAAGTAACACTATAGAGATGATTACAAATTTAAAAATAAGCACTAAGGTAAAGCATCAAAAGTTTACATATGACCATATTGTAATAAATCTGTATGTATAGCTGGAAAGAGTCCTTTAATTAGTAGAAAACAGCAAGGAGACTTTGAAGCCTGATACATATTGGACTGGTTATTCTATCCATTGATTTTCCACATTATTTAGCAACTATTTCCTCATAGCTCAATTAAATAATTTATTTTTTTTAATTTGTTAGTATCTCTGTTTTCTTCATATGCCAAAATTGTAGAGAACAATTATTCTTATGTCTATGGTGCAAAATAAACAAAACAGTTCAAAGACAAAATTAAGCCCTTGGCAGACTTCACAAATTAGTCATTAATTTTAAAACTGATGTTAGGACAAAATAGCACTCTATGAATTATTGTTACAACAGCACAAAACAAATTGAATCATGTAGAAGTTTGTAAGATATGCAGACCTCCATACTTCTTTTATGAAATTTAAATTGTATTAGTCATTTGGTTATACAATCATCCTAGAATGGAAGATCTTAATACTTAACAGAATTATTCACCCTGTAATATAACATCCAAGTCTTACACAAGGCAAATGAAGGACAGAGATTTGGAATGTGCCTAATTTTCCTTAGTCCCCATAGCTTTATTATTACACAATTGTGTGTGTGTGTGCATATAAATAATGTGGAAACTGAAGTTTTTATAGTCCAACTGTTTTGCATAAGGTCGAATAGTTTGTGAGCTGCAAAACCGAGATTCAGCTCTAGAGCTCGCTCTCTCGAACACTAAGCACTGCTGTTACAAACACACATCTGTTCTCAGGATCACTCTGGTTCATAAGACAGGTTGTGAAATACATTTAACTGAAGGTAGGTTTTAGAACTTTATCAAGTGGCATTATATTGGACATGCTATGATTTGAACTTGAAATCCATAGGCTCCAGGCTAGACTTTTCTGTAAAACTTAATCAAATACGTAATTTTAAAAAGGAATCATGATTAAAACTCATAATTATCCAGCACGTGTATTGCCTAAGAGAATTTTTCTATTTGCTGTGTTCTCTTCCTCAGTGTAGTAAGCAAAATGTTTTTCTGGATTAGGAGGAAGAGATGGAGGAGGAGGAGGAGGGGGAGGGGGAGGCAGAGATTCTTCTTTTGTCCATACAAAACCTCCCAGTGCACTTAACCCCAAAGTCCCAGTTCTGGGAGGTAAAGGATGGGATTTTTATGAATATTAAAACAGTGATTCTCTGTATTTGCCATATTCTACTGCTACAGACTGAATATTTCTTCCTCCTCCCCCATTCATCTGTTAAAAATCTACACCTCAATGTAATGTTTTAGGAAATGGGGTCTTGGAAAATATATGAGTCATGAGGTTAGAATTCTTAAGAAGGAAATCAGTACCCTTAGAAAAACGAACTCAGAGAACCCCTTCTGTCATGTCAGGACACAGAAAAAAAAGATGGTTACCTAGAAAGTGTGCTTTCACTGGAAAATAAATCTGCCAGTGCCAAGATTTCTAGCCTCCCGGACTAGAAGAAATAAATTTATGTTATTTATAAGCCGCCCAGATTATGGCATTTTGTTATAGCAGCTGAAATAAGATGTTTGCCTACCAATGTGATATTTGTATGCCCTCTTTAACATTCCCTCCTAACTCATTTCTGAGATAATGCAGAAGTTGTATGGTGTGCATGTATGTGTGTTTTCCAAAAACAGTGGTTTCAACTGCAACGTGTCATTCACTGTTTCTGTCCTTAATGGTCTAAGCTCCATTTCCCTGACAATTGTCATCTAGTGCCACTAAGTGCTGGGCAGGTACACAAAATCACTGCCGCCCTGTGCTGCCTCCCCCACAGGAGCTGATGTGACATGACCTCAGCAGGGGCTCTGGCACCGTCTCCTGCTGATGCTGGTGGCAATCTGTGGAGAAACTGCTCCCCTGGAGTGCCCACACTGCAGATGACATCCAGGCAGTGCATTTGGCCAATGCTCTGTGTTTTCTCAGTGAAAAGGAGGAGGAAATCACCTACACACACTACGTAACCTATCGCACCTCGGCCAGATAATGCTTTGTATTCCCAAGGTATCATGGAGACTTTTGTGATCGCAGACTTTGTCAAGTATGAAGCCATGGTGCTTGGCGAGTGGTCAGCCACATTCAGAACTGCTTTTCCTCCTTCAGCGGGCAGTCTTCTTCCTGGAATGAACTTCTTCTTGGGGAAGTGCTCATATCCCATGCAAATTGCATACTCTGAAATGCATCCCACTAATCCTAGACAAGGTGTGAGATGATTAAATTCTGGGTAAACGCCACTGAGAGTAAAAATGGAGAACCTTAAAATTTACCTTTTTGGCCCATTAGATGATTCATGGGTTCCATTAAAGTATTCACAATAAAATTACTTAACATTGTTATTTTTCTTTCTGATCATACAAAACTCCCAAAGGGATTTCCTTATTGTTTACATTGTGCACTGGCTTTGTTTTGTTCATCAATTGTTTCATGCATCTAAATTTTAGATTTGAAACATTGTTTTCAACTATTAATAGAATAAAAATGCAGCTTGTGTTTTTTGTTTGTTTCTTAGAGTAGATAAGACTATAGAAATTACATAGAATATGGTGTGTAAATGTTTGTTTACATAACCAAATTTAGAAAATTTATCTTATTAACATTTTATAAAGTTTTTCTAAATAATAATCAAATATGGTGACCCAGTACTGAGCACTAATGCTAAGAGTTATAATGTTATATCTCAACTTCTATTATATTAAAAATAATATTTTGTACAGTGCTTAAGCAAAAAGCAAAATTTCAGGAATTCCAAGAAAGAAAAATAAATAAAATGTTCCCCCAGGCAAGGGTAATTGTTAAGTAGATGATGATTTATGTTGAAAACCATGATTCAAATTTAGCATGACATTTCATAAACATCTCTTAAAACTAAAATTACATGGTTTAACCTCACAGGGTAAACTGGTGGATATTGTGGAGAGTGGCTCTAAATCTGTCATTTTTGATCCCTCTCCGTTTATTTCACATCTTCTTTTCTTCTTGCTGGCTCTGCCTCCATTCATCACAGACACCACAACTATCACAGAAGCCTTCACTCTTAAATCATTGGCTGTCTCTGCCATTGTCACGGCCAGTCTTTGAAACAGGAAAAAGAAAACCCAGAGCAGCAGTTGCAATAGCACAAGCATCAGAAATGTTCCCCAGGAGCCGAGTCCGAAGTACAGATCTCCTCACACTGCTGACTCGCAAATCATACAGAGGCTGTAAGTGTGGAGCAGATACCGGTCAGGAATCCATCTTCCAGGTCAAGAGGGAATGAGACTTGGAGCTCACAGCTTCCTCACCATAAATACATGGTTGGCACCCTCTTTAAAATGCATTAACTAAAACTAGATCATTTTAGCAAACCTGCTTAGAAATGACTTGATTTTTTTCAAAGTTGAAAAGTTTAAATACTATAAATGACAGCTTTTAGGTTTTTGTTTGCCCCACGAAGGATAACAACCTCTCCAGGTCACTGTCTCAGCACTTCCTCGGAAGAATTACGCAAAGGAAGACAAATGATGAAGCTCAGTTTCTCACTGATAATCTAAGTATTAATTTGCACCTGACTTCCATTTATTCATCTAATATGAATTTATGATAGCTTTAAACATAACAGCATTTGATGAGTATTTCATGAATGAGGGCAAAATCTACAATTTTTCTAAATAGTTTTGTGAAACCTTACAGAAGTTTAAATTTTATTAGAGTTGAGAAACACTCATAAACAGCTTTAGAACAAGGTAGAAGGCCATGACATCCAAAGTGTCTAGTGATGGTAACGATGAAATTACCAATCAAATAATCACTATATATATATATATATATATATATATATATATATATGTGTGTGTGTGTGTGTGTGTGTGTGTGTGCGTGTGTGTATTCCATTTTAATAAGTATGAAATGTCAAAACTATCATAAAACCAATTTTTAAATTGTCAATGTCTTCCTATGAACTATAGTTAAACAAACTTTTATAGTTTTGTCTTATTACTCATTGAAACAAAAGCAAAAGCATAGCATGAAAAGCTGGAGTATCTTAGTAATGGCAATAGAAAGGACTTAAGTGATTAAACTTTTGTGTGTGATTCAGTAGTAGAATCAAAGAAGTGGCCTTGCTCTAAATTGTGTAATGTTAAAATATGAAGGCAATCTATGATTGGGCACCTTAATAGATCTTACCTGGAAGTGGAAGGAATGAAACAAGTTTAAAACTATAATTAATCAAGAGTCAGCAAGTCACTGATACTAGCCAGAAGGCAGGGATGTTTGATAATTTTTGTGGTTTGGTAAATGTCCTTTTATTTTTTAAGAGCATACGTTTTTAAGGAATGAATAAGCATCGACTCATTATGATCATAGAAAGACCTCATCCAATGGTATTCTGCAAAATTGTTTATGTTTCCCGAGAACAGCCTGGCACGTCTCAGTGACTACCCATCCCCAGCAACACATACCTGGTGGTGGTAGGCTGGTTCGTGGCTGGTTTTTGGCTGCCAGAGACTGCTTTTCTTCTCCTTTACAAAATGCACCTGGATTCTGGCAATTTAGAAAGATATTCACAGAAATTTTTTTAAAAGTAAAACCGTTAAGGGGTAGGTGGAAGTAGAAGAGGGTTTGGGGGGATAAATCACGATGGGAAAATAGAATGAAATAAGAAACAATGAAGCAAAGGCTAATAAAAAGTTACATTTTCTACACGTATAATTCATTATAATAAGTTTAGAAAGCAAAAAATATTACTACCTACTGTATGGCTTCATGTATATAACATTGAGAAGCAGACAAATCAAATATGTGGTGTTAAAAATCAAGCTAGTGATTACATTTGGGGAAAAATTGTCATCTGAGAAGTGACAAAGAGTGACTTCTGGTACATTGGTATTGGTTTATTTTTTGAGTTGGATGCTGGGTTAGAGGGGTTTTTACTTTGTAAAAATTATTTTAAAAAATATTTTACTTTATTTTTTTTACAGAGAGGAGAAAAGTGGGAGAAAGAGAGGGGGAGAAACATCAATGTGTGACTGCCTCTCCCACCTCTTACTGGAGACCTGGCCCACCACCCAGTCACGTGTCTTGACTGGCAATGGAACTGGAGATCCATTTGTTCACAGGCCAGCACTCAATCCACTGAGCCACACCATCCATGGCTCTTAGTGACTATTCTTTGATCAATGCACTTAGAATTGGTTCACTTCTCTGTATGTTTACAGTTCTTTAGTAATTAAAGTTCATAAATTAAAAAAATAAAAATAAAAAAATAAACTCAAATTAATGTGACAACTCAAAGATGAAAGCTGCATAATTAAGATGGCTTCTGCCTAGAGGATGTTGAATAGAATTAATTTTAATGTTCAATTCAATTGAGTCGGGGTAAGTAGGAAACAACCTGGGGCCCACTCACCCAGGGGATAGTCAGGAGGCTGAATGTCCACACACAGAAAGCTGGGACCCGAGATGGAAACCACACACCACACGTGGCTGCTGAGCACTTGACACGTGAGTAGTCTGGATGGAGATGTGTTGTATGTGCACAATACCCATAGGTTTTGAAAATTCAACAGGGTATTTTAAAAATTAGGTTAAATTATTAAAATCTTCATCTCTTCCTTTCCTCTTTCAAAATGTAAGTACTGCAAATTTTAAAATGATGTATGTGGCTTACAATTTTGGTTCACATTATATTCTTTTAGATACCCTGAATGAAGAATGAGCTAGAGTCCCCTCAGGACTGAATTAGATACTGATTACTTATAACTTGGAACTGAATGGAGAAGAAAATGGTGCTATTCGAATAATTAAGGCACATATTTTGATTTCCCAAAATTTTCTTTACTTTGTCTTTCCTGAAATTACAACACATGAAGCAGACATAGAGCAGAGGAAGATTATATAATCTAGTATGAAAAGAATCGAGGGGTATACCAAACAGGCTGAATAAAGGAGCTGACCTTAGCCTCAAGCTTTGCTCTAAGAGAATGTTCAGGAGGCCTCCAAACATTGGGTATAAAAGAAAGACTCCCTTATGGCTTTGTCTGCTGGCTCCTCATATCATCTGGTCCCAGACCTCCCTGAATGAGGTCAATGGCAAAGAGGACCCCCTCCACCCAAACCAAAGACATTTGTTGCAATAACAACAGTTCTACACCCAATTCTTCCTCTGTCTTCCTTTCATTTTTTTCATTTTGGAGATGGTAAAACAACATTTAATGACAGTGATGAACTTCTATCATCATACAGTACATCATATTGGCAGGGAAAATATACATGTGTGATTAGTGGTACAATAACAAGCAAGCTCCACCCATTCTTTGTTACAAACTCTCATCAATGAATTTTTTTAATTGAGATATAATTGACATATATCATTTCAAATGTACAACATAATCATCCAATAGATATATATTTTCTGAATTGATCACCACAATTCACAATTGCCATTAATACTTGTCACCATACACAGTTACAAAGCTTTTTTTTCCTTGTATTAAGAACTTTTAAGATATACTCTCTTAGCGATTTTTGAATATGCAATACAGGATTGTTAAGTAAAGTCACCATGATGTATATCACATTCCCAGGACTGTGTATCTTTTGACACCCTTCATCCATTTCACTCACACCCAACCCCTACTTTTAGTAATTAAAATTTGTGCTATGAGGGGTTTTTTTGTAATGTTTTGTTTTTTTCAAATTTGGGGAAGGGTGTTTAGTTGGTTGACTGGCTTATTTCATTTAGCTAACACCCTTCTGGTCCATCTCCATACAGTTTTTTTTTTTATGGGCACTGAGGTTGTTTCCACTCTTAGCTATTGCAGGCAGTGCTGCAGTGATCATAGGGGCACATAGATCTTTTTCATTTAGTTTTTGTTTTCCTTGGATTAATACCCAGAAGTGGAATTGCTGGATCCTATGGTAGTTCTATATTTAGTTGCTTGAGAAATTTCAATACTGCTTTCTGTAGTGGCTGTAACAATTTGCATTCCCACCAACAGAGCACAAGTTATTCCCTTTTCTCCGTATCTTCATGAACACTTGTTACTTCTTGTATTTTTGATAATAATCATTTTAACAGGTGTGTGGTGATATCTCAATGTGATTTTGATTTGAATTTCCTGGATAATTAGTGATGTTGAGCACATTTCATATACCAATTGGACATCTCCCTGTCTTCTTTGAAAAAAATTCAGAACCTCTGACCATTGTTTATTTTTTAAAGTATATTTTATTGATTATGCTATTATAGTTTTCCCAATTTTCCCTTTTATTTCTCCTCTTCCCTGAAGCCCCCCACCCTTCAGCATGCTCCCACCTTAGTTCATGTCTACAGATTGTACTTGTAAGTTCTTTGAATTCTCTGTTTTCTATACCATTTTTGACTTCTCCCTATTTTATGCCTACCAATTTTGCTTCTCCTTTCCTGTACATTTTCCCCTCTATTCCTCCCTTCCCCCCTCACCACTGAAAATTCTCAAAGTAATATCCATTTCTCTGATTCTGTTCTCGTTCTAGCTGTTTGCTTAACTTTTGTTCTCATTGTTTTTCTTTTCTTTTAGGTTCATTTGTTGATAGTTGTGAGTTTGTTGTTATTTTACTACATTTTTAAATAAGATTTTTTTGCTATCACTTTGTATGTATTTAACATAGTTTGGATATAACCCCTTATAAGATACATGATTAGCAAATACATTGTTCCATTCAATTGATTGCCTTTTCATTTTGTTGATGGTTTTCTTTGCTCTGCAGAAACATCTTTTATAGTTTGATGTTATCCCACTTGTTTATTTTTTGCTTTTGTTGCATTAGCTTTTACTGTCAAATTTAAAAAAAAAAAACATTACTGTCTTCTGTTAAGAAGCTTATTGTCTATATTTTTTCTAGAAAGGTTGTGGTTTCAAGTTTTTGAGTCTTTAAATTATTTTTGAGATAATTTGTGTGTGTAGTATAAGATGGTGGTTCAGTTTCATTCTTTTGCATGTGGCTGTTTAGTTTTCCCAGTATCATTTAAAGAGAGAATATACTCTTTCCTTTTACTTCAAACTTGGAAAATGGCATTATCTAATCATGGATAGGAAGAGGGGGAAAGGAAAACACTGATTATTAAGGAAGTTAGAGCTCTGTCTCTTGAGGGAAGGAGAGAAGGAGGGAAAAAGCAGAGGCAGGACATAGACATGTGACCTCCCTCTACTTCAGAATAAGAAGAGTCCTTAAAGCGTGTGACTTACTGAAAATCCCTACTCATGTGTTTGGGGAAATGGATTGGTGAGAGATTAAGATACACATGTGACAGAAAAAAATACACAGAAACTCAAATCTGGGCATTGACTGAGCTGATCTTACTCTAACTGCTGAGTCAGAGGTCCCTTTCCTCTAGGAAAGAAATTTTCAACCTTTTTCATCTCATGGCACACAGAAAGAAATTACTAAAATTCTGTGGCACAACAAAAGATTATATTATGTTGTTTTCCAATGTGACAAAAAATAGGTATAATTTGGCTCATTCACACCAGACTGCTGCTGTTGTGTTGGTTGTTGTCTTTTTTTTAAAATTTGAAATTCTAAGGGAAAGGAGGTCAGCATCCCTGACTGAATTCTCAGGTATTACATGCTTTAAAAATTCTTGCAATGCACAGGGTACCATGCAGAAGCTGAGAATTTCTGCTCTAGGAAAATGCACTGTCTGTCCCAAGAGGCAGAACTGTGGGTCACGGCAGCCTTTGCAGCAGAGCAAGGTGATAAAGATCTAAGAGATATTGGAACCACCAAAATCAGTATGCAAAATGCTATAGGCTTCATGGTATAGGCTTCTATTAAAAAGCAGAGTGACAGTGACAACTTAATGAAATAGATAATTTAGATAGATAATTATAACAATTTTACTTGGCGTGGTTTTCTTGTATCCTTTGCAGTTGCTCAGGTTCTGAGTGGCATTATAACATTTGGTTACATTTGAACTCTGTATCCAAAGGGCTGTGTTCACATACTTGCTGCACTTTAAGTTTTATCATCTGTAAGTGGGAATAATAGGAAAATATCAAAAAATTATCATAGATTTCTTATACAATGAAAAAGCATATATTATAAGAATTTAGCACTTCTACATTAGGTAACACATATGAATAATTTAGATATGGTCCTGGGCATATACAGACTATACAATATTTACTATTTTTTTAATTCTCAGCTTCATCAATATTATCTTAGTCCAAATTATCATTCTACTGAACACAATCTTGGTTTTATAGGCTGCTAGATTTTCCTTTATACACACAACAAAGTAGTCATTTTAAAATGTAGCTTAGAACATGTTTCAGGCAGTTTGCATTGTCCACAAAACTCCTACTGCATTTCAGGAAAACAGCAACAACAACTGTTTTGTGGTTTATCGAGGCCTTTATATTTTTTCCTTTGACCTCTTGATATCTGACTCCTCAGATCTTTCTTTAAGCATATCCCATATCTGGTTGATATCATATCCACTCATCTATTTGCACTCAAGTGAGACTGCCACTTAGTGTCTGAGGTTCGGCTTTATGGGATTTCAGACTATAAAAATACACGTGTGAACAGCAGGGTGAACCACAAATGAAGTTAAGACTATGAGTAAGGTCTTGTAAGTCAATCGTGGAAGTTGCTTTCTTATTCTTCACGATCACTTGAAAACCTTTTAAGCTCTGTTTTCAGTAGAATTTTTTTAATGTTTGATTCTAAAATAAAACTTTTAAAAGAAAAAACTAGCAGAATAATTGATGAGACTCTCTAGTTCATGGACTAAATCATTTTTAAACAAAAACATTTATTTTTAAAGAGAGGGGAAGAGAAGGAGAAAGAGAGGCAGATATACATTGATGTGAGAGAGAAAAATCAATCAAATGCCTCTCACACACCCCAAACCAGGGACTAGATCCATAATTCAGGCTTGTTCCCTGACTGGGAATCAAATGAGTGACTTTTCAGTTTGCCAGCTGATGCCAAAAAAAACTTAACTATACTAGTCAAGGCTTGTGGAGAGCAGGAAAAATAAAATGCTATTCAGCCAACCAAGATAGGATAAAGTGTGTAAAATAAAATGACATTACTTATGTCAACCAAGATGGCTGCCAGTCAGCCATAACACTTTGGTTCAAGAGGGAAACTACCTAAGTCAAGCCAGGCATACCCTGCTAAATGCCTTTCAGGGTGCCACACCCAAAATATTAGCGCACAGAAGTACACAAATATCAGTGTCTACAGAGAAGGTGCACCTACAAAGAGCTCTGGGAATTCTTGGACCCAAGCCACAAAGTTTCCCAGTTCATTTGGGTGCCAAGAATTAGGGTGTAATTGAAATGGACTTCGGAGCTCCCACTGAGAGGTCTGATCTCTTACACAAGAATGCTGCCCTCTGCTACCCTGAAGGCATCTGTGTACAGAGGTGTGAACAACCAAACACCCAGTGAGGACACCATAGACTCTGCCTTGTAAGGCACTAACATTTGCTGCTGTCTACTGGATTTGACCCACTAAGACTCTTGGACTCAGTTCATTAATGGAATCTGCCCTCTCATGTCCTTGATTTGTTGTGTTTAGTAATGTTAAGTTAGAACTGATTTAATGCTAAGTCAAGATTGATTTTCATGTGAAACCTACATTAATAAACTAAAGATATCATAGACACCTGTGTTGGCTCACTGTTATTCCTTGGTGCCAGGTAAAAGAGATTTTGGGTCAGTGGTCCAGGAAGAATAAGACATTCTGGGCCACCCAGCACTTCTGGCTCGAATGGAGAATCGGGAGCTTTCAGGAAAGACTGCATTGCAGCCACCCTTCTGGTGTCTGCACTCAACAGGGCTAAATCACTTTTAACTGTTAAGTCTTAGCATTTATCTTGACATTTCATCAGGAATACCAGAAATCCATATTGGATCCATATGGATTACATCTCTTTAAAAGAATGAAACTTCTGTTAGGTAGCAGCTGGGGATGAGTAGCCAGAGGGGAAATAAATGCAGGCCCCTTGTCATTACAATCTAACAAAGAACTTAATACAGGAGGTTAGAAGCAAAAGGGAGACATAGCTCACCAATTAACTCAGCAGCAGTCCTGAGCTTGGTTTGAGAAGATTGCCAGGTATCCAGAGCATTGCAAACAAAATAGTGCAAGAGAAGGGGAGAGTCCTTGAGACCATGCTGAGAAAAGGGGCTTCTGAAATAACCCTGCTAAGACTGGGTGTTCTGAACTTCATAAGCAGAAATTGCACAGGAAGAAGAGGACGGCCTACGCTGGGAAAGGAGGTCTCTGTAACAATTTTACTAGCTAAGACAAAGGGCCTCCACTAACTGAGAAAGCAAGCCTTTGTAACTGTACATCATTCCCAAGGGGAATAAAAAGGGGTACCTAAAAGCCAGCTGAGGTATATAAGCCCCAAACCCCAACAGTTGGCATAACTAGATTACTTAAGTACCTACTTGTAGTCTTGGCTCAAGTGTACAAAACAAACTTACTGATAAACTCACTAACAAACTCACTAACAAACTGACTAGTAACTTCATTTCTTCCATACATGGGACATTTAGGCTAGCTGGGTGCCTGCTTGCAACTTTGTGCTCGTGCATATTAAAACCAACCACAAAGGCAACAAACAGAAAAGAATAACTCAATGAGCTGGCATTTATTAGATTATTTTATTGGCTACTCAATTCTGGTGTAAAGTTGGTATGAAGACAGTAGGTGTGGTATCAGAGATGGAGGTATTCATGTCCCTAACAACATATGAATCAGTATAAACTGATTTAGATAGTACCCCAGCCTAACATTTAAACTGGATGCAATATAGACATATATTAAACCCTGATAAAGTCCTACCTCTCTAGGAGACCAGCCAGCCACTTGGTTGCATGTTGGTTATACTGACTCTGTGTGTTCTGGAAGAGGCAGACATTTGGCATAAGAGCATTCAGTCCATGTTCCCGGGTATGGGTTTTCTTTCCTGTCCAAACGGCCCATTTCACAGTCAAGTCAGGAGACACACAACCAGTAGTTCTACTGATCACATTACTTCTTGTAACACCCAGAAACTTTCAGCCAGAGAGAATGACAGAGTGATATTTTAAATGAACAGCTGGGGCACTAACTTGGAGAACACATTGTGAATACACAATACTATACTTCAGGACAAAGTTGGTAACCATTATGTGGTGAAGAAGTCCCAAAAGTGATAATATATGGAGCCTGGAGGGTCATTGACAGTGTGACTCCAATTACCATTTCTCTTTGCAGCTCCCTTGGAAAAGTCATACTTCTAATCATCACAACTCTAGATACTGCAGACCTGGATATTTAGGTTCCCAGAGAGGGTGAGATTCCATTAGGGAAAAGGTCCAAGACATGTTCTTTCGGATTAGTAGTTGATATGGAATAGAAATGAAGAAATTCAATTGGAAGAGATCAGATACTTCTATGGAAGTTGATACTATAGATCTGGACTGCCCAGTGGTGTAACCACCAGTCACATGTGGTAACATAATTTAAAATAAGTAAAATTATTAACTTTTTTTATTTTAAATTTTACATTTTAGTTTCTTAGTAATACTAGTTCCCTCACAAATGTTTAATGGCTATATGTGTCTGGTGTCTATGTACTAGAAAGTGCAGTTCTATTATCACAGAATATTCCATTCCATACCATGACATCTAAAAACACAGGGTATAAAGATATTTCCATAAATTGGGGAACTAAAATATTATTGCTGTACATGTTTAAAAGATCATTTATTTTACTTCCAATTAAATAAAGTAAAATACAGCCTGGCTAGTGTAGCTAAGTGGATTGAGCATGGGCCTGTGAACCAAAGAGTTGCTAGCTCAATCCCCAGTCAGGGCACACGCCTGGGTTGCTGGTTAGGTGCCCAGAGTGGGATGCATGAAAGGCAACCGCACATCACATTGAAGTTTCTCTCCCTTTTTTTCTTTCTCCCTCCCTCCTCCTTTCTCTAAAAATAAATAAATAACCTTTTAACAAAAGAAATAAAGTAAAATACAGTACATACCTACATATTTTAGGTGACTTTCAGGTAGGAGAGGTAATGCAAATGAAGTCAGGGTTTGTAATTGTTGAGAGAGTTTGATGGCACCATAGGAAACAATATTCCCACATGAGTTTTTTAAAATAACACAATGTATATTGTTAATATATAGTCTCCCATTAATTCCAGGGAGTAGGCAAATACTCTGTGGTTATTCTGTTGAAATTTATAAAAGGATGGAAGAAACCATTGAATTATATAAATTATGCAAATTTAATTTACAGTTAAAATAGAAGTACATGAAACTATATAAAATGGCTGTTGTTATTAGAGTAATGCTTAAGGCTAATAAAAATACATTATTTATATATATGTAATTATTGAGAATGTTGTTAATTATGGCTTCTTAATTGAATTGTACTAATCTTTACATTTCTTGAACCATTTGATATGATCTCAAAAGACTGAATTTATATAAGGTTAATAAAAATCATTAAACAGTTGACAATATTTACCTATAGTATACAAGTTTATAGGATGGCAAATAACTCATTGTGATGACTTATTTCACTGACTATATTTGTTTAGAGACCATATGCTGCTATAGGTATTTAACTAGATCTAATACAGGCTACAGGCTTTAGAAAAAATAAACAAAAGTAATTATCTTCGGTTTGTGATAGAGCAACCTGCTCAGTTTCATCTCTCATTTCTGAAATTGGTGTACTTCAATCCTACTTTCATTGCTTTGTTTTGTTCAGTAGAAAGTATAATTAATATAAATCAGAACAGGTCAGTTATGTAGAATCATTATGCAATATCCCAAACTACATAAGAGGATAAATCTGCTTTTGAGGCTTTAAATATCCTCTCTCCTGTTTTTATGGCTTTTGTCTCTATCTGTCCCTGGGAGCAGTCCACAGGCCATCAGAGCAGGTCACCCCTGAGATCATCGGAGCCAGCCTTAGCTGTCAGATGGTACAAACCCCTGACCAGGCATTTTACCAAACTGCCAAGATGTATGGATTTAAGTTTTGTGATCCTCGTGTTACAGTATTACAAATTCAGCAGCTTCATCAGAATCAGGTTCAAAAACAGGAAGCATGTCTGACCTCACTGAATAATGTTTTTGACATTGAAATGTGATGAACTGACAGCACAGGAAACAGAAATCATATTTTTGTGTTGGGTTAGAACGGCACTTGGGGAAAAGGTACTCTGGTTGCATTTAACATTCTTTAGTGTCTTTTAACTCTGAACATTTTCAATGCTACAGGATCTCATGAGAGCAAAGTAATCAAAATTCTAAGAAAATTTTGGATTTATTTTAAATTGTAGAAAATAGTATAAAGAAATGAAAAGAAACTCTGACTAATTATTCCAGAATTACATTTGCTGCACAGTATTCAGTGCATCTTAAAATAGCAGGCAGACATCTGATTGAGAGGCGAAAAATTGTCTTGTAAACTCCAACATTTGATGTCCAGTGAAAAGACAAAGTAGGTTAACAGCTAGGGCTTCTCTGAATGACTAATGACGATGTCAGATCTATTTCAGAAGGAGATATCACTGTTGCCAAAGTATCCAGAGGCCCAGGAGCCCTTTTACTGAACGCACACAAAGAAAAGCCGTGATCAAGGTCACCATTCACTGTGAACACCAAACAATGTGATGACAGGAACTACTGGGAACATCAAACATTTTATCAAGGCAGCAAAAGGGGATTAATGAGAGCAAGGATATCATGAAGCATCAAAAACCACAGGAATAATTTTAAGATACTAGACCTGGATATTTTGTTATCGTAGCTAGCAGGTAGAAATGAGTGGCTGGGGGGAAATAAAGCAAAGAGAGCCCTGCCGTTACAATCTAACACAGAACTTGACGAAGGAAGTAAAGTCTCACCAATTAACTCAGCAGTCCTGAGCCTGGTCCCATAAGATTGCCAGGCATTCTGAACATCACAAACAGGGATAAAGGAGGGGCGAGTCCTTGAGACGCTGTGCTGGGAAAGGGAACCTCTGTAACAATTTCACTAAGACAAAGAGACTTTGCTAAGAAAACAAGGACTTTGTAACTGTACATGATTCCCAAGAAGAGAAGGAAGGGGAACCTAGAAGCTGACTAACGTATATAACCCCTGAACCCCAATAGTCAGTGCACTCAGATTAGTTAAGTGCCCACTTGTAGCCTCAGCTCCAGTGGATAGAACAAAGTCACTCGTTTACTAAGAAATTTACCAACAACCTTATTTCCTCCCGATATGGGGCTTTCGGACTAGCTGAGTGCCTGCTTGCAGCTTTGTGTTCTGTATGTTTCAGAAATAAACTTGCTATCTCATTTCCACTATATATGTTTGTCTCTTGCTTGAATTCAAGCCTTGCAAGTGAGACAAGACCGGAGAAATGAGACTGGGGCAGCCCTGACTCAGGTCTCTGCCAGGTAGCACTACAAACATCCAATTCTTCCCCTTCCTGGCCCTACTGACGTGAGGGATTGGTGAGTGAATCATAAATACACTGGGCATTAGTCACTTTTATAACTGGTTAATCTTGATATTGCTAAGTAACTCCTGACCTGGTTTTTAGACTCCTCAAATATACTCCATCCTACTTGCTGTTTCTTCATTGGAAAATGAACAGAGGATGATGACCTCATACACTGGAGGGAAAATGCAAATAAAAAATTAAGGAACAGAATACAAATTATATTCAGGGGCACAGGCAACAGATATTATAGAAAAAGAGACTGTTTGCAAAAAGCTAATTAATAGGAAGAAGGGTGTCCCCATATAGCTGTTCCCATAGCTTCTTATTGCATTAGTCTGTTTAAAGTACAGATAGTTTTACATTAACTAAATATTCTGTATTATTCTACTTTTAGACCTGTACTTGTGAACAGTCTTAACTACTAGGTATTATCAATTTTGAGAAATTCATTTAAAATATTATACTGAAATTTAATTAGCTATTTATTTTATGCACATCTTGTTTAAATCATTTTCAGAAGCATAAATAAGAAATCTAAAACATTTAAAGAATAAATTAAACAAGTTCCTCCTTCCATTTTCATATTATTAGTTTTAATAGCTTTGAATCTTAGTTACTTACTTGGTATTAATTATGTTCAGAGGGATAATTGAATTTGTAGAATAAATAAATTACTATAGCCTAAGTTTTTCACTTTTATAGTTTTACTATGAATCAATTTAATAAATTATTATGGAGAAATATTGTGTCCTGTCTTTTAGTTCTTTTCATCTTTCCCACGATTCCTCTAAAAGCAGTTTTATAATATCATTACGTAGTATGTAATTTTATGAAATCTAGTGTGATATTTAGCTTACATCTATCCTGTTACATTTTACTTTAACCTCTGTGTTTTATACTTATAGTTTCAGGTAAATTCACAATGAATATACTTCTTCATAATTCATGCTTCTTCAACAACCTTTCCCCCCAATATCTAGATCACACCTTTAAGAATGAATCATTTTGAAAAAATCTTTCAGAAAGATACATCTGGTTTAAAACTGTAAATAATTATATCTCAGCTTAACAATAACCCACAACCTTCAGACCAACTCAAAACTGTAAATAATTATATCTCAAATACTTGTAGAAAGATGTATTTCACCTAGAAATGAACATAAAAATTAATATGCTCACATAAATAAAAAACTTAATTGTTTTCATGTTATTGTTGTCTCTGTTTCCTTGCAACTTAGTAAAGCTTTAAAAAGTGTACAGTATGTATACTGTAACATTTTTGATGTATGTGTTTCTTGTATTTTACTCCCATCAAAATTGTACATGTATCAAAATTATTATTCCACAATGTAAATTATTTTAAGTGACAGACTGATAAGTAATCATATATTATGTTAACAATGTTGAGTTGAGCTTCTGTTGAGTAGAATAGTCTAAGATATGCTATACGAACAAACATAAATAATGTTTAACAAAGCAAACGGTTACCTATGTCTAATTTAAATTCTCCTGTGGGCCCAAGTAATTCTAGGGCACTTTTCCAAGGACAGATTTGGAGATCCAAAATGAGGGGTCCAACAGTTCCTCTCTGGGTACCCTCTTGAACATCTTTGGCAGGAGACGCAAGTACCTGGATAGTTGAGCCTTAGCTCAGAATGATGTACATCATTTCTGCTCACACTGCGTTGGTCAGTATTTTCTATAATTTTATACAACTATAAAGCCAAATGTAGAGATGCTTAGTTCTTTCACCTATCCTGAAAAACCCTGACTTTTCATTAGAATGCGATGTCTAACAATGATGTTATTATAGAAATTGGCAGATTTAAACATACTAGTTTATTTTTTGTTTCTTCTTTCTTTTTGATTATTTGAATACATTTTGAAATAATATATTTATTGAAATTTTAGGTCTTTAACTTTCAGTGGTTTAGACCCTAGAATACATATTCTTAAATTCTATATGTCCTCTAAGAGTTCATATAAACAAACTGGAAACCATGTAGGCCCACTCAGCATCATGATCCCCAACCCATGCCATCTTTTATGTTTTAGATATGATGTCAATAAACTCAATGGAAATATTTTTTGTTTTACAGCACCATCAGTTTTATAATGAAATCCAGAAGAAAATATATACACATTTTTTAAAATTTACCAGTTATTTTCCTGGGCAGATACTACTTATTCCTTTATAAATATCAAAGTTTCTTATTGGTATCATTTATTTTCAACCTGAAAAACTGTTTTAAGTATTTCTTGTATTGCAGGTCTGCTGAGCACAATTTTTCTTGTTTTCACCTATCAAAAACTTTATTTAATTTTATTCTTGAAGAATATTTTTCTGTTATATATAAAATTTAGAGCTTGCAGTTCTGTTCCTTCCAATACTTTAAAGATGCTGTCTACTTTTTGTTTTCTATTGTTATTGATGAGAACCTATAGAATTTTGCTCATTAGAGTTGTGGTTCCCCAGCATTAAGGTTATTTTCCTCTGGCTAAATTCGAAACATTTTATTTATGTTTGGTTTCTAGTATTTTGACTACAATAAACCTGGGCATGGTTTGCTTCACATTTATCTTTTATTTGCTGGGGGAGTCTTCTGAGCTTCTTGAATGTTAAGTTTACGTCTCTCACAGAATTGAGGGAAAATGGGCTCACCATTATTTCTGATGTTTTCTTTCCCTTCTTTATTGAACTCTAGTTACACATAAGTTGGACTTAAAAAAAATAAATAACTAATTGACGAGAGGGTGATAGATAGCGAGAGAGGTCAATTTGTTGTTCCACTTAGTTGCACATTCCTTAGCTGCTTCTTCTATGTGTCCTGAGCAGAAATATAACTCACAACCTTAGTAAGATTATATCAGGATGACATTCTCATCAACTGAGTTGCCTGGCTAGAGCTGTTGAATTTTTGTATTTTCCTGCATATTGCTGTGGCTCTTTATATATATATTATAAATTATATATTTAAATATATATTTATATATATATTTATATATATAAATATATATTTATATATATAAATAAATATATATTTATATTTATATATTTATAAATATATATTTATAAATAAATATATATATTTATATATATATATATTTAAATTTTAGCTGTGTTTTCACATTGGATAGTTTCTACTGAAGTGTCTTCAAGTCTGATGGTTTCTTTCTTTCTTTTTTTCTTTTAGTCTGCCCATGCATGATGACACTGGTGTCAGCAGAGATTTGCACTGTGTTTGTAAGTCAAAATTTGGCTCTTTCTTTAGTTCTCCCTTCTGTACTATTTCATCTTACATCCTAGGGGCTCCACTAGTTCAAAATCTTTGTCCACATGTCTGCAATCAAAATGACTCTGAGTCATCAAATTTGTGCCTGATCACACACTCACACAAAAATGATTACTACAACATGTTCATAGGCATGACAAAAAAGGGGCTGGAGGTAATGTGTGTAGAGTGTACCACATGCTAATCTCTTCACCCAAGTTTCTACTCTCTTTCTGAATCTGCCTGCTTTTGTTCACTTTCCAGAGATTTTAAGTAGTTTGGTGTAAACAGCATAGAGTTTATAGTTATTTTCTGGAAGAGTGTCATTCTGTCAGAAACTTACTCAGCCAAGTGAAAACCAGTGTAGACTTCTCTGTACATAGAAGGGAAGAAAAACTGAACCTCAGTGTATGTGTGTAATAATGACTTCCAAATCGGGCTCTAGTATACCCCAGAGTAGTCCAACAGAAAAACTGGAGCAGAAGATCTTGTTTAAGATAAATTACATAATAGAGTTGTTTTTCTACTTAGCTAACATGTGATGAAGTGCACAGAAATAGATATTAAATAAACCCTTGTTACATTAGTACTCTATAAAGATGAATAAAACATAATAACTTTTATCTAAAAACTGACAGATGTCTTGAATATACTAATAGAATTCATTAAATATAAGTATCTAAAATGTTAAGTCAATACCACATTTTAATGTGGCAATTAATGTAATAAAATGTGAGATAACTTTAATATATAATTTCTTGAGAGCTCATTTTGGCATATTTTACTACAGATTTAAATTGGAAAAAAAAGAATAGATTCTTTCAGGTAGTAAACCAGAGGATCCAAGTAAGCATGCCACCTATTGGAATTAAATAGTAAAAATAATTTCCTGAAGACACAGTAATTCTAAGAAATGGGAAATTGTATTTAATAAAATATAGGTGAGGAAATGGATAACCACGATTTCATTTTTCAAGTATATAAATAATTTGTTTATAAAAAGTCAGTCATGATATAACATTCCATAAGTAATATCAAAAGGAGTGAATAAATAAATATTAAATTTATATATATTAAATGTATACATTAAATATATATACATAAAATTTAAGATATATCAAGCACCTTAAAATTAGCCTTCATTTGCTTCCTTTGACTGCATATGCTAAAAACTTTAATCTGGAGTTCAGTTCACTAAAGACAACAAAAGCAAGTAAAATCAGGGAAAAAGTGGAATGACATGGTACCAATATAAAATTATTTAATATGAATTAAGTTTGTAAATGTGTTGAACATATTCATGGCACCAAAAAACCATTTTATTACAAGACCAACTTTACATTAAAATCAACTTAATCTTTATGTTATTTTTTAAAATGCACTTTTTGTAAAATTTCCCCCAGGCTTTCCCAAGGCCATGCATATTAATTGCTTTGGAATATAATTTTATTTTATATATATAAAATTAAAAAAATATTTTATGAACCTGAGAACTAAATATAGCCATAGATAATTTTACACTTTGAAGTTGTACATTCACTGATACATTATTTCTGAAAGTGGTTTAATAGGTTTGATCATCTCTATTTATGCTACTTGGACTCAATTTTTATCTTTTAGTTCATGGATATCACATAAGTCAGTCATGATAAGTCCATCCAAAATAAATTTGAGACCTGTCAACGCCAAGTGGAGCACTGCACAACTAACATTCACACGCACACGCAAAGGCAGAAACATTTTCCCTCCTTGTATTCTGAAAGAAGAGCAATGTGCAGCCCAGGAGACAATAGATAATTGGTTCTAATGCCCTTATCTTAACAGTGTTTGAAACCATTGGGGCCTAAAATCTAAGAATTCTATTCATCTTTTCTTCATTACTGTTTTTGGCAGAGTCATGTCCATGAGCTAACTTCAGGAACCATAACACGTTTTCATGTGGCAGGTGGAATTTTCAGTTATAAATAAGTTAAGGGCTTTGACATGGGGAAATTATCTTCCATTATCTGGGTTAGCCCCATATAACCACAAAGGTCCTTACAGTAGGAAGACAAGGACATCAAAGTTAGTGGAAGGCGTGATGTTCAGACGAAGAAGTTGGAATGATGTGAAGGAACCATGAGCTAAGGAAGGTGGGCAGCCTCTAGAAGATGAAAAAGGCAAGGAAATCATTCTTTGAAAATTTTAGAAGTAATTCAGCCTCGAAACACCTTGAGTTTAGACTTTTGACCTCCATAAATCTAAAATAGCAATTTTATATTACCATACAACACTGTTTGTAGTAAGTTGTTACCACAACAATAGGAAGTTAATATAAGTAGTAACCACTCTACCCGAGCATGTATACATAATCTGTAAACTGGACATTTTACTCCCATTAATATATTAATTAGGCTATTTTCCAAGTGGTATATACTAGGATATTTGTAATGATAAAATGGAAACATCTATACTTATATTGTAAGTCTATCAAGGAATCATGAACTAACTTAAGCATTTCAAAAAAAAAGGAAGTTATAAACCAAAGAGAAAATATATATCATTGCTACACCTGACAACATGTATAGATTTCACAAGTAACATAAAGTAAAAGGTATCATGTTTAAAATATATAAGATTTTATTTTATTTTACTTTTAAAAGAAAACTTTAGAAAAAGAGAAAAATTATCTATTGTGTTAGAGATGAAGACAGTGGTTTCCCAGTGCGTTATTAATGACTGGAAAAGACCACAAGGAAACTTCTTTGATGCTGAGCATTCTTCATTTCATAATTGTGATCGTGGTAACATAGACTGGCTCACTCTATATCAAGCTGCATACATAATGCATAGATTTTCTTCTGTATGTGTTGCATTTCCATAAGGAGTTTTCTTCAAAAATTATAAGACAACTGATAGAAAATGACACTCTCTAATGCTCAATTAAAAGTCTTGAAGGATAATTCAATCAAACCAGATCCTCTAGGCTTGGGCTCAGCATTGTGTGGCTGCCTGTCCCACAGCAACAGGACAGCCTGCTCATTGCATGGCCTAGTTGGCTTGCCCTGTTCTGGCAAGTCAGCCATTAACTTGGAGAGTGGAGATCAGTATATTCACAGAAAGAACTGTGGGTACGAAAATTTACCTTAAAAATGAAAGATGCCTGGAAATGCTATTATCATGTTTCAGTACAAGGACCTTACATAATCACAATATATGAAAGCGATATAATTATATGATCTAGCTTTTGAAAAGAACTTTAGTTAAAGTATTTGCAATCCTAATTAAGGTGATTTGGAAGCAATAACTTTAATGGTGATCATTAAGCATGGCATTAGATAGTAAACAAGAGATGCTGAGAAGCCCAGAAGTCCCTGCTATTATTTCAAAAGCAGTGTATTTGAAATAAAGTCATTGGGACTGAGTTTCTTCTGACAAGACATGGTGATCTGGGAGACAGGTAATAATCTCTTGTCAGAATAAATTGTCTTGTTTCCCAGGGTGTAATGTAACTTAATTATTAATTAGGGCTCAACAGTTAATGCCCATTGTAAATTTTCCTATATCTCAGTAATCATGACATAAATTTTACTAAAAGTAAGTGGAGAAATAGAGAATGTAACTAATTTAAAATAATATCTTAAGCCCATTGCTCTTGAGATGACCAAATTATGTCTTATTTACCAAAAAATGATGGTTTATATAATGAGCTGAACTACAATTATTGTTACTTAAGATAATAAGCTGAAATCTTATTATATTTTTAAAATTAACCACAGATTTAAAATCTGCTTATATTGTTTTACTTAAATATTATAACTTCAAAACTTTCAAAATGACTGGAATGTGTAAATGCACTATATATTTTCAATATAGTTCTAGAGAAGAACCGGCAGATAAGTTTGATTTTGTTTCTTTTTTTTATAGTAGTTTAAAACAAAGACCTATCTTTTAATAGCTTTTCTGGATTGAATTAAAATCTGAAAATTATGGTTTATGACTATGTGATCCTTCTAGGAAAAGAAGACGATGTAGAAAAATAGCCAAGTCATGAACCCAAAGTTCATTAAATTGATGGTTTTAGGACCTTTGTACTACTGCAGCAATAGACTATGCCTATCTATGAATATATGTTCATTATCCAATCTCTCAACAAATATGCATTAAAATTATATTACATTCATTTGTGCATTCTACATGTTTGTTCATTCATTTGATGAAGAATATTTTAAGCATCATGGCAAAATAATTGATATTGGACTTGTAAAACTGATAAAAAATGAGACAATGATTTTCAAGCATTTTTAGGTATTAAGCAACAGGCAGTAAAAGACTGCAGAACTTGATGAAGGCAAACACACAATGTGATTTTCTCATTTTCTCAGACTTTGGCACATGAAAGTGGGGTGCAAGCAGAGGAAGGTAGTCTGAGCAGAGAAGGTAGAAATCAGAATTCAGTACTGCTTATGCAGTTTGAACTAATGGGGCATGAAAAAAAGATCTGGGGAAAAAGGGGGTTTGGGGGTCTATAGGACCCTGTACCATGAGTGATCTGTGCATAAGTAAGGTAGATTTCCCTCAGGGTTGCCACGGTTACACTGAAAACAGAATAGAGATACTACATTTAAGCAGGATTGAGAGATGTTGGAATTCTGACTAAACCAGAGTAGGTGATTTTTTATTAAGGAATTCAGTCACCTGGTTAAGAACCCAGAAATGACAAACAGTAAGGACTGTAACCTGCAGTAAATAACATACTGTAGGACTAAGGTAAAGTTGAAAATATGTCAGCTCTGACAAATAATAAATCAGGTCTGGAAGAATCAAGATCATCTGTCACTAATTTAGTTGTCTGCAGGAACAAAACTCAGCACTGTTAACTGTAATTACAAATCTCTTCAATGTATCGTGTGAATATACAGCCTAAAACAAACATTATAAGCCATATGAAGTATAAAATAAAACAGAAGTTATAAATTGTGAAAATATGTGACATAATTTATCTTTAAACTATATTGATATAGTCCCTGCAATGACCTAGGTATTGAAATTAGTAGTCAAAGACTTTAAAAAGATATTTCAAATATGTTTAAAACTTAAGGAAAAATGAGACTAATGTGTGAATGGAAAGGAAATTTTAGAAAACAAAGAGAAATAAATATCAATAATAGACAAATATGAATCCAAGAAGTACGTAAAGTATCAGAAAATAAAGGTGTGATATGTATGTTTAATGCATAGATTTAATAAATAAGCTTAATGTATAGGTTTAATAACAGAAAGTTGAGTGAATTAAAAAGGGACTGAGCCAAAAGGGAAAAGGATTCATGGACGTGGACAACAGTGTGGTGATTGCAGGGGAAAAGGGGGTTATAAAGGGACTAAATTATAATGAAAAAAATACAATAAAATTTTTAAATAAAAATAAAAAGCCAATAAAGAACAATACCCTGAACTAACATTTGAAAAAACAATTACATCTAAATATTTCCTCAATTGGTGAAAAAGTCCACACATTTTATAAAGCTCAGTGAATACCAGGTAATATACAAACAAATAGAATACACATCATAGATAACCTTATAAACCAAAGGTAAACAGAAAAGCTTAAAAGTAGTCAGATGAAAACTGTCAAGTGATGTTACATAAAGAGGCATGCACAAATGGTAAAGGACCCTTCCTCAGAAACAACAAAAGCTGGAAGGCACAGAAATGACGTCTTCAATGCACTGAAAGGAAAACAAAAAATAATAACGAAATCAATGTTAATCCTGATATCAATATCCAGCAAGAATATTGTTTGGAGAGCAGGAAAAATAAGCACACTTTCTGATGACTCAAAGACCAATTTGTCTCCACTAAAAATACTTTCTAAAAAAAGGTAAAGAGTTAAAATGAAGTGTTGAGTCTGAAGGAAATGTTGTAATGTTTTCACAATTTCCATGAAGTAGAATAATATTGACATTAAGCATACATTAACAATTACAGTTGTGCATTGTAATCCAGGGTTAATCTGTGTGACCAATAACTTATGCTAAGAGTGATGTATGTCATTTACAAACATGAATTATTAAACACTGCAGATCATAACTTTTGAGATATCCCACTCTCTGTCTCCCCCTCCAACTCTTCTTCATTTTCTTGGGAGAGTCCATCTACCACCTTTAGGCAGGCTTTGGGAGGGCCTACATGAGAAATAGAAGCTTCTGAACAACTGAAATTTCTGGCCAGTGAGGCAGTGAGAGCCACCCACAATCCTATGAATAAACTGGGAAGCAGCTTTTCCAGCCCCATTTCAGCTTTGAGATAACTGCAGCCCCACTTCATGAATGACCCTGGGACACACAACCCTCCCATCAATCTGCTCCTGGGTTCCTGAGCCTCAGAAATTCTGCCAGATCATGAATATTCGTTGTTTTTGAGTCTCCAAGTTTAAAAGTAATTTGCTATGCAGGGACAGTAATTAATATATCGCATAACACTCGACATTTGACAAGATAAAACAGACAACTTGAAAGCTACAAACTACTAAAGCTCACTCAACAAGGACAGACTGTACACCTTGATTAAATAAATTTAAAAAAAATTGAAACAAAGCACAAAAAGTGAAACTAAAACTACTGTATTTTAACTGAGTGAAAAGAAATCAGCATGAGATCCCAATTTCTGGAAGGCTACTAACATGATGTTTGTTAAAAGGGAACTTCATAGCAGTCTACTTTTATATTATTAAAAATAATCTAAATCAATGAATAAAGGTGTCACCTTAAGAAATAAAAAAACAAATGAAAATAAGCAAGGAAGGAAGCAATAAAGGGTATAAATTATCAAATAAGAAACAAAACAAGTATAATAAAAAACAGAAATTGTTTCTTTGAAGTCAATAAAATTGAGGGATACAAACAGAGTATCAGTAATCATTGTTAATTAGCAATTAAATATCTATCAATTCAAAAGGTCTACTGTAAAGTTTTAAATTACTACACTGCCATAAATCTTGGGGAGTTTTAGAATTATGAGAGAGAGTCAAGTAACTACTTTTCTCTTTATAAGACAAATAGGAGATTAATAGAAAGGTAAGCAGAAAAGAAGATTACTGACCATATATTTTACAAATCATCTCTCTGGCTCTTCAGTGGGTAATGTATTGTAACAAATGCAAGAGTAAAGGAAATGTAATCAGTTCTTCAATTTTCCTAGTAGTCCACCAACAGGATATGGGTAGATTTGGGCTAGGACAGTGGTTCTTAATGGGAGGTCTAGGAGTTTTGGGGGAGCAAGATACACCCTTCAGTAGGCCCACTAGATTGATAGTTTTTTCATAATAATAGCAAGACAGAAGTTACCTTTTTCATTCGCATTTACTCACAGGTGTGGAGCAGAGTTTTCCAGAAGCCATATAACATGTTATAATTTAAGGGGTTGTTTGCAAAAGCAGACACAAGAATGCAGTTATCATCTGTAAATCAGACACCAAAGTGACTTGTACAAATTTTAAACAGTGTCACTCTTGTTTACTTATTGTTTTGGTAAAAGCTGTTATTGTTTGATCAAGTTTAATAATGAGAATTTGGTTCACTCTTGCTGCTTATAAATTAGTAAATACATATATATTTTTAAATTTTTCAGCTTTATAGTCCAGTAAAGTACATATCAATAGCTATAACCAAATAAACAAAATCAATCTGGGTCCTCAGCAATTGTTAAGAGTGTGCAAGGGTCTGGTGATCAGCACGTGTGAGGAACAGTGGACTAGGGCTCTGTGAGCTGTTCCACTGGCCTCAGAACTTCCACCTGTCAGTGAAGATACACGTGGTCTTGTTTCCTGAGGTCCCACAGCCACTGCACACAGTCACTCCATAATTCTGGTTCATTCTCATCTAACTTCTTTCATAACTATACTATTTTCACGAGCCCCACTCCCACAGAATAATTAGGTCAGGTATTTGGTTTCGACACTCTCAAATTCCATTTCTGTCTTCCTCTATGGAAACACTGCAAGGCTAAATTAAAAATTTCTCACTATGGTGGAGATTAATTTGTTCAATCAAATCCTTTTTGATTTGTTATTTAATACAGGGATATAAGGTTATTTAAAGTAATGAGTGCTCATGGGATTTTCAAAGGTACAGTATGGTAGTGACTCCTTTTTTTTTTTAAGATACTTATCCTGCATTCTTACACCTCACTTTTCCTTTGTGCCAGTTGTAAATAAGGACAGTCATGTTGGCATTCATGTCTTGTGAGGAATAGACAAGTCCACTATGCTAAGCAGAGACCAATAACTCATCAGAGACTGTTTCTTGTAATGGAATAAGAAATCTTCTATCTCTACCTATTGAATTCCTGGGTTTTATGGATTGAGGAGCTCTAACTTTATCCTATTACAATAAATGTTCGATGGCAGGTTTTTAAGTGGGTTCTTTATATTATTGATGTTGAGTTTTGTAAATTCTTTATAAATTTTGGATATCAACTCTTTATTAGATGCATCAGTGAATATGGTCTCCCATTCTGTGGGTTGTCTTTTTATTTTGTTGATGTTTTCATTTGCTATGCAACTTTTTTTTTTAGTGTGACGTAGTCTATTTGTTTATTTCCTTTGCTTGGGGAGATACATCCAATAAAATATTTATGTGAGCAATGTCCGAGTTCTTGCTGCCTATGTTTTCTTCTAAGATTTTTATGATTTCAGCATAGCATTTAAATCTTTGATCCATTTTGAATTTATTCTTGTGTGTGGTGTAAGAAGGTTGGTCTAGTTTAATTTTTCTTCATGCCTCTGTCCATTTTTTCCAACACCATTTATTAAATAAACTATCTTTGGCTCATCGCATATGTTTGTTTCTTCTGTTGAATATTAATTGACTAAAAAGGTGTAGGTTTATTTATGGGATCTCTGTTCTATTCCATTGATCTACATGTCTATTTTTATGCCAGTACCATGATGTTCTAAATTCTATGGCCTTATGATATAATTTGATATTAGGTAGCACTATTCCTCCAATTTTGCTCTTCTTTTTCAGAACCATTGTTGCTATGCAGGGATTTTTGTGGTTTCATATAAATTTTTGAGGTATTTGTTCTAGTTCTGTGAAATATGTCATTAGAATCTTGATAGAAATTGTGTTAAATCTCTGGATTGATTTGGGTACTATGGACATTTTAATGATGTTAATTCTTCCTATACATGAACATGGTATATGTTTCCACATATGTGTGTCTTCTTCAATTTCTTTCGTCAATGATTTATAATTTTCTGAGTACAGGTCTTTTTATACAGACACTTCTCTGAAGAAAACATACAGATGGCCAATAGACATATGAAAAAATGCTCAAAGTCACTAATCATCAGAGAAATGCAAATTAAAGCCCATTGAGATATCATCTCAAACTGTCAGAATGGCTATCATCAATGAGTAAGCAAACAACCAGTACTGGCAAGGATGTCAAGAAAGGGGAACACTTTTGTACTGTTTTGAAAATGCAGATTGGTGCAGCCACTGTGGAGCAGTATGGAGATACATCAAAAAATAAAAAGTAGATCTGCCTTTTTACCCAGCTATCCCACTTCTGGAAATATATCCAAAGGAACCCAAAATACTAATTGGAAAGAACAGAATGTTGCATATGTTCATTGTGACATTATTGACAATCACCAAGGTATGAAAGCAGCCTACATGTCCATCAGTAGATGAGTGGGTAAAACAACTATGGGACATTTACTCAACAGAATACTACTGTCAGTAAAAAAGAAGAAAATTTTACCCTTTGCAACAGTTTGGAATGACCCGGAGAACATTATGCTAAGTGAAATATGCCAGCCGGAGAAAGACAAATACCATATAATTTCACTCCTAGGTGGAATCTAAGAAAGAAATAGAACTAACAAGGAAACTGGGGACAGACTCATAGATGGAGAGCATATGACAGCTAGTGTGTAGTGGAGGTAGAAGGTGGAGAGACTGAGGAAAAAGAATAAAGGACTCTCAGACAATAGTGTTGTAACTGTGGGGGAAGGAGGGCATAAGGAGACAATGTTAATAAAATACAATAAAAATTAAATGTGCAAAAATAAAAGTTATGCAAGGTAGTTAAAAATAAAATAAAATAAATGTTCTTGAAAAATAAAGGTACTGCAGAGTTCTTTAAAGGAGACTCACAATACAAACAGAAGTTGCACAAATAGCATGCAGACATGCTACTACAACAATTTTTTCAAAATGATGCTAGGTTATACTACAATGTACAAAATGGGACATGCATATCAATGGTACGACATACACTATATAGATGTACCTTCAAGAAAAAATAACTTTGTTCAAATTCAGTAGATTTACAGGGACTTAGTCAAATCTACATCATAATATAGTATATCATGCTTTTTTTCCCTCTATAGCTGGATAGAATTATTGAGTAAAAGGAATGATTATAAAAGAGAGCTTTTGTAATATGTTTATTAGGCACGTGTTGAGGAGGGATACAGTCCATAGTTTCAGTGCTTGAGTGAATCTGCCTCTGGACCTTGAACTTACACTTGCTGCTCATTTTTTCCCCTCATCTTCGTTGAGACAGGTTGGTTTGAGTGGGCTGGAGTTGGGTATTCCCCACCCACTGTTATATAGAAAGCCAGAGCTGAGTGGGTGGGAATTTTCCAAGAAGCAAAGTGTGGAAGAATATATCTATTTTATTATTTTTGCCACTATTTCTTTTTTATTCAAGATCATGATTTAGAGTTTGATATGTCTATTTAACATCCAAGATTCATTCCTATTAATAATGTGCACAATGATTTATCATCTATAATTTAGAGATATAGATTGTTTGATTTGTTATGGAAGAACTTAGAAACTATTAAACAGTCTGACTAAATACTCAAGGTTTTACACTATATTTTCCAACCCTTTGTAAATGTCCCATGAATAGTCAACACAACTTTCCACAGTGAATCATTTTAATCTAACAATTCCAAAATAATTACTTTGTTTCCATGGTAACAAAAATGATAGTTTTCTTTTGTTAAATTATTGTTCAATTATGGTTGTTCCGACTTTTCCCGTTTCTCTCCCCTGCCCTGGCCACCGCCCTCTCTCACTCCGTCCCCACCTGTGGTTCTTTACCACATGTCCTTTACACAAACTCCTTGACTAGATCCTCCCCTTCTTCCTCCTCATCTCCCCCCTCCCATCTAATCACTGTCAATATATTACTTGTTTTCATGCCTCTGGTTCTCTTTTGCTCATTTGTTTGTTTCACTCATTAGGTTTCATTTACAGGTGAGATCAGATGGCATTTGTCTTTCATTGCCTGGTTTATTTCACTTAGCATAATACTCTCCAGTTCCATCCATGCTGTTTGTTGCAAAGGATTTTTTTTTGTATTAAAGACTTTTAAAAATATTTACTAAAGCAAAATAAATTTGATGATTATATGATGGCACTAATATTTGATACAAACAAAACTTATTTTGGTATGAATATTTTCACCTAATAGCAGAAAAATGGCCCATACAGTAAAAAGTAATCTATTACTTATGAAGACTTACCTTTCCATGAACATCAATCTGTCTTTAATGAAGAAATTTTAAAATGACAGCTTATTTTGTTTAATAGGCAGTCATATAAAAAGCTTCAACAATGCATGGAAGTATATATGTCAGAATATTAAGAATGCTGATCTCTAACTGAAGAAATTTGATGCCATGTACATTTTGCTTTTTATGGTTTGCTGTTTCTGTTTATTTTCTTTTTTTTTTTAATTTTATTTACTTATCTTTAGAGGGGAAGGAGAGAGGGAGAGAAACATCAATGTGTGGTTGCCTCTAGTACATCCCCTGCAGGGAACTGACCTGCAGGGAACCTGCCTGCAACCCAGGCATGTGCCTTGACTGGGAATCGAACCGCGATATCTGGTTCACAGGCCCGTGCTCAATCCACTGAGCTACACCAGCCAGGGCTTCTGTTTATTTTCTACCAATAGTATATTATTCTTGTCACCAGAGTTTGATCATGAAATGTAATATAACAATTCATAATGTTTATCTTTATGGCCAAGTATTTTCATCTTATACCTAGGTTTTTAATCTAGAAGACATTTAAAATTAAGGGATGCTAAATGATCCCTAAGTGCTTCTTTACTTATTTATAATAAAAACAAATGACTCATTTTATTAAGCCTTTCAATTCATTTCTGTCTTCATTGAAGATTTTCCAAGGCTAGTGAAACAATAGATCCACAAAAATATATTTTAAAAATTATTAAATAATGCCTCTTTAAGCTGTGACAATAAAAAGCTTGTTGAACAATAAAGACATTTCATGGTATTGTTTAAAAAGGAGATAGAACAAAATTGGTAAAATTAGATTTCATATACCAGCTAAGATATTCCCTTTAACATATGGTAGCACTGTGGATCATTTTCACAGTCCACAGATCTGTGAGTATGACAATAAACATATGCTTGAGCTCTAAGCTACTCAAATAGAAATAGTCTAATTTAAAATAAATAAATTTCAGCACTGATCAAAAATTGTTTTCCTTATCTATTCACAGACCGTCTGTTACTAATATAATTACACTGTGTATTTATAATGAATTTTGGCACTTTTATTGAGGCAGTGGGGGGAGAAATGTGGAAACTGCTAAACTAAGAGAGGAGATGAAGAAAGGCACATACTGAAAACACACACTGTGAGAGGAAACCAAGATTTTCATAGACATTATATCTACATTAATTTGTTTGACTAATGTCTATCACCTCGAAATCTTTATCTCAGGTATGAAACTGACACCAATTTATAATATTTCAAATGTGTGTTTATTCTATTGGAATATAAACTCTGTGCAGATAGTGTCTCTATGCCTATGTTGTATTTTTCCTCCATAGCTGAATGCCTAGTCCAAAATAGGTACTCACTCCATCAACATTGCTGCATAAATGAAAGAAGGCACAGGTGAGTGGCTGCCTCTCTCTGAAGAAAGCTGGAAAAGCTTCAGGACGGGACTTGAGTGGGATATAGAAGAGTGAGTAAGAAAGGAGATATTGCAACATGGGAGATACAACTGCATTGTAATACGAACAATGAGATTTAAAATGAGCCAAACTATAATATAAAATACTGATGGAAGAAGGAACAAGACATGTACAGGGGCCACTATAAAGAAAGACAATGTGACAAGGAGCAGAGGCAGAACAGAACTACATGTTTTTTTTCCCTCTTGTTTGTACAGTAGGTAAAAAAGAGCAAATTTCAAGAAATGTTCATAATTATAATGCCAACAGTAATAGGAGTTGCAGCTTAGGCTATCGAGAAAGACTTATTTGTGCCTAAAGAGAACAATTCTGGTTTATTTTTGGAAGACATGGATGAATATGTACTTTTCTCCTCTGCTTTCTTACCAACAAGGACCTAGAATTTGTTCAGAATGGCACAGTGCTTGCATAAAACTCACACAGAAGCAAAGGTCTTCAAAGAGAGACAAATAAAAATAATGTCATATTTATTTAGTTTTAAATTTAGAAAAATATTGCTTTCAAATCCCTGTGATTGCTATGGTTGATATTACCTGGCAATTTCTAACATTATTATTTAACACAATTGACACAACTGTATTTAACATTATTCAGTTTGAAAGCATATACAGATAATGACTACCATGACTCTTCAATAAAGAACAAGTCATTGAATGCAATGTGTATGTTTATTTGCAAAGCAATGATCAAGAGACTGAAAGCTATATAAAGATTCTGTAGTACCAACAATTCTAACGTATCATCAAAGTATGCTGTAAGTAATGCTAACTTATCCCTTCTCTAGAATTTTATATCTATATTAATGTTAATTTCCAAGTGTTTAGTAGGCATCACATGTTCAACATGTGCAAAATGATTCCTACATTTTATGCCTACAATATTAAAGTCCCATACTCTTCCATTATCAGTAAATGGCAGGAGCATCTATTTGATTCAACTCAGAACCCTGGGGTTTACTTTTTATTTCCTCTCTTTCTCCGTTCTTCTACTCATCTATCAACCTCATCTGACAATGTTTTCTCATTGTACAGTAATATATTATTTGTTTATCATTTAATTCACTTATAAAATAAATTAATTTAACAAATATTTATGACTCCAGATTAATTGATTGGCACTGTGCTATACAGGATGAAATAGTGGTGAAGGATTAAGTCCAGGACTTCTGGACTCTTACAATCTAGAAAAGAATACACACACTAAAATAAGCAGACACAGGTTATAAGTTCTATGATCAATTTTACTTCAATGTTAGATTAGAATGTGATTTGCATTTGTGACTTTTAATTTTTTGTCTACACTAAGAAAGTGTATATATTAATATATGCATTTAACTTTGATGATAAATATAATACATAATTATGCACATCTCAAATATTTAAAAATGATAAATTGAAAATGGAAAGTGATCAGAAAAATTAAGTATAACTTAGAAAATTACTAATCGTTACCTTCCAATAAAAAGCTTTCTACTGATTTGAATATGTTCTTTATGACAGACTGGCATGAATAGAACCAATAAAAGGCACAGACTCGTGATCCACAAGGCATCTGCCTGGCTAGAAAGAAGAAGAGAGAGAGCTCTTGACATGTTCTGCTCTTGTTACATGAGATTGTTTCAAAAGAATCTCTTGTACCGGCCATAAAATAGTACAATTAAAGCAAAACAAATCTTATTTTTTAATAAAACCCACATATTTGCCTAGAAGCATTCAGTTTAAGGACACAAACATAAAGTAGAGCTTAAAGATTTTTACTTTTGTGTTCACACATTATTTCTATCTTGAAAAATTACACAATATATGTTTCATCTTTTTTCCTGGAAGCAGTGGATGTTGCACTGCAATGCAATTGCAACAGAGTCTTCTTTCCAACCCTGTGAGGAGCCCTGAAGCTGGATTGAGCTTTTCAAGATGTCTCCGATGAAATAATGGTTTGGTGATGATGAACTCCTTTAGTTTTTTCTTTTTTCTTTTCTCTTTTTTTTTATTGTTCAAGTACAGTTGTCTCCATTCTCCCCCCACCACGCCACCCCACCCCAGCCATCCCCAGTCCCACCCTCAATCCTGCCCCGCTTTGGCTTTGTCCATTTGTCCTTATATATGTTGGTTGGTAATCCTCCCCCTTTTCCTCATTATCTCTACTCATCTCCCTTCTGGTTACTGTTAGATTGTTCTTAGTTTCACTATCTCTGGTTATATTCTGCTTGCTTGTTTGTTTTGTTGATTAGGTTCCACTTATAGGTGAGATCCCTCACCACCTGAATTATTTCACTTAGCATAATGTTCTCTAGTTCTATCCATGTTGTTGCAAAGGATAGGAGCTCCTTACATGTAATGTTAAAAGGTCTTATTTAAGAAAAAGAAGATGAAAATCATGAACAAATAAATGGCAAAAATAAAAGTCTATCAACAATTGAATCTAAAAAACAAACTAAGCAAACAATAAGAACAGTGACAGAATCCATAGAGAGAGAGCAAACATTTTGATGGCTGCCAGAAGGGAGGGAGTATGGAGGAAGGAGTAAAGAGGTGAGGGGATTAAGAAGTACAAATAGATAGCTACAGGGGTGTAAATTACAGTATAGGAAAGGGAGTAACCAAAGAATTTACATGAATGACCCATGGACTTGAACCATGGTGAGGGGACTGCCTGAGGAGTGGGGGGTGCTGTGTAGGGGAGGGGTAAAGGGGGGAAATCAGGGTAACTGTGATAGCATAATCAATAAAACATAATTGAAAAGAAAAAATAAATAAAATACTGAATTTGGGGGGATGTTTCCCATGCAGACCAATCATTGAATGTGAGCTGTTTTTGAAAAGGAGTGTAACACCAGATCAGTTAGCCCCATTCAGCTGAGGACATTGCTTAGGAGGAGGACTGAGCAGTGAGCCATCAGCTGGTGGCTGACACTCTCAGCCACTGGAATAATGAAGGTTTTGTACCTGCAGGGGCTCTAAGTGGCAATCCACAGTATCCACTTCAATGTAAAATCAGCACAACATAAAAGTAACACCTCAAAGCTTACTGGTTGCAGTCTATCTCATTAAATTTCTCTGACAAACTCGATAAAAGCAAATGCTAAATATTTATTCAACATAATAAACCATTTGAGCTTGGCTTTTACAGAATTGGGCATTACAATTTTGCAAAATCTTGCCCTTAAGTCATCATTTTACAATTTTTAAAAATACAGTAAACTAAAATTTAATAAAACTACTTTAATGAATTTTTATAAGATAGTTGCAGTTGTTTCACACATTTCTAAATTGTTAAAACTAAAACTCAGTCGTTACTCTTTAACACAATGTCAAATGTTCTGACATTCATCACACAAACATACCCAGTCCTGGAGCTGAGCAGCTTGCCATGACCATGAGGAGAATCACTGGTATCGACTCATATCAGCCAAGAGTGGTCAGAGCCAAACAATTGAATCCTAGTACCCAGGTCACTAGTGTAAATGGGGAGAAAAATCAAATTCAGGAGACTAGCTGTGTTTTGATATACAAGACAAACCTGGTGAATGAGGGTATTTAGACATGAAAAAAGAACATATAGCCAAAGTTAATTAAGAATTGTCAAGAAAAGTTAGAAAAATAGGCTCGAAGTGGCTCTGAGCAATTTTCCTTGATTGTTTATCTCTAAGCTTATTCTCAACACATGAGTAGGTTGCCGGGTGACTGCTGAATGTTAGGAAAATATAAAATCCTCCTAAGATGGTTCTACAACCACACATGTGACATTGCCTGTCGGCCAGATTTTGAAATTTTTTGAGATATAACCTAATAGCCCTCTCACATATCTGGATAAAATAAGGCAGTTTATGTAGAAAATAACCAGATAGAATCAGACTCTCATTCATAATTTTCCTCAAAGCTAACATAGTGAGTGGGGTAGAGAGGAAATTATTTTGACCTAGGAAGTTAGTGTTAATATTAATAGTGCCCAAATATTTTGAAGGAGACAGAATTCAAGCCATGAAATATGAAACAAAATTGATGAACTCTTCTCTAAGGTATATCTCTTATAACATGGACAAAAAATGAAAAATATAAATGTGGTTAATTAAATTTAAATACCAGAATGAATTTCATTCACTCAAAGAAAATTAAAATATATGCCCAAGAGCTGATAGTAACTAAAATAGCTCAAATTATTGATTTTGTAGCACTGATTTTATATATATATATATATATATATATATATATATATATATCATGAATCTTTAGAGTTTATAGCATTTAGTGCAACTTATAAATGATGTTTTGATATTCTTCAATTAAAATACCTGGAAAAAATATCCCTTCATTTGCCTCCCTTTTAGATGATGCAATAAGATTTCCTCATAAAGATTTAGCTTATGTTTTCTGGATAATTGGTGCCACACATCAATTTAGTGCCATATGTTCATCTTGAAAGGAAATTCATTTGGAGGAAGAAATTATGGTTATTCTTCATGGGTATTTTTTTCCTTCTTAGCTCATATGTTTTATATGGTTATGACTTGAGTTGTCACAGTACTAAAGTTTGTCCAATGAAAGTACTTTGTCTGTTTGACTAGAGTGATTGGTCTGAAGTTGGGCATTTGATCTAAACTGATGATGAGGCACGTATCATTTCTATGAGCATTAACAGGGAAAGGGCTTACTGCTGCTACTGACAATGTTAGGCATTGAGTGCATAGGGCTGGTTTATCATTTAGGAGACTAGCCTCTGGAAGAGCCATACTGAAAGCTTCCTGATGATGTTTAGCTAGTCGAGCCTAAAGTCTCTTATTTGGACTTCTCAATGAAGTCACACATTTCTTTTTGATTGGGTTGGGTTATCTGTACTTGAAAAAATACACAAAATTCACTCTTTATTATCCTATGATACACTTATGAGAATAAAAAAGATATAATTAAAATATTGAGATGTAATTTGGAGTCCAGTTGTACACAGAGTAATAGACCCTGGTAATCATATAAAAATCTCACACAGTTAATTGAAAATTGATTTCACTTTGATTGATCTGTTTTTAAACCTCATAGGACCTGCTCACCAAATAAGATAGCAATTTCTTTTGCATATTTTTTGGAGTCTTTCAAAGTGTCGAAGGTCTTTGATTCTATGGTATAAATTGTTTTATCTCCAAGATTACCACCAAAAATATATGCAATGTGCTTATAACTAAATTATAATTCATATTGAAAAAATGGAAATAATTCTATTTAGTAGTGTGCTATAAAAATAAAATAGTGAAATTCTGAATATTTTAGCATTTGAATTTTCAATGTTGTTTGCAAATACTTCACATCTGGCATACTATATATACTTAAGTAAGAAAATTATTGGAGATTTCTGCTTTGTTAGAAGGGAAATATAAAAAGGTATATAAAATATTTTGCTATTAAGTTTTTGTTCAACAGAGGAAAATTAATTTTATCTTTCAATTTTAAAAATAAATTATGGGGAATTTTTTTTCTAAGATAACTTTTCTTTACTGTTTGGAGTAAACCTACAAAATTATTTCAGACAATATTCATATGTAAGAACATGTTTTTATTTCTTTTTTACACAGTAATTGCATTTTGGCTGCCTATAAAAAAGTACATTTTAAATTATTTTCCCCATCATTATAGTTTCATTGTCCTCTAATGTTGCATCTAGGGTTGTTAAGAATATGTAATTGATAGACATATATTAGCAGCATATCAATTTGCAATTATCACTTCCATCACTGTCCCTCTGTAGATTCACTGTAATCCTAAGGACTCTCTCATTTTCTAAATGCTCATAATTTTCAATAAAATATCTAAGATTCTAGGTTTTTCTTCATTTCATAGCCATTCTCACTTCATTGTCTTCACTATTGACTTTACACCCTTCTCTCATAACCATTTTCTATCAGGCAAAGTTTGTAACTCCTGAAAGATTAGTTTCTGATTTTTAACTAGTTTCTCATAAATTCCATTGCCATATGCCTTTATGAAATACTATTAGAATATTTCTCAGTTTTATATTCAAGTTCACTAATTTGTGCCTTAACTGTCTGTTACATGCTTGTCCCACCTATCAAATTCATTCCTTGTGATAATTTTTTTCCTGATTTTATTTATCTGTTTTTTATTTTAATTGTTGTTCAAGTACAGTTTTCTATCTCTTACTACCATCCCAGCCCACCCACCCAGCCCTCCCCACTCCCACTTCCACCCCCTCTAGTTTTTGTCCATGTGTCTTTTATACTTGTTCCTGTAAACCCCCTTTTCCCCCTGAAATTCCCTCCCCGCTCCCCTCTGGATACCATCAATCTGTTCTCTATTTCAGTGTCTTTGGTTACATTTTGCTTGTTTATTTGTTTTGTTGTTTAAGTCCCTGTTAAAGGTGAGATCATATGTGATAATTTTTTAATTATATTTTAATGCATCCAATAAACTTTTGAATTACTCCCTTGATATTAGTACTTAACATTCTTGCAATTTCTGGTCATTCATGGTTATATACTTATTTTGTAATTACATTTCCATAGCTAATTTTTCTATTGATTCTGTGCAGCCAGACTGAGGCTGTGCAGGATCCATGAAACTGCTAGCTGCTTGCTACATAAATGGGGAAGGGTGGTGACCTGTACTTGACTGGAATGTATCAGTCTATATGTGAGCACTGGCAGCAGCTCAGCAATTTTTGCACCATTCACCCAAAGTCCCATAACTTTTGTCCCAATTAGATTACTACATTTGTGGTAATTTGCTATAGCAGCAAGAGCAAAATAACCCAGTTACTATGAGAGTTTTAATACATTATCAAAGAACTTTTTTTCTCAAATTTATCATTTAAGATAAGCTAATAGCCAATACACATGAAATAACTAGCAGAGTACCTAGAACCCTGCAATTCAAGAAGAGGTCCATACCAGCAATGTGAACATCATTTGTGTATTACAGAAATGCTGAATCTCAGGCCTCACTCAAGACCTGCTGAATTAGAATCTATGTACCTACAGGATCCCAGGTTCACAAGCACATTATGCTTTGGAAAGCATGGGTCTTGTGCATAGCATATTCATATTCAGAATTAGAGGTTCTTTGTTTTCTTTTCTTTCTGAGACAGTTTGTAGGGGGTATTCTGTAGAGGGTATTTTAGTACATTTCATCTTCAAGATATTCTCAATGTTTGTATACGGTCTGTTGGCTCCAATCACTATGATTAACCTCAGGTGCCTTCAGCCACACTTGATTATAAGCTGGAAATTCTTTTTAATCATGCTTTTGTATTAAATGGCATGACTGATCCATTTCAAAATGGAGTATGAGCTGCCATTCCAGAGTCACTGCCTTAAGTGTCTTGCTCCTTGAACATTTGGACCATTTGGACTGGGCCAAATCAACACTGTCTTGCGGACAATTGTTTGTACAGCCAGCAAGCCAGTGGACATCCTGACCACAGGGACAGATGATTATGGACTCACTATCTGGACATAGAAGCAGTAATTAATCAGGTATAGCCAAGAATAGCTCAGTTTATAAGCATTTATAAGAATTCATTCTTCTTTTCATGTAATTATTTCTTTACTTTTCCTGTAAACAAAACCATTGTCTTCCCACTGTAATCAGAATACTATTTGAATTTCTGCTTAACTTTGTGCTTCCCAATTGGAATTATTTGAGTTAAATAAATTAACTTTTAAAATTTAGGTTAACACTTTCTTATTTTTTATATCAAAAGATATATATTGAGACTTCTTTTAATTGAGACTCTTTTAGACAAAATCATTATTAAAACCTTCCTAAGTCATTTAATCTTTTAAAATTACTTTTTCTCCCTGAAAAAATTTTCAATTAAAAATTTATTCTACATTGTATGAATTTGTTAAATTTTATCATCATATTAAATATAATAGTATTTAGTGTCTCTAAACATAAAACACTATATATTGACCACAAAAATTTTAAAAAATAGAAAAATGTGTGGAGCATGAAGTAAAAAGCTATGCATTCCTCTAGGTATACTTCATATTTAATATTATAATCTAATATTTATATTTAACATTATAAACTGCTAGTTTTTCATGTCACAAACACAAAACAAATCAGGAAAATATTTTGTTACATAACATATAAATGAAACAGATAGTGACAAAAATTAATTTTCTCTATGCCTTTTTATACTTAAGGTGATACTAATAAATGATATTTATCAGCCTGAGTTAAGCTTAATTCAAATTTTATTTCATAAGTTGAAGTCAGTATTATGTTTTTATACAAAAATTATTCATATGGAAGACTTTGATCATATATCTGTATGTAAAATTGGTGCTCTATCAGCATATATATTATGTATTTACTCACACATGCACATATATACAAGTAATTATATATATATATTTTTTTCAGGCAGAATTGAAATGTCAGTAATTTTCACTGAATGAATTTCTTGTCTTTTATATATATATATTTAATGTATTTTCAATATCATAAGTTATTAATATGGTCAGATACTGAAAGTAAAATTATATGTTTCACTTTCATCTTTATTTATGTTAAGACACAATTCACTAATATGTATAAATATTATTCAAAAAGTTTCTTTTGCATATGCATAAAATTATTTATTATGGAAAATAGCATAAGATATTTTTCTATATTTTTAAAGCAATAAGCATTTACTGTCATGTTTCACCAAAGTAAAATTTAAATGTATATAAAAAAACAAAAAATTAAATCAAATGAAATAATTACTTTAAGTTTTAAGAATGTTCATTATCTAGTGAATGGAACCATATTTGTACTTAAAATTCTACATGCAAATATACCAACTCTTGTTTCTTAAGTGAAAATTCATATAAATTTAATTTTGTTTAAATCTATAAATCAAATGGTAATATTACTATTGAAGAATATCTTCAAAGTGTGTTTATATAATACATCCTACCTGTTATTTATAGACCCCACAACTATCCTACTCACACCTTCAAATGATATTTTATAGCTATTTATTCTGTCTTTATCTATCTACCTGTCATCTATCTATCTATCTACCTATCTATCTATCTATCTGCCATCTATTTACCCATCTGTCTGTACACACACAGAACACTATGGCAGTAGTTAAGTGAGAACTAGGAGTGATTGTTCAGGAATAGTTAGAGTTTCCAATCCACCAAACTGATGAACTATGATGAGGAAGTCAAATTTTTCCTTAACTCTCAGCTGCCTTATTTGAAAAAGAACGTGAATTTAGAATAGTTTCATTTCTACTTCATTTAAATCAAGATATCACTATTCTACTTGTGTGCACTGTGAGAATTATAATTGAGTAATACACATGAAGTATTTTATCTGAGATCACTTCCAGTTCTAAAGTTCTACTGTTCAGTAAGCAAATTTCTCTTTATTTTTCTGTCTGTGTTTAATGGGAATAAAGGAGAACACTTACACGAATTATTCATTTGTGTTCTTTACCATCCTGCTTCAGGTCACTGGAGGTACCACACTTAACCCAGCTGTTAACCATTTTAACCTGAGAGCTTGTTGAACATAAATCCTCTTTGCAGGGCTGTCTAAGGTCCACTGATGACTTGAAAATAACTTGAGAAGCCATTAGATTAACTAAAACATTTTCTGCTCAGACATCTATTAGAAAACTGGTGTCTGTATAACACTTCTTTGGCATTGCAATCCACTATGGTCTCCGCTCTAGAACATGATTACTAAAAATTAATGTTTGAAAACAGATATTTCCAATTTGTATTTTTTTCTGAAAATTATCATTTTTACTTGCATTAAGTTAATATGAAGTTACTTTTTTTAAAAACTACTATTTTATCTTTTTTATTGTCAGTCTCTCTGTCTATGTCACTCCTCTCTAAACACTGCAGTCTGTTTAAAAAGTATCCAGCATGTAATAAGAAAAATAGAAACATTTAGTAAAGAAGGTACAAGATACAAGAAACATTGTACATAAAACAAAGATAACCCAATCCCCTTCGAAATAGGCACTTTGGGACCTCACCAGTTCTCCCAGATGCCATCAGCTGCCCCATCATCTTTTCCTGAATCTCTTTGATAGTCTGAAATCTCTTTTCTTTCAAAGGTAATTTTAATTTTGGGAAAAGTCACACAAGTTATAGGGCACCAAATCTGGGCTGTGGGGGTGCTGAGTCACTTGGGTGATTTCATGTTTCACCAAGAATCTCTGCACAAGAATCTGAATGATCCAAATACTTTCTGCAGAGGAATGTTCATGATTAAAGTAAAATTCGATGCAGATTCATTGCTCTGCTCACTCACTCATTTTGAATGTGATGGTGACAGAGGACACATACTTACTCAGTGGTGTCTACAATCCCCGCTGACTAGTACAATGAAGTTGTCATTGTTCACACAGGCACATTTCAATCCCCTCCCCTTGGCTGCCAGGTTACATCAATGTTGTGAAAAACATTCGTTTTGTATTAACATTGGCTGGACTTTATTCTACATAGGACTTCATATATGATATTTTAGACAAAAAGTCAAAGTAAAAATATTGTGCCAATTCTTTTTCTCTATCTACAACAATTGCAGGAAGAGTGTGTAACAATTGAAAATATAAAATATATTTGAAATTACATCACATTGGACACATTGGAAGACTTAGCATTAAATCAATTTTATAGTAATTAGCTTATTAATTTCAACAAGATGTCCAAGATCTCTGACTGCAGTTTCTTCATCAGATAATGCTTTGAATTGTACTATTTCTGAGACACTTAAAATATTTTTACTATATATGATTCTTTGTGGTAACATTTAAGTGGAATTTTCTAAAGCTGACATTATGTTAATTTCATTCAATTCTACATCAATCAATATGTAAAAATTGCTCATCACATGTAGACTTCCAAAAATATTAGCTCGACATAGTTTTATATAGAAGTTTTCCAATCAATAGATGGTAATATACTTCATATAGTACATGAAGTACAGGCCCCTAAATTCTAAAATACTTTTCATTAAAATTTCAGAAATTTAATACAATTAACTTTCCACAAGCATATTCTCATCAAGTGAGAATATGTGCCCTTCTATAAACCAAGACAAAAACTTAGTTGTCAAGAAAGAAGTAAGACCTTGAAACCATCAGACTGGCAGCGGATTTCTCAAAAGAGACCTTACAGGCAAGAAGGGGCTGGAAAGAAGTATTCCAAGTCATGAAATCCAGAGACCTACATGCAAGATTGCTCTATCCAGCAAAGCTCTCATTTAGAATGGAAGGACAGATAAAGTGCTTCTCAGATAAGATTAAATTCAAGGAGTTCATCATCATCAAGCCCTTATTATATGAAATGTTAAAGGGACTTATCTAAGAAAAAGAAGATAACAAAGATGAACGGTGAAAGGACAGCAAACTCACACCTTAACAAAAAGTTATTAACAACCACACCTAAAACAAAAGCAAACTAAGAGGACAGCTAGATCAGAAGCAGAACCATAGAAATGAAGATCACATGGAGGGTTAGCAACAGGGGAGTGAGAGGAGGAGAAGGGGGGAGAAGGTACAGAGAATAAGTAGCATAGACAGTAGGTAGAAAATAAATAGGGGGGAGGGCAAGAATAGTGTGGGAAATATAGAATCTAAAGAACATGAGACACGTGGTCATAAACTAAAGGGGAGGAATGGTGGGGGAGGGGGTGTGCAGGGTAGAGGGGAATGAAGGGAGGAAATAGAACAAATGTAATGGCATAATCAATAAACTATATTAAAAAAGAAATCTCTATAGTATCCAACAATCTGTACCCCAAATAACTTATGTTTCACTTATAATAAACATTCATAAAACATCTATTTGGTCAAAGTAAAATATAAAATTTTAGTTGCCAGTGTCAACTGCCATATATATCCTACATGTCATCTTCTGAAGCGCTTGACATTGCATTATTCTAAAACATCTAAGGAAACTAATTCTGCCGAACAACTTGAAGCCAATGTTACCTCTTGTCACCAGAGGAAGTGGTGAAAACAGAGCTGACTTCATTTTAACAGGTACTACACCACTCTGAAGTGGTCCTTTTTATGGGAAATTGAAAACACCCTAGAGATGCTTTCAAAAATAGGGATCTCGAAGGAAATTACCTCTTGACATATTCCAAAATAATTTAAAAAGTGCAGAGAATAGAGTTAAGTGCCACTTCTCATAAAATATGTCCCAAGTCCTTCTGGGTACTAAGTCCTATCTCTGACACATAAATTATATATCACATGCCTTGTGTGTAGTGAATATGCTTCATATTACAATCTGCTTATGATACTAACATTAAAATAGTCTTTTTATTTCCTTCAAGTAAAAATGTGGACCTGAGTCTGAAAGCTAAATTGTCTGATCAAGATTTAAGTACTGCTGTTAAATTACATTGTCAGCCTTGTAATAAATTCTGATTAAGAATTTACACCTTTGTGAACTGATTAGCAGACCTAATTGATTTTGATCTGTTAACTTCAATTTGCAGCCTTAAAAAAGGTGTAACCTCACCCAGATTTATGGTTTGATGTTCTTGCATTTCAATTAATAAATTTTACATCTCATCTCATGCTAAGAGGACTTTTGGTTAAGTACATGTATTTTTCTGAATAGAAATTCTTGCCTTAACTCTTGGGTACTGCACATATTTTCATAAATGCGCCCACTTACAGAACTCCAAACATTGGAAGCGATAACTTTACTTCTAATTTCTTACCTGTCAATGACCAGTTCCTACTTCCTTGTAGTTATGAGAACTTATCCTGTGTTTGTACCTTGTCACCGTCCTCCTGGACTTGCCTGCAGTGATAAACATATGGTCAGGATGTTCCAACTCAGCTGTTAACATGCCATACTGCACATAACAATCATTTATCATAGAAGCTATTAGAGACTCTGGGAAAAGCCAGGCACAATAATTGTAAATTATCACTTGTAATTGTATTTAAAGGTTGGAAATTATGGTTTAGAGAAATTCATTATGTGAAGATGAATTTCTGTTCAAAGTAAACATGGAACCTAACTATGAGCTCAGTTTTCTGGTTCTTATTTTGTCTACTTTAAATTTTGGCATCAAGTGCATCAAAAATATTGTGGCCCATTGATAAACATGTGGTCCTGCATCATTTAGTACTTAAACAAGCACAAAATGTTCTATATTATACAAATAAACATTTTTAGCATTAGTGCACATCAAGAAAATGTATTGAGACAGTTAATTAATGCCAACTAAAATTATAGCAATGTTTTTAAAAGGGATTTTCTATTTTATTAACACATGATAAGTTTTTTAGTCATTTCATTTATCATTGACGATAACGGTTCAACTTCTCTAAAACCTTGATTTCAAATAATCCAAACTCTGATCAACTCATCCTAATCTTCTAATTTTTCTTTCCCTAACTCTTCTCCAAAAATGTGTCTGAACTTATCCACATCTCTAGCTTTGAATCCTGTCATTTCTTCTTTATAATTCTTTTAATGTGCTTCTTTTCCTCCTAAGCCACTTTGATCACAGGTCATCCTGTTATCATTTTTCTCCATCATACACTGAAATCCCTGTCTTCTTCTTCTCCATGTCTAGCACAGGAAGAAGTTTCATGGCACTTGCCTGGGGTACAAAATGTAAAGAAGCACCAAAATCCTCACAATCAAAATAAACAAGAATTTAATGATTTTTAAATTAATTAAAAAATGTACTATAAGCAAAACATCACATTACAAATAAATGCAGGATCAGTATTTTTCCTTTGGTCTCAGGCTGTGGTATGGCTCAGCTAGCCATGATTACTAATTCTGCCTACCAAAATCATATGTCTTCTTAGTATTTAAGAAATTGACTTATTTCCATCCCAATTCTCTGTTGAGTCTTTGCATTTTTCCTATGAGATGTTGGGTATAATATTAGCAACACTAAAAACTGTGGAGTCAAGCTAATGGAGTTTTATGTCCCTGCTTTGCTGTTCATTATACTTTCACTTTGGTGAATTCACATTAAAAAAAAACCTTTAGGGTCTTAGTTAACTTGTCTGTAAAATAGGGGTGTATATAAGAGATAAACCACATTAACTGAAAAAGTAAGTGATTAAATTATAAAACGTGGCAACCTGCTTTCAAAAATGCATCCTCTCTATTCCTAGTGTGAGTGTATTTTTTAAAGATGCTTAAACAGACCATGCTTCTTCAGAACTCTGTACCTGCTGCATGTAAGCACTCCTCCTTCCCTTCTTTCTCGTGACTCTTCTTCTGCAAAATTACTACTCCTTCAGAACTCAGTCAGGTTGGCACTGTCCCAAAAACTGTTCAGCTATCCCTAAATTATTTCACATATCCCTTCTAGATACTGATTTATATCATCATGTACTTTGTACCATTTGTCACAGCTGAAATGATTTATTTATTTTTTTAAATTTTTTTATTGATTATGCTGTTACAGTTTTTCTATTCCCCCTTTATTCCCCTCCACCCTACCCCTCATCCCCACCATTCCCCCCCTTTAGTTTATGACCACGTGTCTCAAGTCCTTTAGATTCTATATTTCCCATGCTATTCTTGCCCCCCATCTATTTTCTATCTACTGTCTATGCTACTTATTTTCTGTACCTTCTCCTCCTCCCTATAAATGAAATGGTTTATTTATACAGTTAATTCAATGTCTGCCTCCTGTAGGCAATCACAGGGTTCAGTTTCATATTTTACCTCTAGCACATAGTAAGGGTTCTGCTAATTAGTAGGCACTCAGTGAAAATAAGGAAAGATATTTAATGAATAATGTTTGAATGACTGATGACGAATTTATATTGGTTTTCTTTCCCTCAATATTCTAATAAAAGACCTACAAGAACAAATAAAAATATTCAAATAAAATAATTTATTCTTAGAGTTTATAGTATATACAGCAGGATAAGGCTTATGCCAGGAGTTTTTTATATTTTATGATAATAGAGGTTATCATTAGATTAGTATGTTAGCAATAAATCATCATCTCCTGTTATACTTCACACATATGTTGTATAGTTCAACATTCCTACCAACACTCTAGAATAAAAGCAACATTCTTAAAATGATGAAAAATTCTTAAAATTGCCAATGAAACATATTCCAAATTCTCGTAAATATTACATCTAATCTACACAGAAATAAAACTATACCCATAACTCTTAGGAACCAGGATGTAAATTCTTATCATTTACCGATAAAATCACTTCTTAGCTGTGTGACTTTGAACTTCAGAATACTTACATTTACTATCTGACAAAACACAGCTATTTGAAAAAAATATTTAAAGATAAATTATATTTTAAGACTACAAGACTCAATAAAATATTAATGCTTAGAGAATTAATACATACAAGGTGATTTTCGAATGGAATGTTTGGGGTCTATAAAATTTATTTTTAATGCTGTACTAAAGAATAACCTTCATATTGCAGGTAGGCAATTTTTGTTTTGACCAAAATCACTAATCTAAGTAACTTGACACATTTTTAACATTCGTCATTCAGGAAATCATTCTCCCTTCTCTCTAAAGTACCACCTAGCCCTTTGGCAAATCGGAGGTCCGGTTTTCTGTCCACAGTGACTACAGCGCGCTCCAGAAACTCCATCGGCATTCAGCTCACCCGTCTGCAACTCAGCGCTGCTTCTCATCTTTAGTCATGATGCCATGCTTCAGAGGACAGCATGAGAAGACTATAGTTACTCCGTGACAGATAACAGCCCAGCTAAGAAAACCTTAGCCCTGGAAAACCATGAAAACTTTACCTCAAAGATGTTATCAAGTTAAGCTTTCTTCCTGCCGCCCTGAAACACAGGAAGCAGAGCCTGAGGTTACTCAGCTGTGACATAACAATGATGTTGCTAGGTTATCACTGCCCTACTTACTTTCTTGTTTTCCCAGGAAATGTATTTTGCCAAATCTAGCAGATTTTATAACAAAGTGAACAGATGATACCTCGAACAAAGTGTTCATATATGAAACCATAAAGAGAGTGAATTCTCTATGGCAGAAATGACAATACTTAACTATATTTATAAGCCTAGTTTTAATAAAATCATCATAAGATGTGATAAACACCTTAAATACATTAAGCATTAAGTATTAAGTTCCTTAAATACATTTTTAAAGTTATAGTGAATATGCAGTTATGATTCCTCCAGAAGTATATTTTATAAAGAATTGGTAATATGCTAGTTATTTCATAAAAAGTATTTCAAAAAATTTTAATGGATGCACTTAATGTTACTATTATGAGTTTTACAACTTATGTAAATAAATGCTTTGGAATAATCTTTCCATAAATCCAAAATGTAGTATATAATGTACTAAAACACAGAATATATTTGATAAATTGCATTTTCATTACTTTTAGGTACTATATTTACTCTTGTATTTATGGAAGAATCAGAGTTCTAGTTTCCCACTGTGTATTAGTAAAGTCAAATGGATTTTCATTCTAAGTATAAAGACAACTACATTTTTAAATTAAAATCAAAGAGATTTAGAGTCAGAATTACCCTTAAAGAGTACTTAGTTAACTACACTTTTGCAGATGGGTGTATTGAGGAAGAGGGCAGTCTGGGGTCTCCTGGGGCTCACTCTACCTGCTTACTGATATTAGTATCTGAGATCCATTTTCCTAAATGTCAGTACCCTAAACAAAGAAAAATTCAACTACAAAGTTATCTGAAACATGTTACATTTAAGCCAATAGATCCAATGTAAATGATCAGATTAAACTATTGAAAAAGTAGTTCTTATTAGGAAGATATTTTATCGCTGCAAATTTATGTTGACAATATGTAAAGATTTGACAGCCATTCCTTTAGACTAGAGTGGAATAAATTTCTTCCAACAACAACAACAAAGGAAATATTAATTTCCTTCAGTATTAATTTGGAAGTATATTTAAATACTTAAACATTTATTTTGTTTTAGGTGAAGCAACTCCAGTTAGACACATACAATTGATGACGTACATTTCCTATACAATTTTATATAACATATTTTGATACCATGTCAGTTTTTGTTTTAATTCACCATTCAATTGTAATCATATTGCCCAAAACCAAACAAATATAATCAAATGTTTATAGTGAAAAGAGAAGAATCATATGACTTGTAGGTTTAAAAGAGACTTTCAATAAACTAGTCAAGCTCACTAGGCAAAGAATATAAAGCCAAGTCTCAGGAAAACTTAGTAACAAAAATAGAAATTGTATTCTGAATATAAATTTAAATGTAGAGACTTAAGTTTTTATATTCTAAATTGATCATTTCTGACCCCAAATAACAATCTTCTAAAATTTATTTCTGCAGCTGTTGTTTATCAGTGGGTGGGTTAAATAAAAAAAATGTAAATTGAATGCCAGTTACACCTGTCATGTAGCATTGCCACCCTTGGGAGACTAGCAGACTGTGGTTGAATGTGAATGTTCCTCCGTTTTAAAATATTTAAATTATTTTAATTAGACACATATAAACAATATGCAATTTTTTCTAAAATCATTTAAGAATTAGGCAAGAGGCAAAGTAATATTAAACTACAATTTTAATATTTAAGACCATTTTAATTGTTAAAAAAATTTGAACTCAAATTTTAACACATTTAAGTTAAGGGGAAAAAGGGGGAGGGATTTGGAGGAACAAATAGGAAGGACACAGGGACGAGAACTAAGAAGGGTGGAAATGGGAGGGAGGTGGGGAGCAAGGGGCGGGGGAGGCTGGGATGGGAAAATAGACAAAAAATGTACTTGAAAAATAACTAAATAAAATTAATAAAAAATTTTTAACACATTTAATATTCTGTAATTACTATTTTACTCACTTCCTAGTAAAGTAGAGTTGATATCTGGCTTTTATTTCAAGTTTGGAGATCTCTGGCCAAGATGGAGGCGTAGGCAGAAACACTGTGCCTCCTTGCACAAGCAAGTTTAAAGACAACAAAGTTTCAGTAATAAAAACACAACCAAAACACAAAAAATTGAACTGTATGGAACAACACGAACCATTCAGCCAGACTGGCCACAGGGGCGGAGTCCACGGCTGGCAGAGCGAGGGTGGCAGCAGGAAAAATGGCCTGACCAACTCAGGTGCGCAGGCGACAGTTGGCAGATCCCAGGTGTGGGGTGGCAACAGGTGGACCCAGTGTGAGTGCAAGGTGGGTGGCTGACCATGGTCACACATTCACACTCAGATAAACCAGTCAACGGAGTGAGCAGTGAGACAGACCGCACAGGCTAGGGCCCCAGTGATGGGGAATTAAAGTCTAAAAGCACCAACTACAAAAACGTTCGGGTGTTGAGGTGCCGGGAGAGGCTCCTAGGCTCACAGAGAGTTTGTTGGAGAGACCCACAGGGTCCTGGAGGGTGTACAGGCCCACACACCCGGGAGCCAGCATGGGGCGTGGGGGGCAATTTGCCTGTGGGAAGCAGCAGAGAAGACCAAAATCTGGGAGAGAGTAGAACAAACGGCCATTACCCCTCTCTGACCCTGCCCCCACATACAGCGTCACAACCCAGGGACTGGGTCGCCCTGCCTTGGTGAACACCTAAGCCTCCAACCCTCATAAGTAACATGCCTGGGTTGCAGGGCAGTGCCTAGAAGGGGACACACAAGAGGCAACCATACATTGATATTTCTCTCCCTATCTCCTTCCTTTCCCCTCTAAAGATAAATAAGATCTTTAAAAAAAAGGTCCAGGACAAATACTTCTAAGCAACCAAGAGATAACCAATTTATCAGATGCACAGTTAAAAACACTGGTGATCAGGATGCTCACAGAACTGGTTGATTTTAGTCACAAATTAGAGGAACAAATGAAGGCTAAATTAAGTGAAACGAAGGAAAATGCACAGGAAACCAATAGTGATGGAAAGAAAACTGGTACTCAAATCAATGGAGTGGACCAGAAGGAAGAAAAAATGACCAAACAGAAAAATATGAAGAAACAAGAATTCAGAAAAATAAGAGGCTTAGGAATCTCCAGGACATCTTTAAACGTTCCAACATCTGAATTATAGGGATACCAGAAGGGGAAGAGGAAGAACAACAAGTGTAAAACTTATTTTAACAAATAATAAAGGAGAACTTCCCCAATCTGGCAAAGGCAATAGACTTCCAGGAAATCCAGGAAGCTCTGAGAGTCCCAAAGAAGTTGGACCCAAGAAGAAACACACCAAGGCACATCATAATTACATTAGCCAAGACAAAAATGAAGGAGAGAATCCTAGAAGCAGCAAGAGTTAAGGGGACAGTCACCTGCAAAGGAGTTCCCATCAGACTGTCAGCTGATTTCTCAAAAGAGACCTTATAGGCAAGAAGGGGCTGGAAAGAAGTATTCCAAGTCACGAAATCCAAAGACCTACATCCAAAATTGTTCTATCCAGCAAAGCTCTCATTTAGAATGGAAGGGCAGATAAAGTGCTTCTCAGATAAGGTTAAATTCAAGGAGTTCATCATCACCAAGCCCTTATTATATGAAATGTTAAAGGGACTTACCTAAGAAAAAGAAGATAAAAAAGATGAGGAGTGAAAGGACAGCAAACTCACAGTTATTAACAACCACACCTAAAACAAAAGCAAACTAAGAGGACAGCTAGATCAGGAGTGAAACATAGAAATGAAGATCACTTGGAGGGTTAGCAAGAGGGGAGTGAGAAGAGGAGAAGGGGGGAGAAGGTACACAAAATAAGTAGCATAGAAAATAGGGTGGAGGGCAGGAATAGTATGGGAAATATAGAATCTAAAGAACTTGTGACACCTGGACATAAACTAAAGGGGGAAAGGTGGAGGAGGGGGTGTGTAGGGTGGAGGGGAATAAAGGGTGGGAAAGGGGACAACTATAATGGCATAATCAATAAAATATATTTTAAAAAATAAATAAAGTTTGATCCATCTGTCTATCTAGTTGAAAATGAATGGAAATATCCTGCAATAAAAAGTTGTTAACTTTTTTAATATTGCATTGTAAGATACAAAATTTTTCTGGGACAATTTATTTCACCTCTGCAATACTAACCTGCATAACAAATTTTAGGAATAAATACCAATTGTAAAACATTCAATCAGAGACATTTTCATTTGTGAGAAATTTAATTGTTGACATTATGCTTATATTGATAATATATGATGATAAAATATAATAATTCAGTCATTTTGAAATATATTTGTTATATGTGACTTTGGAGAGCAAAAACAGAAAATGTTTTTGAATAAAATGCATGGATAATCTGACAGACAAGGTGGTTTTGCTATACATGTCAACTTCCACCTATACAGGTGGACTTCCTCACACCTCAGGCAGACCAACTTTGAACAGATTTCTCTTTGTCATAATGGTATTCCATTTGTAGGTATCAACATTAAGAGATTGAGTGACAGTGTATTCAGTGAGGATGCAGAAGGAATTTATTCATGGGAAGTATTTTGTGCTAACTTGATTTTATGATCATGTGGAAGTCTACTATACATTGTTAATATTCAATATTTAGTATGTAAAATAAAGCTGTGTAACAATAAAATATCTTGCATGATTTCAAATAGCAATTACAAATACTATGCGAGGATTTAGAGATTGTGAAAGGAGATATTTATACAATCATCATCTTTGAAAATTATGAAGTATAATAATAATCGATAAATTAAACACCTATGAATAAACTATACAGTTCACAAATAGAACATTATGAATTACTATAAAATGAATGTTTCCCAGCTCCTGGAATTTATTTGTGATGATGGTTGTATTTGGAGATGGGGCCTTGGAAGAATTAGGTCATGAGCACGGAAGCCTCATTAATGGGAAGAGTGGGCTTGCCTCCTGCCAAGTGAGGTTATAGTGAGAAGATGGTTATCAGACCCCTTGACCTTGGACATCTCAGCCTTCAGAACTGTCAGAAATATTTGTTTTTGTAAGTTACCCAGTCCATGGCATTATGTTATATCAGTTTGACTGTACTAAGACATCAATACAGATGGAGAACATATTCCTTCCCTACAAGATACAAACTTGATCTTAATTTTGCACTTTATTATTTTTCCAAGCTGGGCTTTATACCACTCTTAGATCAGTCAGAAATGGCCCTTTCCCTAGGACAATTCTATGTCTTCTTGTCTCAGAACCCAGCCCCCAGTGATGGCAGAGTACAACCCATAGATTCATACACCCTCTTTTGTAGGGGGCCTTCTTCTAGTCTCTGGAAGATACAGCTTCGCTTTTCTTATCTTAAATATTTGAGGGAAAAAATATAGCACCTGTCCTGAATGTTGCATGTCACCACTTAAAAGGAACACAGACATGATTTTGGATGATGAAGAAAACCTGAATGATGGAAATACTCAGGTAAGAGAAAAGCACAAGTTAATGTGTCAAAGTATTTGAACAGCATATCTTTGACAAAAAAAGCATCATTTTCCAGTGTTGAGCATTATTTTTTGAGTCACTTGGTTCAGTCATATGTAGGAATTAGTGTTGTATTCACAACAGATACGCTTTTTGCAAGATTAAGCAATTCCTGTCCATCTGTTTTGCAGAGACAGAGACAGTGAGACAGGAGAGACACACGCACATGCCGGAGGAGATACATAAAGAAGTGACAGGAATAATGATGACAGTGGTCGTTTGCATTATCGAAGAGCTCCAAATACTGTTTTAAGAGACATTTTTGTGCAAATCATTACCTCAAATATTTTCTCTAGATCAATAGAACACCATCTGGAAATCAGAGGAACTGATATTGCACTTTTAATTCTAGTGTCCGTTTTTTTAACCTCTATGTTTCTTATTTCTATCTCTTTTTGTCTTTGAGCTAAATTTTACATAATTTCTTTAGTTGTATTTTCCAGTTTAATGGTTCTTCAGTTTTGCCTGATATGCTATGAAAGGTATATACTAAGCTATTAACATCAGTAAGCATATTTATTTTCATTTCCAAAGGTACTTAATGGTACTTTTAAAATCTTCTTCCTCCTTTTGATGAGGTTTTATTTCCCACTTTTTGTATTCTTTGATATTAAAATAATGGGATATTTTACATCTCTATCTGACAAATCCAAGAATTTATTTTATTGGAAACTTATTTTTCTGTTTCTTTATTGAAGTTTACTCATACTATGCTTGTTTCTCATTTGTTGATAACATTTTAGGATATATTTTTCATTGAATTTTATCAGTGAAATCTTGAAGAGATAATTTGATTTTTTAGCTTTATTCACATGTAATTCACATATAGCATTTGTATAAGTTTAAAGTGTACAGCATGATTTGACTTATGTGTATTGTGATTACTACAATAAGTTTAGTTAACACCAATCATCTCATACAGATAACAAAGAAAACAAGGTTTTCTTCTTCCTTGCATTGATAACTTTTGAGATCTACTCTCTTTGAAATGTTCAAATAAAGCACACCGCAGTGTTATCTCTAGTCCTCGTGCTGTCCATTGCATCCACAGCACTTATAACTGGACGTTTGTACCTTTTGACCACCTTCATTCAATTCCCTCACCCACCTCTGACCACAAATCTGATTTGTTTACAACTCGTGGGTATTTTTGTCTTGTTTTGTTTTGTTTAGATTCCACATATAAATGAGATCATATAGGATTTGCCTTTCTCTGACTTATTTCACTTAGCATAATGCCCTCAGGGTCCATCCATCTTGTCACAAGTGACAGGTAATGCTTTTCACAAGAGAAATTTTTAGCTTATTTCTACTAAGTCTGAAGTACAACTATCAGTCTAGTGCCACTTTAAATTGATTTCCTAGTTTGAAATTCATCTGTATAAACTTGTCTACATTAGACAAGTTATATACATTTACGTTACAGTAGACTCACTCTTGGTTTCAAATTTTCTAGAGAATTTTGTTGCTTATTTTTCCCTTCTTGCATTGTCAATGTGTTAGGGTCTTTTCTAATCATTTTCCACAAAGTGGTAGAATGTCATGAGATTCACCATCTTGAAATATATAAAATTTTGAGAATACTGATGATGTATACATACTATTACTTTCTATAAAAACTAAGCTACACTTGTTGTCCAATAAGCTAACATTGTGATACCAGGTAGATGAGCATACTTGATACAAAAAGTTACAGGTTAACAGTTGTTGATCTTATTAATAATCAGTTGTTATTATGACCCTATATAACAAATATAGTAACCATAGTAAAGTCTCAGCTTGGAAGTTTTTTAATTTTTATTTTAACATAAGAAAATTTATTAAATGTTCAAAAACACTAAAAACGTTTTGTGTAAATTAATATTTGGGAAATAATTTAGTTTTCTGTTAGTATATATCATGGTCAAAAATTGCTGTTTTTTATCTCCAATTTTTCTTGATGTCTTGTTAAATTATACGTTTATTAATTGTTTATAAACTGCGCACCTCTTTTTCTGTTCCTTCCTGCTGAGGATATACTGAATTTTGCTGATAGTTCACAGCCACATTTTTAGCCCAGATTTTTGGAAAAAATTGTTTTATTTTTTTAATTCAATATTTACTTACTTATATTTAGAAGCAAACGGATTTTCACATTTCAGGATACTATTTTGCATACAAATATTGTTATTGCTTTAGAGTTACATTTTTAACACATAAGCATAAATAAAAGAACTAAAAGCATTATATAGATACAGAATTAATACTACCTCTGTGTAATGTACATTATTATTTTTCCCTTAAAAATCTGGGCAAAAAAGTACATATTATGCATGGAAAAATATGGTAATATACTTAGGGTATCGATCTATTGTTTACAATTTTTTTTTTTAATTTTATTTAGTTATTTTTCAAGTACAGTTTTTTGTCTATTTTTCCCATCCCAGCCTCCCCTGCCCCTTTTTTTTAAAGGTGATGGCAAGTGCAAGACTAAAATGCACATGTTTATAAAACAAAATTTAATAAGATAAATGCCATGATAGAGAAAATACATAAAATGTATGTTATAAATGGTACATAATGGGAGGTTAATTTTTTGGTTTGTTTAGGTTTTTTTTTTTTTGTAGGAAGATGCTATCATTTGGAATGGCACTTAGAGGGCAGACAAATAAAAGCTTTAAAAGTTTTGAGAGATTTTACCAAGAAGAAATGAAAGTGGGAGTGGACATAGTTTTAGGAGAAATTTACTGTTAAAAGTGGTTCACAACTTAGTGGTCTCTGTTGATAAATCCCAATATGCTCTTGACTTCAATTTAGTTTTTAATGTACATTTTACTTGTTCTTTCTCAGTTGCCAATAGAAAAATAGAAAGAAAAAAATAGGATTCCTCAGAAAATGGCACTAGAGGCAAGAAATGATAGTTTGATAATGAGTGCAAAATTGGTGTTACAAAATGGAAAAATTATTAGGTTTAAAAATAAATGCCAGTTAACAATTTATATAATTCTGTACCAATTATATGTGCCAAAATTGCATATGGAAAATTTGAGGTATGAGTTAATTATTTGAACTCTCCTTCTGGGTTTGGTATAGCATATATATTTACTAGTGTTGATTTGTGAGTCCCTGGAATATTTTAATACAAAAAGCTTGTATTCAATTATTGATAGTGGTTTGAATAATGTTTCCAGTCTTATGATTGTTTTGTTTCTTTCTTTATTGTATCCCATTGTCAATATATCCATTGAGGTTGTCAATGGCTGTCTGACCAATGTGAATAGTTCTGGACCAGCTTTCTGCATAACCATCAATAAAGTAGGCATTTCTTTAAAGATGAAGTTAAATGATACTATTGCTATAAGGAGACAATATTACTAGTACTGGGAATGAACTCTGGAACTCAAGAAATTTGATTCTAACTCAGGCTCTATCAATAGTAGGCTTGTGATTGTATTCATTCCAAACTTTATGTATTGGTTTTGTATTTTGTAAAAAGGTAATCATAATATTCCCTCGTGGAGAAGTTGTGAAGATTACATGAATATTTCTTGGGAAACATTTAGGACAAGCCTTAGCCAATAAGGAATGACACACTATGTAACAAATACTATTTTAGGTATTCAGAGTTTGAAATGCCTATTTGAAAATGCGTCCCCTTTAATAAAAGGGGCTTATCAAAATAGCAGAAGGCCCCTATATTACAAATATCACAATAGAGGCAGACAGCAGCAATGCATGAAGGTAAAAAGGGAGTTTCAGCAATTGTCATGGTATCAGTGAATGTGCTGAGTTGAATAACTGCCCTGGGCCTCAGGGTGGCTATCTTCTGAATCGGTGTAAGGGGTTGACTGTGAATGACTGCAAAGCTGAGTCCTGCTGTCACTGTGAATTCAAAAGACCTTCTCAGAATTAAGGGTAACTTGAAACTTTCTTCCATGTATTCCAAATTGTCTAGTCTCTTTCAGATTGGCAATATCAACTCCGCATCTGGACAGCTCACATACAGTGGGTGATGCGCTCTCCCTCCTGAGGAGCTGCCTTCCCTCTGAGCCTCTTGCCAAGTTCCCTCAGTGCTTATTTGCTGAGCAGATGCGTTTTAGCATTTGCTGTTCCAACACAAAAGTAAGACTCTGTGGGGAGTCATGCTGAGCCTTGCTTAGTGAGAAGCAGGAAGGAAGGGGTACTTTGTGTTCCCTAAAGTAAACAGCCTGGTCTTAAACAAAGCTACTAAACCATGCCTAACTGAGTTTTTAATGCAAGGAGAATAAAGATGCCTAACTACGTATGGGTTGTATCATAGACTGAATGGTCCTTTTGCTTTACAGAATTGAAGATAAATTGAAGCGGAGCATGCCCACTCTTGCTTATTCTTGTGTTGGCCAATGAGCACTGTATGGCTGGAATTTCCTACTTTGTTTATTTACTGAGAATGACATTATCCATTCCAGTTTCAAGAATTTGTTTCAGAGTTTTGTTACTTTCTACTAATTAGAAAATGAACACATGTATTATTGCATGTTTATAAAGGGTAAACAATGCCTTTTTAAAAAAATTACAATAATACTGTTTTTTTGCTGGCTGACATTTTTTACTAAAGAAAGATGCTTTAGATATTTTTTATTATAAATCATTAAACTTCTCCCATCCAAGTGCTAACCAGGCCCGACCCTGCTTAGCTTAGAATCTAAAGAACTTGAGACATGTGATCATAAACTAAAGGGGGGGATGGTGGAGGAGGGGGTGTGCAGGGTGGAGGGGAATGAAGGGGGGGAATAGAACAACTTAATGGCATAATCAATAAAATATATTTTTAAGAATCATTAAACTTCTTCTAAACCATACTAAACTTTAACTTTGATGTCTAGAGATCATAGAGGGCCCCAGATATGCTTCAGGGGGGTCACTAAACAGTTTTGACATATTGGCACAGTACTTGTTTGTTGTAGGGTGATGAGCAGAATCCTTGAACTTGACTCACTAGATTCCAGTTGTCTTTCCAAACTCGGGTGTAAGTTGTGAGAACAAAACAAGTCTCTGGACGTTGCCAATCATCTCTAGTTAAGAACCATTGTCTATCTTTTGAACTCTTATTCTATCATGGATGAATATGCAGGGGAATTTTCTAGAGGCTACATGATTTATGATCTCAAAAGAGATTATTTTGTTCACCTGAAAATGTTTAAATTTGGCTTATTTTTAAAAACAATGTGTGTAGTAGTACATAAACCATAGCATTTATCATTTTAAGTGTGACTGTAATGATATTAATCACTTTTACAATGGTGTACAACCACCACCACTCTATGTTCCCCAAATTTTTATCACTTCAAAGATAAAGTAAAAACTATAAGCAATAGCTCCCCACTCCTCCTTGCTTTCTCACCCTGAGCACCTCTTGCCTACTTGCAGCCCCATGTTCCAGATGTTGCATATAACAGGAAGCAAACATTATCGATTCTTAGACTCTGGTTTATTTCACTTAACATTCATTCATGGTTAATATGCATGAAGACATCATTGCTGTTTATGGCTGAAAATATTCCATTGTATAGTATGTTCTTCAGAAAATTAAAGGATGCTTTAAATAATAATGCATTTGTTAAATGTATGAAGAAAAGTATGGAAAGGATAAATATAAATTTAAAAATAATGTCCACCTTTGAGATGCAAGAGAAGCATGTAAACCCTTATAAGGGTTCTTGTGGCTTTATAAATATTGCTGTTTTTAAACTCTATTAAGTTCTTTTAAAAGTAAAAACAAGTTTTCTTTCCTTTATTAAGTTTATTCTTTTTTAGCTTAATTTTTTATTGATTATGCCATTACATTTGTTCTATTTCCCCCCTCCATTCCCCTCCACCCTGCACACCCCTCCCCCACCACTGCCCTCCTTTAGTTCATGACCATGTGTCTCAAGTTCTTTAGATTCTATATTTCCCCTACTATTCTTACCCTCTCCCCTATCTATTTTCTATCTACTGTCTATGCTACTTATTTTCTGTACCTTCTCCCCCCTTCTCCTTCTCCCACTCCCCTGTTGCTAACCCTTCACGTGATCTTCATTTCTATGGTTCACTCCTGCTTTAGCTGTCCTCTTAATTTGCTTTAGTTTTAGGTGTGGTTGTTGATAACCGTGAGTTTGCTGTCCTTTCACTGTTCATCTTTTTTATCTTCTTTTTCTTAGATAAAGTGCTTCTTAGATAAGACCATATTCAAGGAGTTCATCATCACCAAGCCCTTATTATATGAAATGTTAAAGGGACTTACCTAAGAAAAAGAAGATAAAAACAAGGTTTTATAATAAAGGTTTTATATAATTTCTAATAAAGTATATCTTAAACAGAAAGCAGTTTCTGTTTAGTAATTGGCAATCTAGATCACTGTTTTACAAAATGTATTGGATATCTATCTATATCTATCTACATATAAATAGATACACACACACGAATGCTGGGCAATTTCAATTTAATAGGCCCTGGGTGGTATCTAATATTCTACATTTCTAATGCATTCCCAGTGAAGTCTATACTTTCAGTTTGTAATCTATACCATGAATGCAGCAAGAATACAGATCTCACTGAAAACAACCAAACAAAAATTAGAGAGACTGAAATTAGTAGATAATGGAAATCAAACAGATACAAATATGGTTATGCATATACTGTACACCTCAGTTAAATATTAGATCATTATAAGTCATTATTTGTATATATCTTGGTACAGAACAAAAATGAGATTTTGAATTAGAGCAAAATAGGTTTATGTATTGAATCTTACATTTGTAATAATTATTTTAAAAATTATTTTGTTATTCCACTACAGCTGTCTGCTTTTACTCCCACACACAAAAATAAATGCAAGGTGGATAAAAGACTCAAATGTAAGTCATGACACCATAAAAGTCCTAGAAGAAAACATAGGCAGGAAAATCTCAGACATTCCACCCAGCAGTATTTCACTGATATGTCTCCTAGAGGACCGGACACAACGGAAAGAATAAACAAATGGGACCTCGTCAAATTAAAAAGCTCCTGCATGGCTAAAGAAAACGGGATTAAAATGAAAAGAGAAGAAGCTGTATGAGAAAACATATTTTCCAAGGATACCTCAGACAAGGGTTTGATTTCCAAAATATATAAAGAACTCACACAACTCCACTTCAGAAAGACAAACAACCCAATTGAAAAATGGGCAAAAGACGTGATCAGACACTTCTCTAAGGAGGTCATACAGAGAGTCCAGAGACATATGAAAAGATACTCAGAATCTTACATTTTTATTTGTGAAAGCTTTGTAAAATTATGTTACACTACCTTTGCCTCACCTATATAATATGGAAGGTAACACCTACCTTTAGAAAGATTATAACAATTAAGTATGATAATTTTTATAAAGTACTTACCATATTCTTAACACTTGGCATTGAAGTTTGATAAATGACACTAATTATATTAAGAATTTGTGATATTGTGCTGCCATTTACTTTAAATTTTCTATTACATTTTATAAAATAATAATTTTACATTTATTTTATAAGAAAACAGAGCCTATTCATTTATGTTGTATAAATCCCTTTTTCAATTCTACAAGTTGAAATCTTGTAGAGAGATTTAGGATTTGGTCCTTGGTTTCTAATTTGTCTGACAGTGAAGTCAACATCAAATATCAAGTAAAGGAATTGGAGAGGAATGTTTTTAATAATTGTATAAATAAATTTCCTAAAGTGTTTTCAACACTATCAAGTGGATTATGTTGAATATAACCCGTCTTACCATGCACCATTAAGATACACACAGATTTCAGATCCCATGGTTTTGTCCAATAACTCTAGTCTCTAATAATGTGGTTCGTAGTTCACTACCACGATGTAGTATTTGTCATCAGTTACACAATGTGCAAACTTTGTTCTTTCAGTCAGTCTACAAAGGAATCACCAACTACATAAACCATAGGTGTGCATCCTGGTCAATAACAAACTACATCACTTATTTCAAAGTCTGTCAAAGATTGCTCCCTGAGCAGTTATTCTATTTACACACAAAAAATATGTTGTTTTATTGATTCCTTATCTCACATATAATTCCATCCTTATCATGTTATAAAATGGATATTTCAAGTCATAATTAACAAAGTTAAAAGTGTGACAGAGGAATGAAAAGTGGTAACATTGGAAAAGAAAGTAAAAATAAAACATAAATAGAGTTATAATGAAAATACCTGACCTTGAACATGTTGATAAACCTGCCTTTCTGGAAACTCTAAGGAAACAAGGCAAAAATGAACTTACTAAACTAAATAAGAAAAGTAATTGTAAAAATAACAAAAAAAAGGATGTCCTAGAAAAAGTAACACTAGCAAAATACTTCACAGAAAAGTTCAAAACAACTGTCAGATATATTTCTAACAGCTGAAAGTACAAAGAATTAAATGTGGGTGGCCAATCCGAATTTAGAAAGGAGTAAGACAATCGGCTCTTCATTTGAACAAATGACCTCCATGTTGAATGTTATAAGTTAAACACAGGCGAACATTGTTCAAACTGTTCTTGATAAGTATTTTTAAAGAAACAAAAATGCTTTAATGTTTTAAGTAACTATAACAAATAAATGTATTTTTTCATTTTTCTTAACACTCATAACAAACATTAAAATATTTTTATCTGTTGACAATTTTATGGATCAGAAAACAATCATGATCTTTGCACTAATTAATAAATTAAATTTCAGTTATTTAGTTTTCTGTCATGTTTACATTCCCACACCACTCTGAAAAATAACTGCCTTAGATCAACACTGAAGATTATACTTTGCGCCAAACTGCTTGTTTCTGTTTTTATATGCTTTATTATGTATGAATATTTTAAATGATAACAACATCACAAACTTAGATATACAGCAACATTTCAAAACTTCAAATAATACAATGACTATTTTTCTAAATTTTGTTTTTTTAATTTTTATTCGTGTTCATCTATTTTGTTCTAACCATTGATACTAAAGTGGTGCCAGTTCTAAGAGAATTTAAGTAGTTTTCTAGTGTAATTTGTATAGCTTAAGTAATGTTCACAGATGTTTAATTAGCTTTTGCAGAATCACAAATTTGTTAAAAATATTAGAGATTTGCTTTTAAATCCCTTAGAAAACCAAAATACAAAGTTAGAGACCTTGAAATGGTCTGAAAATTGATAAAAAAACAAACAAACAGAAACCAAAGCTGTACAAAATGAACATATGTTTGAAGCCCATTACACACATCTAATTGTGTGCATTTGTCAAATTACTTTAAGAGATGATGGCGCATTTTGTAAGAAAAACATCTAGAAATTCTTGTGTGGACACTTTAGAGAAAAATAAAACATGACCCAAGATGACAAGTAACCAAGCATGCATTGTTGTAAGAATTGCCCTAACATTCCATGTGCTTTTAACTTCCCTCATTGATACCCCCAATAAATTCTTCATAGCTATTACTACTAACACTCATTTGTCTTTCAGATAATGAGCTTACTCTTTCTGCTAGTAAGTGTGATTTTAAAATAGGTATAATAGTTGTATTCAGATATAATACATATACCATAAAATTCAGATATAATCCAGATACCATAAAATTCACCCATTTAATAATATGTAGGTAGTTTCTACTTTGGAGATATTACAAATAATGTTGTTATAAACATCTACGTCTATGCTGTTGTGTGAATTTACATCTTTCTCTCTTTGGGGTATACACCTGGAATAACAGTAACCGTAGCTTTGAACTTTGGAAAAACTGTCAATCAGTTTTCCAAGCAAGGTCCACCACTTTATTTGCAGTAGTATGTGTGAGTTACAATTTCTCTGGGTTCTCACAATCTTTTGTAAAAAGTTATTTAAAAAAATGAATAGCCATCCTAGTGAATATTGAGCTCACACTCATTGAACCCATGATTTAGATATTGACATACTGACTAACAATTTTGATCACTTTAATGTGCTTTATTGGTCACTTGTGTGGTTTTTTTTTCAGAAATGCTTATTTAGATCCTTTGCTCAATTTTGTATTTGTTTATTTATCTTCATCTTCATAAATATTTATGCCATTTGTAGGTTGGCTTTTCACTATTTTGTTAGTATCTTTTAAATGGCAATTATTTTTCTTTTAATGCTTGTGGTTTTGGTGTTATATTTAAGAAAGCATTACTAACTCAAGGTTACACACATTTAATCATATTTTATTCTAAAGGTTTACGCCTATACATTTAGGGCTATAATCCATTCCCATTTATAATATGTATAGCATGAAGAAAGCATCTTGTTTCTCAAGTTTATTTAATGTGGATATTGATTTAATGTAAATATCCAATTTTCCTGGCATTACTTGTTGAAGAAAACTATTAATCCCTTTCCTCTAATTTTTTGTTATCCTTTTCAAAAATGAATTGAATTTGAATTTAAACACACAATGCAATATATAGGTGATGTATTATTGAACCGTACGTTGAAACCTACATAATTTTATTAACCAATGCCAATCAATAAATTTAATTTAAAAAGTCAATTGGTAATAAATAGGAAGTTTATTTCTGGATTACCAGTGGTATTCTACTAATCTCTATGACTATACTTAAACTAGTATCTTGTTATATTTATTGCAGTCTGGAGTAAGATTTGATATCGGGAAGTGAGAGTATCCCAACTTTGTTCTCTTTTATATATTACCTTTGTCTAATCAAGATTTTTTAATATTAATATTTTGCAATTTTAAGGTCACAATAGCATTAAACTAGAAATCAATCACAGTAACAAAAATAAAACTCAAAACATTAAACACATGGAGGCTAGGTAGCATGTTACTAAACAATGAATGGATTACTAGTGAGATCAAAAAAATAAATGAAAAGCAACCTAGACACCAATGAAAATGTACACACAATAACCCAAAATTTATGTGTACAACAAAAGTGGTCATGAGAGGGAAGCTCAGAGCATGACAGGCATACCACAAGAAGCAAGAGAAATCTCAAACAATCTGACCTTGCAACTGAAAGAGCTAGAGAAAGAACAACAGAGTCTAAAGTAAATGAAAGGATGGAAATAATAAAGATCACAACAGAGATAAATGACATAGACTAAAAAATGAAATAAAATAAACTATACAAATGATCAATGAAACCAAGAGCTGGTTCTTTGAATAGACAAACATGATTGACAAAACTTTAATCAGACTTATCAAGAAAAAAGAGAGAGGACACAAATACATAAAATCAGAAATGAAAGAGAAGTAACAACTGACAACACAAAAATACAAAAGACTCTAAGAAAATACTATGAACAACTATATGCCAAAAAATTGGAAAATCTGTATGAAATGAATAAATAAGAAAGAATCAGAACATCTGAATAGACTGATTACAACTAGTGAAATTGAAGTAGTAATGAAAAAGTTAAAAACTCCCAGTAAACACAAGTCCTAGAGTACACTGTTTCACAGGCAAATTTTACCAAACTTTCAAAGAAAAAATAACACTTGTCATTCTCAGACTATTCTGAAACACTCAAGAGGGGGGAAGAAATGCTCTCTTTATGGCCCCAGTATTGTCATCCTCATTCCAAAACCAGATAAAGGCACAACAAAGAAAAGTATAGGCCAATATCCCTGATGAACATAGATGCTAAAATCCTCAACAAAATACTAGCAAACTGAATCCAACAATACATCAAGAGTATCATACACCGTAATCTAGTGGAATTTATTTCAGGGATGCAAGGTTGATACATTTTCAAATCAATAAATGTGATAACTCACATAAGCAAAATGAAAGATAAAAATCACATTATCATAGCAGTCGATGCAGAAAAGGCTTTTGATAAAATCTGGCACTGCTTTATAATAAAAAGTCTTCATGTTATTTTATTTCCAGGGCACTCCTTTTCTTCAGTCCTTTGGGATTTATCTATTTATATTTGCTTTGGTGGAGGTTGTGAGGCAGCACCTACAGGTCTAAATTGGGTGGAGGCGTTCAGTCCTCCTGGACTTCACAACACAAGTTCCTGGCTACCTTGCTATGAATGGCACAACTCGAGCAGCAATGTGATTTCATCTAAAGTTTAGGAAGCACAGAGACGTGGGTGATCCTTGTTTTGGTGATGTTCCTGATGGGTGTGCTGCTCCACACACTCTGAGCACAGGGTACTGGGAAAGGGAAGCAAAAATGTATTCTTCAGTGATTGCATATAATTATGAGAAATATCCCTCATAACTTTACTCTTGTAACTTTGCATTCTGCCTACAATGTATTACTGGTTACAGGGACAAATCTTCATCTATGGGCTCTTGGTTTCAAGTATGTATCACCTGCTACAGAAATGTACCTCTTTCCTCACAAATTGTTTTTTTTTCTCTCATGACTTATTCTTTGGTAACTCATTCAATAATTTTCGGAGCCAAGTAACTCTGAGCGACAGAATAAATGGTATACCAGAGATTTCATGGGATTTATTATGTAGTATAGGATGTGTGAACTATCCCTGTGTACAGAAAGAATATTTTTAAAAGATGCCAAGCAATGAACACTCTACAAGTTATTAAATGATGTTCAGCAGAGAAAGCAAATATACACATAAAATTTGTATTTATCATGTAGGGAGAAATTTTCATCTCCAACCAACCTCAGAATGAATGATGTAGATTCTTACAAACCTGCTTGCCTGCTAGTAGGTCTTCCAGGGTATTATGATATTAAAGGGCTCAGATTGGCCTTTGGTACCATCATACAGCCTTCTCAGTAGTGAAAGTAGCCAGACTGGCCTTGGTGCAAAAAATTCCATGTTTCTAAATCAGTATTTAGCATCATTCTCTGCCACCATGGACAATTTGCATGTGAATTCATTAAGCAAGCATAGAGATGGCTGAATCTTCTGGCTGACACCTGGAACATTGTACCACACAATGGTTTACCTCCCTCCTTAGACTGATACTTTCTGGTGGTCATTTATGAGAGACAGAAGTACCTTCACATTCTGACCCATCCTGAGAGGGCCATCCGTGTTCCTTCCCCTTGTCACTAAAGTTGCAGTCTTGTTTTTTCTGAGTCCCTAGCTGGTGAGTCAGTCCATGCAAAGAATCTGTAGATTTTAACTTAAGTCCCTAGTTGTCTTTCCACACCAAGTAGAAATGCAGATATTAACCAGGCTGTCTATCTATGGAGAAAATTTATCATTTTTAAAGATATTAAAAATAAATATAAAATCTTGGCGAGTTAGAGTTTAATTAGTAGAGTGAAATTCATTGTTTAAATAATTACTTAAGTAAAGAATAAGCATATGCGATAAGCCTAACTTATTTCTAAAAGAATAGAGGAAAATCACAAATAAAGGGGAAAATAAATACAAAAGTAAACAGAGTACACTTATTGAAAATATTTGCAAATGATACCTTGTCTACAAAATTAAAGTGAATCAATAAAAAACGTAGAGCTGATGAAAAAACTCAGCAATTAGCCTTCATAAAAAAATGAATACATATGAGTGGAAATACATCCACCTGAGGAAACAAAGCTCGTTTACACACCGACAGTTTAGTGTGCTGCTTAAATGCATGGCTTTGGAGGGACAGAGCCTGAGTTCATTCTCAGCACTGACACTTCGTATCATGTGTCACTTCATTTTAAAAGAGAAAATATTAAAATGAATATAAATCTCAAAAACTTCAGGATGAAACACATGGTAAAGTATTTTAAAATTATATATAGTAGTATTTATTTACTATAGATTCACAAAGAACAAACAAGACGTCATTAAGAAACAAAATAATTTAATATATATTTTGACCCATTCATGTTAATACTGTAGTATGCCAATTATCCTTAAATTTGTAAGTGCTTTTAATACAATTCCACTCAAAAATTATTTACTTTTTCTTTCTTAGTTTCCCTAAAAATTAGATAAGTAAATGAATATTTATAGCCTGGAAAAATAAAATTATTTTTACAGATAAATTGAGCAACAGCTAGATTAAATAATATTAAAGAGATAAATTATACATAGACAATCTGACATCTATATGCTATGAAATATATGATACAGTAGATAAAGTGTTACTATAAAAATATCTGTAAAGTTAAATTTTAAGAGATGAAAAGATTTTATTATATAAAATAATAAAATATATTTTAGTACTAATAGATTTTACTAAACAAATTTCAAAGATTATTTACATCAAGTAACTATAATCTTATAAGTAAAAAATATAAAGGTAAAAAGTAACCTGGAAAACTATTTGAATCATATAAATCTCCTGAACAAATAAAGTAATTAACATGGAAACGGTATTTCACAACAGTGTAAACACTGGCAGAATAACTAAAATAAGACGAACAATATAATACAGGCCACTCAGTACAGAAAAGAATTGTAGTAAACTAAAAAACATAGGCATATTTGTTGATAACATTACTACACAAAAGAATACAAACAAGCATGAGGTTTTAGTGAATATCATCTTTGAATTGTAGATTTACATTGTTAAATTTCCAATCTACAAATATATAAATATGTGTATGTTAGACTTAATTTGGCATGTTCCTAAAGGCATTTCATCATTATAAATCAAATGGTTAAATATTTTACAAATCATTTAAATATCCATAAATTTATTCTAAGAATTTATAAAGAGTATGAGCAGATATTTGGTTAATAGACTATTCAGCACATAATTTTAAAAATATTGCAAAACAGGTGTCACCAAATGCTATGAAGATCACGCAGTTTAGATTAGAAAATATTTATTAGAAAAGTATGCAGGTAAATTATAATACATAGTAAAACACACCTTTATGAACATCCTTTACATTTAATGTGAAATTTAAATTCCTTACAATGTGTTTATATATAATCTGATAACAAAAATATACACATATACACAAACCTAATATTGATACACATATATTAATGTGTACACAAATATATGTATGTATACATTTGCAAGTAAATAAGCATAAAGATATTTATAAATATATAGAACTTTGTAAAGAGGAAAATACATTAATTAGCTATCTCAGAAATTAATTAGTATTGCTTCTCAGCCTTTTGACTAAGATCAAGTGTAGAAATCAATTAGTAAAATTAAACTATTTATATCCAACACTTTATGAAAAAGAAGCAAGAATATATTTAAATTTTCCCCATGTTAAAAATTAAAATTAGGGAAAAAGCTATAACCCTAAAGATTCTGGAATATAAAATCAGATGTCATTGAGGTATTGACAAAGGAATGGAAATACATATATCAAATGCATATTGGTGTGAAATATATCTATACTTGCTGTATTTGTAAAATTTTCCCCAGTGAATATGAAATGCTTTAATTAAATAGACACAATACAGTCTGTGCTATTATGAAAGAAATCTGCCAGTTGTATCAAAAACTGTCACCTGGAGCTAGATCTTCTAATCAGATTCCGATATTCTTTAACAAGAAATAAAAGTAAATGCATTAAGTATTTTACTCAAGAATTTGGAGAATAAAACTAAAGAAACTGATATCCAATAGATATACAGAGATTTATACACAACCTAAATTTCATCCCTTAGTTCATTATTTTTATAATCAAGATTTTGGAACAATATAAATATCCAAATTAAGTAATTTTATTTAAATAATTAGAAAGAAAATAATATTATACTATTACAATAGAATCTATTGCAAATGGTATTAAAATATTGAATGATTTATGGAAATATTGCTATTGTATTATATAAAAAGCTATCTATAATATAAATCATGGTATATTTTAAAATAATGTCTTTTTTGTGTATATACTTTAGTATAGTTAGAAATATATCAAATTTGGTTACTTTCTGTTGCAAGAATGCATATGATGCTTATTTTCAGTACAATGTTGTAATCACTTTATAGCTTTAATTTGTTACCGTTGTATAAAAGACTTTATGACAAGATAACTGAATAGTGACCAAAGAGATTTGGTTATGTCAAGGAGCCAAATGACCAATGGCAACTGACACCCACATCAGGACTACAGAATTTATGTAGCACATACAGGAAAATTCAGATGGTTAGTGAAAAGTCATTATATTTGTTACCAGAAAATATCTATGTTACCGGAAAATAATGTCAAATGAACATCATTTTAACACTAAGGTGGAGCAATGAAGAAAGAGTTGACTTTGTCTAAGGACTGCTCCTACTTACAGTTAGAGTAAAATTTCCCAGCAACTGAATGTAAAGCAGATGTAATACAGATTATATACAACTGTAAAATCAACAAATAAGACTTCACAGTGTTTTCTTAAATAAGAAATATAAAATTCCAAATACATAATAACATTTGCATGAACTCATTGTTTTACTGAGACTAATTGAAAAAGCAATGCTCTTTGTTAACAGTAGTCTTTGTGGATGAATGAAGCCTCCAGACACTAGCACCAACTAGTAGCTTGTAATAGTGAGTACTCACTGAGCACCAGTCACAGTGCAAACATTGTGCATAGAGTAATTAATTCATTACCCATAGTTCCTCGGAGTTAAGCGCCATTTTCATTCTTATTTTACAATTGAAGATGCCCAGAGAAAGGTTAAGAAATTTGCTCAGATTTCACAAGTAGTAAATGGTAGTCCAGGATTTGACCAACAGGTGATTCTTCTTCTTCTTTTTATTGTTGATCAAGGATAATTACCTCCATTCCCCCCACCACCTCCCACCCTCCAGCCTGCCCCCCTTTGGCTTTGTCCATGTGTCCTTTAAGAGGTGCTGCTTCTAAAGTATTTTTTTACTATATAAAGTTTTGTGGTAAATAAAATATGTGCAAACGAAGCTTATAATATCACATTGACTAACATAGGCACAATGCATCTTTTCCTAATCTGCAATGGTGGGATTTTTATTTGATTTGTAAAGCTCCCTATATAAAACTTAAAAAAAAAACAATAGTTTCTGTCTAAAATCTTATCTTTAAAATTCACACTGTCATTCTTACTTATGTTCTTTTATTTAAGTAGAAATTAAATGAGTAAAATTTAAGTTCTACCTTCTCATTAAATAAAGCCAAACTGTAATTCTAAAACAAGGAATCTGCCAAAAATGTGTTAAAATCTTAATCGCTCCTGCATTTCAGGACTCCCACTAAAAAAAATATAAAGAAAAAGGAATCTTCTCAAAACCATTCCATTGCATAAAAGCACTTTCAGAGAAGGAACACTGACTGGTCACAGAGACATCGGAATGTGCCCCTCAGACGACATTAGAAAAAAAATGATGCATTCTCTAAGTTCAGAATAAGTTCAGATAAATGAATGCCTGTCATTGAAGAGCTTCCTAGTGTCAGGCCTGGCTGTTCTGGGGACTGTGCAAGGGGATCAAGCTGTGCTACACATTGGGAGCCCTGCCAATGAATGACATTTCCTGAGAACACAGGCAGAATTTTAAGAAGTTGCCTTGTCCTTCCTAAACAGTTGGGTTAAAGGGTATTTAAAAAGAAAAAGACACAGTCAACCTGCTGGGGATACTAGAGGGAAGAGCCAACAAATCTTTAAACTTAATTGAGCTGAAAATAAGCTATATGCCCAGAAGTAAGAAATTTCCAGATTTTTTGTCTTACTTTCTTTTATTTGAAATAAATCTGAGTATTCTAGCTTTGAAAATGTGTATTTTAGAAAAGCATGTGAGTAAATATTTAGACGCAAAAGTAGCCGATTAGATGTGGTCTTGCTGTCACCAAAATATACAGAAATGCAGTAGAGTCCGCATGCTGTTTTAAAACCACCAAAAATTTTATTAATGTTTTAATTATGCAATTGATATTATGATTAAGTAGTATAAAGAAATGAACAAAAATAGGATTAGAAATGCAAAACTAATAATTTTATCACTGATAATATCTGAGAGCTTACTATTTGAAAGTACATGTTTTATTTTAAAATATTAATTACAATTAACTTGGATACATCTTTCAAAGAAACAAATAGTAAAATCAGTTGGACATTTAGAAAATACAAAAATTTCCATTAACAAACATAAAATGTTATATAAAGTGCTCATATTTGCATAACACATGAAGAAATGAAATGACTTTTTATTCTTGGTGCAATTTTCACTACAAAGACTTTGAATTTAGAACCCGCTTTTAATGGACATTCAACTCAGTATAATAATTATCATTTTCAAAATAATTTGTCAATTATTTTGTCATTTCTGTGGTTATACTGTGTTTAGGTAAAAAAAATCACCTTAAAGAATTACGTATATGAGCAATCACTTTGTCATTCATAATTTGTTGCTTGAAAACTACATTATTAAACTATTAACCATAATTAGGTTTTGCAGTTTAGAGAAAGGCCAATTTAAGAATTGTCCACTGATCATTAGGGATCTAGAGTACATCTTGCCGCAGGATCAGAACTAAGTAAGATCCAAGGACTTCAACTTCAAATATGAATATATACAATTTGCATATTAGGGTTCCTGTTACATATATTCTAGAGATAGGGAGGATGGATGGCTTCTTGGAAGGATGGAGGGGAATTCTCCAAATTAATCTCATTCAGAAAAAATGAGCAATATAAACATACATACATGAACACATTGAATCCTCAGGTTAAGAACTCTCTTCATTGCCAACTCTTGTCTTTCCAATGTTGCTTTGTGAGTCTAGGAACTCTGCCCATTCTCCTGAGTCGAAAGTCCTCTAGTAACTTTTTGAAAATTGGAGTTCCATTTTTGCCAGCTGACACATTTAAAACTCATTATATACCTGAAGCTTGAAAGTGGTGGCAATAAATATTTTTAAAAAGCTTTTCAAAAGAGTTAAATTCTGATACCCAGCCCTTATCCCCTCTATACTCTCCCACTCCCTTACTTCTCATGATGGGTAAGGAAATGGGGAATTTGCTCATTTATGTCACAACCTTGCCTGTCAGTCAACAGGAATAGCAACTTTCTGTTAGCTAGCCTTTCTTCTAGAGACAGAATCAGTAGTAGTGGTAGAGATAAAAAAATTATTTAGAGGAATGCTGATGGGAAAAATATAAGCCACAAATTGATTCATGTGCAGTATTGAGAAGAAGTTTGATTTTTTAAAGTAGTTGTAGAGGGAAAAGAATTATTCATGTCAGATGTTTAGTCAGGCCAAACATGTGGGGGCCATTAGTAAATGCTTATAATGATCTTATTGTTTATTTTATCCACAGTAGCTAGTTTCTTAGACATTTACATGTTTTGAAAATTACTCCCTTTGATTCAAAATGGAAAGGAAACAATCTCTACCATATTTTACAAATTGTTATTGCTTTTTACTGTCAAGATTACTAGTGCAGCACCCAATGACATAATGCATTTAAGTGTCAGGAAAAAATGACTTGGTCTTAGAAGTGATGAAGTTGATTCTCCAATACCATTTGTTTAATGCATCCCTTGCAAGCTATTCTTTAAGTTAAATCCTGTTCCAGGTACACAGAATACATTTATAACAGCTGTCTTCTACTGCTTTTAAGGAAGTAGACTTTCAGTTTCATCTAGCAACCCTGGAAGCATTTTCATCTCAGGCTTCCAACTTGTAGCTCTTGCTATTAATCAGCTCCATGACTTCACCAAACAAAAATAGATTTGTCCTTTCTAGACATTTTCATCTTGTGCTTGTCACTATATCAGAATTTTTAGCTGGAGACAGGAAAAATATTTTAACATAGTGGCTATGTTTCATGTATGATTAGAGAAAATGTCTAGTTCCCAGCTATACTAATTCTGTGCCAAAGCTGCACCGGTGGACTATTACCATGTGAAGTCTAGTAGCACGTGTGTGCATGCATAATATTTTATGTAAATATATGTATGTTTGAACCCATAAGTACACATGCACATAACTGCATGAACATGTGGACACATGTGAAAAGTACCCTCTGAGAACAAAGGACAGAAATATGAGCTATTTCATTTCATTTGTTCATTTAGGTATGATATATAGATATACATGTGTATGTAAATATAAATATATATGAAAGACAATACTATTAACAGTATACCAAGATAGTAGGCAAACATCATTACTGTCTCTGGTAAAACATGATGTATGTATCTACACATGCACATACATTACAAACTACTTGTATTACTGTGCATTTGTATTAAGCCATTCTGTTTTCAACTGGTTCTTTTGAGATCAGTGATATGTATGTGCTGGGTTGAAAGTTCACAAAAGTATAACTCATGACCTGCTATAGCTGAGTTCATGTTTGTAATAAATTTGGTAGTTACATTACCTAATTTAATATTCTTCAAATTATAGCAGTTCAATAATGCCAGATATTTGAAAATATTTATACCTATATATTATGTAGGTAAATAATATTACAAGCTGTTTAGGCTTCTATTAAGTATAGTTTGATATATGTATAAAATAAATCTCTGCCTGTAAAAACAAAATAAATAGGGCACTAAACTAAAAACACATTTCCTAAATAGATTCTACAGCTTTTTTTCAATGCAGTATTTTATTTCACGTCATTTTGCTTTTCATGTTAGTTTACTAAGGGATAAAACTGGCATTAAATATCTTTTTTTTAATTCAAAGAAATAAGAGCATCTATTTGAAACTTTTTCTGTGAAGGATTAATTGGAAAAATTGGGATTCAACAACTGGTTCTAAAAGAGAAAGATCATTGGGGTCATTAAGAAAAAAAAGGGAGAGGTTGTGTGATCAATATAACAAGTTTTAAAAATCTCTCAGTCTTATTGTTTATCTTCTTTCTGTAAGTGATAAAAGAAAAGGTGTATAGGAGTAAAATAATTGTATACTGGTTTGCAGGACATTAATGCAACCCGGCAGTCAAGGAGAGTGAATTGGAATGCACATGCTTGAACAATGATGACTTCACTTTATTTGTTAGTGGGGACAGGAGCTGCTGTTGAGTGAGCATGGGTACTGTGTGGCCATCACATTCAAAAGGATTGAGTGAGTAGGGCAATTAATCTGCATCAAATTTTATGACAAACTTGAACATTCCTCCGCAGAAACTATTTAAATGATTCGGAAGGCTCTCAGAGACAATGCAACAAGTACAATGCAAATAAAATTGTGGCACACATGCTTCCAGCATCTGTTGGAAGTGACCCATGTTCTGCAAGGCCTGCAACAAGCAGAACACCTGAGAATGTTGAATGCACACAGGCTGCACTCAAAAAAGATCAACCACTGACAATGGCAGAAATACGGAGTTCATCAGAAGCACTGCCTGCTTGACTGTGGTTGGTAGGCTAATGATGTGAGTGTAATAATGTAGTTTTAATTTGAACACCTCATGTAAAATATCATGTGGTGTGCTTGAGTGTGATACTGTTACGTTACAGAATTACATGCTTAGGATTTTGTAATAAAATATTTTGTAATAAAAAGAGACATTATTTGTGCTAGACCTTGTAGAAGTCAACCCGAGGATTCCCAAAACTACGGCATCTGAGATTTTTGTTGTAGGCTCTTGGCATGATATGTGGCAAAATTCACTCTGTGGCATCTGCTCCCAGAACAGAAGGAACACATCCTGCTGCAGTTGCTAATAACGTCATTCAAACCACTACCAATGGAACAGATTTCCTCAAGAAGATTTTAAGCAGAGATAATCATGGCTGTACAGCTACAATCTGGAAACTAAGGCCCAGTCATCTCAATGGAAATTACATGGCTCTCCAGGCCTAAAAAAGGCTCAGCAAAGTTGCAGCAAGATCAAGACCACATTAACTGTGCTTTTTTAATGGAAAAGTGTTGTCCATCATGAGTATGCCCCTCAGGCGAAACATTTAATAAGGAGCACTGCCTAAGATGCAGCTATGGGGAAATGGCCACAGCTGTGGGGAAATGCTGATTGGCAGCTTCATCCTGACAACACAAACACTCACATATCATGTCTCCTGCAGAGACTGTTGGCAAAACATCAAATCATGCAGGAGACTCAGTCCCCCTACAGTCCGGATTTGGCACCCTGCAACTTCTGCCTTTTCCCAAAACTAAAATCACCTTTGAGAAGGTATAGATTTCAGACCACCGATGAGATTCAGGAAAATACAACAGGGCAGCTGATGGCAATTCCAAAAAAAGAATTTTGCAGAGTGTTTTGAACAGTGGAAGACATGCTAGGAGAACTGTGTGAGGTTATAAGGTGCCTTCTTGAAGCAGACTGTGGCATCATTGTCCTATGTACAATATTTCTCATCTCTTGTGCTCTCAATAAATATCTATATTTTTCATAGTGTGTGGCTGGATACATTCTGGACAGAACTCATATATTTAAGTTGTAATCAGTTTTAGTAATGAGTCTTAAATACTTTTTCAGATAAGTCATCTTCATATATCTGTGTATGGCCAATTCTATCACTGAATCTAATTATTTTCCACCTGTATTTTAAACATGTACACATATGCACACATAATATATTGTGTATATAGACATGTTACCCATGTATCCATGTGTATTACGTGCATAATATATTATGCACATAGACATTTTGGTGCCCATATAAGCATCTCTATAATACAAGCAGGTATATGTGCTCATTATACATATTATATATTCAGATATATATAAAATAAATAATTGAGTGAATAGAAACTACAATTTCTCTCATCTTACAGTTACTTTGAAGTACTCAGGAAATAATTAAGCAAGTCAAATGTGTACCCATGCATTTAAATAATGACTAACATCCAATGTTTATTCAAATCCAATAAAGAGCTCTGATTTCAAATTAATAATCTTTTTATTATATCTGCTTGACCTCTAAAATACCCTCAACCATATTGTATTTGAGGCTGCAAGTAAAATAGCTTCTCAATTATTTGTAGAAGAACGAATGGTAAATGCGTGGTTGAGTTTATGGGTGATTGCTGGATGCAAGAAATCACTTTTGTTCCATCATCTCCTGAAGAATTTATTAACACGCTATGACTCCTGTGACCATCTGTATACTTTGTATTTTGTCTTCTCTCGAGGTCTCTGAAGCTAGTAGTCTCCTTTATCTTGATGTGTTTTCTTGGCCTGGCACAGTGTTATACACCAAGTAAGACAGCAATAACTTGTCTGTTCCGTCCATGGTGCTTTCAAATTTGAAAGCTACATGAGCTGCAGATTGGCATTGATTTAATAGGACCACTAAGCCAACTCTGTAAAACGAGTGGTTTTTTCAGTCACTATTTTTCCAGTTTCTTTGATCTCTACTTTGTAAATGATCCTGTTTTACTTCACCATTCCTTCTTCCCCTTTCTGGGAAGTGTACATCTGCTACTGACATCTGTCTTCTGTCTCCCTTTGTAAATTATGAAGTGATGCCAGCTTCTTTTATGAGCAAATTACCCTTAGAAACATTTAGAGGTTATAATGATTCTTTGATTTTCTTTGATTCTTTATGAATTTGCAAAATGACTCGATGCTTATATTAGCTTTGTTTGTCTTTTCTTTTTCCATATTTAATATTTATAGTTGGCAGGCACAGATGGTGTACTTTGTTATGTCCTGAGATGTTGCTATTTTTTTCATTCCTTAATTACAGTAATGTCAGTCTGTAATATCCCCAGCCTCCATCTCTAGTTGACATTGTAGATTTCACATTTGTCATATTATTCATTGAACTGTGTTTGACACTGTGAAATATACAATAAACTTTTCCTAACCTTGTGGCTTTTTCATGTTTGCTACATTGACCATTTGCCTTTGCTGTTAAGTGATCCTCTTAGTTTACCATATTTTTAGAGTTGTGCACGTATTTTAGATATTGATACTCCTATATACAGGATAATGAATGTGAAAAAGAAAATAATATAAGTTTCATGGTAGTAGCCACAGGCATTGTAGAAAAGTGAACAAACTTTTCCTGTATCTCTACAAGTGCCATTCTTAAGAGTTGATAGAGAAAAAGTACATACCTTTGTTTCGATTTTACAAAGTCTGTATCTTTTAAACATACATTTTATAGAACTGTATATTAATAGGCCTATTTCATATAATTTAAAGTACACTGGTTTGTTCTCATAAACTTACTTAGTTTTCATTAATTCATTTTGTTCCAGGTCACCTTTATGCCCAACAGTCGGTGGCACATTATTACAAATAATTTTTTTCAGAAACTTCAATAAATGCATAAGGACCTTACATGCCAGTCTCTTAAGGTCTTACTTTTGAGTTACATTCTAGACTTCTACAATAATTTTTCATTTTCTAACTTCATTTAAATGTAAGAAATGCTACTTTAGTGAGTATAACACAGTCATTTTTCTAATCAATTTAAATTTTTCATATCAAGAACTACAAAACCATGTACTTCCTTCATTTAAATAGATCTAAAAATCATATTTGAGCATTCTTTCAAAAATTCTCAGAGAGGCAGACCTAGAAATAGAAGTCTCCTGTTCATTTAACAGGCCTGCTCTGGGCAAGGGAATCGGTACTTTGCCCTTGGATTTAACATCAAACAAGATTACATAGATTTCACAGCTACTATACCTGACAGTGTCAGCCACCTTTTAAAAAGACATTTGTAGCATCACTAGAGACTGCTTTTCTCATAGCTCAATGAAAGCCCTAGACACATATCAAAGGTGTCCTGTGACCTTTTGTCTTTGGTTTACTTTATCTATTTTTTTAAACTTCAACATAGGATATACAACATTCTGAAATTATTATGTTAGACAAATGGCTTGAATGATAAAATAGTTCTAAATAGGCATCCTAGTTTATTATTTAATTTGGAATACGTGAAGAGACAATACATTTTTATTAACAGTGTTCATATGAACAACATACACTTATTGAAGACTTACCCTACACTAGGCAAAGAATGACAAACAGCAGCCTAGTAGTGATGTTCTAACAAATATGTGTGCACATGTGCACACATTAGTTTTGTTGTCTACCTTATATTTACACACACATTTAAGGCATTTCCGATTAAAGAAAAGACTTGGGAATGTCCAAAAAAGTAGACTTAATAAAAACAGGACAGCATTTTATAAAATAACTGGTAAGTACTCTTCCTCATGCTTCCTTGTCACGTATCCCTACCTCGTCCCCACTGCTCCATACACCAGTCAGACGCCAAGGGAAAATATACTTTTGCCCTTGATATTGTCACTTAATTTATTATCATGTAATATTGAAAAGTTTTAAAGCTACTGGTGAATTATGCACAAAGAGATGTTCATTTTCAGGAGGCTTTTTGTGGGTGTGCCAAACCACACCCCCTTTTCTAGGATGCACAGGTCTTCTTTTTGGGTGTCACTGTCTGCAGCTGCACTGGAGCCACCGGGTAGCTTAGGCGGGGTGTCCAGCTTCTGAGGACCAGTTCCATCTCTGAATGTCACACTATCATTGTACCACATAAACAGAAACTACCCGCTTGTAGTCAAAAGAGAGCTTTCAATGCCACATTCTCATTTGTTTTGAATCATTTCTCTCTTTGGGTAGGATGTGTGCTCTTCTTGCACAGGAGAAAGCAAATGTTTCAGAAACCATTTTAAAACACTGGTTCATTTTACTGTTTTTTTCCCAGATAGTAACACAGTAGAGGCTTATGCCAAGTATATGTATTCTCAAAACACTTGTACTTCTCGACACTCAAGACTTACTGTGCATTCATATGCTGTGCAGAAAAGTGAAATCTATGGCACACTTTCCCCCAACCAAGCTCTATCAGATTTGCATGCTGTACATGGGCTACATTTTTTTTAAGACTGGCCTTGGTAGGCATTTTATTTTACCATTCCTCATGTTATGTCGGGTCTCTGAGAATATTTTAAAATGAGTAAGTAGTCTATAAGTATCTAGCAATTCTTAATGAAGTAAATGACATAGGCCTAAAACAGGCAGGTGGAATATATTGTAAAACTGTGAAATGTGCAAACTTATGTACCAAGCAAGATCACCAAACCCCAGTGACTGAAGCATAAAGTGAGTGGCACCAGCTTTGACCCGACTAACAGCACCTTCACCGCAGGAGGGCCCAGTGGAGTGGCCAATGCAGCTCCTCTCACTCTCGTGACCCACAGACCACTGAGCAACACAAAGTAGCTGCTCTTTTCAGGAACCACATCTGGGGTAGCAAGGCACATATAGAATCTGAAAAAGCAGTTAATTAAATCCTGTGAACATGAGAAAATGGGGATAAAAATGATCATTCTTCTCTTGTATTTTACAATATATGTTTGACATATTAAAGAAACATACATCTTTTTTTATGGCCTATAATGTTGTTCTTCATTTCTCCTTTGTACTTCCCAGAATATTTTTTACCTTTAACAGGAAATAATTTATTCACATGTTCCATTGAAGTTTCTGTTGGTGCTTCCTTTTTCCCTTTATAGACTTTTTTTTTTGTCTTCCAAATCGACCAGATGCTTCACCTGGGCATTCATAGTATTTGTCCTCACCTCTTGTTATATTTCTTTGTAAATGTGTATTTGCTGTGTAAAATGTATCCTACTCTGTACTAAAATTTACTTCCTGTCAACCTGAAATTTTCATAGTAAGTGGTCTATGAATTAAATAGCTTAGAAAAACAATTAATGGAGAAGGAAAAGGAAACCATACAGTATATGTAATAAGATGAGATCATCAACACATAATTCTCCACAAAATGTCTATTCCTTACATTTTCAGCCTTCACATACAATCACATAGTTCTTTCCTGTACTCATAATGACTACTGCTTTATTGACTTACTGTAATGTTGATAAACTTCCTTCTTATTAGAGTATATTTTCTGTGAAAATCCCATTATATCATTTTCAAGACCACTAATAATTTTACTTTATTTTTCACTATTTTCCATGTGTTCTATACTCTTAGATCAATATACTTTGTCATGTCATGAAATAATTCACAACTTTAAGAAACCACTCCCAATACTTTGAAAAGCACAATCAGAGGATAATCAGGTCACATAATTAATATAATGATGACTTTATTCTCACTAAGGATAGGCATTACCTATCATTTTCCTGCATCATCTGACTTTGCATAGGCTTTCACATAACTAGTGTTCCTTAGTTTCAGAACCAACACCTTTGGAAGATACAGCTGTTCATAAAGTGTTTGTATTTTTTGCATACAATAATGCTAAACAAAATCATTTGTCATGTACAATAAAAAAAGACCTTTAACCTGACACTAACACCATAATATTGAATTGGACAAGGAAAATAAAAGAAGAGGGGATGCAAAAACTTACTGTAAACTGGCTATGTGCTAGGGTCTTGTTTTTCAGAACTTTACTGTTTAAGATATATGAATTCAATAATAATCCTATTAACATGCATTACTGTATGCACCATGCCTGACACATATTAGGTATTAATTAAATGTGAGATTCCTTGCTTTCTTTTGTATTGAAAAAATTTAACTTATTCTGGGGGAAAAACATCTCAATGTATCTCCCACCATATATCATTTATACTTATTTACACTGGAAATGTTTTTCAATTTCCTTTATTATGTTTCCATAATTCTATAGAACTGTTTAAAATTTTAATCCCTCTTATGTCTCTGCTATTCTTGATTAATGCATTTATTCTGAAATACAGAAAAGCACAAGATTTTATATATTAATTTTAAATAGATGGCCTTTCACTTTTAACTTTCCAATAATGTTTAATAGAATGTTAGTGTGGTTTCTTTTGCAGCTAATTCCACCCAAAAGTCACTTCTCAGGCTTCAAAGGCCATATTAGTTCTGTAGCACTTCCTATAAAACAGTAATATCTACTCTATTTTCACTGAATTAATTTCAGTAAAATAAACTTTACTTGCCTGAAGTAAGGAAATTTTCTCATTGAATCTCAATACTATTTCATCTTTTTACCTCTGAGTTTTTAATAGACTACTAAAATTAAACATAATATATAAAGAAATTAAATTCCAAGCTGAACACTGTTGTTTAGAATTTATAAAAACTTCAATTTTAATACCATATTTTATTATTTTAACACAGGGTTAAATCAAATGTCACTATTTTAAAAATGTTTTTTATTATTTTTGTATTAAGCCATAATTTTTACACACTTTGCCAATACTTTAGAGGAGAACCAAGTGCACTAAAAAGTAATTAAGTTTTAAAAATTATAAAAAGTATTATAGTTTTTTAATATGTAGGAAAATTAAGACTACAATTTAGACATTGTAATCTCTATAATTTTATAGAAACCTAATATAATATTTAAGAATAAATATGTAAATTTATGTCATAGCAAGTGTTTATATTACATTAAAACATGACAAGTTTATTTCCTTTTTAAGTATAAATTTTTTGTACATTTGATTATTTGTTAACTTTTTTCTTAAAACCACTTACTGTGCTCCAGTGAAATAGAAAAAGCCCTCGCATTACAAACATCTACATAACACTCTGTCACTGCAAACCAAACCAACGTCGGTTGGGGGACTCCTTGCCCTAGAGGCGACCCACCTGTGAGGGAGTGGGGGGATATCCGTGCATCCTTTGGGTGCTGTTGGGAACATCCAGCTCAGTGTTAGACTCTGGAGCTCTCCAGAGAGGATCCCCCCACAAAGCTACCCAGTCTGCTCCCCCTAAATACTACCCTGGTAGGCAGGTACCAGGGGCTGAAGGGCGTCCTGCAGGGGCAGGGGACAGTGGGTTTGGGCGATGCCCTGCAGTAGTCAGCTTCCCTAGGGGGAAGGCAGGAGGCCCAGGGCTCTGGGAAGATTTGTATTACTTGTGTGCGTGGTGGTTGTAGGCAGGCTTGCCCAGCTCCCCGTACTCAGGCATCGGATGGTACTTGGGTTTGTAGATCTGGCGCAGCAGCCTGCACACTGCCATGTACCACTGTGAGGGCTCCTTATTGCTGCCCATCTGCAGACTGGCGTTAAGAGTGTCACAGTGCTCCACGTCCAGCCCCAGCTCGAAATTCTGCCCCATGGTCCCAGGAGCTGTCATGCTGGCCTAGCTGGCTCCCTTTCTGATGCCCATCTGCATGGTGATGGTGGCCTGGTCCAGGGGCTGGTCTGTGCCCAGTGTGGGGTAGTAGAGTTGGAGTCAGGCACCATAAGCCCTAATGCCCTGCTGGCGGGAAAACACCTGTAGCCCAATGATGTTCCACTCTTCTCAAAGCTTCTCTGACTCAAATTTCTGCTCCTGCTTCTCTACATACTTTACCCCCACATTCACCTTGATCCCTTTCTTCTTGGCCATGCAGGCAAGGGCCAGGAGAGTGGATTGAACCTGGGTGTGGCTGATGTTCTCATACAGGTCATTTGCCTCAAAGATGCTGTGGGGCTACACCCTGTACTGGGTCATGGCCTTGATGAAGTCACCTGCGTTCTCCAGCTGGTACCAATTTTGTGTTGACTCATTGATCGTCTTCATGGAGACTGGCTGGAGCTTATTGATGAACTTGCAAAGAATGATGCCATCTTTTAAGCCATCCATGAAGCTGTTGTCTATGTGCCACCCTGTTGCCCCCTCAATCTACTCTCAAAGCTACTGATGCTGCTGGAGGTCATACTTCTGGGTGAGCTTGTTCTCGACCTCGGCTGACAGACTGCAGGCAGGGCCTTGGTTGAAGTGAGCAGGGGACATGCTTGCCAGTGGTGGGCAGTGGTGACGGTGGCTTTGAGGACAGTGGCAGGAGCTGACGCTCTATCTGCTATAAAGATGAATGCATTAAGTTAGTGCTTAGGTAGGAAGCATGTATTGTAATATTCCTTAACTATGTACACATAAAAGTAGAAATAAACTTTTCGAGTTTATTACATTTATTCAAAAACAAAACAATACAGTTTTAAATAAAAAATGAACAGCAAAAAGGCAATAAAATATATTTTATAACTATCTTCTTAATGTGCTATTTTGCTGATATTAAATATTACTCAAAATATGAATATAGAATTGACTGCTGAGGCATAGATTCACTTAACCTGATCATGCATATATTTCTGTGTGTAATGTACTGGCTCATTTAGTGCTCAATTTTATCTGTTTGTGCTGTTAAAATAAAATCCTCAATTACCCCAAGGTGACAAGGCAATATTTGGCTTTTACCTGGCAGAAATCCCTTTGTGCAATATAAAATCAGTATCTTTTTCTCAATACCTCATGATGATTTAAGTAATACTCAGGCAGGCTACTTGTTAGAGACCAAAAGAAAACACTTAAAAGTGATTCAGAAAACACACACACAGAAATACATCACAATGAAAAGAAGACCTCATTGGAATATGAATGGTCATCAGCCAGATGTGCAAAGATATATATATTAATGTGTGTGAGAAGCACATACACTAAACTTATTAAAATTAAAAAAAATAAACTGGACACTATTATGCTAAGTGAGATAAGCCAGTAAGTGAAAGACAACTACCCTGCGATCTCACTTAGAAGAGCAATCTAATGAACAAAATTAACTACTCAGCACAATAGAATCAGAGGCATGGAATTGTGGAATAGACTGACAGCAGGAAGAGGGGAAAAGGGAGGTGAGGATGGAGTGGAAGAGAGTGCATGGATTAGTCAAATAACATATATGAAGGACCCATGAACATGGACAATAGTGTGGGGATTGACTATGGGAGTGGGGGATGGGATGAGTGGAGAGAAGCTAAGGGGAAAATTGTGACTACTGTAATAACATAAATAATAACTTACTAATAAAAATTAAAAATAAATATTTAAGAATCTGTGGCCTCCAAGACAATTCCCGTGGACTTCCATGTGTTCATGAACCCTCAGTAAAATGGATATCATCTTGCTACTTCTAACATTTGTTAACCAGGTTGCATCTTGAATCTATGCATATAATTTTCAACAAGACAGAAAAAGAGGTGATGGAAACTCATGACTGTTGAATAACACAGTGACAAAATGAAATATACTCTGCATTTACATGTTGTAGAAATGTTTTTCATGGTGTCTGAAACTTGAGAAGATACATAAAATTTGAGTCTAAAAACTAACATTGATTGGATAATCAACTCTTGAAGAAACCACCATAATAGAAATATTTAAAGATACAGCACCGAGACAAGAAAAGGTGAAAACTCTGCGTGTGTATTTGTATAATAAGCATCTCTACTTTCTATGGGATTCACTTTGATGTCTCCCTCACCCTTAGTTTGTTCACTACATATCCAGAATTTTCTGATGCAGTCCAAATTTCAAAAAATGCATTCTTCAAATATGTCCCAATTGTATTTCAGGCAAAGTGATGCTTCAAATATCTTTTATCACATAACTTTTTATCAAAAAGAAAAAGAAAAAGAGAGAGAGAAATTGTCCTGTGAAAAGACATTTTGAATTTGTATTCATTCAGCTAAAACTATGACAAATGATCTGTCTAAACCCTTAGGAGAAATCCAATCCAATACTTAAAAAAATATTTTGACTTAAATGCAGAACCTTCCCTGGGATTCAAGCAATTCACCAAACCCTGAGTTGTGGACAGAAGACTGAAGGCAAGAAGCAAACAGCTGAGACAAAGAAGTTACTTCTGCCAAGAATGCCATCAAATTAATGAGTTATCTTCAAAATCTTCCAGTATATAAGTATTTTATCTTAAAGACTAATAACTAAAAATATCCCTTAAATATCAATTGTGAAATAATTAAAGTATCAATGCATTAAAAGTAAGTCATGTGTAGCTATAATAGCAGGTTTTATGTAATAACAAACGTATTCTAATAAATACATATCTATAAATATATAAATCTATTAAAATGTCCCCACAAACATGTGTGTATACACATATTAGTAGTTAATCATTATTATGAAGACAAATTATACCAAATGAATAAAATGTATTTTATATTATCAATATATATAACCACAAGCACATACCTAACAAATAATGACTAAAACTTGAAAGCAAATGTGCATGAGCAAATGTGCATGAGGATGGATAGATAAAAACATACACATAAACAAATATACTGAATTAAGTTTTAAATTATCACTTAAAGAAAAATATTTCTCATTATTTACCTTACTTCCAATCCAAAAGGAAAGATGAAGATTTTATTGCTAACAGCTGGCAATAAGAATGAGATCCAAAATATTTGTCACCTATCAAGATTTTGGCACTGGCCCTGACTGGGTGATTCATTTGGTTGGTGCATGTCTCATACACCAAAGATTGCAGCTTCTACCTGGGCAGGGCACATACCTAGGTCAGATTCATCCTCAGTGACGGCAGGTGTAGGAAAGGCAACCATTGGTGGTTTTCTCTCACATCTCTCTCTCTCTCTCTCCCTTCCTTTCTTTCTAAAACCAATAAGCATATTCTCAGATGATGATTTAAAAACAAACAAACAACAAAGATTTGGACACTCAGATACCAGGGATACCTGTCTAAATAACACTGCGGGGTGAACAGCAGGCACCAGGTAATATCGACCCTGACTAACACTGACCATATAGCAAACAGTATTCCAGAATAAAAATGAGTGTCATGAAATCACTGTAAGGAAATTGAAAGGCTATGCTAAACAGGTCTTGAGTTGAAAAAGAATAACAAAATTTATTACTTTTATATGTGTCATGGCCGTTGTTGGCCATGAATTGATTACACTATAACAAAGAATGGAAACCTATGTCATAGGCAACACAGAGTGGTCATGAAGTACAGGACTTTGTATTACTGTGTAAACTTAAAACAAGTTACTTCTCCTTTTTACTTCCTCATAGGTTAGATGGGGAAAACTAGTTGTTACCTGAAGAGTTGTTGGGAAGAACTGATTAATAAATGTATCTGAAAAATAGCCTGGCATTTAATACATATTAGATATTACTCTTTCTGATGACAAAGAGTCATAATTTTATGAAACATATTTGGTAGCTTTTCATTAATTATAGGCTTTGCATAATAAATAAAATCAACTTTTATTTTATTCATTTATTTATTTTCACCTGAGGATATGTCATATTGATTTTAGAGAAAGGCAGGTGGAGAGAGAGAGAGAGGAAGGAAGGAAAGAAGGAGGGAAGGAAGGTAGGCAGGCAATGATTTGAGAGAGAAACTTCCATCACTTAACTTGCCTCCCAAATGCACACAACCAGGGTCCAGTCCCACAACCTAGGTATGTGACCTGATGGGACAATGCACTAACTGGCTGACGATAAAGCTCAACAAGGGATAAGATCAACTTTTAAATGAAGTCTTTTTTAAATCCTTTTATTATGCAACACAGACTTGATTTTAATGTAGCTTGAAGAAAACTTACTTTGTGCTATAACTGTATTATTTTTAATAATTCTAGTGATGCACATGCTAAATTAAGCTCTTATATTATAAAATGGCAATAAATAAAAACTTTGATAACTCATGCTGACAATAACATTATAACTCATCTAAATTGTAATACTGGAGAATGAGCATTTAAGATGAATGAATATACAGGATTCTCTTTTTTATGTCAAATATAGTATAAAGTATTTCTAAAGACAAAGAATTTAGGGCTGTTTTCCTTTGACTATTTGTTTAAAAATTTTAATTATATTGACATATAATAAAATATTAGTCCAGGTGTACAACATACTGATTAGACTATATATATATATATGTATATATATATATATGTAGATATATAGATATATGTGTGTATACACATAATTATATATAGAATACATATATACATATGTACTCTGTATATATGCATATAACAAATATAATGCATTAATATATACCCCACATATAATATGTGTATGCTATATATGTATAATAAGTTTATACATACAAGTATTATATGTGGGATATATAATATGTGGGGTATATATACATATACACATACATATACATATACCACATACTTATATGCACCCCATACATAATACATATATAATACATATGTATAATAAGCATACGTATTATATATAAGGATATTCTATATATACATATATACATAATACAGGGATATGCATATATAACACATACACATGTAAATAATGCATGCATGCATTATATACCCTTATATGTACTTCATATGTGTATATATACATGTGTGTAAGGTATGTGTGTCTATATGGTATATATCTTATATGTGTGTCTGTAAGGTATATACATATATCTTAAAAGATGTAAGAATACAACATTACGTATGTCTTATAAAGTGATGACCCTCTAAATCTAGTATGCACCTGGCATCATACACAGTTATTACAATATTTGACTCTATTCCCTACGCTGTACTTTACAGCCCAAAGATTATTTTTATTATAAGTGATAATTTTTACTTCTTAATCCTTTCACCTTATATAAAATTCCTTGACTGGCTATGGATAATTTTTGTATAATAAAAGTTTTATGTTATGAAACTATAATATTTCAGAAATGAAATCTATACATATATCAGGCTTTCAATGACCTTGACTTTACCTTTCCTGAAGAAAGTAATCCCCTGCATCTTTCCAAGAGGAGTTAATACAATGAGGCAGAAGCAATACTATCCAGGAGGAATTAGATTCCAGATTATATTAATCACTGTCTACCTCCTCTCAACTTTGTGACATGGAAATCAAGGACAGAAATTAAGGCCAAGGAGTAAAACAGAAACATCATGCCAAATGTGACAACATACATTTCCTGGAAACTGTTACTATATAAAGAATATAATTCATTTTAAATTAAACCATGATTTAACTGTATTTTAACTATAGTACATTCAGCTCATTTAAAAAATTAATCTGAGGAGAAATTTTAGGGTACATGACCACTATTTTTAAATGCATTGAATAGCTAGATTTCTAAAGAATATTTTTCTAACACAAGTATAATCTGAACAAATGAATGAATTTAAACACAATTTCTGTTTTGATTTGATTCTGGTATTATAGCAAGCATAAAGCAGTTGCTATTGCATAATGCAGTCCCACTGAAAACTTTTAAGCATCAATTGTTATGTTTAGCTTGAAATGCTCATTTTGTGACTAAGAGGCATTTATTAATTTAACATTTTTATAACATGAAAATTTATATTATTAATGTATAATCAAGTCTCTGATTTTTTTAAATAACCTTTTTGTATTTTATTTTTAATATTATTTCCCAAACTAGTAATATTTTTTAATGAAGGCATTTGACAATTTATCTGAGTTGAGAAACAAATATTTCTCTCATGTGAGGCACACCTCACACTTGTACTGCATGGAAGACCTCACTCAACTGAGATTTCAGGTGCTAATACTAAATATTTTATTTAAGTTTAAAATTATCATGGATTTCAATAACCAATTAATGTACTATAATACAGAAATAATAGTGGTTTTGTTTTTTATGTCACAGTCAATGTAGATTCTATTCATTACTTTTCCTTGTTGTAAAATTATGAAATTTTACTGGTCAAATGTCCTTCTCTTCAGTACAGAGATCAGAATAATTAATGAATGATGAGAAACATATTTGAAATATACAATACTATTTCTACAATACTAACACTTACTTCATTTCACTTTTTCTGTGCCTTCCATTCTTTCATTCTCTTTCAGTTGGAGTTTGTTACCAGGAGACTGGCATTCTTTGCCACTCGTGATCTTCCAAATGAAATGACCACTTCATCTGTGCAAACTAGAATGACATAGGGTTAGGCTCTTCAGTGTTAATGTTCTCTGTAAATTAAAATGCAACATTTATTATTGTAAGAAAATTATAACAATAGAAATACATTTATGATCTAAAAAGTTTAAATTATTGAATCTATGCTTTTTTTTTCTAAAAGGAATCAAGGAATATAGAACTTTAATCACAAAAAGCACAGGTTGCTAGGTTTCAGTTAGTCCCTGCAGAAATAGTCACTGATTGTCTGTTCCAAGGAGGAAATTTACAGAGGCTGAGCATTTCTGTGAAAACCATTGTTGAATAACTATAATTTTTCCCCCTTGGATTAGAAATTCAGGAATTGTCACACATGAACCCAGTGACACAGAGACACACACATAAGTAATATCCTATAATGGTGTTTTTAAACATAATAGCTACTAGATTATTTTCTTTTGTGCAACTTGGAATTTGGAAATTCTAAAATCTACTGTCATCTCCTTATGCATAACTTACAAGCTTGATGCCCAGGTGACAGTGTCATTTATATTTGGCAAAGCAATTAAAATTCACTGTAATTTGTATAGAAATATCAATTTATTTGTTTGATATTCAAATGTGATGCTATGCTCAGCTTGAAATACTATATTTATTTTCCCATCAGCCATTTGTGGATGTGACTTCATATTCTTGTACATAGATTTAATTATTCATTATTTAGTTTTAAATGAATAATTCATGCCATGCAAAATTCTACTCACAAAAAGCCTAAGCATACCTGCATATAAAAATATACTTTTATAATTATATGTATTACATAGTTTTATATATTTATAAAATATAAAAATAAAATAACTGAAATAACCCATTATCTTTGATGTATCAACTATAACTGAAAATAGCATCAACAATAAAATTATCCTCAATATGTATATAAACCCTGAATGCAATAACCTCTTTTTGTCCTTTCTGCTGCCTTTACAGGTCTGGAACATCTGGGGATTCAGCTGAAGAGCCAAGAAAGCTTTGAAAAACTCTGTTCTTATTAACACCTGATTTTTGACCTTAAGGTTCTCACATATTCATTTTACATGAATTGTGTAACACATCCAGAGTATATTTTTAATATAATACTATCTTTGACATATCCTAATAGAAATAATACTAAAAGCTAGTCTTTTAAAATTAAATAACATCCTCCCAAGATCGCTACTAACACTAAAATAATGGAAGACATTAAAATAAAAGATAAAACAATGAAATCTTTAAATTAATTTCCTGCAATACAATAGTGTCATGTGTTTGTACATTATACCAAGATAAGACATTTATGTAAAGGTGAGTATGTTCAAAAAAGAAATTCTAAAAAGAAAAATAGGAATTTGGTATGTTTTCAAAAGTATTTATCACTACCTAGTGTTTAACTATTTTTTGATGATATTGTCTTTTAAAATAAGAAGAAAAATAAAACATACGATGATGAAAAAAATAAGTGTCAATTATGCCTTTATTAATAATCTAAATCAAGTTTTACAATTTTTAACTGTAGGAGAACACTCAAAATAGTTCATTAATGATTTCACCTCATTTTCTCATTGGAATTATACTTTTACTTTACTTTGTTTACCTCAATTTATTTAATGTACTGTGATGTATATTTTTATTAACTCATTACATTTTATCTTAAATTTAGCCAGAGCAATACTAATACATTTTTCTCCTGAATTATCTTATTTCATATCTGTTTCCTTGCAAAATATTGTAAAATCTCTCTGGAAATATGATTCCAGTTTAAGCAACTTAGGTATTCAATGAATGATTCTTGAATGAATGGATACTACCTAACTACTAAATGCAACCTAGTCATACAAACATATCCAACCAGAGGTACTTTGTCTTCTACACCAGGCTGCTCTAATGAGTACGCATTAAGAATACATCATGTGGGGTGGATCCTGCAGAACACAGGAGGGAGCTGGACGTGGCCTGCACCCCATGAATTCCTCAGAGCCTGCACACCCAGTGGACAGGTACAGACCACATCGGGGCACCATCACCCTAACCTCACACAGCTGATCCTCCACAGGATTTACCACTGACCTGCCAATGATAAGCAATACTCAACTATAGGAGGAGGGTGTACTCATCCCATATTAAGGGTGCACCTCAAGTACCCAGGTTGGGTGATAGGGGAGGCTGTGCCATTGGACAATATAGGATACTTATTGCATTAGGCCACACTGCCCAGACAGGGAGTCATAGAGCTCTACCTTGATACATAGAAACCAATACAGAGAAGCTGCCAAAATAAGGAGACAAAGACACATGGTCCAAATGAAAGAACAAAACAAAACTCCCAAAAAAGACCTAAATAAAATGTAGATAAGTAACCTATTACATGCAGAGTTCAAAACCCTGGTAATAAGGATGCTCAAGGAACTCCATGAGGACCTCAACAGCATGGAAAGATCCAGTCAGAAATGAAGGATGCACTAACTGAAATAAAGAACAATTTACAGAGAAACAACAATAAAGTGGTTGAAACTGAGAATCAAATCAATTATTTGGAACATAAAGAAGCAAAACAACTAATCAGACTAATAAGAAGAAAAATAATCCAAAAATTAGCATAGTGTAAGCAGCTTCTGTGATAACTTCAAGCATTCCAATGGTCACATAATAGGGGTGCCTGAAGGAGAAAATAAAGAGCAAGAAATTGGAAATTATTAGAATAAATAATGAAAGAAAACATCCCTAACTTGGTGAAGGACATACACATGGGAGTCTAGGAAGCACGAGTCCCGAACACAATGGATTCAAAGAGATCCACTCCAAAATGCCAAAGATAAAGAGATAATCTTAAAAGCAGCAAGAGAAAAGCAGTTAGTTACCTACTGAGAGTTCACATACGGCTCTCAGATGATTTCTCAAAAGAAACTTTGCAGCCTAGAAGAGACTAGCAAGATACATACCAAGTCATGAAAATCAGGCACCTATAGCCAAGATTGCTCTACTGAACAAAGATATTGTTTAGAATTGAGGGGCAGATAAAGGGGCAGACAATTTAATTTAAAAAAACAAACTAAGCAAACGAGAACAGAGAGACTCATGGATACATAAAGCATTTTGATGGATGCCAGATAGGAGGGTGTATGGGAAGAATGGGTGAAAAGGTGAAAGGATTAAGTAAAAATAGGTAGATGCAAAATAGCCATGGGTATGTAAATAACACCATAGGAAACAGAGGAGTCAAAGAACTCAGACAAATGACCCATGGACATGAAAGATATTGGGAGGATTGCCTGAAGGGTGGGCTTGCTGGGTGGAGGGGCCAAATAAAGAGCATTAGGACAACTGTAATAGAATGATCCATGAAATATAATAAATAAATTAACTAATTAATTAACCTTTAAATACCAAAAAAATATTAATTACCCAGGAGCCGATAGCTGTGTGCTGCACACTATTCCCAAAAAAGCAATGCATTCCTTTTCAGTTTCTCTGCTTTCAGATGCTTCAGTGAGAAATACTTAAATAAAAACAAATGTTTCAAATATTTTTGAGTACATGAATAATCATATAAATTTTAAGAGTATAAATTCAATTTAGAGGACCATATTTTCAAGTGCGTATAATTTCTGATAAATTCAACTCTAGCTATTATAAAATCACTTCCATTCCCAAATATCAATTTGTATGTGTTCTCTACCTCTCCAGTTTTTCTTCTTAATGGAGAGCAAATATACCCAAATTAATTTTGAATGTATGTATAAATACTTCAAACTCTGACATAGAAACTCACATGACCCTAACATTCAACCCAATATTTCCAGAAGATTTACAAGGAGAATTAACTTTGTCCTGAAATATTTCTCCAAAATATAAAATATTGCTTTTCAAATGAACTAACATTAATAATGAAAATAAGCAACTTTTAAGAAGTGTCAGACTGGTGCAGCCACTATGAAAACCAGTATGGAATTTCCTTAGAAAACTAAGAATGGAACTGCCTTTTGACCTTGCAATTCCACTACTGGGATTATATCCTAAAAAACATGAAACACCAATGCAAAAGAACCTATGCACCCCAATGTTCATAGCAACACAATTTACAATGGCCAAGTGCTGGAAGTAACCTAAGTGCCCATAAGCAGATGAGTGGATCAAAAAACTATGGCACATATACACAATAGAATTCTATGCAGCAGAAAGAAAGAAGGAACTTTTTCCCTTTTCAACAGCTTGAATGGAACTGGAGAGCATTATGCTGAGTGAAATAAACCAGATGGTGAAAGACAAATGCCATATGATTTTACCTATAAGTGGAACCTAATCAACAAAACAAACAAGTAAAATACAACCAAAGAAACTGAAATTAAGAACAAATGGACAGTAGTCAGAGGAGAGGTGGGAGAGGATAATGGGGGGAAAGAAATGAAGGGTTTTTAAGAACAATCATAAAGGACACATGGACAAAACTAAGAGGGATTGGAATCATGGAAGGGAGGTGGCGATGGCTGGGATGGGGGGAAAAGGCAGATGACTATACTTGAACAACAATAAAAATTTTAAAAAGAAAAAAAAAATGAAGTGTCATGATGTATTTGCTTTTGTACAACCTGAAGTACCAACAAATTCTCAATTTGGAAATATCCAAAGACTTGCAAAAATACGAATTTTGTAATACCTCTGTTTAATGAATGTTCTCTGATGCATTATATTGTGCAATAAAAATTTTCTTATGTTTAATTCCCAATCCAGTTTGCCCATTAATATACCTCTTCCCCATGTCTTTTCCCTAATTTGCTGTTTTAGAGCTCTTGTATAAGGCAAGGCATTTATCATTGCTCACAAGGCCACGTTTATCTCTGCCTTGAGTGATTTTTCTTTACAAATAAATGATCAGGAGCTATACTCAAAGTTCTGTCCAATGGGAAGATTTCCCATCATCATCATCGTTCAGGATTACCCTTAACTGGGGTTATAGTGGGAAAAAATGCATTTCAGCTTGTACCTATGTACTAGTCCAGCTCACCCATGAAATAACTTGGCCTTTTTCTGTCTCTGTAAGTTGATTATAGGAAGTCCCTTAGAAGGCCACTGTGAGCTAAAAGAAAGGCAAGAAAGTCTGAACCAACCATTCATGTTCATGTATCTTATGTTTGCCCTGTGAATCTCCCTAAGTACAATATATTTTAAATATATTTTTTAAATTTTCTAAACTTGATTTTTGTTGCTGACATTATTACAGTTTTCCCCATTTTTCCCTCATGTTGCCCAGCTCTACCCAGCCCATGCCCCACCTTCCCTTTGGCCTTCACCATGCTGTTGTCTGTACCTGTGAGTTATGCATACATGTTCTCTGGCTAATCTCTTCACCTTGTTTCATTCAGTCCCTCCCCCAGTCCCACCATGCTCCCCTCTGCCAACTGTTAGTCTCACATATCCATGCCTCTGATTCTATTCTGTTCTTCAGTTTATTTTATTCATTAGATTCCACATGTAAATGAAATCATATGGCACTTGTCTTTCTCTGATTGGCTTATGTCACTTAGCATAATGTTCTTCAGACCCATTCACACTGTTGCCCAGTCTCATGTCTGCCAAGTTCATTTAACAAGGGATTGCTGCTGGTGTCAGCAAATTCCTGAGTTAGTGTTTCTTGCACTCCTAGACTCAAGGTGGGCCATTTTAGCTGTATCAGATGTAAGTAGTGTGTCTGGTCTTCAACTCAGTGCACCACCTTAGTCCAAGAAAATAACCCTATAAATCCTGCCAGGGAGACTCTCCTGTGTTTTCCTTTACATTTCTAATTAATCATTCTGAGAATGCATATTTTTAACTCTTTTATCAATGGCAATTAGCAGCAGGCACTTAGTTCCCCAATTCTTATAATTAGGATCTCCTCCATATAACTCAAAAGTCAGGAATACCACACCAGCTATTCTCTCCCCGCCAAAGCCCACCACAGAAAGCCTCGGCAGTCCCACCACTACAGCATTCTAGGGAATCACAAAATTTCGCTGGCCATAAGAAATGGGAAATTGTAAGAACAACATGGACTTCAACGAATTGGCATATTTGAACCCTACTCTAAGTGAGGTACTGACTCTGTCCTAAATAAAGTAATAACATGAATTTCTCCTTTGTGCTTGTCTTTGCTTGTGTATTTGATCTTACGTTCTCAGAGAAGTGTGCAAACATATACACACTTACTACTTGGGGCTGAAAATGCCATTTGGACATCTGCGTTTGATGCTCAGATATCTTTTTCAAAAGTCATCAAAAAGTAATTTGATAATAAATCCTCTTTTACATTATCCTTGTGAACAAATATAAATTTAATCTACTCCATGAATAAAAAAACCGAAGACAATTGGAGATCTTGGACAAAATTTCCACCGTATTTAATTGGATTGTGGGAATAAAATATTTCCAGAATTAGTGAAATAAACACTCCACTTGATTTGTGCACTTAAATCTTTGCTTATACATAATAGTACATTGTCCATGGGTAGTCCATATACAGATTTAGTATTTTGAATTGCTTGTTTTTTTCACCAATCTGACATACTATAACAGTTCATTTCTCATTAGAATAAACTGATGAAAAATAAAACATTTATTATTAAAATAATGAATTTAAGTCTGAGAGATGTGTTCCTGCTGTTACTTCCACGTCAATGCAACATCACACCAGTGATGTACTATTCTGATAAATCATTTCATGGATCTCATTGTGATGATGTATTATGACTCACATATACATCATCATGGTCATCATGCTGCTTTATTAGTATCATATATCACCAAAATGATAAGGTTTTGATGATGTAGAGTTTCCCAGTAAAATAGTGATGACAAAAATCATTTCTCTTGGAGCAGTGCAATTTCTGATAAGTTTATAAATGTAACAACTACCTTTCCAAACCTGTCTCAATAATACACGTTCAAAAATAGAAATAATATGTGATTCTTTTGAGGCACATAGCTGAATTTTGCAATGCAACACACATAGGATTTTATTACGAAACTCTACCACATTGATCAATCTGAACTTTTCCCATTTATTCTAAATTGAAATATTTTCCTGATCCTTCAACTGACAGCAAACTTGCTTGTCTCTCTATATCAATCAACTGAAAGGAAACCGTCACCGACTATATTATTGTAAAGAAGAAAACAGAGATGCAGTCGTTCAAACAATATAAAAAATTATTTCATCTGCTGTAAGATAGATACCTGAATATTCCAGGATGGTATGTTATAATGTAACTTGCCAGTTAATTCTAACTTGCTCTGTTATCCTCTTGGGTAAGTTCTGCATTCATGAGTTAAAACTTCCTCATCACCAAGATGTACACTTTGCAGCCCCAAGGAAGAAGAAAAGGTAATAAATGGAGGACGAGGGGCCTCCTTTGTGGTTCAGAGTTTTACACCACCAAGGAGGAGCCTACCTGAAGTGATAGAAATGTTGAGAACAATACTAGTCCTGCAAATGTTACATATTTCTCTCACATGAAATAATTGGGATATCATATCCCTTAAAGTTTATTAAGTAAACTTATAACACTTAGAATACTATATAAAAGTACTACCAGACTGCAAACACATATTTGTTACCAAGTAAGCAAATATCATGTCAATCTGGAAGTTGTTCAGTACCACCCCATCATATTCCTTATTGCATGATATACTGTACAAATAAACCACTTGTATGACCATAATTAAATGAATAAATTCACTCTAGCAGTAACACTGCTGTAATCATTTATGGCAATATTATTCTTCCCCTCCTCCTTAATTTCATAGCAGCTTTATGTGACTCTTTTAATATACATAACCAGCCCTGACTGGTGTAACTCAGTTGGGTGTCATCCCTCAAAACTGAGGGTCACCTGTTCCATCACTGTTTCAGGCACATGCCTGGGTTGCACGTTCATCCCTGGTTAGGAATCACAGCAGAGGCCACTGACTGATGTTTCTCTCCCTTTATTTCTCTTTCCTTCCAAATGAATCCAAATCTTTAAAAAATAATGATATGCATAATCCACAGCCTTACAGAGTTTTACCGGATCCCCTACTAGGATGTAATGCAAGCTTGCAGAGGAGGCATTTCATCTTGTGCTGTTGTGACTTATGGTCTGGTGCCTGGCATTGGACAGGTTCTCTCCTCAGTTCATAGGCCGGTGCTCATCCACTGAGCCACACCAGCCAAGGCTGAGATTCCTTCTTTCTTCCAAAGTATGTAGCTTTCAGAGCATTGTCAATATTGATGCCTAGAATTACAACTATTAAATTATTCTTCACCATAGTGATTTGACATACAACAATATTTACTTAAAATATAGGCAACTGATTCTTCTTTAACAGTAGGCAATTTTATAGAGTTCTTTGTTGAGTGTTTATTTCCATTTAATTCATGCCACATTTTTTATAGTTTAATATATTTTACTGTAACAGAACTTTTTTAAAAAAGATTTTGTTTATTTATGTCTAGAGGGGAAGGGAAGGAGAGAGGGAGAGAATATCAATGTATGGTTGCCTCTCGTGTGTCCCTGCTGGGAACTGGCCTGCAACACAGGCATGTGCCCTGACTGGGAATTGAACCATGGTCATTTGGTTCTCAGGCCTGCACTCAATCCACTGAGCTACACCAGCCAGGGTAGAACTTTTATTTTTAGCAATCATAATTTTGCTACGAAAAAGGCATATATATTAGTATTTCCAGCAATATTTTAAGTATAAAGTTTTAAACAGTATACACAAAAATCAGCTTATTGATTCTTAGAAATAACTTAATGAAATCAAAGCTATATTATAAATATATACAATAATTACTGTGTAATACAATTATTATACAGTAAGTATTGGTTATTGAATATTGATTTATTAATAAGATCATAAAGAAAAGTTTAAGTCCATTAATTAATTCTATATTGTTAAAATAAAATAGAGTTTCTAGTCAATTATATTGCTAATTTTTTTTAATTTTATAAGGAGGTGGGTGATATTAAGGAAAAGTCGCTGAATTTTTTATACTCTTTGCAAATTATATATCAGACATAAACTAGTGACCTATCACAATGGTGTAAAAACTAAAATATCTGTTAGTTTTTTTCTTTTTCACTAAAGACAAGAAACTAAAAACAATTGATGTACAAAAATTTTTGTACTCACTAACTATATCTATAAATTTCATACTGTAAAAGGTTCTAACAACAGTAAAGAGAAAATGGCTGTAATCATTTTTCTTTCAGTCAATGACAACTTCTTTGCCCAATTTGATTAAAAGAGTTTTGGACAAATTTTTTAAAAGTTAACTTCAATCATCTATTCCAATAATATATTTTTTGGAAAAAAATATTGAGTATTCCTTGAATTTTACATATTTTTGTCAAAACATTGCATGTATACATTTCTCTCATCCACAGCATGAAATGAATATTTCTACCATACACATGTGCAAAATAAGCGGTCAGTATTATACCAATCAGCCAAACCTCATTTACATTCTGTCGGACAAAGCAGGACTTCATTTTTGAAGTAGACATTGCTGTTTATATTCATCGCATAAAATATTATAAATACAATGAAAATATATATCCCAGAATATGTTTATAGACTGTATTACTAACAATAATCAAATAATAATTAGCTTAGGACTAATATAATAATTTTATTATATAGATGTGATGTTGCTCATTTTTTATTTAAAATTTAATTAATAGATAAAATTATTAAATAATAATTAGAGTAAAATATATTATTACTTTAGTAATTTAGGCATGAGTGCATTAAAATCTGCTGTTTTAAAAATATTTAAAGATATTCGGTTATAACTTTATTATTATCACACATCATAATCAAATTATTTTAGTTAATGAAAGATGAGGTCTATATTTTTATAGAAAAATAGCATTTATTTTAGTTTTGTTACTAAAAGTTAGAATAGATTAAACATTTAGGGACAAGATAGGATGAAAGTAGATTGTAATTGGAATAAGTGTTTCATAATTTGATTTTGGTAAACAGGTTTTAAGTACCATTTGATAACTCATTAAACCACACTTGGTTTCCTTAAGTTCTCTTAAGTCTACATATATTTTCTCTGTACGTGATAAGGAAGGAGTAGAGAAAACAAAAATGTGTGCTGGAAGGGTAATTTTTCCGTTACCTCAGGAATGACTAATTATTCCAGGCATAAAACAGTATAAAGGTTCTGAAGTTACAGTTCAGCCTCGCTGTCTCTAGAACAAGAGAAGTCTAACATAGAACAAAGAGAAATATGTAACTAACTGGGGGATTCAAGAGAGAAAGGAAGGGCTCCCTATGAAATTGATCCTTAATTTAAACTTTAAAGGATAAGTAGGATTTAGTTTATAGTGCCTGAACTCAAGGACCTCCCGTTTCACAGCACAAACATATCAACAAGTAAATATGCAACCAACATTAACCAAAAAGTAAAATATGACACAATGGTGATGATGAAGAGCTACGTAAGGATTAGATCACAAACAAGGTGCAGCTAAAATTGTGTGGGCATGTGGTTAAAAATAGTGGGGGAGAGTAATCCCAAACATGTCTCAAATGAAGCAAGTCTTGTGTTTTAGAGGGTAGGTAAGAGTTTGCCTCACTGATTATAACAGAAGGATAATTTAGCCATAGAACGTACAAAGCTATAGAAGTGTGAAAAAGAATGAGGGCAATATTTTGATACTTGTTTGTTGGTGATTCCAATAATGATTATCTAAATAATCATAATCAAGCTCCTGCTAAGAACAACTAAAAAACCAGCCAAAAAATTTTAACTGTTAAAAAATCAGAACAATTATAAAAAATAAATGAGGAATTACTGGGCTAAAATATAGAATATAAGAATCTAGAGTTATATGCACTAAAAGGTACTTTTGCTAAGAGATCATATGAAACAGCTAAAACACACTGAGCATTCCCTTTAATACATTCTTGATATTAGAGAGGCAAAATTCAAAACACAGCGGCAATAAAAATAAGGGACTTGGGTATAACCCCAATTTAAGCCACCATCCCTAAGGCAGGAGAAAGCAGAAATACAATAGTGTGTCCCAGTTTATCTTCTGTGTAGGCTGAGAAAGCCTAGCACTAAAATTAGAATACAATTGCCTTGTAGGGTCACAGACACAAAAGGAAATCTTGTCAGGAAAATGATATCATAATTATAGCCTGTAATGAATTCTACCCCCAAACAGGCTCAAATACAATGCTTTGGACACAGCAAAAGGGAACAAAACACACAGGCCAAGAAGATACTGTTAGGAAGATCCAGTATAAACAATGAAATTAAGATATTCAAATGATCAGATATAGACTATCAAATAGACTAGCTAACTCAACTCAAAGAAAATAAGGTACAATAAAGGTCACAAAAAACTGGAAATTAAAAATGGTGAGTGGAAAATGGAGAAGCCAAAGAACTTATATGTATGACCATAGCCATGAACTAAGGTGGGCATTGATGGTGAGAGAGAGTACAGGGAGGAGGGGAATAAAGGGGAGAAAAATGGAACAACTATAATAGTATAATCAGTCAAATATATTAAAAATAAAAAGAAATAAATGGAAATGGTGACATAGGAGAAATTTTATAAGTGGACCAAGTGGATATCTTAGAATGTCAATATGTGACAGGTAGATTTAAGACAATACAAAAGAAAAATCAAACTAAAGTATAAAATAAGTACAGAAATTTAGAAACAAAAAATTAAAAATAGAGATCTACAAAGCTTCCAGTAAATATAAGGATCTCCTGCAATTTAAAAAAAGTCACACAATGCAATGCTGAAATTTTAAATGACTTGAAGATGTACTTTACAGAAAGAATGATCAAAATGGCACCTCATAGGTGGAAGATGATGGCCAAGTAAGTGAAAGCGGAGTCCACTTGCTCTTATACCTAACTCAGATGTCCATGAAAAACAATATGGAATTTCCTCAGAAAACTAAAAATGGAACTGCCTTTTGACTCAGTGATTCTACTGCTGGGATTGCAGTCTAAGAATTCCAAATCACCAATTCAAAAGAATTTATGCACCCCTATGTTCATAGCAGCACGATTTACAATAGCAAAGTACTGGAAACAGCCTAAGTGCCCCTCAGTAAATGAGTGGATCAAAAAACAGTGGTGCATTTACACAGTGGAATACTACACAGAAATTAAAAAAAGACCCCCACCTTCTGAGACACCATGGATAGATCTGGAGAATATTATGCTAAGTTAAATAAGCCAGTAGGTAATAAACAAATGCCATATGATCTCACCCATAAAGGAATCTAATCAACACAATAAACCAATGAACAAAATAGAAACAAGGTGTGGAAACATGGGACATGCTGACAGTGACGAGAGGGGAGCAGGGAGGAGAATAATGGGGGACAGGAGGGAAAAGCACTGGTCAAAGGCCATACATGAATGACCCACAGACATGGAAAACAGTGTGGGAATTGACTGTGGGATCACAGGGTGAGATGGGCAGAGGAGGCCAAAGGGGAAAAATTGGACCAACTCTAACATAATAACAATAAAAATGATATAAAATATATGTGTACATTTCCAAATAATTAAGGTAAAATTAATTAAAATATCTGTCACCTCATATAGTTACCATTTTTTGTGGGTAAGTGGGAAGAACTCTTAAGACCTAGTCTCTTAGCATCTTTCATGTATACACTACGGCATTGCTAACTGTAGTCACCATGCTGTGCATTAGATCCCCAGAACTATTCATATTATAAATAAAATTTGTACTTTTTGACTACCTCATTCACCCCACTTGCACTCCTGGAAACCATAAATCTCTGTTTTAGATTCCACATATAGGTAACATTATACAGTATTTGTCTTTCTCTGTCTGACTTGTTTCACTTAGCAAAGTATCCCCCAAACTCCATCCCTGTTGTTGCAGATGGAGGGATTTTCTTCTTTTTAATTGTTGAATAGTATTCCATTGTATGTATATGTGTGTATGTATATATGTATACTTTATAAATATATGTGCATATATTTATATTTTATAGCTAGATACATGTATGTATACATATGCATACATATATATTTGTAAGATATAAATATATAGTCATTATTTATCATCTCTAAGAACACTGTATCTTAGAGAATACTGTATATCTAAGAATATAGCTGTCTCTTTGAGGTACTGGCTTAATTTTCTTAACATATACTCAGAACTACTGGATGATACAATAGTTCTAATTTTGATTTTTTGAAGAATCACCACACTGTTCTCCATAGTGTCCTTGCAAATTTACATCCTCACTACAGTACACAATGGTTTCCACTTGTCCACATCTTTACTGACTGACGTGTGCACTGACCAGCAGTGCCCACGTAGTTATGGATGATGAAGACAAATTCGCATGGACTATCCAATCCTGTAGAGAAAAAGGGCAGGACACTCTCTCTAGAAGAGAGTGCCACGTACCTTTTGCCTAGACAGGCTTTTGTTTTTTGTGTGTGTGTGCAGGCATTCAGGCACAAGCTCATTAATCATGGATAGACAGTAAACAGCAGATAGTATATGAAAAATCATTAGGGCTTCTCCTTAAATCAAGGTCTATCAAATAAAAAGCTATAAAACTATGGGCAAATAAAAACATTTAACTAAAAGTATTCTTAGCAGAGCAGGTCTCACAGATTTGTTAAGAATTCTTTATCTTGCCAGATTACCCAGGCCCTGAGCTAGCTAGTGAAAGGTTGCACCGTCTTTCCCATAACAGATATTCAGGCTTAACTGGATTAGAGCCAGGAAGTACTTCTCCCAGAGGACAGGGGGACTGGGCTATGTTAGAGTAGACAGGCAGGGCAGTGAGGGCCTATCACTCCCTTCTTGTCGCAACCTCCCCCCCCCACCCCCGAGTCCTGCCACAATGGCCTCCCAAGTGATTGAGTCTGGCTTAGGTTGCCCCCAGGGGATCTTATCCATCACTGACTTCTGATCATGCTTTGGGGGCAGGGGGATGAAGCAGAGGCAGCATCTGCTGCCAGAGACCAGCCTTGTCTCCTCAGTGGCTCGCATTCCGGACGGAGGTTGCATACTCAGCCTGAAACCAGACAGAGCAGTTTCCTACAACTGACACTTGTTCTTTCTTATCTTTTTGATTATAGCCATTCCAACACGGGTAAGGTAGTATTTCACTATAGTTGTGATTTACCTTTCTGGATAATTATTGATGTTGCGCAGACTTTCATGTACCTGTTGGCCATTTATATATCTCTTTTGAGAAAAAAATGTTTACTTAAGTCATTTGTTCATTATTTGTTTTGTCTTGTTTTTTTTTGAATTGAACTATAATAGTTTCTTATCTATGTTGGTTATTAACACCTTATCAGATATGATTTCTAATATTTTCTCTGAATCCATAGACCACCTTCTCATTCTCTTCTTCCTCTTTTTGCCCGTAAAGAAAGTTTTTAGTTTTGATATAGTGTGCAAATTACTTAGTTTTGCTTTAGCTTCTTGTGCTTTTTGAGAAATTCCCATAATTTATTGTCAAGTCCAATGTCCAGAAATTTTTTTCATGTTTTCTTCTTGAAGTTTTATAGTTTCTGGCATTATGTTGAAATCTTTAATTCATTTCAAATAAATTTTCATGACTGCTGTTAGATAGGTTTTCAGTTTCCTTTGCATGTGGAGATCCAATGTTTTAAACATCATTATTTGGTGAAACTACCTCTTCCCCATTCAGTATTCTGGCTACCTTGTCACATATTAGTTAATCATACATTTGAGAGTCTGTTTCTTGATTCTATTAAAATGATCTATTTTTCTGTTTTTTAAGCCAGTAGTACACAGTTTTGAATACTACAGTTTCGTAGTAGAGTTTCAAATCAGGGAGTATAATAACTCAGCTTTGTTTTTCTCAAAATTGCTTTGACTATTTAAGGTCATTTGTGATTCCATACAAATTTTAGGATTGCTTTTTTTCTATTTCTATAAAAAAATTAGAATTTTGATAGGGAGTGAATTGAATCTACAAATGTCTTTGGGTAGTATAGGCATTTAAAATATTGATTATTACTATCCGAAACCTAATTTATTTTTTTATTTTTCTTTGTCCTCTTTAATTTCTTTATCAATGTCATAATTTTAGTGTATATATCTTTTGCTTCCTTGGTTACATTTATTCTTTTTCTTTTATATTTACTAAAAATTTTTTAAAAAAATTTAGTTATAGTACAGTTTTTTTGCTCCTCCCCGCCCCTTGCTCCCCACCTCCCCCCTCCCTCCCCCTCCCAAACCCCCCCCCCCCCCCCTTCCCTCTCCCCTCTGGTCACTGTCCCCTTGTTCTCTATTTCAGTGTCTTTGTTTTTTATGCTACTGTGTGCTGGACTGTAATCTTTATTTCTTTTTCAAATAGGTCATTTTTGGAAAAAAGAAATGTTCATGATCTGTATGTTGATTTTGTTTCCTGAAACTTTACTGAATTTGTTTATTCCAGCAATCTTTTTGTAGAATCTTTAGAATTTTTTACATATAAGATCATGTCATAAACACAGAGACAATTTTACTTCTCCCTTTTTTACTTGGATGCCATTTATTTCTTTTGCTTGCCTGATTGCACTGGCTAGAACTCCCAGTGTTATGTTGAATAGGAGTAGTGACAGTAAACACACTTGTCTTGGTACTGATCTTAAAGGAACAGGTATAAAAACTATGCAACCTCTCCACTGAGTATGAGGTTAGCTACTGGCTTGTCACATATGCCTTTTATTATGTTGAAGTACACTTGTTTTATACCCAATTTGTTGAGTTTTCTTTATTGTTTTCATGAAAGGATGTTGAATTTTGTTGAATGATTTTTCTGCATATATTGAGATGATTGTATCATTTCTTATGTTTCATTTTTAAGTGATGTGTCATATTTATTGACTTGCGTATGTGAATCCACCTTTGCATCCCAGGGATAAATCACTTGATTTCTTCATGATATTTTATTTCTCTTTAAAATCATTATTATACATTTGCTTTTCAATTTTACAAATATTGTTACACTTGTGGTTTCAAGTAGAAAAACAAATTTTAAAATTTAGATGATACACTCCATTATGCAAGAGATTTGTTTTGTTCATCTCTCTCTCTCTCTCTCACACACACACATGATACCAAAGGGTCTCTGTTGATTGAATGAATGAATGATGTGTTCCGACAGAGGCAGTGCTGACAGAAGCAGAAATGAAGCAGAAAACTTAATGACTGTCAAATGGGTGAACTTGAAGTTGAAAAGACAATTTTAGCTTAGTTACTTTGATATGTACTCCGGCTAGCACTCCAATTTTGCATGAATTCCTGCAATTAAAATAGCTCCACTCCTAAATAATAAATTTATTAATTGCACTCCATATGAATCCTGACAGTAGTCAGCTTTGCGGGTTTCTGATTCCATTCCAAGGGGGTGAATGTCTCTGTGATTTATGTAATAGTCAGCAGTGTCATGAGGAAAGACTTGTAAGATAAAACTTCTTAAAGACAGGAACACAGATGGTCGACTGTGGAGTGCATGGTGGGTATAACTCAAATAACCACAGGGAAGGTACCTGGGTTTTTGTTAAGACAGATACTATTTTTTCCTCATGGAAATCTTCAAATTTATTTCATTCTAATGACCACAAATGCTTGGTGTATTATTAATGCAACATGAGTTGAAACATGAATGCAATTAGAATATAATATAAAACAACAATTAAGGAAATGGTAAGGGTTTTTCATTCACTGAACCATGTTTATCTATGTTTAACTGCTTACCAAAGAAAGTACAAGTTTGGATTCTAAAAGCTATAGGCTAGCAGCAGGCTGTTTAACTAACACAAGGGGCCTTAGGTGATTATAAACATCACCATCCAGATTATCTACATTAACCGCTTCTCCTGAAAATTTTCAACTTGTAATTGTTCATGCATTGAAGCACCGCCTATATTTAGTATAATCATATTTGCTAGATAATTACTTAGCTTACTACCCTATTTTGATTCTACCTAATTATTACATCCCTTTTTATGTCATATCCCTTGCTTTCCACAAATGCCAATTCACTACATTAGGTAAAATAAAACAAAGGACAATGGCTTTAGTAGAAAGGATTAGTAGATGACTAGGTAATATTTGGGTGGCATTACAATATAATAGGCGAGGTATTTCCAAAACATCATTCTAAACCTTCAAGTAAGACTGCATGAATATTCAGCTTTACTTTAAGCCTTTGTGAAGTGTTTATCATATTTAAACTAATCAGCCTTTTAAGGTCCATCCAAAGCCCATTCATGTTATGCAATATTTGGCTTATCTGTCCAAACAATATTATTTAATTTATTGCTTTGGAAATGTAAAGGGATAGAAAAGGAATTTCATAATATGGCCTTTTGCCCTCCATTTACTACAAAATCTATACTATATCATCAAATCTAAGAGGCCCTAAGCAAGAGGGACAAACTGATGAAACACACACACACACTAAATACTTGCTATAAGACCTTTTTTTTGTAATTTCATTCATAGGAATCACAAAACCAAAACCAAAAAAAGGGTTTTTATTCTAATTTTTAATTTAATTTAAAAATCTGCACTGGATTATTTCCCTTTAAATTCATCTGAGCCATAGATGTAAATCCAAAGCAATGCACCTGAAAGCCATTCAAGATGCCACCCTCTAGAAATTTCAGTGTACACAGTCTCAGTTGATAGAGCAGGTGAGCCTCAGAGGGAAACGTGTTGTCCTTATAAGCTTTGCTAACTGGTAGGGCAGTCATATCAAAGAGATCCATGCCTACGGGGCATGTGGTTTCCCATGCCCATAGTTTATAATCTGTAAATCTGCCTTCAGGAACACATTTTTAAGTTTCTATGTAACTCCCCCCGCAAAAAAAAAAAAAAACGTAGTGTTTCAAAAGAGAACAATTTCTACAACTTCAGCTGCCATATTGAAATATCTGCTTCCATAAACACATAGCCATCACTGGAGTCACTGAATTCAAATAATTCTTGTGGCAGAACCTTAGCTAAAATAGCCAGAGAGTTCCTTTTCCATTGAAAGGATATCATGCACCAGATTTTTAAAAGTATTATTTCAGCCATTTTAGCACTTGAGTCTATTAACCAATGTCTCTGTTGATGATGTCTGTTGAATTACGTCAGGGCCAAATTGTCAGAAGAAAATGGGCATGATTCTCAAGTATGTAGCCATCTGCTCACATGTTTTATAGATATTTTCCTTTCCACTGCATTTGGCAAGTTGCTAGATATATGACCTACACTTAATTAGAGTTTCCTTGAGAAATTATACAGTGAGAACTATGTCACCAACTATTTTTTCTCAAAGCCAAACAAACTGATGCAAATGTTTTAAATCTTGTGTAATTAGAAACACTAGGGTTTGCTACTTTATAGTGCAGTTAATTTGGTAAAGAAAATATTTCATAAATTCTGTGTTGATAATTTGATAGGTGGAGCTTATTTATATCTCTAAATTCTAGATATAATTCCCTCAAAATTCAAAAAGCATCCCACCAAATATTGAACTTCTTACTGAATTGCTGTGGGATCTAAGGCAGTAACATATTTTTCACTGGAAAGAGTGATTCCATGGTGGTTGCAAACCAAGATAAAGTTTTAATTCACTTTTGAGGTTGGGTGCTACATTTTGCAGCAGTGATATTCCTTTTTATGTAAAATGTTATAAATGCTTTTATAATAATTTTCTTAAAAATCAGTTAATTTTCACATAAATCATAATGCACTTGTCTTTTTCAACAAACTACCCTGATCTGTGGATTAAACTGTGCTGGCCCTGCAAAACCAATAGAGAAAACCACATTTTTCATCTCTTAATAAGCTTCTGTCAGTCTCAATGCACCATCTGCTTTTTGAACTTGCCAAATAAAGTCTTTTTTAGAAAGAATTAGTTAATTATTAATTCAATTTTCTCCTTTCTGAAACAACTTTAAATGTTCACTAAAATATGCCTTTTTGCCTTCATATATTCTGCTAGATCTTTAAATGGTTGATACTAGCTAGCTCTGTCATTGTTAAAATACTAGAAAAGTAAATTATTTTATAACATAATTATCATATAACAGCATTACATTGCCCATTTGTTTTTTATCTAGCTTATGCTCATTGATTGAAAAAGTACATTTTAAAATGAATTACACACACACATATATATGTATATATATATATATATATATTTTAATTATGTTAACAAGTTAAAGTTTTCTTTTTGATGGGTTGGAAAAGCTATTGAGATATACATTAGAATGTTGAAGTAGATCCAGGTTATAAAAACTGAGATGAGAATGATTCTTATACAATTTCTTCTAAGCATCATGTAAGCTAATTAAACTGACAAATTCAGTTCATGGAAGTATCTTATTTTAGGAAACATGGGCCTTTTAACATTTTCATATCTTGAATTGTAATTTGGGATGAAATAATACCTATAATTTAATTAATAAGATTCAAACTCAGGTCCACCAAGGTATTGCCATATTTTTTATTTTTTGAAACATTCAGTAACTTAGTGAGGTAACTTATTAATACATGAGTTCTGCAGGTGACGAGATGAAAGCTCAAAGATTTGTCTTCTAATATATGCATATACCTTCTTGTCTATGACATTTTGTTACACACCCACTTTTGCTCAGATCTCAACAACAAGATATGGGGGGATTCAAAGATAACACTGTCCCTACCCTCAGTAGCACAAGCGCAAGCACAGGTAGATATTTGAGACTCCACAAGATAAAATCAGGAAGCACTAGAGGTTTTCCTTTGCTGTGATTTTTACAATTTATTTATTTATTTTTAGAGAGAGGGAAGGAGAAGAAGACAAACATCAATGCCCCAAAGAAACAGCGACCATCGATCAGTTGCCAGTGAACCTGCAACCCAGGCCTGTGCCCTGACCTGAAATTCAACTGGCAACATTTTGCTTTGTAGGCAATGACCAAACAACTGAGCCACATGGGTTGGGGCAAAGATCAGAGTTTTCTACTATGCACTGAGTCAACCAGTTGTCCAGAATCTTCAACTTCTAAATAAATATTGACATATCTTAATCATGAGTCCTTGAAAATAGGAAACAAAAGAATTGTAGTTACAAGTAATGTTAGCAAAGATAACATAATGTGAGGATTTCAAATCTTTGGTGGTAGTACCCATTTTACACGGTAAAAAAACAAAACAAAACAGAGAGTTCGCCTTGGCCAGGTGGTTCAGTTGGTTGGAGTGTCTCTCCACTCCTGTCTCTTAAAAATAACCTTGAGTAAGAGTTAAAAGAGAGAGAGAGAGCGCCTGTCTTTTGTCTTTCTCTAGTGTAACATTCAAAGTAAGTTTCAATTATTGCTGCCATTATATATAGAAAGTATTTACATACAAACATATCAATATCATATATTACATATACATAAAAATACACACATATATATGTATCTTTTTAAAAACCAGTACTATCTATATCATAGGCAAATTTGTTTAAATGAAATGGGCTTCTGTTTTCCTCCATTTCTTAATGTGTAGATTTTTTTAAACCTCAAGTATTTCTATTCATGCAAAATAACAAGCATTTGTCTTTTTACAAGATTACATTGAAAGCACAAAAGTAAATATTTGAAGTAAAATTTTCAGAATTGAACATTTTCATTAGCTATCTTATCATCATCAATATTATATCACATTTGGCATTTATTACTCTTTTACTCCTCATTCTGTTTCTATTAATGATGTGATGTGATCATAATTAATGACCATGAAACACAATAAATTATTAAGTGTGCTGAGAGCTCTACAAACGATATCCCCAGTTAACAGTCATTGAGCATATGCAGAGGGACTTTTAGAAACCCCCGTTATATAGATGCGGAACCGAGTACCAGAGTGGTTTAGGATACCTCTGCTCATATAACTGCATAGTCATGTAACAGAGATTTGTGCACTTTCTGATTCCAGGACAGATGATTTTAAATGCTCGATTAGACCACTACTTTTTGTGACCGGTACACCATGCTAACACTTTACAAAATGCTATTTATTAAAAACTTCATGATAATCCTATCAGGGAGTCAATGATATTTGCCTTTACAAATAAAGATAAGATTAATCGAGGTTAGTTAAATTCTCTAAGTTCCATATTCTAACTCAAAAATCGATTCCTCTAGCCATCAGACTTTGGCTTTTCCAACATGGTTACATCTGTATTCTTGCAGCTCAAAGATGATGGTGGAGTGAAAAAATTATTTTCTGAAAACTAACTTCACCTATCAACAAACAGCAAAAAATATTTTAAGATTAAGAATATAATCATTTTGCCCTGGCTGGTCCAGCTTAGTGGATTGAGCACCGGCCTTCAAACCCAATAACCGGTTCGATTCCCAGTCAGGACACATGCCTGGGTTGCAGGCCAGTTCCCAGCAGGGGTGCACAAGAGGCAACCATACATTGATATTCTCTCCCTCTCTTCTTCCCTTCCCCTCTAAAAAGATAAATAAATAAAATCTTTAAAAAAGAATATAATCCTTTTTATTGTCTTTATATGGACAGAGAAAAACTGTTATACACATTGAAGAAAGTGCCCTTCCCTAGCAATAATATAGTGAATGGCTATAAGAGAATAAAATAATAGCATGCATTTTTGCTTGAATTTTGTTTGAAGAATTGAAATAAACATTAAGTGAAATGAAAAGCAAATGTGCGTGACTACATGAAAATATTTTTTGAGCCTGGGCTTTATGTATAAAACGCAGGCTTAAGAAATTTCAATCAGGAAAAAATGCTTTCATAAATGAAAAACATTATTTCAAGTATATACATGTTTTATTTGAATATATGTGTATATATACTTAAAAAGAGAATCATAACATACACATATGAAGAGGACCACAATGTTTCAAAGCTATTTTCAACTGTACTGTAACAAATGTTGAAAGTCAGACCTTCCTTTATATAGTAAGCACTTACATAAGCTTGCATCTGTTCTCCGGCTGTATTCTGATTTCTGCCTTACACAGTAGTGTTCATAAGCATTGGTTGGATAGTAAGACAAACTTGATCACTTGCTTTGCCACATATTAGCTGGTCCATTTGAGTACGTTACTTAAACTATCTAAATTACAGGCTCCTCATTTGTAAAATTGTTAGTTTTCATTTATGGATTGTAAAACAATTAAATAAGTGTACACATTAATGAGTTTAGTGCCTTATAAAATTATGCAAATGAAAATATTTGTTAAATAAGTAAACCTTTTCCTACAAACCCTTTAAAACAGGCACATATATATAAAAGTGCGTATCTCTGTTTATTCACTATCCAATTAATTCTGCTTTAATTAGTGTGCTTATTTTCTTTAGATCTAACATGGCTATGTATGTATGTGTATGTATGTATATATATATATATATATATATATATTCATGAATATATATATCCATGAGAACAGTGACTATATATATATATATATACACACATACTCTCAAAGAAGCTAAGAACAGTGTTCTTGACAAAATATTCTTATTTTTCCACTTTTACTGAAATTCAGCAAGCAATATAGCTTAACCTGTTTACAACTCTTTTTATTTGAACAAGAAATCTATTTTGAAATTTCAAAGACCTTTAGGAAATATGTTGGTTTTGCATGATTTATGTTGGACGAAGGCAGAGACTTTACCCATATAGTTTATTTAATTCTTTGTAGGACAATGGTAACCATTTCCTTTTGGTGAGAGCACAACATTTTGCTTCTCTCTCTTAATAAAATTATTTTGCATTCATTGGAGAAAAGATGCGTATTTGAAAGCTCCATCATTTTATCTTTCTTTGAGCCTAAAGCGTATAATGTTAAGCATACAATGGAAAGGAATTTGAGCACTGATTATTAAATATGCTTAACTGCAGATCAGGGAATGAGTAAAAATGAAGAGAAATGATATATTTGTATAAACAATAAAACATTAAATGACTACATTCCTATAAACATCTGATTAAACATCAAAATTAAAATGACTATTACCATACCATGAGCTGCTGTCTGAATCCTGCACACAAAATTATCCAGTTATTATTATTATTGCAATGATTGGATACATATAAAATAGATATGATTAGCAGTCTTGTCACTCTAATGTCATTATTCAAATGATGCCCTGATTGTACTTTTCAAGGGCCTTGAAAAGGAGTTTTTACATCTGCTGCACAATATGGTATTTTGCAACATTATATATTGCTTTGTATTTAATTAGTGGGGAAAAATCAAAGGAAAGACTGCAAATATTTTATAACACAATTCAATTAATTCTATTAACTATTGTGTTTCATTATCAGTTTTAACGAAAAGATTTAATGCTGGAAAGGAAGGTGAACCAGAGAAATGCTTAACTGTAATAAACATGTGTTACATTTCTGAACCAGATGGTATAAGAAGTCATGACCTGTGCATCTAGCCACCTCTGGTATACCCCTATGACAACACTATAACAATGATAGATAAAAGAACTCTTTAAAGTTGATATTAAAACACCGGCATGCACAAAATAATTTTTAGAACAAACTACATATAATGGTAATTGGTGTGAGATATGACTTTTGGGTTTAGGTTCATAAGAAGTTAAATATAACCTGAAGATTGACTGTAACTGGAAAAAGGGACTAAAAGTGTCCTAAATTAATTAAAACAGTGAAGCTTACTTAGCTCACTGCACAATAAATGATGGAGTTGAAGGAAGGACCAACAACCCATAAAAGATTTTATATAAATATATACAGCACATTCATATATAAACTTAAATGGATCAGAGTACCATTCAAAAATCAAATCCTATGCTGGTCATTTAGACAGCTTAGTAGTTGTATTTGCTCTGTCCTCAGTGTTTCTGAGAAATATTTTTAATGGTGCATGGAAACAAACACTCCTGAAATGTTCCACAGATGATGGAAAAATTGTATGTGTATGTTTGCGTGTGTGCCTTTTTTAAGGGCCTTCAAATGCAGTTCCATAACACACATTAATTAGTCATGCTTTCTACAATACAAATAAGTAATATACTAAACCCAGACTTTTATCGTATTACAACTCTACCAAACTCCATTGCCTACTTGCTCTACTATCCTCACTAGAGGTTAGCGATGACGTGTGCTGTTCGTGGCTCTGGGGTGATAGGCATCCATGACTTTCCTGATGCAGAGTACAGACTCTGCTGCAGAGTACAGCAGAGTACAGACTTTTTTGGTAAAAGCAAAAATCTTCAGGTTTCTTTCACTTAGCAAAGCAGGTACTAATATAGGTTTTTTTCTAAAAGTGAAGCGGGGTAACACGTCCACAAAGTGAAGGGACTCTTCACTTGACCTCATTTCGTAAGGAAAGTTTTCATAAGAATTCCCTACTATTAGAGAGGAGAGGAACCTGTATTCTGGTTCAACACCTGTAAATCACTTTTATGTTCTCATTTCAAATTTTGCATACATGCTTTACACTTCTTATATCAACAGTCTTCCTTTGATAACCAATATCATTTTTAAGATACTCTTATGTCAATGCACACGTAACTGCACCCAGTCCAGCTGCCTTCCACAATGAAAGCCCAACTCGTGAGACAGTGCTGATGAGAAGAAAAAGGTTTAGTCAAGTGCCAGCCACCTGAGAAGATGGAAGGGACTCTTGTCCCGAAACCCATCTTAACATCTCAGTGTAGGCAGAGGTTCTCATAAGGAGGGAGAATGTGGAGAGCAGGGCTGTATAAAATGACATCAGTCCTGTTCAGCAAAATGTCTGCCAGGTCAGCCAGGTGCTGAATAGTTTGTTTCAAGAAGGAAAATACCTAAGTCATGCCTAGCTGGGTGGAGTGTTCAAAATATCTGCACACGTAACCTGAAGAGACATGTGTGGAGGTCGAATCACCCCAGGGTAAGCCCACCAGAATTTCCTGATGATTTATCAAGGGTCTCAAGACATTTATGGAGAGACTCGGAAGAGGAGAGTATACAACCCTCACAGGGATAAGAAGTGGGGACCTCAGACCGCTGCTGAGACAGCTGAGCTCCGCACAGCAAGGTGCTGCTTCATGCTGTGCTGGTCTCCTGACTGCCCTGCTGCTGGAAGCTCTGCCCTGCTGGATGGAGAAATCCATCTGCCCTACTGCTGACCCAGCTCCAAAGATTTCTGCCTTGTAAGACTCTTGACCGCCCCCCTGCCTACCCAGCCATCTCCCAGACCGGCAGACTGAGACTCTGGGACTTGCGTTTGTTATCATCTAATTCTCTAGTATGATGTTAGTACTGATTATTTCTGAACGATTATTGCTGTGTTAGTTTAGTATGAATTTGGAGTGAATCTGCATTAATAAAAGCTGAGTGAATAGTATAGTTATATTTGTTGGCTCCCTGTTATTTCTTGATGCCCGTGATACCTGTAGAACTATAGGTGACTCAGCACATTTGGTTCTTAAGGCCTAGATCAGACACCCTGAGCAGGAATCACAGCCTGGCTTATAGGAAAGACTATATTATGAAACATGAGCTCACAACAAACCGAGAAAGCAGAATGAAGAGACGAGGGGGAGGAACTGTGGACACGCAGGCAGTGTCCTTGCTGGTTCTGATGTAGATCTTCATGGCCAGAACCCTTGAGTTCACCACTGGGTTAAATTCCTCTGTCTTGGGGCCTTGAGGTCAGGCTACTCCTTAAAATCACGTTTTAAAATCCTTAAAACCGACACTGCTGATTCTACTAAATTATACTAAACACACAAACAAGAACGACAACACATAAAAAAAAAACACTTGTAAGCACTGGCTGGTGTGATGCAGTGGATCAATTGCCGGCCTGTCAACCAAAGGGTCGAAAGTTCTATTCTTGGTCAGGGCACATGCCTGGGCTATGGGCCAGGTGCTCAGTACGGGGTGTGCAAGAGGCAACCACACACTGCTGTTCCCCTCCCTCTCTTTCTCTTTCCCTTCCCCTCTCTCTGAAAATAAATAAAATCTCGAAAAAAAATTTAACATAAAAGTTTTAATTTTGAGAGAAAAAAATCAGGTTAGAGTATAAGATGGGTTTAACATTTACTAAGAATAATATATAATTAGGTTAAACTGTTTTGGTTTGATTTCAGTGATTGAGGGTGCTTTTTATTTATTTTTAGTTAGCTTTAATATATAAAATCTGAGCATGCTTTAAAATTGGCAAACCGTTTCATTTTGATTCATTTGTTAGTTGTATCTCAGTGCAGTAAAATTTACACTCCTTTTATTATGAGTCTAATTACATTTTAGCTGATTAGTTTTATACTTAGCTTTTTGTTTATTTTATATTTTCTGCATACATTTTTACTTCTTAAGAAATGGTCGAATTGTTTTCCAGAGTGATTGTGCCACATTGCATTTCTATCCGCAGTAAACGAGGGTCCAAGTTACTCAACATATCCAGTGCTGGGTATGGTCAGTTATTTTAATTTTAGTCCTAAATTTACATCTTCTTGATGACTTCTAACACCAAGCATCTTTTCCCTCATTTTTCTGGTTAGAGGTTATTCTATTTCATTTATCCTTTCAAAAAACACAGTTTGTTTTTATTGATCTGTCCCTATTATTTTTGTTTTCTTTATAAAATCCGATTGATTTCTGCTCCAAACTTTATTATATTTTAAGCCTACTTTTTTTCATCTTTTTTCTACTTTTTAAACATGGAAGCTAAGATCATTGATTTGGAAAATTTACTCCTTTATAGAAGGCAAAATGTTTACCTAAGTATTGTACTGCTGCATCCCCCAAATTTTAATAGGCTGGATTTTTATTTTCATTCAAATCAAAATACTTTCCAAGCTTTCCTTTGAAGTGTTATTTGACCTATGTGTTATTGGCTTGCATATAGTTGGGGATTTCAAAACACATTTCTGTCACTGATTTTGAAATTAATTTCACTTTGCTCAGAGAAAATACATTTTTGATTTAAATAATTTAAAAGCATTTGTAACTATTTTTGCTGGATGGGTGCTCTGTGAATGCCAATTTGATAGATCTGGTTGAGAGAATTGTTTAAAACACTTATATTCTTACTATTTTTTCTCACTTATTCCATTAATTATTAAGAATTCAGTGTTGAGATCTCAGACTGTAAGTATAGATTAATCTATTTTCCACTTAATTTCCATCAGTTTTTGCATCATATATTTAAAATGTTGGTATTATAGGAACATAAATATTTAGTATGTGTATGTCCTTCATCAATTAAAGTTTTATCAATACAAATTACTTTATTTTTCTCTAATAATATTCTTTGTTCATAAATCTCCTTTGTCTAATATTATAGTTCCTTCAATTTTATCAGATTAGTTTTAGCATAGCATGAATATATTTATTCATCTATTTACTGTGAACCTGTTTTTGTGTTTATATTAAAATAAGCTTCCCATAGGCAGCATACAGTTATGTGGAGAGCATAAAACTGGAGGATTAGGAGAGAGAGATTCACAGAATGTTCCTAACTTCTCAGATAAAAAATAGAAGAGGCCTAACAATTGAACTTTAGATAATAAAGTTAGTACTTTCGGCATAAAAAAGTTTGATAATTGGGAACTTCTAGTCAAGAGGTAAAGCATGGGTAGATATGCTTTGCTTCCTAGCCCATCTAAAAGCAAGACAACAACTTGCCCTGGCTGGTACTTGATCAGTGGACTAAGTGCTGGCCTGCGAACCAAAACGTTGCTAGTTTGATTCCCAGTTAACACATATGCCTGGGTTGTACATTAGGTCCCCGGTAGGGAGCATATGGGGGCATGTGAGAAGCAATCACACATTGATGTTTCTCTCCCTTTCCTTCTCCTTCCCTTTCCCTCTCTTTTAAAATAAACAAACTAAAAAAAGTTATAAAGGACAACAACCAATTTAACAACAAAAACAACCAGAACTGCCAAACAATTAAACTGTACGAAAGCACAACAACCAAGGAGTTAAAGAAGAAACATCATCCAGACTGGTAGGAGGAGCAGAGTAAGGCAGCTGGGACACAGAAGACGTGTGGCAAGGGGGTGGCTATGGACAGGGAAGTCCCACATTTGCATGTGGATAAACCAGGAAGAACAGACAAGGAGACAGACCACACAACCCAGAATTCCAGTGCAGAGAAATAAAGCCTCACAACCTCTGCCTTTAAATCCTATGGGGGTTGTGGCAGTGAAAGAAACTCCCAGCCTCACAGGAGAGTCTGTTGAAGAGACCCACAGGGTCCTAGAACATACACAAACCCATCTACTTGTGAATCAGCACCGGAATGTCTCAATTTGCTTATGGGAAGCAGGGAAAGTGACTGAAAGCTGAGCGAGAGCCAAGCAAGTGGCATTGTTCCCTCTCTGACCCTTCCCCCACATACAGTACCATAATGCATCAAAATGAGTTACCTCACCTTGAAAAATACCTAGGGCTCCACCCCTTAAAATCTAACAGATATGTCAAGAAAAAGAAATATGACCCAAATGAAAGAACATATCAAAACTCCAGAAAAAGAACTAAGCAAATTGGAGATAGCCAACCTATCAGGTGTGGAGTTGAAAACACTGGTAATCAGGATGCCTACAGAAATGACTTAGTACAGATGCAAAATAGAGGAAGGAGTGAAGGTTATGTAAAGTGAAATAAAGAAAAATATATAGGGAATATATATTTTCTTTAAAATATATTTTAAAGTGAAGGGAAGGAAACCAGGACACAAATCAATAATTTGAACCAGAAATAAGAAATAAACATTCAACTAGAACAGAATGGAGAAACAAGAATTCAAAAAAATGAGATGAACCTCTGGAATAACTTTAAACATCCCAACATCTGAATCATATGGGTGCTAGAGGAAGAAGAAGAGCAAGTAATTGAATGCATATTTGAAAAAATAATGGAGAAGTTCCCCAATCTGGCAAAGGACATAGAATTCCAGGAAGTCCAGGAAGCTCAGAGAGTCCTCAAAAAGTTGGACCCAAGGAAGCACACACCAAGACACATCATAATTAAATAACCCAAGATTAAAGACTAGGAGAGAATCTTAAACACAGCAAAAGAAAAGGAGACAGTTACCTATAAAGGAGTTCCCATAAGACCATCAGCTGACTTCTCAAAAGAAACCTTATGGGCAAGAGGGGGATGAAAAAAAGTATTCAAAGTCATGAAAAGCTAGGAGCTACATCCAAGATTACTCTATCCATCAAAGCTATCATTTAGAATGGGAGGGCAGATACAGTGTTTCCCAGATAAGGCCAAGTTAAAGGAGTTCCTTATGACCAAGCCCTTATTATGTGAAATGTTAAAGGGACTTATCCAAGAAAAACAAAGTAGATCAAAACTATGAATAGTAAAATGACAACAAATTCACAACTATCAGCAACTGAACCTTAAAAAACAACAACAAAAAACAAACTAAGCAAGTAACTAGAAGAGAAACAGCATCACAGAAATGGAGATCACAGGGAAGGTTATCAGAGGGGAGAAGGAGGGGGAGAATGGTGGAAAATATACCTGGAATAAGAAGCATAATTGGTAGGTACAAAATAGACAGATGGAGGTTAAGAATAGTACAGGAAATGGAGAAGTCAAAGAACATATGTGTGTGACCATGGACACGAACTAAGGTGGGGGGAGGGGGAATGCTGGAGGGAGGGAGGCTGCAAAGCAGAGGGTAATAAAGGCAAGATAAAGATGGGACAATTGTAATAGCATAATCAATAAAATAACACTTAAAACACAATTTGTTAATTAGTTAAAGCAATAAGTGAATCATTTCAATAAGCAGTTAATACCTGAGTAAGAGAACTTTAAAGACTAAATTATATGTAGGACATTTGACTGGTGTGACCAGGGTAATTTCATGAACCAGAAACCAAGCATGGAAGTGAAGGACTGAGAGATATAAACCAAGTGAAGTACAATTAATATGCATAATGAAACCTCAGATAATGCCAACAAGTTTGGAAATTTAAAGACAATTCTTTGCATTAAGAGTTTAATTGCATCGAATTTCAAACCATCATGGATGAATTAAAAGGGAATAATTGTGGGAAAACAGAAATAGCATTTGTAATTTGTTATATTGAGATAATTTGCTATATCAAGAAGCAGTACGAATTATGTTTTAATTGAGGGTACAATTTGCTTGATTTCTATCCCCAGCCCCATTTGACAAAAGGAATTCTGGAAAAGTTTTGCTAGTGAGGGAGTAAAAAATTTTAAATGTCTGATGAAATAGTTGCTCCAGATTATTGAAAGAAGAGCACTGTGATAGACATAATGATAGAACTGGAGGGGAGTTTAGTTTTGAGGATGGGAAAAGATGATGTTAAAAATAGAATACTAGTATTAGAAAAATTAAAAAGTTTCATGGGAAATCAATTTTGGTAAGTAAAGAAGGTAAAATTTAGCTGTGAAAAGTGAAAGCTAAGCTCTGGCTGGTGTAGCTCAGTGGATTGAGCATGGGCCTGTGAACCAAAGGATCTCAGTTCAATTCCCAGTCAGGGCACATGCCTGGGTTGCAGGCCAGTTCCAAGCAGGGGATGCACAAGAGGCAACCATACATTGACATTTCTCTCCTCTCCTTCCCTTCCCCTCTAAAGATAAATTTAAAAAATCTTTAAAAAAATTGAAAGCTTTTACGTAATCGTTTTTAAAGTTGGAGCGTGTGGATTTGCATTAGAAATTGACCATATTAGGGAGAGCCTAAAACACTAGGTGATTTTATATATATATATATATATATATATATATATATATATATATATATATATATAAATGACCTGCTGAAACTTATTGTCCATAGCTGCCCAAAAGAATCAGCTGCTGTGGAAGAAGAGAACATCCCCATCGCCTAATGGATTTAATTTGTAGAGAATGTTGTTGACCAAACAATTTGTCATTTTTATATTACACTTAAACTTGAGCATATCATCATACTGATAGCTTATTCAAACTCATAGAAAGATACAAACTGTTTAATAATTTGCTGTAGTATGGCTATATGTCACATAATAATTACCTTTCAAAAGATCCATGTTTTCAAAATGTCCCTGGAGGTCCTCATGGAATGTGAATTACTGACAAAGTATTGTGAGCCTGAAGATATAAACTGCAGCTTGATAGTAAGATTCAGAGCACTGGGCAGCCTAAAAGAGAATAATTGGTGTTGTTTCAGCTTAGTACATGCCCATGAGTGCTCGTATTGATTTTATGATATGAAGTTTGTAACTAAGATAGAAGCAATGGTAAAGCTGTTAGGTTTCTTTCTCACGTTTTACTCCAGTACTTATGTACTCGAGTACTTATGTACAAGGGGAAAAGTGATTAAAATATATAAGTATTTTAAATAATGTTAATGAAAAAAATGAGTAATAGTTTTATCATTGTCTTTCAATAAATATACCAAGAGAAGTATTCAGATGATCACTTTTCAAAAAGTTAGGACAGAATACATTCTAAAATGTCATACTTAATAACACTTAATGAAACACAATTTTTGTGCATCTAGAGTAGCTATATGATCCTGTGTTATGCTTTTGAATTTGTTTAAAGTTTGATATATCTTTTATTCACCATATAAGAAAATGCTAAATTCTAATTATTAAGATCAAATAACTAAAATTTGTTAACTGAAGGTGATAAGCTGGTGTAAAATTGAAACTGTACTATACAGACTGCATCACATTTTCGGAAATTGAATTATAAAATACTCTGTAAAAACTAATCTAAAATCCAGTTAAAAAACTTGGAAATGAGCCCCCTTGATTGAACAATTTCAAAAAAAGTACAGCCCCTCCCACTGAGGAGTGTAAGAATTGACATGTGCAATATAATAAATAGCTTGCAACAGCAGAGAAACATTTGGGGAATTTGCAAAATAAATGTATTTGATTCACTTTGTACTACTCTTTTGTACCACTTTTTGTACCACTCTACTTCCTGTATAATTATACACAGGAGACTTTGTTTTAAAACTGGAATTCATAATCTGATATTTATTTTTAAATCTATTTCAACTTTTTGTGCATTATTTGACACTTGTTTCCCATTTGTCTCTTACATTTTTAACTATTTTCCTCTGGGCTTTTTAATTTACTTGGCCGCTTTCTGATCTCTGTCTCTGAGAGTATGTAAATCTCTGTCTTTTGCCCTACATCTCTCCCTGACCTACTCTTTTCCCCAGAGTCTGCTCTTCCATGACTTTAACTATAGCTGGGACATAGGAAACTCCCACACTTTCTTGCCTTGCACTGTTCAGTGGCTCTCCACTGGCACTTAGAATAACATCCTGGTGTTAATTAAAGTCCTTCAAAATCTAGCCTACCTTTTACACACCACTTAAACACTGGCCAGATAGTGCTCTCTTTGCTGAGAAAACTCTTTTTCTATTCTTTTGTTCAAGCTAAATCCTATTTCTATTTCAGGTTTAAACAAAAATAGCATGGCGCTGAGAAGCTTTCTCAGACATCAACAGTATGAAGTCCCCTACTCTTTACTTCATACTGTCCTGTTCTTTTTCCTCAATCAGGGACTATATCTGAGTTTCCAGTCACATATTTATTTATGTGATTATATGTATAATATCTGCCACTGACCCCATGATGTAGGCACTGTGAGTACAGGGCCATGCCAAATTCACTCATCACTCTACATGAAGAATGAAATACAGAAAGGTTCAACAAACGTGTACTAAGTGGATGAAATAATCAACTGCTTCCTATTTATAAGCTATAGTTATATTACCACTTGTTTGTAGGATTTGTATTGATACATAAGTGTCACGTCACCAAATTCATCATATCAAAAAAACATATTCATCTTTCCCTGAAAAATACTCTCCCTCTTAACTCTACATTTTATATTTCTCCATTTCTTCTTCCTCATTACAATTTTATTTGTGAATGTCATTTCTTCATTTCTTACCTCTCTTGGATTCTCATCTCTTTCTTGCAACCACAAAAGTTCATAAAATCATCTAAAGTAAACAAAAAATAAAGCATAGATGTGTATTTCCTTCTGAGCTACAGGGTATTTAGAAGAAAGATTTCTAGTTCTGAAAGCACAATTCCGCATATTTTCTTTTTTCTGGCACACTCACAGTTGTCTTTTCTGTATCTGCTTAGGTGTCATATTTTGTAGAGAAATCTCTGTTGGCCATTGCCAAGGTGGCTTCCTAGAAATTCCAGACACTGAGATGGAGTTTAGTGGAGCTGAATGTTGTTTAAGGAGTTAATTCAAAGTGGTACCTTTAGAGGGCAGAGGAGGGAAGCCCGACCCAGCTGAGGGAGTCCGCTGTGATGCTGGCCTGGCGATTGCCTCAGCTGACCTGCAGCAAGCTCTGCAGCTGAAATGGTCCATCAGAGTTGGACTTTGAGGGTTCAGAAAGTCTCCACCTTTATGTGTTCATTTCCATGAGTTGTTGGGTATGGGCCACACCAGGAGGAGACTGACCTTGGATGGAATCGTGTGGTTGTCCAAAGGTGAGGCAATCCTCGAAACAGCTGACAATCAGCACTCACATGTCCCTAGGTGGCAGGACTGCATGGGTGACAGATTGTGGTTTCCAGCAGAGCAATGAAAGATTGAATTAGTTCGAATGTTTTGCATACTCCTTTCAAATTCAAAAGGAACTTTGGGTTTATGTGTGCATTTTAATTTTAGTAAAAATTAAATATCTAAGGCAATTAATTACTTTTTGAAATTTTATTTATTTATTTGATTGGGAGTATTTCTTTTTTTTATTGTTGTTCAATTACAATTGTCCCCATTATCTCCTCATTATTCTCCCCTGCCCTAACCACCCCTACTTTCCACATTCAGTCCTCCCCACCCCATTGACTTTGTCCATGGGTCCTTCATACATGTTCCTTGACGACCCTTCCCCATCTTTCCCCTGTTATCCTCCACCTCCCTCCCCTCTGGTTACTCTCAGTTTGTTCTTTATCTCAATGTCTCTGGTTATATTTTGTTCACTTGTTTGTTTGGTTATTTAGGTTTCACTTCTAGTTGAAACCATATGGTATTTCTTTTTCACTGCCTGGCTTATTTCACTTAGCATAATGCTCTCCAGAACCATCCATGCTGTCACAAAGGGTAGAAGTTCCTTCTCTCTTTCTGCTGTGTAGTATTCTGTTGTGTAAATGCACCACAGTTTTTTTTGATCCAGCCATTTACTGGTGGGCACTTAGACTGCATTTGTGAACTTAAGGTTTTTATGTACCATATCACATATAATTATTTTAGTTATTATTTAATATTTATATAGATTGATTTATTTTTGTTATCTATAATTTTTAAAAGATATTCTTAAAATTTTAGAAACTGCCATAGCTGTTGTAGCTCAGTGGATTGAGTGCAGGCCTCCAAACCAAAGGATCGCGGTTCAATTCCCAGCCAAGGCACATGCCTGGGTCGCAGGCCAGTTCCCAGCAGGGGACTCACAAGAGGCAACCATAAATTGATATTTCTCTCCTTCTCTCCTTCCCTTCCTCTCTAAAGATAAATAAATAAAATCTTCAAAAAAGATTTTGTTTAAAAATATCAATGTATGGTTGCCTCTCGTGAGTTCCCTGCTGGGAACTGGCCCGCGACCCAGGCATGTGCCTTGGCTGGGAATCAAACCACAATTGTGTGGTTTGCAGGCCCCAGCTCAATCCACTGAGCTACACCAGCCAGGGCTAAATAAACAAAACCTTGAAAAAATAATAAAAACTATTGTTCTTACCAATGTAAATAAGCTAATAATTATTACTGTAGTATGTTAAATCATATTTCATGGAAAGATTATATATTAATGAAAGAATATGACTTAGAAAGTGGAAAGTACTCTCCTAAACTTTAGTTGAATTATTCATCTTTCCTTGTCAATTCACATCCTTTAGAGTTTAAACCTGGATAACTGGCACAGTTTGAAAACAGCCCAAAAACTATCAATATTTTGTGAATCCATGAAGTTCCTGATCCTTATATAGGGAACATAGAATAAGGCATGTTAATTTTGATCTTATGTAGCTGTAATGAGCAGAATTTTATTCTATAGTGAGGTTCATTAGTGAACTATTTAAAAATATTGTGCTCAAAGTTAATCATAACCGTGTTTTATCATCCTCCATGATATCTAAATTTATCACTTTGTTTTCAATAAAATTAAAAATGGGGAAGCTAGAAAGTTGCAAACCCTTATTTTCTCATGAAGTCATAGGGATGATATAGAAAGTTCGAGCAGTCATTTATCTTCATTATCAAACTTGAAAGTTGAATTATAAACTTCCTTAAAGGAGGCAAAATTTATTCCACTTTAAAATACCACTCTCAAAGTAAATTTTACTATATTTTCAGGGATATATTTTCAGTACTAGTAACTTTAACACCGTTGGAAATCTGAGCATTTAAGGCAGAGTTTTAGAGCTGGGGTTAACTAATATGAGTTGACTGACTAGATGATTTATTTGATCTGAAATGAGGAGATAGACAAATTGATAATCATCTTTTAAATATATCGATTAAATCCATCTTTGTCTTCTTCTTTCTAATTGAAAAGTCTCGTTAGTTTTTTAATAACAAAAAAAATTCCTGACCTGAGTACTTTTCTAGTTCAAGTAGGAAGCCCTTCTCCTTTTCGGAAATCCACGTACCTTATAAAACTGCAAATAAATAAATAAATAAATAAATAAACTACCCAGAATTATAACAATTTAATAGACAATGTGCAATTATTCATTTGTGTTTCTTTCTATTAATATTTACTTTTTAAACAGATGCATGTTTATTGGAAGAAAATAATAAAATCTCTAAATTTACAAATTAAGAAATGGTAGCCAAAATTTACAAAATATGCCAAGGAAAGCAGATCTTTCCCCAAAGCTACCTTATATTTTAAATGTAAGTTCAGGCAAAGCCTTTGTCTTATTTCAGAAAAAAGTCTATGTTCTAATTTTTCAACTAACTGCTCTTTCTGCATAACTGAGAGGACTACGACCTCTCAGTTATGATGGACACTGTAAAATGAAGTTTAGCTAATTTTATGTTCTGCTGTCATTGATTTAGTAGCTCCTCTTACTAATTACCCTCATAGTATTCTTCCTCAGAAACTGGCATTTCTTACAGCAAACTGATAATATGAAAATTCACGTTAGTGTTCTCATGGATACAACATTGATTTCTCGAAGTTTTTAGTCCCGGAACTTCAATTTTCTAAATTAATTGTAATAGGGTAAAGATAGTGCATATTTTATTAGACATCTTTAAACCTTAGAAGGCATGTGTCATTTTATCAATTCTAAAGCGATGCATTTTATGTAGACAATACTAAGAATAAAGCAAATTACAGCTGAATGAGGTGTCTAACATGGTTGTCTCTATTTATTGTTCTATTTTTATTATCAGTCTCCAATAAAATATTGATTAAAAATGCGAACTGAGTCTCTATTTAGTAACATTTTAAAAATCTAAAACAAGGAAAGTAATAATAATAGTATGCCCTTTACTAAAATGATGAATTAATTCCTAAGGTTAATAAATATATTAGGGAAAAAATTGAAGCTAACCAAAGTATACACATACACACAAAAGCCAGGAACCATGAACTTTTAATCTATGTACCTTGAACTTAAAACAGTTACTGGCAAATTTCAGACATCTAATATGTTCAAGAACTATTATTTAAATTAATTGTTTAAACAAACGCTTGAGCAATATTTCAGTTTAAAACAAGGATACTATCTATGCATTACATTAACAAAGGAAACAATATCTCTTGATTGATAAGTATTTTTTATATTTATCTACGTCATCTACTTAAGATACACTTAAAAGTTTAAAAAGCAAATATGCACATACACACTTACCCATAAACCCAGAAAACAAAGGGCTATATATCAGACAATGTATGACTATGTAAACAATATACTAAAACATATCAACAAGAAAGGTAGATGCCAAAGGGCCAATTGCTGTGCACCATGCTATGAGCAGTATCAAACACGGCCTTTGTCATGTGGCAGAACTTCAGAATTAGCTATAGCAAAAAGTTTAATGTTTGCTGAGCAGATTAATCACTGATATTTTTAACATAGTGTGTATGTCTGTTTCTTAAACAAGAATTTATTTTATTGATTTGTTTTTTCCATTTACTTTATTGATTTATTCCAAAATCAAATAACGTCACATGTAAGCCAGAAAGATAATAGAGTTCTTTTTAAATTAAACCAAATAGCTTTTTTAGGGAAAATACATGGAAACTGCTGAAACATATTGTTTATGAATCCTTTAGTAGAATCATTAACACTTGTCTTCTTTAGTTTTTCCCAGGTACCCTTCAATGGGTTAGAAATAGTGTTTGGACATTCATTATTCAAGGCTTGTGAACACCTTCTTTCATGTGAAGTGTGGTTCTACAGTTACAACCAAATGTGCCATTTTTTCTACCACCATACCCTCCATCTACAGAGTTGGTTCTTTCTCCTGCTGTCATGTGGGAGACTTGTCTTCGGAAACGATGGGGGCTACTTTTTTTCCATGGTACTATGCTTTGTAAAGTATCTATTCCCAGGACTCTGTTCCCCCCGCTACATCTGCTCTGTACATTTCCGGAGTAAGAAGTAAGAACCCAACAACAACAAAAATGCATGTAGCAAATATTTATTGAGCCTATATCATCTGCAAACCTGCCAGCTACTCTTTTGGAAATACAGAAATTAGTAAATTTTACAAAATACCTGACAGCAAAGAGTTTACATTCTATTGAACTACAATACCAAAATAAACATATAATAGAATAAAAACATATGACTGATGGTGATAAATGTTACAAAGAGCAATAAAACAAGATAAAAGTCTATCAGATACCTAAGGGTCAAGGTTCATTTTATATAATATTGGGTGGTTATGTCTCATTTATGAAATTCTAGTTGAGCAGAAAACCACAGGAAGTGAAGGAGGATGTCATGCAAATATACATAAAAGAATGTTTTATGCAGAGGAAATAGGTACAGAACCTAGACCCAAAGTGAGAGCTTCTCTATGGTAAGGAAGCTAGCAAGGTCACAGAGAGGGGAAAGGGGGAAAGCAGTGATGTATGAACTTCTACTACACTGAAATGTTTTGGATTTTTATTCAGTGCGACAGGGGAAAATACTAAGAAATTTTTTAGCAAAAGACTGAAAAGATCTGACTTTATTTTAAGTAAGTTTCTATGTCAAAAGTAAACTGAGGAGGAGTGTGGAACTGAACAGGTATGGAAGCAGGAAAACCAATCAGGTCAATAATCCCAGAACATAGATATGTTGATGATTTTACCAAATGGTGGTAGTGGAAGTGATGAGACATAGCTAGTACTGAATATGTTTTGGTTGGTGATGGATATATTTTTCTAATGGGTGGGATGAAGTGTATATGAGACAGAATGTGCCAAAATTTATTTTAGCGGCACAAACAAAAAAAGTGGAGCCTTCATTTTCTGGTAAGAAAAGAACTTTGGGGAGAGATGACCTTTCTAACTGAATGGCTCAAGGATTATTATAATTTAGTCAGACAGTGAATGGAACCCTAAGTGCAAAGCTTAAGGCATAAGAATTCATAATTCCTTTAGAATTTTTCTCCTCATAAATGGTTGTGTTAGATGTTCTATTTATGTGAATAAATAAATGAATGATACCACCTGGCATTCTATTAGAATGCGTGGTGAAGAAGACTACAATTTTCAGTGAAGAAGAGCATGTAATCACACATGTTATTAAAACAACCAAGAACAGGGTAGGTAGAAAATGGAAATAACAGGCAACATAAATAAGCAAAGGGGCAGCCACAGGCCAGGACAGCCACATTAACATTTGCATAAATAATTGTTGAAAGAATGCATAAATGTATAAAACACTTTGAAAAAATTCTCAAAACAATACACTATGCAATGTGTAGCATGAATTCACCTTCAAAATATTCCATAGCACATTATGGAAAATATACATGAGCCTTAAAGTTCCAATCACATAAAATTACCAATCTGTAGCCATTTAAAACCACATATTCCCTCACTTCTAGATCCTCTCTGAAGACTCTGAAATAATGCCTCACATAGAATAAAAAATATTAAAAAGATTGATGGGTAATTTAATAAAAGAAAAGTTTTGTTCAGCTGTATAGATTACTTTAATAATCAAAATAAATGTTTTTGATAAGTGTGAAATTATAACTCTGGAGTATACTAAAATTAAACCATCTTCTCGGGATGAGAGGTTGAGTACAATCATAATTTTTCCAAATAAGCAGAATTTATTACCTGTGTGAATCAAACCATATGAATTTTGTCATAATGGCAATAAATAATATATATACACAAATCACAGTGATTCATACTTCAGATACATCTAAACACCTTCAAAATGAAGAATGTACATCTCTCTTAAATGCTGAATAATGCTACATTATGACAGAATGACAGGTTGTGACAAATAGCATTTGAAAAGCTCTGTTCATAATGAAACTGTAGGTGTCACTTCCCTATAACTTTATATATGCAATTAATTTACTTTATCTTGGTACAACATAGCACCAGATGTTCATCAAAGATGAAATTGCTTTTAATAGAACATAATAATTGGAACCTACATTTATTAATCATTTTTCAATCTACCATTCATAATCTAACTAAACATTTTATCAGTTGTCAAAATTTTAAAGCAAAGGTAAGAAGTAGTATTTTGAGAAGTATACTTCTGTCAAAATTGCATTTAAATAAAAATATCTACCTACATTTAATTAAATGTAATTTGATAAACTAATATCAGAAAATTCCATGCAACACAAAATTTGTTGAAAAATTGGAAAAGCTGTGACATATATATTTGATCTTTGTTGAACTTTTATAGACAACAATCGTTTGTGTTACATGTTTAAGGATATGTGAAATGTAATAGAAATTAAATAGTGGTGTAACTGTATATATGTGATTATAGTTCTTGGTAAAATACTGAAACTAACTTACTAACTTGAGCTTCTGGATGCCTCCCCTAAAGTCTATCTCGTAGAAACTTTGTGAGAAAGAAAAATGTGTTTCAAATATGAACAAAAATAAAAAAAAGAAAGAAGCAATAAAAGCCCCCTGAGAAGACTCCAAGCTGTCTTCAACTAATTTAAGTTCTGTTTTTGCCTTAGGGACAGTTTTTAACTAACCCCTCACTACAGAAATCATCTCAGATGATAAGAGAACTTCAGGACTGTGCAAAAGTCTAGAAGAGGTAGGCACTTGAAATTGTTTAGAGAGACTAGTTCCCTAAGGTATTATTCTTTCATATTTTCCCTCCAAACTCCTAGGGCTTATAAAATGATAAATTATTAAAATTACTTTCTCTTAACAATGCTTCTTTATAAGTATGTATAAAGTCGGCAAATGCCCTTTGTTTATTTATTTTTTCATTTAACTTCTTTTTAAAAATTTTATTGCATTTTCCCCATTACCATCTACTCCCCTTACACACCCTCCCTGACTCTTGTCCATGTCCATGAATCCTTATTCCTTTTTGCTCCATCCCAGCACCCCTAACTCTGCCTTTGTTGAATTTATCTATGACTTGCAGTACGTCATCATACCATGTTATTTTGATGTGAGCTCCATTAATTCAAGACCAGGCAACCACTTAGCAAAACTATAAACCCAGGCACGCTCATGGACCAGGTTCCTACACAGAAACAACAGGAATGTTATCACCCCTTCCAGCAAAGGGCAGATTATGATGCAGGACTTTATAAATCCCTGACACACTGATGTAGGGGAACCGGGACAGGCTTTTTTTAGTAACCGTACAACATCATTTTAATTATCAGTTTAATTCTCACAATGTGCATTCTATCAATGCACATAATGATATTTAATGTAGATTGTGAACATTTTAATACCTCAATAGAAATATATGTATGTAACTATGCAAATCAATCTTAAATTTGTAACAGTGAAAATTATCATGAGAGTTGATGTAAAATTAGCCACTGTACTGTGGACAAGGGAAAAAAAAACTGGTTCTCTGAAAAGTAACCTCACACTGTGGTCTGATCATAAAATCCTAATTGGGCAGGTCATGGTGGTCATGCCCCAGGCATATAAAACTTCTAGTAAAAGGTTTACCTTTGCCTTAAGCAAACTGGGTTCATTCTTTCTGTGCATCTAGGTTAACACACCTTTGAAAGAAACCATAATCACTCAGAGTACAGCACGTAATCTCATGAACTCTTCTGCAACCCACCCTCATCTTGCTTTCTCCCACCTCCCCGTGATCTTCCATACCTCCCCTCATTATATTAAAACCATTATATTAAACCATTATATTAAAAGAAGCTGCAAACCTGTTTTTCTCTGGAGTATTTGAGACCTTGTTTGGCAGCATATGTTATCAGTTTGGCTCAAACTAATTTTATAAATATTCTCTACAGGTACACATAGGATGTTTCTTGCATTAATGCTTCTCTGCATTGGTGGAATAATCAAGTACTATTTTTTAAAAATTAGCCTGGGTGCATTACATCAATTTGTCCATGTACGACATGGTCAGTCACTGATCCAGGTCACTAATTTGAACTGAATAACATACAATTCTTAAAAATTTGGACTTATATTCAAAATCGTGTTTTGTTCTTCCTATTGTGCCTTAGTAAATGCATATCCATCCTAATTGGAAATAATTTAAAATGTATGGTATTTCATCTCAACCATAGCACCTTCAGAGGCTTAACTGCCAATCTCTCAATGCAGTGTGACAAAAATAAGAAGATCAATAATGGTTCAAGACGTTTTTTGTGATTCCCATGGATTTCAGGAGCTTGTACAAAAATATAAGTCCCTATGTCTCTAAACACACCTGATTTTAGCTGACTTTTTTTGTACCAAGTCTTTCAGACCAAGAAGGAATGATTTATAATTTCTTTCAAGCTCCTTATCTCATCCTGGATCAATAACACATAGTTCAAAGAACAAGTATTTTGAGTAGTACTATATACACAGTTCCTGACATACTCTTTAATTTAGTGAAAAGTCTGTCCAACTGCATTAACTTGACAAGCATACAAAAATCATCTTTAATTTATTCAGATTTCCAATCTCTGCACTTTCTGAATAAGATCCAGGGAAATAGTTTCAAAAAATAAAAATAAACAAAAGATGCCAAAAGCACTATTAGGTCAGCCTTAGGCAAAAAGTGACTTAGAGCACACCTTATTCTCTCCTAAGAAGTAGTATAAGGCAGGCACTGGATCTACTACCCTGAGACAGTGATATACAAATTCTTAGGTTAGAATGTTTTAAGAACTTTTTGTGTGGGTTCATGTCATTTACCACTTAACAGAGATTTTGTTGTTTGTATATTTTAATACTTATAAGAAATAATTAATTCATGCTGGTATTTGAATACTGTCAGATAATTTTATTAAAGTTGGATAACTATTCATCCTAGCAAGCATAGAAATTATACAATGCTAATGCTTTTCAGAACTGGTGTCTTTAACTAGTTGAGACTCCAGTATAAACAGAATGGAAAACATGACATTTTAATGTACAATATTTTCTATGCATCAATTAAAATGCCCTGGAGGCCTACTATAAGTTGAAATGACTAAATTTCAATAAAATTTTGTTTTCAATTCAAAATGCTTCTTAAAGTAAATTGTATACCTCTAAGTTCAGAAATGTCAACATTCGACAAAACAGTGTATAAAATCTATTTGCGAGTTTAGGGACATCAATATTCTTCTCTACCAGAAAAACAATGGCTAAAATTTCTGATCATGGATTCTCATGAAAATAATATATCTCAAAAAAAGTGTAATATTATGCATTTTATTTATTATTATTGATAATAAAGAATATAGCAACAATTATAAGGACAGTAAGAGAAACATGACATCAGTTGTAGGGGACCGGTTTGTTTTGGTCTGGCAAATGTGACCCAGCTCTACATGGAAAACCTACAGATGCGAAGTGGTGGGCAGGAGCCAGACCTTCAAACCAAGTTTTCCCTTGGGAATCAGGCCTAGAAAATACTTACAGACTGTTCTGGCTTGCTCTTGCTAAAACTCCCTCACCCTGGTCTAAAACAACAAATATGTATTGTCTATCTTCATGGTAACTTCCAAAGCCTGTATGAATTCTCCCAAGCAGAGCTAATGAGCTCATCGCCATTCCCCTTTGCAGGTTATTTTTATTTCCTTGATTGTACCTAGAATGTAGACAATAATATTCTATGTGATAGATAATAAATCGTTCTATGATGTAAGACCCGAGGAAAAGAATAAAAGCCTGTCTAGGCAAGGGTTGAGGCGCTCTCCTCTTGAACGAGTGGCCGAGGCATCCACAGGTGCTCCCCTCTTAAGGGAGTAGCCAAGGCACCCATAGGCACTCTGCCCTTGAGAGAGCAGTCGTGCTGTTCCCTTTTTCACCACAGGATTGTTGTCACCTGTACATTTATTCTTGTCATCAGCCACAACAGGCGGACTCTGCTGGCCAGAGTCCTCCACAGTGAGTAAGGCCATGTCAGATACTAAGAAAAGCATCTTCCCATAGTGCTCAAGTAGACCCCATATAACAGGCCTCAAGGAGGTTCCTTAGATTCATCATTTCTTAAACTCACTCTGACAACTCTTTTCTACTTTTTAATATAACAGTTGAGGTATGTGATAGATATTACACAAAAGCTATCTCAAGAAATTATTATTATTTTAAAAAAGTTCTGATAAAATACAAATCCAAAAGGATTGTCTCTATTCTAATTTTATTAACAAGCTATGAATTGGCTCACCTATTTTATCATAGTATGTCAGACAATGATAACATCTTTAATAGTCATGCCTGAAGTAATACATACCATCTTTCAAACTGGCCAGGGACAAGCAAATAAATAAGAGAACTGTATTTCAAGCATCTACATGAATATATAACTATGCCAGTTAATCTTTTGTTTGCAATACAGTAATACCTAGAAATCATACATGATCTGTGGTAGAGCTAATGATGAAATCGAATTGGATGCAATGTTAATATACAATAGTCCCTTTTTATTTGTGGGGGCCAGGCTTCAAAATTCCCAGTAGATGCCTGAAACTGGTTAGTATCAAATCCTACATTTACTTTGTTTTTCCTTTGTATAAACATACCTATGAAGAAGCTTAGTTTATAAATTAACCACAGGAAGAGACTAACAGCTAGAGTTAATAATAAAATAAAGCCATTATAGCAAATACTGTGGTTAAAGTTATGTGAATGACTTTTGGGTATTATTAAGTAAAATCAGAGTCACTTGAACACAAGAACTGTGATAACAGTCAGTCTGATAACTGAGATAGCTACTAAGTGTCAAATGGGTAGATGGTAGTTACAGAGTGGATATGATGGACAAAGGGATGATTCACATGCCATGTAGGGTGGAATGGGCCAGTAAGAGATTTAATAACACTCAAAATGGAGTGTAAACTAAAATTTACATGTTATTTATTTTTGGAATTTTCCTCTTAATATTTGCTGGTCATAGTTAACCATGGATAACTATGGAATCCTTTTGGAAAATGAAATAGTGAATAAGTGGAGACTATAATTATATGCAGAATCTTTATAAGTTACATTATAATACATGACATAGCAATAGAGAATTCAACTACAGAAAAAAAACAGGTTACACTCAGTCATTAGTTATTTATTCATGTATGTGTAGATTACAAGTTTGTTTAGTAAATAGTCAACAAATATGCAACTTCTTATATTTTGAAAGTTAAATAACAAGCCAGATTTTACAGGTAAATATAAACTAGAAATGCATATTTACCTGTAAAATAACTTAGTCAATATCCTAAGGGAAGAACAGGTAGCTTCCACTGGTGTTATCTCCCAGGGTTGGTCCTCTCGTAGTATAAATGGGGGTGGTGCTGTTCAGGAAAGTACTCAGTTAGAGACGTTGTCTCCAGCAGGTAATCCCACAGCAACTAGATTTGCAATCATACATCTTAGGCTCGCATTTTGATTCCTTCTTCTCCTAGTCTTATAAAACTAGCCTTTTATTACTGGATTCCAGCACTTTTTAACAATACTTGGTCCTTTACAGTCTCTAACCAGTCAGTATTCAACTTATCCAATCAGGGTGGCATTCTGCAGTATTTTCCCAAAAGTGGAATTTCAAAGTGTGTTTGTTGGAGGCAATTTTCCACTGGACTCATTGTAACAGAACAAAAGTAGGGGGTTGGCTACCTGCTGTCACAAAAGTCAAACTCGTGAGGCAGATGCTAGTGAAAAGGAAAAGGTTCCTTCAGATGCAGCATAATCTAGGAGAATGGTGGACTCCCATCTCAAAGAATATCTCTTCTTTCTGCCATGGAAAAATCCGACCATTCCCAGCAAGGCCAAGACAAAAGGCAATGTCCAGAGTTCCTGCTCCATTTTAAAGTACAGTTCTTTACATTCTGCAGGCAGCTGCTAAGTGGTCTTAGTCCCCACCCAGGTCACTTAGCTTGTTCCTGGCTGCTGCCCATTTCAGGATCCTTCCTGGAGCCTGTGTGTAGAGCCCACATGGTCTCGGGTCATGCTCCTTCCAGGGCTGCATGGTTCCACGCTCCTAGACAAGAGAGCATGTGTACCTAGCAGTGAGTACGTCACCAGGTGTTTAAGAAGAAAGAGTCTCCCTCCTGGAGACCATGTTCCATGGGGCCTTAACAGCCACCTGGCCCATGATGAAAACAGGCAAGTGCACTATATGAGTGAATGTTACAAGCAAGGGAAAGAGGTCCTTTGTTCTCCTAGGATTATATTAGCTTGGGTTTGGGATGGACCAGATGCTGTCTAAAAATGACCAGTCAATTTCCCAACCTTCTGTGGCTTCAAGTGCCTCCATCTCTCAGCCAGTTCCTTCTTTCCCCAGGCTAGACTGACAGGCCTTTTTGGTTAGTAACTCTCCCTGCACTGTTTTGACTTCTGTGGTGCGTGTGCCTGCCTCTCCCTGGACCCACCCTCAGTCCATACTAGGGACTGGGAGGGCTTTTTGCTATCCAATTATTTTGCTAACTCTTTTTATGCTCAGTGTAAGAACATCCCCTGTCTCATCTTGGCCAGTGGGTGAGACCTGGTCCTCTGACAGTTTTACGGTAACATGTTTCTGCACTTACTATTTTTCTGAAGCTATATGTTGAAGGATGTTTGAATATTAAACAAACTTGGAAGACAGAGCCAATATCTTCCTTTAGGTCAAAGTGCAAGTATGCTTTCTTCTTTTTATAGCGTGGCCACTGTATTTGCAGATATTGTCTGCCTCTTCTTTGTTTTGCATCTACGCAGGAATTGAGGCTTGGAGAACTGACTCCTGCCAAGCCCATCTAACCCCCCTGCCCCTCCCCAAATAAATACTGTTAATACTCTAGCTATTGCTGTTAGTGTGAATAACACACTGCCCTTTTTCTTACCTAGGAATGTGTCTTCTGTCTGCAACCCCAATGCCATAGCAGACTCACTTGTTAGCTTCTAAGTAAGGTAGGAAAATTCTCAGACCCTTCACAGTTCTTGACAGTGTTATCAAGCTGCACACATATGACTAAACACAAGTAAATTTGGAGCACTGGCCACAGACATCTGCTTCTGTGAAAGGACTGTGCATGCAGTAATACACAGAAGGTAAAGTATACACAGAAGGTCTACTTTTTTTGTCATAGACTTTATATCTCACACTGTTATTCAAATTGGATGGACGCTAAGGTGTGTTTGAGTCAGGAAATTTTGGTATAATGACTCATACCAGAACAGACACCATTTACTCATTTATTTGTTGGTTAACTAATTGCAACATTTTTGATTGGATATAAATTATGAGCCAGAATCTGGGAAAAAATGGATAAAAGTAATAAACAATGTAGGGTTTACTTTTTCCTTGAGCTTAAAATTTACTTACATGTGTATCATTAGTTAAAACATACATATATGTATATTCAGAGAATGAAAAAATATAATTTTAAATCTTTATACCTACTAATTATGGTAAGCCCTCTGAGGAAAACAAATGAAATATTCTGAAGAAATTTGTTATCGGATGTTAGGTAAGCAACTTTAGACTGAATGCTCATGGGCTCATACAAATTTTATATAAAATAATTAATTAAATGAATTATTTAAGACCATTCTAGAGGTAAATTAAATTGCAATCACTATACATTTTAAAACAATAAGATGCTTAAAATATTTTTTTAAATTTCTATGTTGATATGTGCTATGATTTGAATGTTCGTGTCTCAAAACTCATAGGTTCAAATCTAACACCCAGGTGAGAATGTTAAAAAGTGAGGTTCTTCCAGGGTGATTAGATCATGAGGGTGAAGCCCTTTATAGTAGACCCTCTACTAGACTTCTCCAGTGGATCACTTTGTAAATTATATGAAGGTCTAACCACTTCTGAACACCGGAAACTAATATTGAATGTCAACATTAGTTGACAAAGAAAAAGTAAAAATAAAAAAGGCAATTAATAAAGATTCTAACATGGAGGAGATCAATAAATAATACCTTTTAATTAAAAAGAATGAACTGTAGCCCTGGCGGGTGTAACTCAGTGGATTGAGTGTAGGCCTGAGAACCAAAGTGTTGCAGGCTCAATTCCCAGTCAGGGCACATGACAGCATTGTGGGCCAGGTCTCCAGTAGGGGAAGTGCAAGAGGCAATCACACATTGCTATTTCTCTCCCTCTTTTTCTCCCTATTTTCCCTTCTCCCTAAAAATAAATAAATAAAATTTAAAAAAATAAAAGAGACCCCAGAAGTTCCCTCAACCATTCCATCATATGAGTTTACTGTGAGAAGACAGTGATTTATGTGGAAGTGGGTTCTCCCCAAACAACAAGGCTACCCATACCTTGGTCTTGGACTTTCCAGTTCCAGAACTGTAAGAAACTTGTTTGTAAGTCATTCAGTCTATAGTATTCTGTTATTGCAGACTACATGCAATGGGATAATATGGCACATAAATGGAAGTAATGAGATTACGATTTCAACAAAGTCAGTTGGAACAATATTTTTCTTGGAGATGAGATTTTGCTTGTCTGTTAAGCTTTAAGATGTATACGATTATTCAGCCAGAGACCACATCTTCCTCCTCTCTGTTTTCTGCAAAGTCCAGGAAAGTGTCTTACATGAAAAAGGTACTTTAGAAGTACTTTAGAAAATACATACTTCTTTTAAATCTTCTATTACCTAAACATCACTTGTTTTCACTTTGCCTTGCATAAAATATTTGAAATATGATACAAAAAATATTCTCTCCTAATAGCATTTAGAATCATCATTACCTTCAAATTCCTGATATATTTATTTATAAAGGAAGACAGTGATTCAAGAACACTATAGTTTATTATTATTTTGAATTAATCACCAAACTAATACATTATAACTTATAAAAGAATAATTTTTCAGATTGTTTTAATGCAACTCTAAGGTTATGGCTATGATATTTTTACTGAATTAAACAAACAATAAAACTCTTGAGAAGTTTCACTATATATATATATATATTTCATTTTGCTTTGTTCTTAGTAGAATATAGAATCAAGTCCTTGGGATGGGTTTGTTTCAGATTGGGGTTCCCACTTGAGGGAAAATTAGAATGTCTCCTACCTAGCCCTGGCTGGTGTAGCTCAGTGGATTGAGCATGAGCCTGTGAAGTAGACCATCGTAGTTTGATTCCTAGTCAGGGCACATGCCTGGGTTGCAGGCCAGTTCCCAGCAGGGGATGCACCAAAAAAGCAACCGTACATTGATGTTTCTCTCCTTCTCTCCTTCCCTTCCCCTCTAAAAATAAATGAATAAAATCTTTTTTAAAAAAGAATATCTCCTACCTAACAGGATTTAAATTGGAGATATGGCAAAGGGAAGTTGCCTCAAGATTATAAAATCATGGGAAATTTCACTTAGGCAGGCAATCATTTCAAAGTGCTTTTGTTCTTGTGTGTATAACAGCCTCTTTACCTGGTCATAATCTTATTCCATTTGCATAGTGACTTCAAATGCAATCATGATGTAAAAATTTACCTCTGAAACTGTTGGAAGTCTGGTGGTGGTTTAATAGTGAGACTTCTCATTAAACCACATGGCTGACCAATAATGAATAAATTTAGAGATGGTCATGAAATACAATCACACTTAGAATGGAACAAAGGAGTAGGTTAAAGATGTTTACTATGGTCAAAAAATATTGACCTGTTAAAATAACCATCATCCTTGGGAAGAAGAAATGAGGGCTGCTGATATTTTACAACTAAGTTTTAAAATAAGGACAAAGAGGATAGTCTCAGATGCAGCCAAAATTTCTAAAGGCAACGGAACAATGATTATTTCCCAGATAATGGGTCTTTCTAAGTGGACATATTAAGGGGTAGAATTGTTGAGGTATTATGTGTCTGTAAGTACAAAATTCATATGCTGACTTTCTCTAAGGCAAAGCCATCAAAATTTTTTCAAAGTAATGGGTATCCATCTGGTACAAAGAAAATAATCACTAACCAGCTGCCTTTAAAAAAGGGGATAAACAGCAAGAAAAAACAGGTAAATCATAATAAAATAAATGTAAAGATAAAATTTTAGGTATGCGGAGGATATAAGTTATGGTACAAAACCAGGGAAAGGCAGCTAGATTACAGAGTAGCATAAAAGACACACAGGTAATAAATTCAGGAGAAATTACTCATTATCCAGAGACTGTAAGCAGTGAGGGGGGTTGGGAGGACCCAGCCAAGAGACCAAGAAGTCAGAGAGAGTGTTTTCAGCACTTCACCTTCTAAAGTGAAAGTTCTCCACACAGCCTAGGAAAAGAAATCAAGGTCTTCATAAAACTGAGCACAGATACATCACACATTCGCGTTAATCACCTCACCTCTCACAAGTAATAATGTAATGCAGGAATCTACCTGCAAATGAAATTTTTAAGAAAATTATTTAGTTTGTTTAGTTAAACAAACTAAAAAGTAAAAGGAGCTAAAGCAAAAGCATAGTGTCATGACAGGGAAGAATATGACCTAATGTATCATCTATGGCCCCCCTTAATGTTGCCATTTGAAAGGACAAAGTTTATTTCCCTGAGTGTTGTAAGAGTGGTTGGTTGTTGCTTAGGTTGCCTGCTCTCTTAGCGGTAATATAACAAGCCAGGCTCACTCAGAGGAAAGAGTCCTAGAGGAAATCAATGACTTATATAAATCTCTTTAAGAAACAAAGTATAACACAGGGACTTCTTTTTCTGCCAAATCATTAATTTTTTGCAAAGGTGACATCACATAAGAACATCTGCAAACCACAACAGCATTATCGTGCTGGACCTAAAATTATTTACTCCTTTTCTCCATCTCTGAGAAAGTTAGTTATCTATATAGCTGAAGCCAAGGAAATGTTTGACACAATGGTTAGTAATCTCATCTACATTATATGAAAGCTTGTCGAAGGCTTCAGAAATAACCATGTGCTGCAAACACATAGTAAACATCCTCTTTGTATCAGTCCCTCTAAATTAGTGTCTGCCTGATGGAACTTCGTATCTGAAGATCCAGGCAATATACAAATGAACAGCAAAACACAATAAATTAATGACATCTTTGATTACATAATCTAAGACTGTCATATTAAATTAATGTGACATAGTAAATGAGTGGATCAAGAAACTATGTTATACTTGCACAATGGTATACTACCTAGATGAAAGAAGAAAGGAACTCCTACTTTTCATGACAGCATGGATGGAACTGGAAAGTATTACGCTAAGTGAAATAAGCCAGGTGGTGAGACAGAAATACCATATGATCTTACCTACAAGTGGAACCTAATCAACAAAACGAACAAGCAAGCACAATATAACCAGAGTCATTGAATATAGAACAAACTGACAGTAATCAGAGAGGAGGTGGGAGAGGGATAATAGGGGATAACAGGAGAAGGGCCATTAAGGAACACGTATAAAGGACACATGGACAAAGCTAAAAGGGGTAAATTTGAGGATGGGAGGCAGGGATGGATGGGGTAGAGGGGTGTGGTGGGGTGGAAATGGAGACAATTGTACTTGAACAATAATAAAAATAAGTGTGGGAACCATAAGTATTTTTATAAAAGATTTTTGACTTATATAAAAATTGAGATTTAGGGAAAATTGTTACTGAAGAATGTTCTGTGCCATGTAAAAACATTACACCACAGACTGACTAAATGCTTCAATTGTAATCATTGTTTTCTTCAGTTGTGATATTAAGTCTCAGTTCATGTCATTCTGTTAGGAGTTCTCTTCTCATGGTTAATAAAACTTGTTTGTAAGACAAGTGAATATAAGAAACTTAAGAAAAATTTTACTTGGAACTCAAATGTATGTCATGAGATAAATGTTTGAGATGATTTTTAGTGTTAGTTTGTATCCACCATTCACATTCAGAGTGGTTATATGCCTTTTTTTGGTCAATGTGTCCTTTGGGCAGAAGATTTAAGAACTGGCAGGCAATTTGTCATGTCTCTTTTCTTTTTGCCAAAACAGTGTCAGTGTTTTAGACAGAAGTGCTTCCTCAGGTTGGTCTTGGAGGGAAGCCAGCATGCACTGGATACCAAGCAAATGAAAGAGAAAACTTACGTAACTTGGAGAGTTAACTGAAAAACCAAACTGTCCTTTATACCCTGAAGTTTACATAGCCAGCAGTAAGCTCAATGCACAAGTATTTGTATTGGCTTCAATATTTTATTTTAATGATACTTATATCTAAAACTAGACTGTAAGTATCTTAAAGGTAGAAACCACAGTTTATGCCCCTAATAGATCCACAAATATATTTCTAACAATGTCCTAGTAATCATTTGTTAATGTAAAAAAAGAAGAAATATTTGGCAGACAGAAAAATACAAGATATAAGACTATGTAGCAAACACGGGAGAAAGAAAAAATATTAAATAGATTTTCATTGAAAGAAAAAAATGAATGTCAGGGAATTTAGAAAAATTATTATGGGAAGCTCTTGAGAAAAAATAAAAGAGGCATTTTAGAATACAATAACAAATAAACAGAGGAAAAATTATCTGCCATCACATATTTTTTGTTATTTTACTTAGTGAAAATAATAAATACTAATACATAGAGAGTGCAAATATCTACATTCAGGGATAAGGTTTCACTTTCTTTTCTTTTTTCCTATTCAAAAGGTTGTCACAGAGAGGATTTGAACCTAATGGTACAGTGGCTACATCTAATGGGCTGCACTATCTGAGTGTCCACTTTGTAAATGTTATTAAAACTTGGTGACAGTGGCCTTACATGACCCAGTCCTAGAATTAACTATGCACATTAAGGAAGAAATATCTAAAAATGTCAAGTGACAAGTGGTGGAAAATTTTCCGATTTCTGTCAGCTCTTTTCCCTCAGAAATATTGATTTTCTTTAAATCTAATTAAGTTTGTATTACTATTGCTAGCTTTTGCATTTTCTCTCCTACCTCTCTTTTTCCTCTTTACTTCATCATCCTCTGTCTTATTTTCTCAAATCACATATTTTCACTCAGCAGCCAGACTGCCTTTTCCTTCATATGAATCTCCATCTTCCATTTACTTACCCTACAGAGGAGACAGCATCAGTACTCAGAAACTAAGTCTTTAAATCATCAATTTAAGAATAAATTTAAAAATAATTTAGTTAAATATAAATTCATTACATTTAGATATTTACAAAACAATGAAGACAACCTAAAAACATTTTTAAGTGCTCGGTATTCAAACTATACTAATTTTTATAAATATTTTTTTAAAATAACAAAAATAGAGAAAAATGAGACACTTGCTTTTATAATTTGAGCTTCATTTTATTGATTTTTTAAAATTAAAATCTAGTACAATAACATTTTTTCTTCAATATCAGCACTGGAGTTTTCTGAGTTGTGTTCTGTTAATGGTGCAGATAAAGTGACCTCATCTCCTCATTGAAGTTATCAGCTTAAAGGGTAATCATGTGAAGTAGAGATTTGAATTATTTATGAATGCATTGCTCCTGCAGGGAGTTCCATAGGCAGTGACACTTCCCTCTTGGTTTTGTTTGGTGAGCGACAGCCACCTCCATGAATGAGATTAATGTAAGGACATTCACAGAAACTCTTAATGATCTTCTGAAAGGGGGCAGCAAGGGCAAGAAAAACTGCAGTAAGGCTAATAACCAATTTCAAGTGGCCATCACTTAATCAAGAGAGCTTTCAAGTTCAAGTAGTATATCTTTTCCTAAGCCTGTCATATTTCATTAATTACCACATACTGCTCTTTGAAACCATAGTTTACCATTTACTAATATTCTTTCTACCTATTTCATATATGTAGCACTTCAAAATGACCCTATAATTCATGGGTAAAAGTTGCTAATTGTGTAAACAAATTCATTTATTGATATATATAATTTAAAAACTATTTAAATATATGTGCAGTCAAAATACATGTGCATTCAATAAAAATCTTTTCAGATTAACATTTTTAAACCTGCCATACTTGTTATAAAACAATCACAAAGTTTATAGACTCTTCAAATCTTTTCTGATTCATAAATTTATATTACATTTATAAAATAAATGACATTATATATGTTAAATTTAAGCCTATTATATATAGTAGTTATTAGTGTACAGCAGTCATATATAAGAGATGCTATGTTCAAAACATTATGGATTATTGGATTTGAATTACTATTTAAAGAGTCTTTTGTACATTTCTGTGGCTTATATGCTATAATCAGATAAAATGATTCTTCTGTTTAAAGCTCCCAAATAAATATGTGACTATCAGTTCCTAAAACACTATATAAAATAAAATGTCATTGCTATATTTAATTTGTTTATTGAAGCATCTCTTTTGTTCAGTTATCAAACATTTATTTACTTTATACTGAACAGACAAAATATTATAAACTCGAAAATAGAGTAAAAAATCCTACAAGCCTATCCGTTTGTTGTGAGCATTTTAGAATAAAAAAATTAGATGAAGTTCAAGTTATATTTGGGAAGGGAAGATAATTAACAGTACTACTGATTGCCATAGGTTTTTCACTTTGACAAAGTGATGACTGGTCAAAATCAGTGAAGGCAAAAAACATGCAATGAAACAAGACTATATGTCAAAAGGAAAGTTTAAACGGGATCTGCCCAGTTCTATGCTCATAAGATTAAGACTTTGCCCTCCTCTTCTCATTAAGTTGTTTAATGAATAAGAAACTATCGGTGGTAAAAGTTCGTGGATGGAGAAAGGGTATAGAACCTCAGCTTAGCAGTCAGTCTTTCCTTCTCTCCTTAATTTTATCATATCTAATTGATCTCCTATGTCATGCACATAGTCTCTTCTATATTGTTATTTTTATTTTGTATTTATTTTTCTACTAACATTTAAAATCAGTCTTCTCTGTTTATAATATTATTTTATATATTTTACTTAGCAATTTATTTGTATCATATCTCAACATCCCATGACCCGTGCTCACAAAGTTGTGTCTTTCCTGCTAATCTATTCAAAGACTATGACTTTCCCTATAATCTTCTTTTTTACTGTTGTCCTTTATTTTTGTCCTTATATTTATTACTTCTTTCTATCTTGATTTTTAGTATTTTGCTGTTATTTTCCTGTTATATTATTATTTGTCTTTTGAGGTAATGAAATTAAACCTTTAGATTTCCTTTTACAATATATTTAATTATCATCATCTATTTTGACAGAGAGTAGTATAGTACTTCAATTGCAAATATTTTTTAATTAGTTGCATTATTTCTTTTTAAATATAAAGTTAATTCCCACTTGTATGGACTTACAATCTACATCTTGAGCATTAGTTTCTAATTTTAATGGCTTATATTTGGAACATGTAATCTGACATTCGTCTCTAGGAACTCATGGTTGCACAGCTGTCCTTCAGTTTCTCTGGGGGTTTGGTTCTAAGGTCCCCAATTTCATGGATGCTCTAATCCATTATATAGAATAAAACAGAATTTGCATACAGGCTGCAGCAGGGTGTGCTTGTGAATCACTTCATTTGAGTGGATTGAGCACAGCAAATTCAGATAATACATGAAAATCTCTTTATTTTAAAACCAATTGTTATCCACCTTGACTCAGTCTGAGACTTTCATTCTCTTTTCCATGTAATGTAACACTTTTGCTCATTCTTGTGATACAGTATGGACAACTTTGGGGTAGAGAAGCATTCTTTTGTCTACTTCAATTATTATTAAAGGTGTAACAATGATTAAATTTGTCTTTGATCATTTTTTTATTAATCATGCTCTGTAATAGGTGCTGATGACATGTTAATACATGGTTCTTCCTCTCAAAGTCTATGGCTCATAAGGAGAAAATGAGGTTTGTTAATGTCATTAAAATAGTGCGTGACCATAGGTATGACAGGGAGAACAGAAAGATGCTGAAAGCAGAAGTACACCAAAGAGTCCCTCATTCTCCACTGTGGGTAAAATTTGCTTGGGGGAGAAGGTATTTTCTGAACTGAGGTCCTCAGTAAAAGTATAAATTTTGCATGAATACACGCAGGGATGGAAGTGTATGTATGTATGTGTGTGGGTATACATGCTTGTCATGTCAATCCAGGTAAATAAAGTAATTTATGCAATGACCTTGAGGTGGAAATGCATGAATGGGAAATTCTAGGAAATAAAATATAAAATGTCTCCACCTTGCATTTGGGAAACAGGTGATAGTCAGTATTGTCAGTGGTAAACATGGACACTAAAGTAAAAAAGTCAAATGGGGAAGATTTTTTCTTTATGTATGAAGAAATGGAGAACAGTTTCAACTCTGAAGGTTTTTTTAAATAGAATTAATTTAATCATACCAAATTTAAGAGCATTATTCTAGAAGTTACTGGAAAGTGAAATGGGGGTTGTGATGGAATTGTGAAGGATTAATGACAAGCCACCGTTTGCTTTAACAATCAAGAGAGAAGAGAATAAGATTATCCGGGTGGTTACAGGAGACCCTGTTGTTTGAGATCTTCACTCTCTGTGTATAAATCAGCAATTTTGCTGGCTTGGACAGGGGATTCATATCTTTATGGCAAGACATTAAGTCCACAAGAAAGTGCAATTTCACAAAAAAAGTAACAACATTGGGCATGGTTTTATTTCATTCCATGTTAAACACTACTGACTGGTAAACAAGTGTGAATTGCATCGGTCACGAGAATGTCTTTTCAGGTCACATGAGCCATAGGAGTGGCTTTTAACTTCCACAGTCCAGAAAACTCAGAAACTTCAGGTTTTATTTTCCATAAGTACCTATGTGAACACCTACTTCATCACCAGAGACAACATTTAGGTAGCTCCCTCCCCCCTCTTGTTTTCTACAGCAAAACCCTGTGCTAAATTATTTGTCTTTGCCTACTGAGACCATTTCCCCCCTTTCCTCCTGGAGGGCACCAAAACAGGAAGGTCATTTCCATTGCTCTGGGTATCAAGAGCCTGTTTTATAACTACAAACACAAGAATTTAACTCTGTTTTCTCTCTGTTAAGTGTAATTTCTTCTCTAATCCAACACTTGGCTTCTCCATACTAAAAAAAAAATTATTGTGTTAACAAAGACTTAAGAATTGTATAAACTCAGTTAATATCTTGAAATTTTATTAAGCAGCAGGTGGCATTAACATCCTAGAAGAGAGATTATTGACAGATTTTGGTCAAAGTTATAACGAAACAAATACATTAGAGAATGACCAAAGCACACTCAAGCTGCCAAGAAATCTAACTGGGTAGTAAACTCCAAAGGCAGCCAGCTGAAGGAGAGGAGGTCATCAGCTGCGAGGACAGTCAGATTACAGTTAAGGAAGGGATGGGCATTCTGTGAAGAAATTGCGGTTTTTTTATTTCATTCTTCGAGAGTGTCTAAAGCACACTGAAATGGGTCAATATGGAGGTGAACATGTGAAGAAAGAAAAAGATGAGTTTTAACAAAAGAGGCTTGGGATAGGAAACGATCACTGATGTGCATTTGGTGTAGCAGTCTAGCCTAGCAGAAATGAGAAATGCTATGTACGCACTTCCTGAACAGCAAAGAGTCCAGGAAATATTTTGTTCCAGTTTGTATCTGAAGGTCTTCACATGGGTTTTCCAAGAGAGCCTTGATAAGAAATTTTTCATTGTATCCACAGATTATGACAATAAAAATATAGCACCTTTATTATGTATTAATAGGTTTATATTCCATGAGATTGGGTAAGTATTGAGAGCAGAGTGATTTATATCTCAGAGCCATTAACATCTTGTTTAGTGCTTGTAGATTCTAAGTAAACCTTTAATTAATTAATTAATTAATTATGACATGTGACAAGATTTTCTCTGAAGTTTGTACTTTCATAAATTTCTTTCACATATACGTACACAAGGAAATATACATATGTGTAGCACATGTGTATATATATGTGCATGTATAAATATGCACAGTATGTTCATATTCTTTTATATTGCAAGGAGCATTAAAATACTGAAATGTTAAGATCTAGCTAATTTGTCTAACCATATTCTTGTTATGGGGAGAGAAAGGGAGATATCACCTAATGACTAGAAAGAATCTCTGGTTTTAAAAATAACATATTAAATTAAATTGTATTTCTAAACATTTACAGATTTTAGGTAATTAAAAGGAAGCCATAAAATTCCTTTATTTTCAGCAATTTGTACTGTGTAGTTAAAGTGTTTAGGGTGTTGTTTCCTTTGCTATTCAAACTAAAAAAAAATAACAAAAACAAAAACCAATCATAGCCCTGTTTCAAACAACCATTTGCCATGAAAAGCTTTCAAACATGTATCTGCAAATTTCACAAATAAACTTTTTGGTTTCTTTAAAAATGTTTCTCACTGTGGATGCACTCACAGGGCTTACAACTATTCTGCAAGTCAGCCTCTTTTGTATATCCCTGCAAACTGATGTATGTTCTCGTTTTGAAAGAACCTGAGGTAGTCGAATTTTGTGGCGTGTTCAGAGTGTTTTGTGTGCTGAGACATCAGCAGTTGGAATTAATATCTTCATGTTGGTGAGCAGAGGGATCAAATAGAGGAGGCTGGAACTTACAGGCAATTCCTAATTGATTGTAGGCACATAGACATCCCCTGTTTGAAGACATGACCCTGGTAAAGTTCGAGGGCTGCAAATTTGGAAGCGATGGGAGAAACTCCTTCCCATCATGTGGTGACCATGGGCAAAATACTCTGTATCAGAAAGTCAGCCAGAAAAATGCTGTAGCAGCACCTTAAAACGGACTATATAATTTTATGACCAGTGCAACACGTGTAGCTATGAATGTTAAAATAATAAAGGGCAAGATAAAAAGAGGTAATTAAATATCACACCTCAGTGCATCAACCGTTTATCCACAGCGACAAGTGAAGTGCTCCTTCTCTTTCATTGGTTCTTATAAAAAACCATGTTTAAGTTAATATGCTTTAGTAAGATCTAATTTATTTTGCTATTGTTAAAACTTTATGTGTGGCTTTGGGCTGAAAATGGTTTGCCAATATATTTGAAAAAACAGGCATCTATTCCAACCCTTAGCACAATGTAGGCAATCAGGCAACCTGCTGCCTTCATTTGTATTTCTGTTCGCAGCAGCTTGAGTCTATAAAATGGTCTACATCTCACTTACAATCTCTCAGTTAAAATACAGGGTTTTTTTTTTTTTGTTTAATTATTGTTCAAGTACAGTTTTCTGACTTTTACTCCCATCCCAGCCACTCCCCCCAAGTGCTCCCCACCTCCCTTTCATTTCCACCCCTGTTAGTTTTTGTCCATGTGTCCTTTATATTTGGTCCTGTGAATCCATCCTCATTTCCTCTGAAATTCCCTCCCCTCTCTCCTCTGGTCACTGTCAGCCTGTTCTCTATTTTAGAGTCTTTGGTTTTTATCTCCACCCCCTATTTTGTCTTTTGAACACTCAAAATCTCATATAACTGTTTTTGGTAGGAGCAGCAGTGATGACATATAATCCTGAAATAAATTGTGAGCAATCTAGAAAGGTTTTTAGAGAGCAGCATTAAAAATTATAACTTTAAGAGCTCTGGCTGGTGTAGGTCAGTGGATTGAGAGTGGGCCTGCAAACCAGACAATCCAGGTTCGATTCCCAGTCAGGGCACATGCCTGGGTTGCAGGCAGGTTCCCTGCAGGCCACTTCCCAGCAGGGAATGCACAAAAGGCAACCATACATTGATGTTTCTCTCCCTCTCTCCTTACCTCCCCCTCTAAAGATAAATAAAAATTAAATCTTTAAAAAAATATAACTTAAAGAAAGCCCTATTTGTGTGTTTTTAAGAAGCCCAGTTATGCAAACAAAAGGGAAGTGTTCCATTATTATGAAATTTTGTAAATGTAGTCTGACTAGAGGTAGTGAAGATGACCCAAATTCTTAGCCTTCTATGAACCACTAATTAGTTTATGTAACATTGTAGTTTAAGAGATCCTTACAAGTTATCCAGCATAATTTTTCACTTAATGCATGCATACAAAATAAAGTAAGTTAAAAATAGATAACATGTGATAGTTAAATAAATAATAGACCAGAGGAATATTCTGTATTTCTTTTATGTTACTAAATTGGCGTCAGCATGAGTTTACATTCTCTCCTATAATTGGCCACTACACTATTGCACAATAATTTATAATAGTAATATTTTCTTTATCGATAAACACTACCTATTTGTGTGAAGCTGTATTTGATCACTTACCTGCTTCAACTCAATTAATTACCACAATACATTTGAATCATTGATATAATTACCTCACTTTATAGGTAAATGAATTGAAGTCAGAAAATATAAGCATTCTGTTTAAGATCATCTAGCTAAGCTATTTCTTGTTAGAGCTGGGAATCACTTTCAGATTGGACTCAAAAGCTCTTCTTTTTAATCGTTGTGTTTTACAGACCTCTGCTCAAATTTATCTCACTGTGCTTCACATGGGCAGAAACCCATCTCACCGAGTAGATTTGAAGTTCTTTAATGGGAGAAACCACAACATACCCAAATTTGTACCTCTGTTTTCCACTGTAGGTACTTATATATTGTAGTCCTGCAATTCACTGACTGCGCAAAATTAGGCAGGATAATTTGTTTCATGCTGCCTCAGTCATATTATCTATGGATAAGGAACAATTTAAAAGTGTACTTCACAGAACAAAAGAAGCATAAGACAAGATAGAACAAGAATGGGGGGAAAAGAGCATAAATTCTTATCCGAGTGTGGAAGGTTGCAAAACTTCCCTGTTGAATTTACTATGTAGTGAAACTGCCTCAATATTCCCATGGGCTATGGAGAAGTACTTTTTCCTTAAAATTCAAATGTGAAGGAACAAAAGAGATAAAGAGTAGTAACATATGTTAACAATTAACCCAGGAGAACACAAAATTTAGGGATGGGTTAGATAATCTTTATATGATTGCATATTGACAAGATTTTCTGATTACTGGTTTTTAAGGCAGAGACTTTCATAACCCTTCGGGTGAAAAATAAAATTTTAGAAATTCTATTCATATTTACATTTATAGTTATAGCTTCTTAGTTTAAAATGTGCAATAGTAAATAAGCTTTACCTTCATTATCATGATTTTTTAAAATAACCTTGTAACAAATAACACAGTTTTAGATTAGAATAAAAATACAAGTTAAAAATGCAAGCATCTCAGATATAGAAATATTACATTGTTTGTATCATATAATAGCCCTTATACCAAATACCAAATATATATGTATGTAACATGTTACAATATGAGCCTTGGATTTGGTTTTATTCTTAATTTGTGATAAAGGAATAATATATCAGTCAGATGGAACAAAATCACAGAAAATGATAAAAATAAAGTTATTTCTCAAGAATCAAACTATGAGTTCACTATCAGTGATAGACTATTCTGGGGTACACGGAACTCTGTATTGGCATAGGGAATAAAGAATGGCTTAAATTATGACTTAAGGGATGGAATGGAAAACACAATAAAAAATTTTAAAACAATACATTCTCTCCTACCATTGAACTAGGTTGCTCAGGACAAAAACTGTCATCAGCAATACGCTCTAGTGATAACCTTTAATCATTCCTCAGGATCACATGAACTTTGAAAATGTCAAGGAACAAACACTATAGCCTTTTCGGAATGGAATTTGGGTGCCTGCAGTCATCCCAGAACAAGTTTTAAAAAAATCATTTCTGTGTTTTTCAAAAAATGCTTTTAGATTCTGAAATTGCATTTTTCTTTTGGATAGCAATGCCATTGAAAGAATTTCCTAGCTAATGTATTATATTTTCTATCTGTCCTGTGAAATTTAGGAGAGTATAGTGTTGTACATAATATAGCTATAAATTGTAGTTATCTTGAGAAAGGAATGATACAGTAATAAGTAATTTTAAGTTAATTCTAGTTATAACTTGGTTGATTCAAAGAGAAAAAGAGACCCTAATTATCTGAACAAATTTTTTATAGAAAAATACTTATTTTCCTATTACTTTTTCATTTTCTGTTTTAAATGTTTATAACCAAACACCAATGAAACATGAAATTAATCTTTGATAATATTTTGCTTTGCTTGAAGTGAATTGCTGCCAAAGTAAATACATAATATTTATTATTACTATTATTATTGAAACTGTTTTGTGTCTTTGATTAATGACATCAAGGAAAAATACAGTATATTCTTACTGCATCAATTCAGCCTTGGCAGGATTATGTCCTAAAGTAGATTGAGTTTGAAATAATAGTTACCATATTAACTATTTTATGCGGTCAAATTATTTATAGCAATAGCCTAAGCATTAGGGTCTACCATACGCATCATGGTTGAAGATGCAATCTAAAATCAAAAATATACCATAATTCATGTAACTGCATACTGATTATAAAGGCAATGTGTGACACACTGACAATGATTTTGAGATAATGATTTCAGAAAAATAAAATGATGTGTGATTCTATAATGAGGTTCATCATTCCAGGTATCTTCACATGAATGTTGCTATGTTTTTAAAGTTTGTTTTCCCCAAAAATTCATATGTTGAAATCCCAATGTTCAATGTGTTGGTATTAGAAAGTGAGGAGTTTGGGTTGTGCTTAGGTTATGAAGGTAAAGCCCTCATGAATGAAATTAGTACTCCATAGATCTCATAGAGCTCCTTTGCCTCTTCTACCAAGTGATGATACAGAGAGTTGTCTGCAGTCTATGACAACCCTGCAAGGAGTCTTCACCAGAGCCCAACGATCTTAGCAACGTCATCTTGGATGCCCAGCCTCCAGTACCATGAGAAATAAATGTCAGTTATTTATAAGCTACCAAGTCTGTGGTATTCTATCATAGCAGCCCAAACGGACAAAGACACTTTTATTTCTACTTTGGAAGCTCACCTAAAAACAGAATCTAGTGACTACATCATGTTTAGGCATCTAGAATTCTCAAAGTATACAAGCTTTTTCCTCCATGGAGTTTTGTTTTTTGGTTTTGTATTTGTGCTCTGTGTGTTTCTCTTTAGTATTTGGAAGATAAATTTATTGGGGTAAAATTGGTTAAGAGCATTATATCACTTCCAGCTGTACAAGATTATAATTTGACATATATATATGTGTGTGTGTATATATATATATATATCCTATTGCATGCTCACCACCCAGTCCAGTTTCCTTCATCTTCCATATATTTTACCCTTTACCCACTTTTCTCTCCCTCTATCTCCTTAACCACAATTAACTGACATTCCATAGTCTGTGTCTGTGAGTTTGTTTTTGTTTGTTCTGTTAATTTAATGGTCCTGTTAGTTTTATTGTTATTTTTGTTTCACATTCCATATTTGAATGAAATTATATACTTCTCCAAGGAAGAGAAATAGACGGCCAATAGACATATGAAAAGATTATCAACATCACTGGTTATCATGAAAATCCAAATCAAAGCCACTATAAGATACCATCTCTCACTGGTTAGAAGGACTATTATCAAAAACACAAGAAATAACAAGTATTGGAGAGGATATGCTGAAAAGCAAAGAACCTTTATATACTGATGTTAGAATATAAATTAGTGTAGCTACTGTGGAAAACAGTGTAGCAGTGTCTCAAAAAAATTAAAACTAAAACTACCATATGATCCAGGAATTCCTCTTCTGGGCACTTATCGCCAAAATGAAAATACTTATATGAAAAGATACATGCACTCCTGTGTTGCCAGAAGCATTATATACAATAGGCATCGAAGCAACCTTAGTGCCCACTGAAAGAAGAGTGGGTGAAGAAGATAGAGTGTATGTACAATAGACTATTACTCAGATATAAAAGATGAAATATTTCCATTTGCAGCAACATGGATGGATCTTGAGAATATTATGCTAAGTGAAATATGTCAGAGTGAAAAGGACAAAATCTGTATGATTTCACTCCTTAGGTTCTTACATATTTATTCAACTTATATTTACTAAACATTCTTACTATAAGGTAGCAATACAGAAGATCATTTGCATGCATATGAGACAGTAGTGAAACAAAAAGACTTGACTAAGACAGTGGCGATATAACTGCTAAACTAAAGAGGGCATGAAGTGGTAAATGGTGGTTGATGAAGGCATGACTTGGGGTGGTGAACACACAATACAACATACAGGTGATGTGTTATAAAATTGTACACGTAAAACCTATATTATTTCATTAACCAATGTCACCCCAATAAGTTCAGTGAAAAAGTAAAAGAAGGAAAAACAAAACAAAATAACTGCAAAAGAAATGACAAGCTGCTATTTAGGGGAGCCTACTAAAACCCCAATCAAACCCTCCAATAAGAATCTCTTAGGTTATTGATTTCCAATGTAGCTTTTATTTGAGTAAACATGCTTGTGTCTGAATGACTTCATTGCAGACCAGTTAGGAAGAGGTTCTAGTGCGCTGAGAATCTAGGGTCTACCTCAGAGGGCAGGCTGCCCACTGTCCGGGGGCAGCCCACACCCAAAACCTTTCTCTGTTTTGTGAGTGTTCTGTTGGCCACATTTCCTCACCAATATCTAAGGCAGAGGAAAAGGGAAGCTGGCCTGATTTCCAATGGAAATTACTCTACAAGCTGTATCAAGACTGGCATTGAGAGATTCTGCTTAAGGCCAAAAGTTTTGGAAAGGAGTATTTGTTAACTCTGTTTTTCAGAGTTATACTTTAATTCACAAAAATGATACCACAGAGAGTGTGAACTATCCGATCACATGTGTGCAAGGGAAGGTGCTTTATGAAATAATTTCTGTAATGAAACTATATTTAAAAAGTTGACAATTAAAATGTCAGGTAGCCACCACTCAACATGAGAATTTAGATATTTCAAGCACATTTGTCATCCTGCATGTCCCTTTCCTGAACCAATTCCTGTTCTAGCAAGAGCCAACCCCGACCCTCATTCTCATACATTTTTATACAGATCTTTCAATTTTACTGTTCTCAAATTTATTCCTAATAAATTTATTTTAGTATATCCTTGATTAATATGTGCTGTTTGCATTTTATAATCTAATGTTAATGTTAAGCTTGTTTTTCTCCAAATTTGTTATCTTTTGTTGACATACATAACTATATATATATATATATATATATATATATATATATATATATAGTGACAGGCTTTATATATATATATATATAAACATATATATTGTGACAGGCATATATATATATATATATATATATATATATATATATATATATATCAACAACAAAACTTTCCAAAATACAACACTGTTATTTTTTACTTTAAATATTTTTGTATTTTTTAATTTCAGTTGACCTGTTATATTAGTTTCAGGTGTACAACCTGAAGTAATTAGACATTATGTTACTTACTAAGTGGTCACCCCAGTAAATCTCATGCCATCTGGCATACACAGTCATTGCAATATCATTGAGCATATTCCCTATGCTATATTTTATATCCCCGTCACTATTCCGCAGCTCTCAATTTGTGCTTCTTACTTCCTTCACTTTTTTCACCCATCCCTCCAATTCCACTCCCATCTGGCAACTGTCAAAATATACATCCATGTGTTTATTATGGCATATTTACAATAGCCAAGATATGGAAGCAATCTACCTGTCCACCAGTAGATGAATGGAGAAAGTGTTGCATGTTCACAATTGAATATGACTCAGCCCCATGAAAGGGTGAAATCTTGCCATTTGCAACAATATGGACAAACCTAGAGGGTATTGTGATGAGTGAAGTCAAATAGAGGAAGAACAATATCGCATGCTTTTAGTTACATGTAGAATCTAAAAAACAAAATAAATGAACAATGCACAAGAGAAATAGGCTCATAGATACAGAGAATACACTACATTTAAATATATTTACCTTTCAAACTAATTGTTCACTGATGTCTAGAAAACAATTTCTGATTAAAATCAAGTAACATTTATTTCCCCCACCAGTTTGCTTGCTGATCCACTAACACTGTTAATTTGCTCAAATCTGAAACCTACTAACAATAATTTAATTTGTATTCATCAGTTTAATTGTATACATCTATATTAAAGTTTCTAAATTTTTGGCCCTGGCTGGTGTAGCTCAATGGATCGAGCATGGGCCTGTGAAGCAAAGGGTCACCGGTTCGATTCCCAGTCAGGGCACATGTCTGGGTTTCAGGCTGGTTCCCAGCAGGGGACACACAACAGGCAACCATACATTGATATGTCTCTCCCCCTCTCTTTCACTTCTCTTCTAAAGATAAATAAATAAAATCTTTAAAAAATAAAATCTTAAAAAAAATAAAATCTACATGACACAATCTTTGAAAGCACCACAGTTAATTTTAAAAAGTTTCTAAATTTTCAAAGGAATCTTAATCAAGTCTGAACAAAAATCTTAAAAATAATTGTTAGTGGCAAGGGAAATATTTTCTATATAGATTTTCACAACTTCTTACACATTGGTGATTGCATTTACATTTTAAAATGTTCCCTTTGCACTAAACCATATTGGACATAATTAAATGCATCTAATTTTGGAAAATTAGAATATCTCTTGAAAAGATTGAGATTACACTGCAAGATATTTAATTTGCAAATTTCTCTTGAAAAATTGTATTAAAATTAAATGAAAAATGTAGCACTGAGCACTTTTCTTCTGTGCCTGTCACAACAAATATTGGCACGTGCACCTTCAATAGAAACAAAGCTGACAAATTGTCAGGGATCATAAATGCTTGGAGTTAAAGAAATTTCTTGAAATTTAGTCTTACTCATCCTTAAAAAACTTTTTCTTCTCAAGTTAATACCACTCACACATACAAATAAAGTGTTAAGATTAATCATTAATAAAAATATTGAACCATGGCAACCAGATATTTTGTATTATTTTTACTAAGACTATTACTGGTTTATCCCCATGCTTTCATCATTTAACCAAATACCATAGATCAATTGTACACTAACAAATCTGAGAATGATGCCTACCTTTCTTTTACGTCAATATGTTCATAATTTATAATAATATTTGTACAGAGAAAGACAATCGGATTTGCCTTTTACTCCATTAAGCTCTCCTGAGCAAATCAAAATATTGATTATTTAAAAATGACTCATTGTGAATTTAATTTTTTTTCAAACTGAGCATTAGAGAATGTATTTAGGTTCTTAACATGTTATTAGGTACATTTCAAATGCAGTCTTGAAGAAGTGACTCTTACCCAGTGGTAAATGGAATCATACCTTTTGGTAAGAGTCCCTAAAGGTGTTCACAAGTAATGGTCCCCCAAAAGCCTTATTAGTTTTGAAGCTCTGAAATATGTGACTATGTTATATTATTTGACAAAAGAAAACAATTTAAGATTGTGGGTGCGATTAGAGTTGCTAGCCAGTTTGCCTTAAAATGGGGAGACTCTCTTGAATTATTGAAATGGGACTAGGTGTAATCACAAAGGCCCCTCACTGTAAAAGAGGTAAGCAGATGAGGGGGAACCAGCGAAAGAGGGAGGCAGATGAGGGGGAACCAGAGAGGGCGGCACATGAAGAGGGCATAGTCCAACACTGCTGCTTCTGAAGAAGAAGCTTGGCCCTGAGCCAAGGAGCAAGGGCAGCCTCAGGAAGCTGAAAGAGACGAGAAAATGGATGCTCTCCTTGACCCCAGGGATATCACAGGTTTTCTTGATGTTAACTCACTGAGATGAAGCATTATCTTCTAACTTCCTGAACTTCAGATAATATAATTTTTATTATGTAAGCCACTACTTTTGTGGTGATTTTGCAAGAGTAATAGGAAACTAACCCAAGCCCAAAGATATTTAAGGTTTTACACGTATGGGAATGTTGGTATTTCAACAAATAGAAGGTCAATCTGCAAATATTTCAAATTATGGTGTATATGTGAACCGAGATTTATCTGATGTTCAGCTGACTTTTAGAGACATACTCTATGTTTGACTCATAAGCTTGGGTTACAATTACAGAAATCAGCACATTAATTCTGGGTAAATTTGTCTCCTGTTCTTAGCACTACACTGTTCCCACTTGTTTTAGGCAAACTTGCTGCTCTGATATTCTCCAACTCTCATTCTTTGTGTGTGCAATTCTGATACCACTTCCCTTAAATTACTCCCTATCATTTAGCTTTCCAATTTGCTATACGCTTATATAATTACCTTGTTTCAGATTGTAAGTCTTGTGTTTCATTTTCACAAGGATTGATTTTTTGGTACAGTACTTGTAAATGTAAGGAAAAATCAAGGCAAATCCTTTCTTCATGGGCAGACAAGGACACCGTTTCTTAACTCAGTTGGATGATGTCAGTGCTTAAAAATTCAAGTCATCTCCAACTATCCAAGCAATTCGAACTCCACCATCACTGGTTTCTGTATGAATAGCTCATTCCCGGAGAGAGAAATTCCTACTACTTATTGTGATTGGAAGATCCTGGCACGTTTGAGTTCATCGCAGTTTCTCAGTGCACGTCCAATAACACTGCAGCAAGTGGTGATAGGAGTGCTTGCAAGATGAGGAAATGCAAGCCAAATAATCTTTCAGGGGTAAATGAATCACCTTCCAGCCAAAAGTATATAATCGCGATGAAGTGTGACTTTAAAGGAAATAAAAGTTTAAATAATCTGTTTCTTAATTGTTTGCTGATGACTCCACGAATTTAACAACATCACTTAGTTTCTGAGCCAGGAACATCTCAGCAAATATTTTAAGTAAAGAAAATAAAAAGCCACACTAATCAAGGATGGTGACCAGAGTCAACTCATCAGACCTGGGTTGCTAAAACTCTACCTATTCCAAAGAAAAGCCCACCATTAGAACTTTTAGAACTGGCCCTTGTCTGGCTTCTGGGAAATAATAACCTCCGAGCTTTTTGGATATTCTACTTTTAACTTTTTTTTCTTATACCTTACCTGAAATCTGGGCAGCACTGCACTCGTTTGGCCAGATAAGTTTATAATAAGTTGTGACTGGTAGAGAACGTCACACCAAAGGCTCTTTATCTGCAGCCCAACAATGCAGGAAACTCCTGCATTGTGTGTGTGCAGAAGCTCCTGTGTGTGTGTGTGTGTGTGTGTGTGCGCACTTTGGAGTAAGGGGTGGCTGCAGCCCGAGAGGCTGAAATCAATTCCTCAGCGACGCTTCGCACGTATAATCACACACAGGTGCTGGAAGAATGAAAGGCATGCCTATATGATTCCCAGGCTGGGGCGCCTGAAATCTTGCACCTGGTTTCTGTGCCCGGTTTACCTTTATACATCACTGATGTTAAACTGTGTCTTTTGCTGTAATAAACTATAACCATAACAGCATTTTTATGATTGGTAAGTCCTTGTACCAAATTATGAAGCCTGAGGGGTAATAAGGGTTACCACCACAGAGGAGGGAAAGAACATTATAGTATATTAACATTCATTTTTCTCGTACTTATGAATAAGATGCATCTTGCTTAATGAAAGCCCCAGTTAGTTTTCATGAAAACTTTAATACCATTCAGTCAATTAATATAAACTAAGCAAAAAAAATCAGGCAGTGATTTTTTCTAGTTCCACATATTATATAAAGAGCAAAGATAATTATACTTACTCAAAAATAAAAACATTATAGAAATTAGAGCCACAGAGACTATCCGTCCTGTATAGCATAAAATTTGATATTGATTTTTTTCTGTTCCCCACATGAACACATCTTTAATTATATAAGTAAATGCAAGCTAGGTTCTTATATACATAATTTCAATTTACAGTAAACTTTATAGGAGCATATTTAAAGATGTCCCAGATATGTAATTTATATTGGTGCTTGAGATCCATTTCAATTTCCTTTAGCATACATGCTTATACAAGAGGCTGAAAATCTAAAACCTATCTCTTAGACATCCTTGCAGCTATTTTAATGGACTTTAGATTAGTGATCAGATACACTCACATGAAATAAATGCATAACTGAAATCAGGGAATAGGGAGGTAGAAGCTGAAGACCTCCTTGGTGATCCAGATAAGGACAGAGACACCACACGTGGGTTGTCTCTGCTTCCTGACTCTGAGTTGTTTGTTTTTCTGCAGTGGAACTTGTGGTCATGGCAGAGACAATTTTATCGGGAAGGCGGAGTCATTCCTGCAAGTTTGTCCAGAACATTCTGTCATGTGCCTTCAATGGCTTTGTATTCTCCTAACCCTTCGTAATAAATCTCTCTTGGTTTAAAATTTCCAGTTGCCTGAAAGCAAACCCTAAATTTAAGAGATTCAATATTTGGATCAAATAATTCACTTTATTTCTTTCACATCTTTACTTTTAAAAAATCTCTGAAAAAAAGAAAAAAGAGCATCAGCATTTCACAGAATTTTCCTCCCAGTGTTTTCTTCTCCTTCAATAGAAATACAGCCATTGCAGTGCCAATTTATTGAATTAATTCCCAACCTATCAGAGTGAGCTCCTCTCTCATGAAAAGCACAGACAAATCTTTTGCACAGCTTTGTTTCCAAAGACTCTTTATCTGCAGCCCAACAATGCAGGAAACTCAAGACAAAATTAGATTAGCTAGATATAGATACTTCTCTGTTAAAACAATAAAATGATTATGCCAACAAGAAAGCCACTTTCATGTGTCACCTCAAACTGTTTATTTCTGCACCTGTGTCAGAAGCTCTGGAGAGCACCAACACCCACACACAGTGGACAGTTCCCATTTTCTGTAAACAAAGCAAAGCAACGGCCAGGAACACATGCTGAGTCATAGGTCAGAGAAACACCCACTCTTCACTGTGTTCCTCCCTGCCTTAGACACTGTATCACCTAGAATTCTGAGAGGGCAACAGTAGCTCATACTTTTGCTTCAGCTATCTCAAAGAATTTCAGAGTTTGTAAGGCATCTAAGGAAAGGCACATTGTTTAACCATATGTCTCCAGAAATTCTTATATGAGCAACTATGGCTGGTCAAAAAGTCCATTTAGGGTTTTTTCCCCCTGTAATATAAGAGACACACTTTTCATTTACACCAACAACTTTATTTTGAGTATGTCGACTCTCTCCACGTGTTATAATGTTGATTGTTTTCAATCAATGTCTCAGTTCAATCACTGTCAGCTTCAACTGGTCTACCTGACCATGGAGCAGGAAATCTCCAGCAGGAAACTTCACAAACCACTCTTGACACATACAATCAATCACAGCACCCTCTCCACACATTGCACAAATCTTAGTGTGTGTGTGCTTCACTTGCATTTTTATCTTTCTTGATATAATAAAGCATAATGTAACTAAAATGTCACTTACTTTCATCTGTGTTCAATATTAAAATGGCTATACAAAAATTCACTAATTTGAAAAAATTTAATGCACGCTGGTATAACAACTGTCACAATATAATCTAACAAAATTGTTTCAAATGAGGTTGAAGACTACTAAGCATTATTAGAGCCATCTCACGGGAAAAAAAAAACTTTCTGGCTAGCCCAGTCCCTTGCATTTTGATGCCTTTGACCTATAAATAAAACTGAAGAGTCACTAAAATGAAAGCATTTTGTCTCTGGAAAGTGTTTTACAAAATAGGCACAAGAGAGGCCTGAAATTACTTGCCATCACTTAACACATGTTTTATAATTTTATTGAAAATGTAAAACTGTTTATTCCCCCTAGAGTATTTTTTCCTTAAATTAGATGGGCATCTGAACAGTTAAAAACTGTGGTGATGGTTTAGTTGTATGCTAAAATATGCCATGAAAGAGATACATAAGATCACCACACGTATTTTTCTGTGCATATTTCCTGGGCTCCACACATATTTTCCTGTATTTTGTGAATGGTTAATATTATATGTCAAGTAGGTGGTGCCATGGTGCTTAGATATTTGGTTAAACATTATCCTGAGTGTTTCTGTGAGTATGTTTTTTGATGACATTAAATATTTAAACCAATGGACTTTGAATAAAGTACAGCACCCTCCATGAGTAGACCTCATCCAATCCATTGAAGGCCTTGGTGGTGAATAGTGGGAGTTTTTCTCTCCTATGATTCAGCATGTGTTACTAGCTATCTCTTTGTTATTGAAAATCCCAAGTAAATAACACAAAACATTATCATCTAAATGGTTTATATTGTTGTTTTGTTACATTTAAGTTGGTGTGAGTATCTTTGTACCATTAGGCCAATGATTTTTTAATTAAATTTATTCGGGTGACACTGGTTCATAAGACTATATAGATTCCATGTGAATGTTTTTATTATACTCATCCATGCGTTGCATCATGCATCTACCACCCAAAGTCAAATCGCTATCTCACCATATATTTGACTCTCTTTACTCTGTATTGCCCCCTCACTGCCCCTCTCTCAACCATCATACTGCTGTCTGTTTCTAAGAGTTGTTTTCCTTGTTTTGTTCATTTGTTACCTTACAATTTATATCCTTCACCTGAGTAAAACCATATGAGTTTTAATTTTTTGACTGACTTATTTTGCTTAATATGGTATTCTCAAGTTCCATCTATATTGTCACAAAAGGCAGTATTTCATCTTTTCCATGGCTGAATAGTATTCCATTGTATATATGTACTAGCTCAAACTACATATGTACTTTCTCCAGTAGGTTAGTTTGTTGTGGGCTCCTGGCAATTCAATAAAGAAACTTGATATTTAACTCTGTAAGTCCTTGATCTGGTATAATTTAACACCTGTAGAAAAACAATGGGGCAACGGTAGAAAAACTCACCCTACTTCAAAACACCACAGTGCTATCCACTGCCTTCAAATGAATCATCACCCCACACACATGGCTCAACATACTGGGAACAAAGCATTGAGATTAAAAAGGCCAAAGTCAAAGCCAGGTATGAAGACAATGTCACGGAAAGCCTGATCTCATTGTCATTACTTTTTCATTCTTTCCAGGGAAAAGAAAAAATTTACAGTGTTTACCTCTTAGGGACTCAAATGTAATATTTTGTAGCCTTTAGCAAATTACCTATTTTATTTATGCTGCTGTGATGCCTGCCTGGCCATAAAATAGATCATAAATATTTTAACTTTTCTGTCATTTTATATGATGGGGGACTAATTTCACTCTTTAAAATATTATTCAATCTGCTCTGGCTGGTGTATCTCAGTGGATTGAGCACAGGCCTATGAACCAAAGGATTGTGGTTCAATTCCTAGTCAGGGCACATGCCTGGGTTGCAGATCAGTTACCAGCAGGGGATGCATGAGAGGCAACCATACATTGATATTTCTCTCCCTCTCTCCTTCCCTTCCCTTCTCAAGATAAATAAATTAAATTAAAAAATAAAACATTATTCAATCTGCAATAGAAATTACTTTATGTTTTAAGGGGTTAGAGGTGAAATAAATTCTTCCAATGCTAAGTATTCCCACCAAATTTAATAAAATAATTGAGATGTGTATAATAAATGATAATTTTACAATATATATAGTAATATTATCATATGTACATGTTCTATCTATACATATGTATGTATAGGTACATGAATGCATGTAAAGATTTAAGGAGGCCATTGTAAAGGTCTTTGATGATAATGTTCCTGAGTTATTTGTAATAACTCAGAGCTCTCACTAGACATGTTAAATCATGTATTAACACAGTCCATGTTTTTTTGAGGGTTAAATAGAATTCAGAAAACTTTCATATAACTTTGAATTGTAAGGATACAACTATTTGTCAGTCTTAGATATAACAAAAGACTATCAGCATTTTTTTCATAATTGACTTATTGATTCAATTTTATTGGGTTCATTATGCATGTGTCATGATTCTAAATACTAGAGGTGGAACAAAAGTACCTTCCTTCATGGAGCTTATATTCTCCTGGGAAGTTACAGAAAATAAAACATGCATTGTATTAAAGTGTGATGAATGCTCTGGAGGGAAATAAAGCAGAGAAAGCAGAGAAAGCAGGTGGGACCACCAAGCACAGAACTTGAAATTGTACACAGGTTGCTGGGAACTCTCACTGGGATGCAAGCATTTGATTGGTCTTGAGGGAGGCGGGGGGAGGGAACTACTCAAATGCTGCCCAAGGAGAAGTGAGGGAGGGTGGGGTTCAATGGGGCAGCAGACAGGGGCAGATGAAAGAAGCATTTCAGGCCTTGAAGTTCTTGTCAGCTCTGCACTGCCATTAGGGACTCTGGAAAGGAGGAGTGCCATGGAATGAGATGATGACCCCTCCTGCTGTACTGACAATAGTGAAGGAGAGGGGGCTGGGAGCAGGGCTACCCAGGAGGAGGTCAGAGGAATAATCAAGGCCTGAGAAAACATTGCCTTTGACCATGTTTGGGGTGCACAGAGGTAGCACAATATTGAGGGAACTGGATATATTTTTAAAGATAAATAGAAGTCGTGAGAGAGGACATCCTTGTCTTGTTCCTGATCTCAGTGGGAAAGCTTTTAGTTTTTGCCCGTTGAGTATGATGTTGGCTGTAGGTCTCTCATATATGGCCTTTATTATTTTGAGGAATGCTCCCTCTATTCCCACTTTGCTGAGTGGTTTTATCATAAATGGGTGCTGTACCTTATCAAATGTTTTTCTGCATATACTGACATGATCATGTGATCGTTTTTGTCTTTCCTTTTACTTATGTGATGTATTATGTTTATTGATTTGCAAATATTGTATCATCTTTGCATCCCTGGCATGAATCTCACTTGATCATGGTGTATAATTTTTTGATGTATTGCTGAAAAAGTTAAGACAATGGGACTTGCTGAAGTATTTGATAGAAGGTGTGAAAGAACCAAGGATAGTTCAAAGATGTCCTCTTTATCATTGGAGAATATCATAGTCCCGTTTTCAGTCCTACAGGAGGATTAGATTTACGGAAAAATGTCAGAGGTTAGTGGGGAAAAATGTGAAGGCAAGTAAGATATAAAGCTGAGTGAGTATTTTTGGGGGGTAGGAGAAATTAGACATATCTTATGCTGATGTAAGGATTTCGTAAGAAAGGGGAGTGGGGAAATCGGCCAGGGGAAAAGTGAGAAAGTTGTCCAAGAGAAATGCACCTACATCTGAGGAGGAACGCGCATTTGGGATTCAGTGTAGAAGTGGGGGTTTGGGGCTTGTCAGGGAGCACAGAGAGCAGGGGGCATGTCTGCATTCCAATTCTTCTTCCAGGAGCACTTTTCCTAAAACAATAAGAAAAATAACAAAATATTGCAATAATGTCTTCCAATGTTTTATTAGGTATCATGCCCATACCTCAAAATGAATAGAAATTAAATATAAGTACTACAGGTTTTGGCAAATATATATACCCATGTAATGTGCAGTTTTAGTAAAATAAGGATACGGCTCCCTTCATCTCAGTTCCAGGTCTCAACAAACCTGAAGAAACAACCACCCCTCTGCTTTGTACATTTTAAACTTCGTATAAAGAGAATATCAGCTCTTCATATAAATACAATATAAATTTTTTTGCTTGTGGCTCCCGTTATGCAGCTTAATACGCAGGGATTTACATATGCAGGTCATTGCATGAATTCCCGACTTCTTTTTAATTCCAGAGCAGTGCATTGGACGGGTATATGCCGTGTCTATACCCGATAAGGGGAATTCTGATTCTCTCCAGGTGGTTGGCACTTACAGATTAAGTTGCTGTGCACATTTTTGTAACAGTTGTTATAATGGCATATGCTTCACTTCTCCTGGATAAACATTAGCAGTAGAAAATAAAATGCTGGGTTACAAAAGGTATAATTTTAACTTTATAAGAGGTGACCATAGTGCATCCTAAAATGATCATCCATTTCACACTCCCCCTGACAACACAAGAGAGTTGTGGCTGTTGTGTGTCCCCACCAGCAATCGGATGGACATGGTCATGCTGTCTCATTATGGGCTTATTTGCATTTCCCTGAGGATGTTAAACTATTTTTCATGTGCTTATTTACTTATTTTCATGTGTTTATTTACTATATGTCATATATATAGTAAACACTTATCCCAGTCAGTCACTCACCTATTCATTTTTAAATGGTGTCTCTCAAAAAAGCAGATATTTTAATTTTGATAAGGTATGGTGTTGCTACCCTAAGATGATCAAGTAATCTTCCATGAAGACTAGGAATGGAGGGAGCAATGTCACTGCAATTGTTTAATGGGTAGTACAGGGGCAGCTGGGGTCACTTGCAGCTCTGAATGATTGTCAGAGTGACCTGGCAGTTGGATACATTTGGGGCATTTGCACAGTACGAGAGAGCCATAACAGAGCATTTCCCTTGTGTAGTAATGCTCCAGTGGGAGTGCTGAGAGCCCAGGACCCCTGGAACTAATTCCTCCTCCATGGTTCCCAGTGCTGAAGGTGTCCCTCTCCTAAGTGCCCAGTTTTTCCTCTCCCTCATCCTTAGATATTGTTTCTTCTACCTGGACTGCTCCTAATCTGCTTCTCAGTGAAAGCAATCTTAAACCCAAACATCATTCACTACAGAAAACCTTTTTTAACCTTTCCAGACTCACAACAGCATTCTACCACTTTGTTCTCTTTTAACCCTTGGTACTTTCCTTACTGAACAAAAGTAGGATTTGACTGCCCACCGTCATCAAAAGGCAAACTCTAGGGGCAGAAGCTGGTGAGAGAGAAGTGCAGTTTTTATTTGAATACTGAACAATCTAGGAGAATGGGGAACTCCCTGTCTCAAAGTTCCAATGCAAAACCCAGATAAAACCCATCTGTCCTCAGCAAGACCAAAACAAAATGCAGTACCCAGAATTCCTGCTCTATTTCGAAGTATTATCTTTTGGAGTCCGAGGTGACTGCTAAGTGGTCATCAAGCAGCTTAGTTTGTTCCCTGATGCTTTCTGCCTTCAGGCTCCCTCCTGGAGGCTGTGGGCGGAGCTGGCAGCACCATGGGCTGTGCTGTTTCTTGGGCAGCCAGGTCCCATGCTCCTGGGCTGAAGACCACAAAATACAGCAGCAAATGCCCAGGAGGTCATTCAATAGAGAGAGAGAGAGAGACTCCCTCTTGGATGCTATGGGCCAGGTTACTGCTAAGGTCAAGAGGCCCACGCAGAGGACAGGCCAGTACATCTTCCATATTCAGCTCCTGAGCAGTGAGCCATGAGCAAGAGAGAGATTTCTGAGTTTACATTGGTTCGGATGTGGGATGGACCAGTTGCTTTCTCAGAGTGACCAATTAACTACCTAAACTTTTGTTAACATTTTGCTATTCAAAAAGAAACACAAACATAATCTTATACTCACACACAAAACCTTTTGTAAAGTACTTTCTCTAAAGAGACATTTCTCTGATTCCAAAAGCAGTGTTCACCGAGTTCATTGGAACTAGTTCCGAGCTCATTCAAACTAGAATCATTTTATTTAGAAAATAATACAATAAAAATATTTCATCCCAGATTTCTATTTCTCCTGAAAACTAGAAAATAAAAAGTGACACAAAATTATCATTGTAATGGAAGAATCTGCAGTAAATGATCATCTGTTACTACTACTAAAAAAACTACCAAACTCTTTTCTGTCATGTAAAGAGTTTGGAAGTCATCATTTTGATACACACAATAAGAAAAAAAACTAGACAAATTTAAAATCAATAACTTTTGGGGGGTTTATCAGTGAATTGAGTTCCAAGGACAAAATATTGACATAGAAACTAGACAGACAAGCTCACACAGAGAGTCAAAGCCCAGAAGCAGAAGCCAACAGCCATAGCCAGGATCAGTAGGAATACTTTAAATTGTAAATGATAAATTGCTGGAGGCTTAGCATAGACTCGCTTGTGACTTTAAAACTTCAGGGGCCCAGGCTTCGGGAGGCCCTCATACTTTCATGAGTTTAACGCTATGAGAGCAACCAGGTTCTCACTTTGGGGACCTGAGAAAAATCGCTAATTTCCAGCACAGAAATGGAAAGAAATTAGCCATTTTAAAACAGTATAATGCTCTCTGCTCCCTGGCAAGACCTGAGCTGAAAGGAAACACTTTTATAAGAGCCTAACCAATTGGGATTTTACCAAAGCCCAACCCACCTGTGGCAAGAGAAAAACCCAACCTCTGCCTTTGATGTGGAGAAAGGGAAATACCAAACTCAGGCTAAATAAGAGGCTGTGAGTTCATCACAGAACTATAGAAATCCTCTCTCCTTTATATCTCAACACCATATCAATGGCATTCTACAAAACAATATGTAACAACAGGGAATTAAAGATAAAAAAACACTGCAAGCCTCAGACCCTATTTAAGGATCTCTAGGAAAATCCAAAGAAATGAGATGAGAACAAGAACAGTACAGGAAATCCTACCCCCTGGCACCAATAGGTAAAACAAATAGTTAATACAGTATAACTCCTAGTCAAGTAAGCAAAATTTTTACACAAAAGATATATCTACCTCTTCTTATGCTGAATATATCATGTCTGGCTTACAACCAAAAAATAACAGAGCATGCTCACAGGCAAAAACACAGTATGGGGAACAAAGCAAGAATCAGAAATTCATTCAGATTTGGCAAGATACTTTAAATGATCAAAATATAAATTTAAAATGGCTATAATTAATAATGCTAAGGGTTCCAACAAAAAATGAACACCACATAAGAACAGATGGGTAACATAACCAGGGAAGTTAAAACTAAGAAAAAATTTAAATGCGTGCAAGAAATAAAATGGTCTCCAACAGAAAAATAAGAATGCCTTTCATAAATTGATTAGTGGATGACGTGGCCAAGGAAATAATCAGTGGGCTTAAAGATATATCAATAGAGATTTCCAAAACAAAAATAGATGAAAAAGATGGAACTGAATATCCAAGAAACTTTGGACGACTACAAGATGCAATATTGAGGCAGGGCAGGAAAAGCTAGGAAAATCCCTGGGCAAGTGGGATGGGGAAACTGAGACAAGAAAAGAAAACAAAATCAAAATGTTTGAGTAATTTACAGCCAGTGGGTGAATTACAAGACCTGATCTCCCTTAACGAAGGACACTTGAGAGTGAATGTTTTATACTTCCCCTTCCTAACCAAAGACGAATACATAGCTTGAATACACCTTGCCTGGTAAAAGAAAAGAGACCCAATTAATGTCATTTGTGCCAGCTAAACCCAAGGATACATGAAGTCAGTAACAAATAGCAAAAACACTATTAAAATTCAAACAGACCCAAGATAAAAGTAAAACAAAATAGCAGACCAAAGAATAGTCCCCAAACTACCCTATATGTTCATTTTGATGCATCAACATATTAAAAATGCACCTTGGAAACTGATGAATGTTTTGATGAAACCCTCCCCTAAGATTCTCACACATGGAAAAATAAGTAAATAAAAAGCTCTCAGGACAGAGTCATTGTGGGCTCACTGTAGAGCATGACCATGCCCTTTATAGGGCATGAAATTTTTATTTCCTCCTAAATTCTAAAGGTCCCAAGGAGACTTGCAGCCCGGGGAGCAGTGGGCAGTGGCAGTTTGACCTGGGCTAACCCCTGATCCTGACTCCAGTTTCTCCTTTTCTCTGGCTTCTCAGAGAGCCAAAAGCAGCCTTGCCTTGGCTCACTCTTTTTCTGTAACTTGTCTAGGGAGCCAAAGCAGAGCACTGCCTAAGCTCTCTCCTGTTACTTCTTCTACCTTAAATCTTTTCTTTGTATCACTGTCTCCAGTCTTAATAAGCATATTCTCAAAATCACCTGGACTCATGTTGTGAAATCTTTCCTACAGGAAGTCAAGAACCCACACACTGCAGGCTGGCCTGAGGCAGACCAACTCTGGGTCGCTGTCTGTCTGGTTACAACATGTCCACTAAAAAACATAATCCAAAATATACAAAAATTCTTAAACTCAGTAATAAGAAGACAAACAATTCAAATAAAAAGTGGAAAAAATTTTGAACAGACATATAATCTAAGAAATTATACAGGTGAAAAACAAGCAAATGACAAGATGTCTATCCTATATTATTAGGTAATTGCAAATTAAAACAAAAATATGCTGCCTCTACACATCTATTAGAACGTTAAAAATGAAATATCAATTGCTGGTGAATTGTCAGAACTACAAAAACTTATTCATTGCTGGTGGGGAAGCAAACTGGCAGGCACTTTTCCACTTTGGAATACAATTTGGCAATTTCTTATAAAGACAAAAATATGCTAACCAGATGATTCACCAATCATTGTCTAAGGTATTTACCCAAACGAGTTGTGTCCTCACAGAAAGCTGCTCATGAATGTTTATAACAGCTTTATTGATAATTGCTAAAAGTTGGAAACAATGAAGATGTCCTTCGATAGGTGAATGAATAAACAAACTGCAATGCATTCACGTAAATCAGTATTATCAGCAACAAAAATAAATGAGTTATTTAGCCACAAAAACACATGGTAGATACTTGAATGCTTATTGCTAAGAGAACAAAGCCAATCTAAAAAGGCTTTATACTGTATGACTTCAACTACTGTGTGTGACATTCTGGAAAAGATAAAACTATAAAGAGACTAAAAGTATCAGTGTTGGCTCCTGGGTACTGGGAGGAGGAAGAATTAATAGGTATAGTATAATGAGATTTTAGGGCTGTGGAAAGTCCTTTATTTTTTAAAAAATAGCAATGGAAAAGTAACAATAAATTGTAACAAAGTATATCTAATATAAGGAATTGTCTTCTCAGCCCTTCCCAAGCTATTATAATTTGTGTGGGAAAATACTGATTCTAAGACCAAGTGACAAAAGACTAGAAAGAGTGTTTACATTGATATCCAAATTATTGACATTTGTTTAACTGTACAATTACAGTAGTCTACTTTGACTACCAAATACATGGAATATTTTAATTCTTTCAAATTTAGATTGTCTGGAAACTATAGTTACATATTTTCAGAATCTTCACTTACAAGTGCTTACTATTCAAAGATAATGGAAAATGTCCTTTTTGCATGTTTTCCCCCATGTGTGTAATTTTTCCATTTGACTATAATTATTGCCTTTGGTGAAGTCAGGTGCCTTACATGAGAAACTCAAAGTAACCCATGCTCACACAACTTGAGGGTCTTGCTCCTTTATTAACTACGGTTTTGAAGTAAGAAGAGTGTGATCTGGTATTACTCATCAAATATAGGCTTTGTTTTTAATATTATATTTTAATAACACATAGCTGCAACTTTTATTTTATGTCTTTCTCAATTACAGCTTTTTCTTTCAGGTTTAGTGAAACATGTTGAAATTATTAAAACTTATGATGCTTATTCAGCCTGTGTCTTCAGTGATGTGTGAAAACTGTCAGAAGGGAATGAACAAATTACTTAATTAAACTTGTTTTATGTAAACCACTTTTATGAATGACTTTTAATTCCTGAAAATAATAAAAGTTGTATGTATTTGCAAAAATACTGCATACTAAATTAACTTATAATGGCCTTGTCAGATCCTAGACCATTGGAAATATTTTATAAAGGTTTAATGGGCATGAGCTCATGACAGGTCACTAATGGAGGTTGTTTAATGTATGTCTTTGGAAGCTATTACATTTCGTATAGATCAGCCTCCAGAGAGATATTTTTCCCTTGATTAATCATGTGTAGTGAACACAACTAAATTAAGTTGATAAACACAGGTCATACTTACTCTCACTTAACATTGTCTATACATAAATGTATAAACCAATGTGTTTCAGAATTCTGCACCTCTATTTTGTGAGGAAAAGATCATAAAAAGGCCTTTTTCATTCTCAACCTGCCCTCCTCCATAGTTTATACACTGTTTATTTTTAGAGGCATAAGCATATGAATTGAGCACTGAAATGGTTATATGAAATCAGAATTTGAAGGTATACTATTGCATATGTGATTCTGCAGAAAATAATTCTTTCTTAAATATCAGTGTCTAATTTGGCAACTTTTAATATGTAATCAATATAAATTGCTATCCGTAAGAATAATCTAGCTTTATTTGTTAGCCACTAACTCTTTGAGTGCTTATATGTGAGTTAGACTGACTCATAAATTTGATATAGGGTATCAGTGGTCCTGAGGTCATATATTTTCTTCTTTCATTTTGGAATCATCTCTCATGCTATGCTGTCATGTACAGCACAAGATACAGCACATTTCAGAGTCTTCTTAAAATAACAGTTCTAGAAAATTTTGCAACCACATTGGGAATGGAATGTGAGAATAATATTTCTAGGGAGGTTAAAATAGATCAACAACTTATTTTATCAACTGAATACTTTATCTATTTAAAGAGGGAAAACTAATGCACTGATTGATTATTTTTACCAAGTTAAATGTCATAAAATATTTTTGAGTTGAAAATTAGTAAATATCATGACTATGTATACCATAAGATGTAGCCTGTTAATTATCAGGAGCCGACTTAAGCTAGAGAAGGGAAGATATTTAAATTCTGACTAATTAAATTCTGACTAATTCTGATATTTAAATTCAGATATTTAAATTCTGTCTAATTCTGATATTTAAATTCTGACTAATGGAATGTGAGAACAATATTTCTAGAGAGGTTAAAATAGAACAACTTATTTTATCAACTGAATATTTTATCTATTTAAAGAGGGAACAGTAATGCACTGATTGATTGTTTTTACCAAATGAAGTGTCATAAAATATTTTTGAGTTGAAATTTAGCAAATATTATTACTATGTATACCATAAGATGTAGCCTGTTAATTATCAGGAGCCGATGTAAGCTAGAGAAGGAAAGATATTTAAATTCTGAATAATTAATTTTTTCATCTCTTATTAATTGTGAAAAATTGTGTGGCTTCTAAAGTTATACTAGGCAAGTGAAACTTCAATTTGTTTCATGCAGTATAGATGCATAAGGTCTATAATGTAGAATTCAAAAACATTGAGTACTAAATGGTTCTAAATGTATTAGATAAAAATTTAAGTGCTATTTTATACAAACTGGATGAATGTATGATAAGTAGTTAATTATATTCTATATGATTTCTTAATATGTTCCTGAATTCCCAATTCAGATTTGATTATTAAAATAAAAATTAAGTTATTATTATGCTCTTAGAATATATTTCAGAATGGAAATCTTTGTTCTTTAGTTATTTTAGAGTTAATACCATTCCAGCAGAGAGTTTGCCTCTTACTATAGTTCATATTTGACCATGTCTCTAATCTAAAATTACATGTACTCTAGGTATACATATGCTTAATGTTCCATAAGGTAGAAATAAAAAGCAGGCTTCATACCATAAGATTTTACAACACCATATATTCTCCTTCTGTGCTCATATTTCTATTTGGAATAAAGTTCTGAATATGAGATTTCACAGGGGATATCAGTGATTTCAAAGGGTTTTTACTTTTTTAAAGTGGTCATTACATAAGAGCTATAAAATTAGCTCTTATTCTATAAAATTAGAATTATACAAGTATTGAAAGCACCTAGAAGATTATCTAGAAATCCAACCAAAGGCCAAGATAGAGTTGAGTTGTTTTTCTTTGCAAATCATAATAAACTTCCTTTGAGAAAATATTTATTTTCAAATTCTGCCTTCTTAATTTGAAAATTTATTTTTCTGCTCTTTTAAAACTCATCTTCATGTAACAAAATAGTAAGAGCCTAGGGACTAACTGAAAAAGATCAAAGATCCGCCACCCAAAAAAAAACACTCTAGAAAAACTTTCAAATAACTCTTTAAAGTGAAATGGTAATATGTGTTTTGAAGCCAAGCCAAATAATAAGCAAAGAAGGCTCTCATTAGTATTAACATGTTTGCTGTAACTAAAGACAAAATTCCTTATTTAACTGTAAAATCTCAGACTGCCTACAAAGGCAGACTTGTTCTTAAATTGTTACACATAAATTATACTAATGTATCATCATAATCTAAATATGCCTAGAGTCAGCAGCAGAAAGACATGTTTATGTTTCAGAAACATAGAAGGAGATTTAGAGATGGAAAAAAACTAATTTTTTTTCAAAGTTTGGACTCAAAAGCCCAACTGACATTTTATTTTCTATGACATCCAAGGGTCCTTCATTCCACTCCTCCTCAAATATAAACTAGACAGAGAAATATGAAATAAGGAATACTTGGATTTCATGTGAGAAAACTCTGACTTACAGGCCACCTTGTAATTTAAAAGCCAGCTTATTTTTTTTAATGCCTTTGTGCTCTCTTTAACAAACTGCCTATTTTTGATCAGCTGTGTGGAGTGTGAAAAAATAAAAGAAATACTTTCAACTTCTGGCTTCTATATTAGCTTCTCATTTAAAGTAGCTTTTTCATCTGCTGAAGTCAGCATCGAGGGAGCTGATCTTAAAATGAGTTCCATGTGGAGTCCTTTTTTCTCCCTGCAACCATACATAGCTCTTTTGAGTGCAAAAAAAATCGGTATATTATATTTTTAATTTATCCCTGGCATGAGTTTTACTCATGTAACTCAAGTTACTGCTACTCCCATGAGTGTGAAAAGTAAAATACGAATCATGGAATGTGGAATTCAGTGAAATGTGAAACTCAGCTCAGAAACCACATACTGCACTTATGCCAAGATACAAAGAGGGACTTCCGGTTTGTGTCACCTGCCAATGAAATTTACCAATGTTTCAATTTCTTCAAATATTTAGGCCATTTTACTCGGCAGCATAGAACAAAGCCCAAGATACAATCCTTTCAAGAACTCTAAGAATATTAATTACAAATAATATTCTTTAATCCTTATAATAACTAGTTTCTTTTACAGCATTTACAAATCTATAAACATACTACAAGTTCTCATTCAAGTCCTGACAGACACTTTATCTAACGTATTCAGCAAGCAAATTTAGCATTCTGTTCTCATTTTCCTGGTTATAAAGTGAGATTATTAAACTTTGCCTAGAGTATTGTGAGAATTAATTATTTAGTGTTTATAAAGTTTCTTCTGGCTCTAAACTAGAAAAGTCACAGAAGAATTTCTTATACTCACAATGGATGTTCTCATAAATGCAAGTCACAGAGGAAGAGTTATTATTAACTATAATCAAAATAGAAAAGTCAGAATTAGATGGAGCCCCTGGCTGGTGTAGCTCAATGGATTGAGCGCGCGGGCCTGCGAACCAGAGGATTGCAGTTTGATTCCCAGTCAGGGCACATGCCTGGGTTGCAGGCCGGTTCCCTGCAGGACAGTCCCCAGCAGGGGAGGCACCAAAGGCAACCATACATTGATGTTTCTCTCCCTCTCTCCTTCCCTTCCCCTCTAAAGATAAATAAATAAAGTCTAAAAAAAAGAAATGGAGTTAAGGATTAAGATGATATAATACATAATATATTTTTAAATTATTTGTTAGAGGAGTGAGTTTCCATGGTTTGTCATTTTTATCCCCAGCTATGTAAATAACATGATATAAAGGGACATATCAAAATGATGTGAAATGGAACTGATGAGTACAGTTGACCCTTGAATGTGAGGATTTTAGGAGTGCAAAGAATCATGCATAATCAGTCCAAAATCTATGTATAACATTTGACTCCCCCAAAACTTAACTACCAATAACCTCACGCTGACCTGAAGCCTTTCCATTAAAATAAACCATTGATTAACACAGATTTTGCTTTTTATATGTAATATATAGTACATTAAAATAATAAAATAGCCCTGGAGGATGTAGCCTGGTGGATTGAGCACGGGCTTGTGAACCAAAGGGTCGCGGGCTTGATTCCCAGTCATGGCACATGCCTGGGTTCCTGGCCAGATCTCCAGTTAAGGGCACGTGAAGGGCAACCACACATTGATGTTTCTCTCCCTCTCTCCTTCCTTTCCCCTTTCTCTAAAAAATAAATGAATAAAGTTGTTTAAAAAAACAATAAAATAAAGTAGAGAAAAGAAAATGTTAAGAAAATCACAAGGAAGAGAAAATACCTTTTTAGTACTGTACATTTATTAAAAATATTTATTTGTATTAGATGTGGCTGCGAATAACTGTGCATTTGCTGTCCTTTCACTGTTTATAATTTTTATCTTCTTTTTCTTAGATAAGTCCCTTTAACATTTCATATAATAAGGGCTTGGTGATAATGAACTTCTTGAATTTGATCTTATCTGAGAAGGCAAGCTAAAAGGACAGCTAGATCAGGAGCAGAACCATAGAAACGAAGATCTCATGGAGGGTTAGCAACAGGGGAGTGGGAGGAGAAGGAGGGAGAAGGTACAGAAAATAAGTAGCATAGACAGTAGATAGAAAATAGATGGGGGGGCAAGAATAGTATGGGAAATATAGAATCTAAAGAACTTGAGACACATGGTCATAAACTAAAGGGGGGTAATGGTGGGGACGGGGGGTAGGTTGGAGGGGAATGAGGGGGAATAGAACAACTGTAATGGCATAATCAATAAAATAAATAAAAATAAAAATAAAAAAATATTTATTTGTAAGTGGACCTGCATAGTTAGAACCTGTGTTCTTTAAGGGTCAACTATTCTCACTTCTGTAAATCACAATCTATTGAATAAAAACCAAATTAAATCAATATAGTCACATAATATAACTTTAAAATAGACACTTGTGTAAGTTAAAATCTGTTAAAGGAGGACAAAGGAGGGAGGCTTCCCTGGTATCAAGCATCGACTACATTCCACAAACCATCATCAGAGGGTGAATTCGGGACTATTGATGCTTTATTTGCTGGTCTAAAAGTTAATGCAAATTCATGGCAATCTATTTGTCAACGTATTCTTTTGTTTTTGTTTATTTTAGTATGCTGAAAAATAAAGACAATGAGGTGAATTTAAAATAGAACTATTTACTTTTTCCTGATATTACATTCTTTTTGCTATTTTTCTTGTTTAAAACTTTTCTATTGCTTCTTTTCCCAGTGTTATTGGGATATAATTGACATACAGTATTATATATTCTAAGGTGTATATGTTATGTGATTATTTGATAAACATATAGATTCACGTGCTGTAAACTGATTACCATAAAAAAGTTAGTTAATGACTTCATCACATATTTACCTCACATATTTACTAATTTTTTGTGTGTGCTGAGATGTTTAAGATCTGCTGTCTTAAGAACTCTCAAGTGCATGACACAGTATCGGTAACTATGGCCACCACACTCTATATTAGGTTCTCAGAGCTTGCTCATCTTATCCCTGGGACTTTGTGTCCTTTGGCCAACAACATCTCCCTATTGTTTTTATCGAACAATAGAAATAATGGGCAGTCACACTGTGTTTGTATGTCTTAATGTTCTTCACAAAATTTAAAAAACTGTGACTCCTATTGGTCTTTTTGTGTGTGTGAAAATGTTTCTTTGAGATCTCAGTGTTTGAAGAATAACTTTGAACTTGCAATATATCTCTTAATTCTGGTACTGCAAGTGGATAACACAGTACTTTTGTGGTTAGAGAACTTTAAAATTTTATTGTTAATAATAAAAATACCTGGAAGGTTTGCATTGTATGCATAAGTGGGATATAGTTGAGTGAAAAGATGACATATAATAGGTGTATCATGCACTAATTTAGATATTTCTGGGGACCATGGCTTAGAGGTCCAAAATTTAATTTTGTTTAACGTTAACAAAATTTAACTTTTATTATCTTGTACCAATAAAATTAATTAGTATTAGGGTGCTCTTTCTTATTACTGTGTCATTTAGAGAAAATTCACTTATTAAAAGTCATCAAATACAATTCAAATACTATAGATTTACAATCTATAAATATATTTGAATAAATTTGAAAAGCAGTCTATTGACCTGGAATATGACGTTTGGCTGTGTCATACATTGTTTTTTGAGTTGGTAAAAGTGTTAACCTTTTGCCTTCAACCTTTTCATTGGTGAAATAGGGTTATGTTATCACATTGAACTTTTGGAGTCATAACTTAGAGAATAATCAATATTGTGAAGCCTGTGGTGCTAATGTCATTGCCTTTGCAGAAATGATTGATGGGAAGGGCTGGCTTTAAAATACTAAACTGTCCAGTTTTGGTCCATGACAAATAGCATCAACATGATTTTATCTGGACTAAAATATAAAATTCCTCCCCAAAGCTTAAGATCTATGCTGAATAAAGCATTGAAAACCATTCATCATTTTGTGTACCTCAAAAACTAAAACGTATGTAAGCAAAACTGATGAGGAAAAGGAAATAATGGCAGTTTTAAAAATCAGAATCAATTTAAAAGGTTTTTGGTCAAATATTGAGCTTTGAGCAGCAAGTATTCCCTACTTGGTAACTTTCTTAGATACGTCGCTTTATGTTTGGCCACTACAATATAAAAGTGTTTACGCTGGCAATAAAACTAAAGAAAATTCATTAAGCTATATAAATAACTGTAAACATTATATAGATTCAAGAAAACTAAACTTTGTTTTGCGTTAGTTTTCCATACTAACTATGGTCTTCAAATATGCTTAATATAATTGCAGATATTTTATATAAATAAAAAATTTAGAAAGACCTTATTAATTAATGAACTCTTTTTAAAATCAAGTTATCAATTGGAAGACCAATTTGCTTGTCTCACCTCTTTTTTATAAAGTTCAACAAGAAGTAAGTAGAACTATGTTTAAATTTTAAATATAAATGACAGAAAAATAATGAAAACTACCTGGACGCTTCTAAATATTGTTTTCTGCTTATTTGATGAAACTTTAACAAGACACAGAAGATTCTCTTTAATAAAAACCATGTACGAGAAACCCACAGCCAATATCATACTGAACAGGCAAAAACTAAAAGTTTCCCCCTTAAGATCAGAAACAAGACAAGGGTGTGTACTTTCACACTCTTATTCAACATAGTACTGGAAGTTCTAACAATAGGGATCAGACGAGAAAAATAAATTAAAGGCATCCAAATTGAAAGGAGGAAGTAAAGCTGTCATTATTCACAGACAATAGGATAATATGCATAGAAAACCCTATAGTCTCCATCAGAAAACTACTTGACCTAACAAGTGCATCTGGCAAAATAACAGGATACAAAGTCAATATTCAGAAATGAAAGGTATTTTTATACAACAACAATGAAATATCAGAATGAGAAATTAAGGAAAAATCCCATTTACTGTACCAAAAAGAAAAATAAAGTGCCTAGCAATAAATTTAACTGAGGAGGTAAATGACCAGTACTCAGAAAACTATACAACACTGAAGAAAGAAATTTAAAAAGATACAAATAAATAGAAGCTTATACCGTGATCATGCATTGGGAGAATTAACATCATTAAAGTGTTCATGCTACTCAAAACAATTTATAGATTTAATGCAATTCCTATTTAAATATTCATGGCATATTTCACAGATGCAGAACAAATATTTCAAAAATTTATATGGAACAATAAAAGGCCCTGAATACCCACAGCAATCTTGAGAAAGAAGAACAAAGAAAGAGGGATCACAATACCAAATATCAAAATATACTACAAGGCCACTGTAATCAAAACAGCCTGGTACTGGCATAACAACAGACACAGAGATCAATGGAACAGAATAGAGAACCCAGAAATAAACCCATGTTTCTATGGACAATTAGTACTTGGCAAAATTGGCATAAGCATACAATGTGGTAAAGGTAGCCTCTTCAATAAATGATATTGGGAGAACTGGACAGGTACATGCAACAAAATGAAACTAGACTACCAATTTATACCATACACCAGAATAAACTCAAAATAGATAAGACTTAAGTGTAAGTCATCACATCATAAAAGTTCTAGAAGGAAACATAGCCAGGTAATTTTCAGATATCCCACATAGTGATATTTTTGCAGATGTATCTCCTAGGGCAAGGGAAAAAGATAAAGAGATAAGACTGCACCAAACTAAAAAGCTTCTGCACAGCTACAACAATCATCATCAAACTAAAAAGGGAACCTACTGTCTGAGATGACACATACGTCAATGATATCTCAGACAGGGTTTGACCTCCAAAATATATAAAGAACTCACATGACTCCACTCCAGGAAGACAAACAATCCAATGAAGAAATTTGCAAAGGATCTGAATTGACACTTCTCCAAGGAGGACATACAGAGGACCCATAGGTATATGAGAAGATGGTCAACATCACTAGCCATCAGAAAGATGCAAATTAAAGCCACAATGAGATATCACCTCATACCTGTCAGAATGGCTATCATTAATAAATCAACAGATAACAAATGTTGGTGAGGATGGGGGGAAAAAGGAACCCTAGTGCACTGTAGGTGAGAATGCAGACTGGTGAAGCCACTGTGGAAAACAGTCTGGAATTTCCTTAAAAAACTGAAAATGGAACTGCCTCTTGACCCAGCAGTTTTGCTGCTGGCAATGTGCCCTAAGAATCCTGAATCACCAATTCTAAATAACTTATGCACCCTTATGTTCATAGTGGTGGGATTTACAATTGCCAAGTGTTGGAAAGAGGCTAAATGTCCATCAGTAAATGAATGGATCAAACACCTGTGGTACATTCATACGAGAGAGATACCACCATAACAGGGCACAGCCAAGGGGGGGTTCCAAAAAGGTATTTGGAATGGATTCCAGAACTCAAGATGTCCAGGAAATATTAAGATGTCTTCCCCTCTCCCCCCACAAGTGTGAGTTGGGTAAGGGACAAATGGAGCAGGGCCATTGAGAGCTGTTTCGTACAGCAAAGGCTTTGCAGCTAACCTCTGGCATGGTCATTTAACATATCTATAACCTTTAACTGGCTGCATAGATACATTAAATAGCTGTGGTCATGCTCTGAGCCAGGGGGATGGAAGTGACTTCCACCCAAGGTGTAACTGGGGGCAGTTCCCCCAAGTTACAGCGCCTGTGTGAGAGCTTGGAGATGATTGGCTCTATGACATGGGGCCACACCTGCCCAGACTCACAACAGCAGCCCAGTAAACTCTGAATATTCAGGAATGCTATCAGGTATAGTCAATTGTAAAAGGAGTTAGATAGAAATGGAGCTGCAAAGGAGAACTGGTGCAGGGATTTAAAACCTAGTCATGGCAGCCATTGGAGGAGTACCACTCCAGCTGTAATAGGATAACAATAAAAAAATAATAAAAGTATTTGATGAAGTATTTAAATATTAAACATTTATTGTTAATTATTTTTATTGTACAGTGTGAAGATTTATATGTATATATATATATAGTTTGTTTGTTTGTTTATTTTTACCACTTATACCTCCTCCAACTCTCTCAGGCAATCAACACACTGTGGTCTGTGTTCACAATTTTTTTCTCTCTTTTTTATTCTTTTTTTCTTTATACAATATGTACTTTGCAAAGATTTGTCCTCCATTCAGTAGTTGGCCTTTGCTCTTTTAACAGTGTTTTTCAAAGAGCAGGCATTTTAATGCCTTTTTTGTTTCTGAGAAATGTATTATGCTTCTAGTGTCATAATGGGAAGAAATCTTCCCATAATCAAAAAACATAAACACTCTCTCCTGTGTTTTTTCTAAAAATTTTATAGCTTTAGGTTTTACATTCAGGTCTATAATACATCTTGAGTTACTTTTTGATTCAGAGCACAATATGAATTAAAGTTCACATTTTTTATAATGATTATCCAAATATTTCAGCATTATTTGTTGAAGAGAATATACTGGTTCAATGAATTGCCATTTTACCTTTGACAAAAATCAGTTGTCAAAATTTTAAATATCTAAAATAGGCCTATTTCTTTCTACTTCTGATCACTTCAGTCCATCGATTTATTTGCGTATGTTGACTTAGACATCACTATGTCTAAAAATACTGTCGCTTTGTTATATATCTAAAAATTAAGTTATGTTAGCATCCCAATTTTGTTCTATTTCTAAGTCATTTTGGCTATTTTAGAAATTTTGCTGATTCCAAAATTTAGAATGAGCTCATGAATTTTCACAAATATGTCTTTTTGAATTTTGCTTGGGAAATCTATAGATAAATGTGGGGAGAACTGATATCTTAATATTTAGTTTTCCAAGCCATGTAAAGGTTGTTTGCTCATATTTTAATGTCTCTCAGCAATGTTTTTTTATAGTTTTCAGTATACAGGTCATACAGATTTATAAACATCTTTTACCAGATTTATCTATAAGTATTTCATAGTTTTGATGCTGTTGTAAATGGTATTAAATATGGGGTTTTTATTGTTAAATATGGGAGTTTTATTATTATTAAAAAATAAGAAAATAGGTTTGTTTTCATATGTTTTATTGAACATAATGCCAGAGCACTGTGATTATATAGGCGATTCAAACAAGGAATACAATTTTACACATAGAAATGATAGGGATGGAAAAAGATTTTATCTCTGCCCTCTGAGCTCTTAGCTGAGACCCCCCCTTCTAACAAAATGACACATTAATGAGAGAAAAACAAACAGAAGTTTTTCAACACATATCTCTTTTGTATATATAAACTATCCATATTCAGGGATAAGTGAATAATGATAATGCAAAGAGGTGACTTTAGAATTCAGGATTAAATACCATGTTATTAGGGAAAGAGGAGGAATAATGTAACCTTCTTAGGGGAGAGTAAATGGTTTTTAGGAAAGATAAATGGGTCATTATAAGTAATAATGGGAGATACAATAATTTGTGAGAAATTATATCTGAGTACAGTAGCATTGATAGATTGATAAGAGTCAGTCTTGCCTAGTTGATGGATCCCCATGAGGGGCTTCATAACAGCTGAGTTCTTCGGGAGAATCTGCCTTGAGGCAGATAAGGGGAGTTCAGAGAAAGTTTCTTCCTGCATTTGCTGATTTTACCTGCCTACAGTTCAGAGTAATCAGTATACCAAAATAATGAAAGATCAGTATGTTGAGAACAGGAATTAGAAAACAAGAAAAAATATGAATGTGGTTGAAAGTAAAGGAAAACAGCAGTGTCGACTAGATGCAACAATGCAAAACATGCATGAGTGTGAGCAGAGTCAGAAATAAAATGTGTGGGAAATGAAAATCATTTTACTCAGAACATGGACAGATGTGATAATATTTTATTTTTAATTTTAAATATAATGAATTATTATTATAAAAGTTGTATAATACTGACAGGAGTAATGATATTGTAAAAGGTATTTGTTTGTTTGTTTGTTTACTATTTTTTTGGTTGAAATATTCTTTTTTTGTTGTTGTTTACTATTTTTATATGCTAGCATTACCTAACAAAAGTGGAGTTTGGCTGCCTACCATCAGACAAATTCTGAAGACAAAGTTTTGTGGGGTACCAAAGGACAGATGTCTTTATTAAATGGTTGCAAATTTTAGGGGAATTGAGGAACGCCTGGCTCCAGGCCTATCTGTTCCCAGAAGGACTGAAACACAAAACAATTCCCAGAATCCCCCTTCCATTCTTATATGTCCTTTGAAGCTGAAGGCTGCTAAGCACACAGCTCTCCCCTTCAGGTCCCTTCCTGGGGTCCACGTGTGGGGCTGGCACCAACATTGCTAATGGCTTCAGGACCCAGTTAACCCTGCATAGGCTCCAGCTCACATGTCTGTGACCCTGCATCCCAGAGAAAGAAATAAAGGGTCTTCCTTCCCTTGAATTAAATCCTTCAGCCTAAATTTCCATGCACTCCAGAAGAGTTTGCCCTCCTCCCCAGTAAATTCTATTCTTTCCCTAGGCTAGAAGAACAGGACAGCACCTCCCCATGGTACCATGTTGACCTTTATGTGCCCATGTGGCTAATCCTCTGGTTTTACCTTCAATCAGGGACCAGAAGTGGATAGGGGGGCTTTTCCTTCTGTCAATCACTCGTACTAGCTTCACTCATGCTCCTTGCAAGACTTCCTCTTGCTGGTGTCTGCCTGGGGGTGGAGACATGTGTGGTCACAGGCTACTCTAGCTTGTTTAACCCCGCAGCACAGGTGCTGCCTGCGGTGTGTCCTTGGCCCTTCCCCCCCTTTGGGCGCCATGCCATTATCACTGGGAGCGTTCACTTCTTAGGAAAACTGGTTGTGTCAGGAAAGAGTCCATTTCATTTGTGAAATAACCTGTGTCCTGAAAAGTGCTTTATACTATATAACTCAACTTAAACTGAATACATGCCATGTATTCGAATCAAAAAGAAGACAAAGAGAAAGAGAAATAAAATCCGAACAACAATTAATAACTATTAAAAGGGGGGAAGTGTAATGGGGAAATCTGTAATAGCATAAAAAATAAAAGTAAAATTAAAAAGTCAAAAATAATAATTACAACACACTGGATTTACAATGTTAGTATATTAAAATAACTGTGCCATAAAATTAATTATACTACATATTTCACATAAAGAATGAAATTTTGTTATATATAATTTTAGCTATAATTAAAGTAACATGGCAATAACAGTAATCAGAAATATCAAATGATAAATATGTGATTTTAATGTCATTCTCTACACTTTTTATTTTTCTTGATATATTTCAATAATGTTATAACATTAATAAAAAAGAGCAATTTAATATAATGTTGTAAATTATACTTACAACATTCACTATCATGAACAAAATTTTCATTATTAATTTTATCAATACTGAAAACAAATTGAAAAATGATTTTAAAATATAAAAATATTCCGAAATTTTGGATTCAGCCAAGAGAAAAGTGAAAGTTGATTTTTTGCATCTACTGTGTTATCAAGAGTGCTAAAAATAGAATATAAGAAGGAAGAAAAGAATAAAAATTTTAAGAAGTAAAGTCAAATATAGAACTTTTTAGTTTGGAAGTTATCAGCAAACGAACTCTTGACCTCCTATGCACCTGTCTCTTGTGAGAGCAAAAATATCTCAAACGGCACAGAGCTTGCTTTCTCCCCCTGGTTTCATTAATTTAGATGTACAATAAATGATCTTTCCCCCTGTTCTTGCTTGGTCAAGTCAAAGAGAATGTAATAGCTGAGGAATCAGAGAAAATGATAAAGGATTGGTGAAGGTGAAATAAATCAGCTTCTGCACTGGCCTGTTAGTGGAGATGAATCAGAACACAACAGCCATTTCTTTTAATATTTAGAAAAAAAGGAAAGGAAAGGAAAGGAAAGGAAAGGAAAGGAAAGGAGAGGAAAGGAGAGGAAAGGAGAGGAAAGGAGAGGAAAGGAGAGGAAAGGAGAGGAAAGGAGAGGAAAGGAAAGGAAAGAAGGAAAGGAAAGGAAAGGAAAGGAAAGGAAAGGAAAGGAAAGGAAAGGAAAGGAAAGGAAAGGAAAGGAAAGGAAAGGAAAGGAAAGGAAAGGAAAGGAAAGGAAAGGAAAGGAAAGGAAAGGAAAGGAAAGGAAAGGAAAGGAAAGGAAAGGAAAGGAAAGGAAAGGAAAGGAAAGGAAAGGAAAGAAAGGAAAAATTTTATCCTTAAAGCAACTACTTTCTCCTCCTTCCTATTGATCTTATTCATTGTTAATACAAAATCACAGCTCAGGATATTTTAGAAGCTAAGTCTACACCTCAAATGTCTGTAGTTCAGTGTAGCTGCTCATATATTTCAGTGGGAAATCAGAATATTTTGCACCCTTATCCTTCCTAAATTCATAAAGTTTTGGAAGTGCATTATTTAATAAATATACTCCTCTGTGCAAAAACAACTAGACAGATCCCAATCACAACTGCATTTTTAAGTAAAAGAAAATAAGCCTTCATATTTTGCTTTTAGTTTAATTGGGTAAATAATAGAAAGAATGATTTTTAATTTCTTTGATTAGCTCTACATTTCTGCTATCATTCTCTGTTGTTTGTGTCATTAGCCCTAATCCAAGGAAATATAAAATAAACAAATCAAAGTTCCTAATCACTTACCAAGTATGTTAAATCTCTCAAAATTAATACCAGGTTGTGATCAAATTAATCAACTAAAAAATGTCAACATTTATTTTTCAAGAAACATTTTAAGAAAATATACATCACAAAAAAGTTTCTGAGTGATATGGTCCTAAAAGAGGTGTATTTTTGTATTTTCTCATTTATTAACAGCCTTGCTTACTTAAAAATAGTTTTCCAGTTGTACTGAAGTATAATTGACAGTTAAAAATTGCATACATTTTAGGTATACAACTTGATGATTTGATATACATATGTTGTAAAATATCACTATAAAGCTAATTAACATATCCACCACCTCATAGTTATTTTTTGTAGTGATAACACTTAAAATCTATCTTCTTAGCAAACTTCAATTACGCCATACAATATTCTTAATTATAGTCATATTGTTGTATGTTAGATCTCCAGAATTTATTCACTTTGCATTAAACCAAATGTTGTAGCTTTGATTAAACTTTATTCTGTTTGGATTTTTTTATTATTTTGGTGAGCAGCTATAAAACAGCTATAAGAAATGGGAACTGCAGTAATGAGATCAGGCCTCACTGAGTACTATTATGCTCTAGTTAAGGTAAAATGGTCTTGATTACAAGGCTAAATATGTGAAAGGTGTAAAAAGATTAATAATTTAACACATGAATAAAATTTAATTTGGGGGTTTATTTTAGTAAACATGTTCAATTCTGAACTTTTTAAATAAATTGTGCCATTTTAATTTAACATTTGAAGTTTTCCAAGTGTATAATGATAATGATCTTTTGACATAAGGAAGGAAAAGTGAATTTCCTGGAAACTGTTTTAGAAAGGGGCAAACCTCACAATTCTCTTCTTCCAGAAAAGAAATGCTAGCAAGAAAGTGGAAGTCTGTAACCAGGCAGGTTTGAAATCAGATGGAAATGCATTTGTGTTATTAAAGTTGCCTTCCTCACACTTACAATGGTGAGAAAAACACAAATGCCATGAAAGTAGATTCTGCTGAGGCTCAAGAGATAATGGGAGAGTGGAGACTGCTGTGGGGAGAATCTGGAGGATGGTTAGAAGTTGTAAGACTCACCTTCTTGGTTTTGCACTTGGCCTTGTTGTGTCCCTGTATATTCATATTCTTGTTTGAGTTCATAACTTCAAAATGGGCTAGACGACGGGTCTCTGCTTCTGATCCAGGGTCTCTCTGAACCTTGACTAAACATCAAATTTCCAAAGTCCTCCCCTCAAAACAATAATAATTAAATAAATAGATGCAAACCAATTTCTCAGAAGAGTAAAGGACCTGATGAGGAGTGAAAGATTCTGCTCTGGTGAAAACACACTAATTAGTAATTACTTTTCCAATTTAATGTGGTCTTAACTCCAAAACACTGAGGCAGATTGAATCTTAAAAAAAATGGATTAAATAGAAATGTACTCGCTACTCATTTTAACTCTATTGGATTTGGAGAATTGATTTATGGCAATTCTGAGCAATTGCCCAATTTAAGGGAAATTATTTCAGATAGCATTCACTGCAATTTTAAAGTTACCACATTTCCTAGAGGTTACTGTATCATTGAAAACTGAAATTTTTCTCAGAGCCATTTCATTGCAAATAAACAACTTGAGCTTCGCTTTATTATTTATAATTCAATGATGTCAGGAACAATGAAAGAGATATTCATCTACTTGGCAGATTTCATAGAAACATGCATTTATGAAATACTGATTTTTATAGCCGCACTGCATAATGGCAATATGTACTCAAGAATTACCTGTTTGGAAGACTATTGTATTATAATCTCACTCCTCTGGGGAGTTATTTAATCAAAATAGCTCTGCTTAAGTGCACTACAAGAGGAGACACGAAAAAAATGTCAGGGGATCAAGGAGAGGCAAAGGACTAGAAATTTTAATACTAAAAGTAATTTAGTGCCTTGAGGAATGGTAATTTTTTTTTCTTAAACTTGAGGTGGAAAAAGCTCAGATAAGTCAGGAATATTGCAGTTGTGACTGAGATCTCAGTGAATGGCAAAATGAATTTCCGTGCTCATGAACAACTAAACACCTAGAAAGAATGTGTTAAAACCAAATGGAAATGTGAGTCACACTGTGCTCTTAAATATTCAGTGTTAGTGAAACACTAATTGGTATCACATGATTATAAGCAACCAAACTGGATCTTATCCCTCTACTTTCTTAACTCTTTTTGTACAACACAACTTCTAGTACGGCTTTCCAGTAATTCTATGAGGCATATTCTATCAATGCTCATGATTTGCAACAATGAGTTAAACAATTTAATGTTCTTGCATGATAAATCAGGTATTAAGATATACACTCTTACCTTGCTGTGGAAGTCTATGGTAATTACTCTATTAATGAATGCTATGTGTTTAACCAACATGCCTAATTATCTTAAACTTTGATTATTGAAGTTAAAACAATATAGGAGGTATGGAATGCTCCAGAGAGTTTTGCCTTTATTCTATTATTTATTTTTGGCATGTAAATTTATCATCTTTCTCTACAGTAAATGCATCCCATGGAAATTTTCTCCAAACTATCACTACAGGGTTTTTCTCATCTAATTTCTTCCCATAATCCAATACCAATGGGTTTTCCTCATTTTTGGTAGTCAATACCTTGGTAATATCAATTATATTTTTAATATATTTCAGTATATAATACATACCTGTGAATGACCATTTTTTTAAAATTTTGCAATCTACATAAAAGTAAACAAAGATAACAGTTTATTAACCTCCTCTGTCTCCAGCATTACTGTTGTTATTACTGAGGGATATACTAGTACTAACAACTGAGGCAACCATTGGTATTCCATGAGTTATAAAACACAAATTATGAATATAAACTTGACCCTGTCTTTCTGACAGGGCTTAGCTGTTTGGGCTTTGAGTAATCACTTCTTTTCATATATTCCATGTACTCTCTCAATATAGCTCTGATTTCGAGAGCATTACCGACATCACATGACAATCGATGTGTAGCCAGAGCTTCAGTCTAACATGATTCAAAACTTACCTCTTACGAAATCATCCTACAACCATGCATGGATAGTCATTTTTATGAAAAAATTCACTTAGTGCTATTAACTCTTTTTAAGTATCCTTTTATATTTTGTTGTTTAAAGGAAGACACACTCAATTCAACTTGATTTTAAATGACAGTGATATTAATAATGGGTAAGGATTTGAGCATTTATCAATTTCCAGATACTGTGCTAAGTGCCCCATATAAATTATCTCATTTAATATATCCACAGTAGGACGTAAGGAAAACTTTATTTATTTTTCACAGAACACGTGCAACTGGGATCTAAATTATGTCTTAGAACACGAGTTTCATCCTCCAGAAAGAAATCAGAGCTTCATTCAAATGTTACTCTCTCAGAGGGACCTTCCCTAACCATCTTGCACAAATAATATTTCATATTATCACAAGCCTGCCTTCTTTCAGTGCATGGTAACACAACCTACTTTCCTGTGGGACTACACTTGCTGTTTATGATTTCTGTTTGAGAAACTGTGGGAACTCACATGAGCTTTGCTTAACCTCTGTCAGTTGCTACCTTAGCAGACAACGTGTCTGATGTCACAGGCTTCATCAGCCACTGAAATGAAAAGACGTGGGTCAGAATTCTTGGCCAGTGTGATAAGCAGCACTTTGTTAGAAATGACTCCAATGTTGGGGATTTCTTTTACAAATCAGGAGCAGATTGTTCTCCATTAATTCATCTATTCATTTACTCAACAAGATTTTTTGAGTACCTACTATGAATTAGAACTAACCATTAAGAAGATTAGAGTGTAGGAAATGAAAATCCATGACTTTTTGATGTTTATTTTTATGCAGAAAGACAGATAATAAGGAAAAGCAACAGAATTTATTTTTTAAATAGTATCTGTTAATAGTGATAAAATGTGAGACAAAAATCATAGCATTCTAATCAGGAGTGATGGAAGTTAAGTTGTCTGGTCAAAACGTGAATTCCTTATACAATGACACTTGATGAAAGAGCTAAAAATTCAAGAGAGATTAAATTACTATTTGGCAAAATTATGAGTTAAAGCTAATTTGTTATTGTATAGGTATATATATAATATATATTCATTTTATATATGTGATATGTATATGTATATGTATATGTATATGTATATGTATATATATGTATATGTATGTGGTATCCAGCCATGTAATATGAAAAATAAAGACTTTTACTGAAGAAGACACAAAATACAAGAGCCATTGTATATAGGACAATGATGCCTCAGTCCCCTTCAGAATAGGCACCTTGGTACCTCCCACAGTTTTCCCAATTGCCATCAGCTGCTGCGTCATATTCTCCTGAATCTCACTTCCTGAAATCACTTCCTTTTCAAAGGTGATTTTAGTTTGGGGGAAAACCAGAAGTCACAGAGAGCCAAATCTGGGATGTAGGGGGAACTGAGTCACCTGGGTGATTTGATGTTTTGCCGAAAAATCTCAGCATGGAATGCCATGCAGGAGTGAAGCAAAAGAGTTAACAGAGCACGTTATAGTGATGAAGCTGCCAATCGCCGTGGCTGTGGTCTTCTGAGTCATTCAAATGGTTTCTGCAGAGCAATTATTCAAGCTGAACACAAAATTTAATACAAATTCATTGCTCTTCTCAGTCATTTTGAAGGTGACAGCCACACAGTATGCATGCTCACTGAACAGTGTCTACTGCCCCTACTGACTAGTACAGTGAGGTTGTCATTATTTACACGTGCACCTTCCAGCCCACTCTCCTTTTTCACCAGGTTACATCGATGTCACGCATGCCATTCTCATTATATTAATAATGGCTGGAGTTTTTTCAAACAAACAATTTATATGTGTGTGTGCATGCAATTTAAGTAGCTAAGCATCTAACTTGATACTTAGTAAACTTTTAATGAAATAAGCCTCCCAAAAGTATAGAAAGAAATCATAAAAAGTTATGGTGGAAATAAACAAAATGGACATAAAGGTAAATGCTTATTTAAGAGAATTTACCTTCCAATCTCCATTTTCGTCTCTGCTAAACATAGACTTCTTTGCTTCTTTTAGGTGAGGCAGAGCAAAAATGAAAATAATAAAGTTGTTGTTTTGGTTATAGTCCATTTACTCCCTTCCGTGTACTCCCTTCTGTAAAGCGTATTATTCCTGGAATTAAAAGTGAAGGTTCAAAACATTTCTGGCATGAATAAAGTGTGTTTCTTCATTTACACATTAAGATGTCTTCATGGTACCCTGATAAGTATGAATAATTTTTTAAGTTCCCATGAAAAGTTTGGCATAATATCTGACAAGTAGTAAGTGATTACAAAAAGTTAACTAAATATTACAAATTATTTGTGAAGAAGATGATTTTGGTGTATGGTATAGCCCATTCATTTTATATTTTTATTATCTTTTGTTTTAAAAATGACCTTCTAATTTTTTCATCACTCAGAACCAGTGAGCTTAACTAAACCATTGGTGTCTAAACAAAAATCATATTTTCCACTCCATTAAAAGAGAACTAAATGGAAATGTACCAGTAGATTCATTTAGTCAGCAAATATTTATTATGATTTTAATGCATTATAGCCCTCTATCATAGATTCATTAGGTCTTGGGGAACCAAAATAATATTATTTTTTAGACTAATTAATTTGTTATCCATCCCACTATGCTCTGGATGAACAAGAGAATCATAATTTTGTCAAGATTGATTTAAAATGAAACCTTTCCAACCCAAGTTATCCACCACTCCTCTCAACTTTTATTGCAGTTTATCAATGATGATATCATGACCCATCTCATTTTCTATGCATGTTTTGGTCTCCAAAAATTATTGGTCTATTATTTAAAATATACGATGAAGGACTGCAGAGAAAATAGGCTCTCAGCCCTTTACTAGTACAAGTTTGTAAAAGAAAAACATACATAAAAATAAATCATTATGTTCAGCTCACAGAAGAAACGAATGCAATGTTAAATACTCTGATGAGAAATGAGTGGGTCCTAGGACGTGCTGATAGCCTGTATCAACCAAGATGAAGATATGCCTTTTTGGAAAACAAAATGGAAGTAAATAAAAGACCACTCACTGTCACGGGGTAAGAAGAAACAAAAGAAGAGCAAGAGAAAGGTGAGCAGAAGCCTTACCATAAAAGCATTATTTATGGAAAGTTGCTTAAGCACCTTTTGCAGAAAAGATAACGAAACATTAACAGTTCCCAAGAAAAGCAGTAGAGCAGTGAAGGAGTCTGGCTTCAACAACTCTGAAAGCAGCTGCTGATATGTATCAAGAAAGAGCTCCAGCCGCTGGTTCTGTAAGCAGTGCCAGAGTTTTCACACTGGAAGTATCACGACTCCAGAATACTAACATCTAATATCTGAATCGATGAGAAGCAAAAGAGTTAACAGACAGAAAAGTATAATTTAGTCCTTTAAATTAAATTTGGTTCTTAGTCCTAAAATTTGTTGTGATTTTGTAACTTGGGGCAAATCACTTAAATATTGCTTCCTTCAGTTTAATCTTTTATCCAATGAGAAATGAGTGCAGGACCTGACTATTTACAGGTTTTCTGTGAGAATAATTTAAGAGCTGGTATTCCATAAAGTACGCATCACTATTCTAGATTTGATATTATTGTCAGCTTTGTTCATCAAGTTATTTTTCTTATATATGTAGGGGAGAGAAATTAATAATTTTAAATTATTATTTTTAGAAAGAAGAATTTTTTGGAGGAGAATTTGTGCTTTGAATTATAAAGAGTATAATCTTAGAACCTACAAGAAATTCTTCTCCCACCGCGAGACCCTTTGTATTCTGTAGGCCCTAATTGTTTTAGCTCTTGTTAAAATAATTGTGAATCGGGATGAAGTAAGTTTGCTAGTTGGACAAAATAGGATCTTATACAATGTATCAGTATATTGCTGGTATATGAAGCAATATATGAAGATGACAACAGACCACACTATGATTACTAACTTCAAAGATTTTAGTTTGTGACACTTAGGAAAATTCTTTGCTAAGATTAATTAAAACTGCAAAAGTCATCTCTCCTCTGTCTTAACCCAGGAATAAGCCAGGTGTCACCAGCCTGAGGTTCCTTGTGTGGACTGCATCATAAACCCCTCTGCCTCAACTCCTTATGCTTCCCAGGCTCCAGCCGCCTGTGCTCTACAAGGCAAGCCTTGCCCACTGGACGATCTCACTGCAGTGAGACCCATGATAGAGCCTCCAACGCATGTCATATACTTGTTGGAAGAGATGGTCTAATGTTCTCATCCCCTCATCGCTCAGTGGAGGAAAGAGAGTTGTTGTGATTTGCTGATCAACAGAAGTGCTTCAGAAACAAATCCTTATCTAAAAATCATCATTTACCTCCGAAAGCCTACTTCCAAAGGCCCCTTCAGAAGTATTCCCAGGGTGATGCTTCTCAGAAACGAGCAAATAAAATGCATTCTTTCACTCATAAACACTAAAAAAGAACCTTCTTGGCCTTACAGAATCTGACTCTAGCCCATCTATCAAACCATGTTCATATCATCCATTCATTCATTCATTTACTCATTTATTTTACATACATTTATTAAGAAGCAGGAGGCATTGAGAGAAAAGCTGGAGACATTGAGCAGAAAAGAGGCATTGAGAGAATATGCCAAATGATAAAAAAGCATTTCTTGCCTTCATGGAACTTAAAGTTCAGTGTATGAGGAAGATATCAAACAGATTCTGAGAACTAAAGCATCACGCCAATGATAACCGAGTTTCCAGCTGTCTCCCACACACACTTTCTTTGCTTCAGCCCCACCATTCTTCCCACACAATTTCCAGACCTTTTGCAATCATGCCCAGTTGTTTTATATGGCCTTGACCTTGTATGTGGTTTTTTTTTCTGTCTAGAATATCCTAGCTCCTTTCTTCCTGTGGCAAACTCTTACTTACTCATCCTTCTCAGTTATTACCTCTCTGGAAGCTTTCTCCATCAGAGCTGATTGTTTGTTCTTTTGAGACCTCAGGCACTATTTGTATATCTTGCATATTATTTTATTTTGCAGCCATCTTTCAATAGGTCTGTTTGGTTCACTGGTCAAGATCAAAGTTCTAATAGGCATAGATTTTTTAGTCTTGTCTCTATTAACTTATCTCTGTGCCCTTAAACATAAAATTTAACTTTCTAATAATCAATTTAAATGCATATATAATGACATTTACATCTGTAGGTAGATGGAACAAAGCAATGTTAATATCCGTAAAATATTTCCATAGAGCTTAGCAAATACCAAGTGTTTTATTAAAATCAGCTTTTGGTATTATTACCCAGCCTAATTTACTAACTTACAGTAGTTCTCAGTGACATTAAAAATGTCAAAATATGAATTTTCAATTAGTATTAGTTTGTCTACATTAAATAGATTTAAAAAACCAAACTAGTAACTAAAACTAAACCAAGGACCTCCTATCCAAAGATAAATAAATACTCAATAGAATCCACATTATTGTAATAACCAGGTTTTATAATTCTACCCATATTCAACTATGAAAATGCCATAGATATGTATGCATTAATTTTACTGAAAGTGACTTGGATAGTTTTTATAATTTTACTGAAATTGACTTGGATAGTTTTTATAATTTTATTGAAGTTGACTTAGATAGTTTTTATAATTTTACTGAAGTAGACTTGGATAGTTTTCATAGGGTAACATCTTATTGTTGGTTTCAAATTATTTTTTTCTTCACTCTTTGGTTAGGAGTTTAATAAAGCAGGGCAATAGTGTTTCTGGTTTTCTCTCCTTAAGAGACAAGTCATTTAATCATCTAAACATGTGGAATTCCAACTGATACAAATCAACAATAATGTACCATAGCTTTAGAAAAAAATCACTGAATATTTTACAGAAAAGAAAGAACAATAGCATGCAAAATGAATTCTTTAAAGTGTGTGTATTTTTCTGTAAAATTATTCAATTCACTCAAATATTACTCTATACACCCCTAAATAAGTCCATAACTTATGAAAAAATTAATTATCTTGTCATTCCAAAAATGCATATTTCTGCTGTGGTGGTCAAACAAACAAATAAACAAAAAACTGTAGTGACAGCAGCCTTACATCTACATTAGGGCCACAAGTGTCTCATTCCGGAGGGCAGTCATTACCCTAGAAAAGACATGATTGCAGTTTAAAATGTCACTAGACATATGCAGAGCTCCCAGCTCCCCAAGGAACTACAATTTGCACATAATGAGACTGGCAACCTCTTTCCATATCTAGCTGGAAATTATCACCTCCCCCTTGCGTACTCTCAAATGGGCCTGCTTTCAGGCTTCAAAGTTACACATTTATGGACATTCTCCAGATTCTGCATTACTATTGTATGGATATGGAAAAGGATAGAATACTGCCAGGACTGAAATATTGATATTTGCATCAATATACTTTTTAAAAAATGAAAGACACCAAATTTGAATAACTTAAAGATTTTTGGCAAAAGCCATATAAACACTGTTTGCATGAATCTAACAATTTATAAAGATGAAAAATATTTTAATTAAGTAGACAGTATAACGGTTTATAATAACTTCATCAACACCCTGAAAGAAAAAAATGGCTACTTGAGGCCTAGAGTAAAACATTGATTAACAATGGGGCAAAGGATCTTTTAAGATTCTATTTATAGAAAATACTAAGATGTCATATAGAAAATGCCAGTCCTATTATTCAACATAACTGTAATATTGTCTCAGGGAAATTGTAAACAACTTAACAGAGATGACAGTTACCTGTCATGATTTTTTAAAAAGAAATAACAACCACCAGCACCAAGGTCTACACAGAATTTTTCCAAACGAGGTAGAGTTCACCACCACATCTCATTCTCCGCATCTTAGGCTGAAGGCCCTCTGCATCTTCAACTGACCCCAAACACAGAGGGCCTAACCTCTGCCTAACACGCGAAGTCAGAGGAAAAAGAAATACCAATTATTGCAATGTGTGCATCACCCATCTCCATCTGTTCCGAGTTCATTTGGCGGGTGCGGTTCTGTCAACATCATCATCGTGCATTATCTCTGCATCCGCACCAGCCTCGTCCTCACAGCGGCATCTCCATTTCTGCACGCGAGCAGGGGTATCCTGCAGGGAATCTGTCTTAGTCATTATGGACTGCCATAACAAAGTAATATAGATGGGGCTTCTTAAACAGCAGAAATTCATTTTCCCATAGTTCTGGAGGCTGGGAGTCTGCAGTTGGGGTGCCAGCACGTTTATGTTCAGGTGAGAAATCATTTTGGAGTTTATGGAAAGCCACCTTTCTTCTGTCTTTGTATGGGAAATAGAAATGGGGATCATATATTATTATATCATGAGGTTTGACATCTTAAAAACAATAAGCACTTTCTTGCCGAGGAGAGCCTGTCCCTTCTGAGCTGGCCAGTTCTGAGACAGCCAGGAACTTGTCCTGGCACCTGCCTTGGATTCCCAATGTAAGCAATTCAGATCCTCGCCTCCTCTACCTGGCTGTTCCACCCCAGTAAGCAATAACCTGGTCCCTTGGTCACCCCTGGTCTTAGCACCACGAGCAACTGAGACCAGCCCTGTAGCCCCCAAGTGTTATGTATGACTCAAACCACAGAATCCTAAACTCTTCACCCTGCTTGACAGCCCAGTAAAGATGACTCCAGGGCCTCCCCTTGCACCCGCTTCTATTTCCTGTCCAAAACCCAGCCTTTCTCCTGAGTGAGCCCCTCATTCCAATGGGAACTATAAGTAACATTAAACTTTTTTTCAATGTCATTGATCTTCCTGCATCACTCAGTCATCTTTAGAAATTAATAGGCATAAAACATCAGGAGGTGTGATTTTCACATGCCCCCCCAAAACAAACTTGATAGTGTTATCTACCTTCTTTCTTTTTAAGGAATGTTTCCTGGTAAAAGAGAGGAACACTTTGAAGTTCTGCTGCTAACCATTTTCTTTCCCACGTATGATTTTAAACCACATCTTTTCACTTGCATAGCACTAGTAACAATTTTAAAACCCAAATTATAAACACTATACTTGTACTGCTTTACTAGTGGTTTTGTTTTTTATTCCCCTTTAAGTCTAATGTTATATTTACTTTAGGCTTGTTTCTGTTCTGCATATCCTCTGTGTTTAGAGCTTACAAGTCAAGAGGAGATTCCAACTACGGAAATGGACTCAGTGTTATTCACAATGGTGTGCGTATGCCACAGCAAGCTTGAGTGCCTCGCAAACTGCATGGCTCACCCACACACAGTAGAGAACACAATTTAGAAATGTGGCTTCTGGAAGAAAATGTATCTTGTTGTTAAATCTAATCTATGTCATAAAAACAATTGGGATTTTGGTCTAATAAATCACTGCTTTAAGCCTGTTTCCTTTTCATATCACATAGAAACACAACTCCTTGTAGTTATGATTAAATAAGATACATTGTGTAGTGCACTTGACACAGTGCCTGAGACATAGACAATTTAATTAAGGTCGCTGTTGTTCCAGCCCTGGTAGTGATCCGCTCTCACCTCCCAGAAGCTGCAAGTCTCATCTGAAACTAGGAATCTTACAATGACGCTAGGGGCTTTCTCTATTACTTCTTATTCAATATCTTTCGCTGGCCGTGTTTCCAGAAAAAAACACTTAGATTAGAGAGGAAAGCTTCTGCTACATTGGGAGATACAAAACACTTAATAATCCATGATCATGTTACATTTTTCAATGCAACTCTACTATATAGATGCTGACCAGGTGTTTGAAGTTTCACTGATGAAGTTCACCTTTGCATCCAACCTCAGTGAAAGTTAACACTGTCCTTTTGCTGCATTGACCACTGATGGAGCAAAGCCCATTCGGGCATTTTCTCACATTTATCTGCTATAGTTCAAGGTTGAGACCTCACTCCTTAAAGCCACCTGACACTCTTAATACAGGTGTTTCTCTTTGCCTGGGTCTCTTGCCTAGACACTCCCTTGAATTTCCTTCCCACTGGCCCAAAGCCCAGCCCCATTCAAAAGAGGTCACTCTCTTTTCATATCTTTCTTTTTTATTCTTTCTTTTGGTACAAAAATTTTTCTTCTAAGCAGCTGCTTACAGATTTCAAGTCATTGTGTCTGACTTAAAGAGAATGGCTACCCTTTCAGCTTTTCCACTGCATTGTACATTATTTTTATTGTGTCTTTTGCATCCACTTTTATTTACAATGAACATTCTAGAAGAGAGTAGGATTAAGACATCTATAAATTGTAGCCAATTTTAATGTTTTATTTATAGGTTATAAGTTCATATTAATCCCATTATCCCATTAGTTTTATCCCATTATTTCAAGATATCAAAGCACTTCGAAAAGCTTTTTGAATATGAGTGAGAGGTAGAGAAGATAAGTGTCATTGTGGTTTGGGGGTAATACAAGTATAAACATGATTTTCCAATATTCTTCCCTATTAGCATTAATTTCAGTTTCCACTTAAACATTAGAATACAAAGAAATTCACCTCTCCAACATCTCGTCTTGCTCTAAATATGCAAAAGACTCTTTATGGGATGACAAGATCAAAAGGGAGCACTGTCCAATGCCCTTAAAATTCACCACCCTACCTCACCTAGTGTCTGTGGCTCCAAAATATCTTACAGCTCTCTCAACAACAGAAACTTTCTGATGCAGATGTCTTATACCACTCTTGGTTTGTGGCTTAATTGTGCAAGCTAATTCTCCATTCTGATGCTGTGATACAAGGAACCACCTCTCCTTTGAAATCCAGGGCATGCAAACTTAATCTCTTGTTTTCTCTCTGGAACCCTGGGAATTACAAAGTATCCAGTGCGTGCCATTTCACTGAAATGCACTGATCTCTCTGTTGTTCTTCACTTATGACCGTTAGGGGGCTATTTCCTCCTTCCAATTAGAGAGATTGACAATAATTACTGAAAATAAATATCAGTGACTTTCCTGAGTGTAGAGGGATAGGATTATATTCTTTAAATGAAGCCCCTATGTAATTTAGCATTGTCTAAGTTTCTTCCTAAAATCGGGGAGTGAAGGAAAAAGTGGAATTGTAATGTATTTACTCCATTTTCTCTGTTTCTCAAACTTCAAGTGATAATAGCAAAACAAAACTGTCAACTGTCTGCCTATGACTCTATGTCAGCCATTTTATGTCATTCTCATTTATCTTAAATGTATACGCACATATTGGACTAAAAGATGTGCTATCAGCCATAATATTTTTTCCCTCTGATTTCCTTTGTTACAGCAGCCAGTCACTCTAAAGGGTAATCACTCAGTGTAGTCTTAACAAGATCCTAGGGTAATCTTAACTTTTGATTTGGCTATTTTGTCCCAAGAACCACACAGTGGAGTATTATGCTTGAGAGAGTCCTTGAAACACTGACAATGGTTATACTAACGAGTCCCATTTTGATCCAGAATTATTCTGCTCACATTCATACTGATCAATCCTAAACACACACCAGGCAATCTATGTATTATATAAAATAAATGGCTCCAAAAGGTACATTTAACCCTGAAAGAGAATGGCTGGTTATCTGATGATTATAACTTGGCATGCATGTAAATCTTGCAAGGAAAATATGGAACGAGCCCGAGAGGCAATAAAATGCCAGTTTTGGCCAACACTAAAGACAGGAGAAAGTACAAACAGTATTGATCACTGCGAAGGCTGCAGTGGATAGATTAAACAAAAAAACCACAATTTAAAAGAGGCTCTCTAATAATACTAAGTGTAACATAGAAAAAGAGTTGCCGATTAGTCTTTGCATCCTCATCAGGAAGGAGTATGACCGTCTTCATTCATTTAAACATTTGTGGAGCACTCACTATGTGCCAGGTGCTTTGCTAAAAACTGGGGATAAAGTGACAAGTGAAAAATCTCTGACTTCAAGGTGACCTTACCTCAATGTTCAAATTGCAGTGATCTCTGTTTCAAAGAAAATATTAAATGTCCACTTAGTATTTCCTCCTTTAAAATGAGAAATTTCGGAGAAAAGAAATGGCTGTTTAAACCTGTATTTTGAATTCTGTCTCTATATAATCGAAACACGATAATATTGGAATTCATTTTATGTATCATGACTATAACTCAGTAGAACTGTTTCATGGATGTGTAATACTATGGAATTATTTAAAATTAAAGGAGCTCTAGTTGGGATATTTGTATTTCTGATTGAATGTCTAACTTTGATTCTTCTGAGTCTAATTTTATTTGGAATTCCTGAAAAGACTTCTTAGAATAGTTTACCTTGACATGTAGTCATGATTTCCTACCACATATCAGTTATTTAAAATTTTCGATTCACATTCTAATCGGAAACTTTTAGCATAAAATCCACAGCACTCGAAATGTGGCCCTGAATACCAATTTATTCATATTACCATATTCATATCAAGGAATTATCTTATTTTTTACCCTAATCATTTTCAATTAATCTCTCATCAGGGCAATCAGAACTGCTTTGTAATTCTAAAATTAGAGGTTTTGCCAATTTAGTCTCAGTTTCTACTACATTTTCCTCATCCTTAAACTTCACCTTCCTTTTGAAACATTCTATCTATGCTAGAACAAATTTGGGAACAGTGGAAGAAATCAGAGTTTATAAGAAACCGTCTAATTAAGGGAAAGAATCTCAGGTAATCCACATGGTCCTTCTGCATCATCTAACAGATGTTTTGCACCAGTTCTGCCTATCGCTTGCAGGCAATTAACTGATTTCTCACTTTACTGTCTTTGCAGCACATTTGCCCAGCCTCAGTGCTACTATGTTTTAGACCAGAGACATTTCGTGGAGGAGGATAATTGTTTGCTTTGTAAAATGTGTTAACAGCATTCCTGGCCTCACTAGATGACAGCAGGTTCTGCCCAGGTATAACCATAACGCAGCCATAATACCCTGGCTGTATTATGAAGAAATAAAATGAAATAGAAAATAATAGAAAAAGGATTATTTAGTCACCTAACTTATTTTTAAAAATGCCCCCCACTATATGGTAAACACTGAGGGGAATATTAAGATGTATAAGATTTGGACTGCAGATGATTTTTATCTTGGTTTTAGGTGAGAGTCTTTCCAAAATTCAACATATTATCATCTTCAAATTACTTACTGGTGTATGTTATTGAAATTTTCTATTTCTTCTCAATGCTTACAATATCCCCTTTCTCTTTTGCTTGTTATTTTATTTTTTGAATTTCTTAATTAAGAAACCACAAAATTCTTTCATGACTTGCTAAGTGAAATCTATGTAATTATGTGTATTTTGACCTTAACATTTTTCACCCATGGAAATAATGCCCAATATAGGCTTACATCTCCTGGTATAGTGTCTGCTTTTCAGATATGGAGTTATTATTCCCACCTGAAGGTAACACCATGGAGCACAAATTCTATTTAGTTAGAACCTGGGAACTTCGGAGTCCACAGTGAATTAACTTTCTGACTCTTGGTCCCAGGGACTCTTTAGTTGTGATCCACAATTCCTGTAAAATTACAGATCCACTCTGTTATTACCCAATAATGGAGTTAGACAGGAGTGCTCACAGACAGCAAATTTTTACTGGTATCATATTGTGTCTTCTGCTTCCATTAATCTTTGTATGAATCACAGAAGTCTAAATATAGCTGAGATTTTTGGCATAAGAATTTTTCAAGTTGTGTGACATCACATCAAATGTGAGCTTTATAGTTTATGGCACCATGGTCTCTGTGGGTAATAAAAATATTTTATACAGAAATACATGTATATACATATTAAACTATATTAATATAGTTACTTATATAAAGATAATATAATCATACGAATAGGAAAATTTGCAAGTAACAGTATTTTTAAACTTCCTAAAAAAAGATTATTGATCCTTTCATTTCTTACTGCTTTTTTTCAGAAAATTTATTAGAATTTGTGAAAATGTAGATATATGACTAGTTACTGGTATTATTTTGCAAAAGGAGTTGCTCGCAATGATGTAGAATCATAGTGATATCTAGAAAATCAAGTAAATTTTTTAAATGACAGTGCAATAATTTTAAAGCACACATTCTGAATTGGAACATTACTACATGGATTTTACACTCATTTTCAATCCCTGGAATAGCATAAAAATACCCCAATTTTTATGAAAAATACTTCTTGTATTGAACACAGGGAGTGATATACACTTGCCCTGTTCTCTTGAAAACAGAATTTTGGCCATGATTTGATTAGCTTATGATTCATTTAGTGGCCATGTTTCAAGTGCAAGTTAAAGATATAAATCTCTTTGTAGTCATCCATTGATAAGGGTCTCACCTGACATGTATATCTTATTATTCATAATTTTTCTTGTCCTAACACAGACTGAGTAGATACCCTGGGATTCAATCATTTTAAAGGATGACATATTAACTTACCTAGTATTCGGCACTGGAGTATTTACTGTTGTATTATCCAAATCATAAATTTCAGGCCTAATTTTATTAAGACTTATTCTTTGTATATAACATCTGATATTAGGAACATATAAAAATTAAAAATTAATTTGTGTACGCAGTTTATTTTAGCTAACAGTTTTCTGTGCATAGTTTTCCAATAAACCATTTTTGTATGTTACACAGTTACTCTCAGCATTTCAATGTAAAGTTGATTTTCTTTGCAATAAATCTATCCTCAACTTGCTTTATATCTTTTGCTTTATTAATGAAACATGGAATATTAATGTTTATATAAACACTAGCAAAAAGCTGGACATGACAGGCTCTTTCAGTCTTCTTACATGTTTTAAATACTTTCTAAATTTTGTTTACTTGATTATAAAGTGTCCTATGAGGTTTTGATAGTAAAGTAAATCTGGAAAACTAAGAATGACATGCTGAGGTATTAAATTAACCTCTAAATTAAATTTTGAGTATATCTTAGCTTGACTTTCATACCATATAAGTTTATTAAGCTTAGAAGTACATTCAAGTACATTTTAAATGGTATAATATTTCATTGAGAATAGTAAAATATATATATGTAATATTCTATCTTTTTTTCAGAACTTGGAAATCAGATTCACCTAAAAAGTTTAACTAACTATTACCTATGTAAAACGAAAGCTGGTATCTCTAAAAAATTAAGCAACTAATAAGCATGCAGGGTAGAAATCTCATCACAATTCATGTTTATTCCCACTTAGCTAAGGGTATGGGCAGTTCATTTGCAGTGATTCTGTCATCAATCTCCTCTGTTTTGAGTTATTTTTTTTCCTTTTGAGATTCTGCTTTTTTCCTGCATCATACATTATAACTTTATCTCATAATTAATTCCATTGTAATCTCATTCATGAGATAGTCAACTACCATTTACTGATTTTTCCTCTGTCTGTAGCGTGTGCATGGATATGATTGGAAGATATAAGGTAAAGCATTTGTTTTTCACAAATACATGAACTAGTTGTACATAAAGATAATGGGATCCTTAGCTGTCTCCACATGTTCTCAAAGCAGAGTGCAAACAAATGCAAATATACAAGGTGAAAACCACACTCATGAATGCCAGAGGCATTCATAAGGAAGACATGAATAGTCAGAAGCACCTGATTAAAATATATATATATATATATATTTAAAGGACTTGAAAGGGAGCTGGATCATCAAGAAAGAGACAGAAGAATATTATAAAGTGTACAAAACCACGTGCACGATGGTGTCTAGCACTGTCTCATAAATGCCATCTGTTTGTTGAATTAGGTGCCGGTGGCAATGAGCAAATTATATGCAGGCAAAGTCAGCCGAGTGAGTCTGTGTGGAGCACGGAGTCTACAATGGGGAAATGAACATCAAAAGGTGAGGTTAAGAGAATTTGGGGAAAATCCCAAAACCTTAGAAAGAGTCATATTGACTTCATATTATTAAAGAATCACATTTAGAATATGATGAAAGTAGTAGTTGAAGTAGATGCTTCAAAAAGTAATAAATATTCTTGTGGTGATCCCTATCTAAAATTTTGTAATTCTGATGGAAAAGTGAAACTTATGCAGCAGCAACTTTTATACTTGAATTAGGAAAGTATTTGCATAAGCAGTAGGTGGGTTAACAAGAACAAAGGTGTTGAATTAAAAATAATCCTAATTAAATATGATCATTGTTCTAAAAAGAGCACACAGTTAAATTGAAAACAAAGCAGGACAGACAATAATCATGAGTGCAACCCCATGTATATAATATTATTATTTTTTAATTACAATACTATATGATGGTAAGACTAATAGTGGTTTCCTGAAATTTCTTTAATATATTCAAGTGACAACTATACTTCAGTAAATGCAACGATTAAGCAAACTCAGACCTGTATCTCTTGGGTTCGTATCCTTTTTGAAACATTAGCTTTCTTGACCTTGGGTAAATTGCTCATGTTTTCTGTACCTCAGTTTCTTTATTAAAGAAAGACACCAGTAAATGTCTGATAGAGTACTCATGAAAATTAAATTAGCTAGTATTTGAATTTGGAAAAGCTTACCATTGTGTAAGCTACTAATACATGTTAGCTGTTACTGATACTCATACTTGTTATTAAATAAGATTCAAACAGTAACTGAAAATATAAAGCAAGAAGCTTACTCTTTACTTATATAAAATCAACTCATTCTTTTATTTCCAGAGTGAAGAATTTTCTTTATTTTCTTTCTATACTTTTATTAGACATTTATTTAAAAATTATGTGTTTGTGCATGCTTAATCTTTTAACGAAAATTTAGATCATACTCTGCCTAGTTCTGTCTTCTTACCCAGTGTGCCTGAATAGTCCATGTCAGCAATAATACAATGCAGTAGATCATAATGTTCACGTACAGCGATGCATTAAATCAAATTCCTGTTAGCAAGTCTTTAGAATGTTTTCATTTCTTTCTATTATAAACACTGGTGTAGAGTATTCTTTAGCAAACACCTCAGTGTACATATACGATAGTAGAAACTTAAACAAGCAGTGTGAAAAAAACTAATCATGACAGTTGCTAGATGGAAGTGTGAAAGTGTGAAACAAATAAAGACAGCATCTTAACATTGCATTCAAGGAGTGGAATCAGTTGTTTAAAAATTTGGCCTTTAAATTTTTTTAAATATGCCCTGGCTGGTGTAGCTCAGTGGATTGAGCACAAGCCTGTGAAGCAAAGGGTTGCTGGTTTGATTCCCAGTCAGGGTACATGCCTGGGTTGCAGGCCAGGTCCCCAGTAGGGGACAGATAGAAGGCAACCAAACATTGATGTTTCTCTCCCACTCTTTTTCCTTCCCTTCCCCTCTCTCTAAAAATAAATAATTTTTTAAATTTAAAAATACTATCAAATCTATTTTTCAAAAAGTGTTTTATTGGAAAACAAATCTTAAGTAAATTAATCTAAGTTCATGTTTATAGACACTGATATTGTAGTGATGACAGAGTGATAACAAGAAGAGTGATGACAAATATTTGTAAATTGAGTACCAACCATTATTTAAAAACTTGTAAAGTAGCAAGTTTGTGGAAGCCATTAAAAAGAGCATACAGAAAATATTTAATATATATTAAAATGTATTTCCTAAAGCCTGTGGTTGTTTAGAAATCACAATCAAGATTTTTTGCTGCATATTTGAAATAGTGATCAAATCATTGCTGCAGCATGTATTCAACACAGAATAGCCAGCGGGAATCTGTTATGTCTAATCATATCAGAGCTACACCTTAAACTAACTCAGCTCTAAGCTTTCAGAGGGATTTTATATTTCTGCGTATATTAGTGAAACAAATTCAGTAAGTGCAATGGCTTGAACTAAGTAATTTTTTCCCAAATTGATTGATTTGAGTCCATTTTTATCACATATTGATTAAACAAACTATTATATGTTTCCTGCATGATACTTGAGTCCATGGATTTATAGTAAGCAAGATACAATGGCTTCCCCTAAGGAATTAAAACTCTAAAGGGACAGATGGACATATAGACAAAACAGAGTATATAGTTCACAAGGCTGTGGGAGTAACTCTGAGAAGCACTAAATCAAATATTAGGTGGAAATTAGGCACATTAAAGAATGTTTTCTGGCGATTGTAGCTCAGTGGATTGAGCACAGGCCTGTGAACCAAAGGATTGCGGTTCAATTCCCAGTCAGGGCACATGCCTGGGTTGCAGGCCAGGTCCCAGCAGGGAATGCACCAGAGGCAACCATACATTGATATTTCTCTCCCTCTCTCCTTCCCTTCCCCTCTAAAGATAAATAAATAAAATCTTTAATAAAAAAATAATGTTTTCTGCAACAAGTAATTGCTTATGAGTGTTTTAGAAAAAGATGTAAGCTAAGTCAGTTGAAAAATGAAGGAAGTGACTCTCTCAAGTCTTACAAATGCCAACTGTTGGTTCAATTATACAGGTGTGAAGTAATAAATTATGTATTGTAAAAATTAAACAGTTGACTTTGTTGGAGAAGGAATCTTTCAAGGAGAAAATCTGGATATGAGGTGCTGAGATGAAACCTCAGTTGTAAGAGAGCATGCTCTGAGTCATGAGCTAGCAGTTCTTGTTGCCGGGAGACGATTAGTGGAGCACAGATTATGAAGTGGGATTAGTAGGAGATGGAGCCTAAGGCCAAAGTGTTGAGTACCTGCCTTTAGTGTAACGTATTAAGATTTTTTTGTGGGAGATTCCAGTAAGTTTTTGCAAACATGATTCTGCTTATACATGGAATCTAATGAATAAAGTAAACTAACAAACAAACAAACAAATAAAACTCATAGATTCAGAGAAAAGACTGACAGCTGTCAGAGAGGTGAGTAGTTGCAAAGCTGGGTGAAAAGGTGAAGGGCTTAAGCAAAAAAAGAAAAAGAACAAAAAGCCTTGTAGACACAGACAGCAGTATTGTCACTACCAGAGGAAAAGGTTGGTGGAGAGTAGAAGAGCTTAACAGGTGAATAAATGGTGGTAAGGAGACCTGCCTTGGGATGATGAACACACAGTACAACACACATATGACATATTATAGAATTGTACACCGGAAGACCTGAAACCTATATAATTTTATCAAGCATGTCGTGGCAATAAATTTAAATATATATGATGGCCAGAAAACAATCTTCTGTTTACATAACTCTTTGCAATGTGGCTTTGTCATATATCCCATCAACAGGCAGCATTTAGCCCTGGCTGATGTAGCTCAGAGGATTGAGCATAGGCCTCTGAACCAAGAGGTCGCCAGTTTGATTCTCAGGCAAGGTGCATGCCTGGGTTGCTGGCCAGATCCCCCCGACAGTGGAGGTGTGTGCAAGAGGCAACCACACATGGACATTTCTCTCCCTCTCCTTCTCCATCCCTTCCCCTGTGTCTAAAAATAAATAAATAAATAAATAAATAAATAAATCTTTTAAAATTTTCTCTTAAAAAAAAGGCAGCATTTATTTTACCTCTCCTTGAATCTAAGCTGACCTTGTGACTTACTCTGATCAACAGACAAAGCAGGGTGAATTAGTGTGACTGCCAAGTGGAGACCTCCAGAAGCTTTAAAACTTTTGTTCTCCCTCTTATATTCTCAGTTTGCCTTGTAAAAAAGCCTTATTTATCTAATCGGAACCTAACTGACTCCTGTAGAAGGAACTCCAACCAATGGTCAGAACTAACTACCAGATACATGAGTGAGACTATCAGAGAAGATGGATGATCTCTTTCTACATTTCCATCGGGAAATTGTAGCCATGCTGAGACACCAACAACAAACAATCCACAGTAGTCCAGACCAAATTGCTGATCCACAGATTTGTGAGGAAACAATATGATTCTTATATTAAGTCATCCAAACAAGTTTTGAGTTATTTATTTACACATATATGTTGAAGCATTGAAAGGTTTAAACAAATTGAGCAAGAGGGAAAAGATCAGATTCACTATTAGAATACCACTCCAGCTCCTTGGGGAGAATGCTTACTGTTGGATTGTGAATGAAGGCAGTTACCAGCTATTGCTACAATCCATAAACTAAGCTTGAACAAAAGTGGTAGAAGGGGAAATAAGTGGAGAGATTTGGGAGATAATAAACAGTTGGGTTGACTAGATGCTAATGATTGCTGGGGTGTGGGCATGGGCAGGATGAGCAGTGTAGTGATGAAGGGTGTCAGTTTATAGCTGGGATTATAAGTGGGTTTGGGGGCATTCAGGTGGGAACCATAAGTAGCCGTTTTTGTAGAGGGAATGTTGAGGAGAAAACTGTGTCAGTGTGCACTCCTTTTAAGACTACATAAAAAGCACTATTTTTCATCAATGGTATACTAAACAATCAGAATAAATGGGCACAATAATCTGAATTCAGAGAAAAGAAATGTGGCTTTGAAAAGCAATGACAAATGGTTATAAATAAGATCATTCAAAGGGAGAGTATAATATAAGTAGAAAAAGGACTCAAAATGTAAATCTAGAGTCTTATAGCCAGAGTTGAATATTTAATTAGAAATATTTGTGAACGAGTGTTCATAATGGTTCTGTAGTTTTCCAGGTTGAGTATAATATTTTGCTGTCTTATCAGTACTTAGGCACACTAACTATTCTGTATTCTAAGGCGAATATGGTACAGTGTGCGTCACCTCAATTATAGTTTCATACACTGACACTGGTTTGCCACGAATGCAGTTTCCACCTACATTGGTTTTAGAAACTTTCTTAGGCTCTATGGATACAATGTTGCATGGATAACATAAATGTTTAAGACATAAATGCTAAATAAATAAATAAACATATAAAGTAATATGGAATAAAGAAGTACTGTTAGAGAAAGCAACACAGGATGAATAAGTACTGAATAACAGGAAAACAGGTGGTAATTTTCAATTAGGTGAAAAGTACTTTTGATCAGGTAACATTTCAACACAGACCTGAATAGATGTACAGATGCCAAACATTCTAATGTTTTGGGAAACTAGTAGACAAAACAAACAAACAAACAAAAAACATGAAAACTTCTTGAGATAGAAAGGTGTTTGGCATGCTTGAGAAGAATGTGGAAAGTTATTGCGTTTGAGTCACCTTGAGGAAAGAGCTTTGTTGCTAGAAAATGTAAGGCTTTGTAGATGACAAATCGTAAATCTATAGGCTTACAGCACGCACTGAAGATTTAAGGGTAGATTTAAGAAAACGATAATGGAGAGCCATCGGGGAGGTTCGTGCAGGACAAAGACAACATTTGATTCATATTTTTTGAGGTTTTACCCAGCCCAGTTTGTGAAAACAGCTTTGACTGAGTGACAGTGCAAGCAAAGAGAACTGTTATGCGACTTTTTTAAGAGGGGAAAGATGGGGCAAGGGATTAGTTTCAGAATATATTCTAAAAGTTAATGCACTATGTTGCTATCACTGCTCTAAAAATTACTAGAAACTTAGTGACTGAAAACAACATTTGTAGTCTCACATTTTATAGATCAGCAGGTGTTGCTAGAATAAAGGGGCCTGTTAACCTGTGCACAGTGAAGCCCAATAAGACTTGAACAAAAGCTTGCAGGAGAGGAAGTAAGGGTTTATTATCTAAGGAAGCGGTACCCTGCCTAGAGCCACAGGTAAGTTAGTACTCAAAGATCTGGCTTTCCAGTGGCTTTCAAGAGATTGAGTATAGAAGGGAAAAATCATTAATCGTTGTGTAAATGTAGGTGATGAAAGACAAATACCATATCATCTCACCTTTAACAAGAACCTAAACAACAAAACAAACAAGCAAGCAAACTACAACCAAAGACACTGAAATAGAGAACAGGCTGACAGGGACCAGAGGGGAGAGGGGAGGGAATTTCAGAGGAAGAAGGGAAGGATTTACAGAAACAAGTATAAAGTGTTACCGAACAAGAGGTTTGAGGGAGGGGCAATATTTGGCCTACCTAGGGATGCCAAAAATTGCTACAGAACAACAGGGGCCCCTCCCAAGGACAGAATACTAATATCTACTGGGCTCTTCTGTCCGCCACCAATTAGAAAGACATCTCTCAATGCCAGAGATTCGTGAAAAGAAAACAAAATGTTTATTTAATGCTATTCAGGGCTAACGCCTCCACTAAAATATCAAAGTCCTTTAGGGTATACACCTACATCCGCACAGCTCTCCCTTCTCCCACTGTCCCAACTCCGGGTACCGTAAATCAGGAAAAGAGCTGTGTCAGGCAGGATCTCGAGTTAATCCAAAATACTGTGGTAATTTCTCATGGTCCACTGGCAAGAGTTCTTTGTACCCAGTTCTAGTCAAAGTCTCTCCTGCTTTCCAGGCCACGCGGCCAAAGGGGGCACCCCAAAACCTCGTGGGCCTCTTCTACCAAAGCTGCAGGAGTCCGTACTCCACCAAAAGCATGTGGCTTTCTTCTTCACCTGGCTGCAGGGATCTCCATTCTGGCAAAGCTGCGTGGTTTTCCCTTACACCTGGGAAAGAGGGGGTCTGCACTCTGCCAAAACCATGGGGCTCCTGCTTTCACCTCACCAAGAGGGGGTCCTCACTCTGCTGAAACCGCGTGGCTCTCCCCTACATGACTGCAGGGCTCCTCACTCTGCCCCAAATCGCGTGGCCCTCTCCTCACTTGTCAATCCCTCAAGTCCCACAGCCAATCTTTTTCCAAGCTCTCACACATGTGCTCCTCACTCAGGGGGTGCAGCCCCTAGTTCCATCATGAGTAGAAGCCACTCCCTTCTCCCTGGCTCAAAACTTGGCCACAGCTATTTAACATATCTATGAAACCAGTTAAAGGTTATAGATATGTTAAATAATCATTCCAGAGGTTAGCTGCAAAACTGTTCCTATGCAAAATAGCTCTCAATGGCCCTGGTTCTATTTGTTTCTTCCCCCTGGGGGTGGGGTGAGGACATCTTATATGTCTCTCCAATATTCCTATACACTTTGAATTCTGGACACCATTCCAAATCTTTTTTTGCGCCCCCCTGGCTGCACCCTGTATCAAAAGGACACACGGACAGAAACTAGAGGGGTTGAAAACGGGAGGGAGGTGGGGAGCACGGGGCGGGGTGGGCTGGGATGGGAGTAAAAGCCAGAAAACTGCATTTGAACAACAATTAAAATAAAAAAATTAAAAACCATTAATCGCGGTCACTAAGGCAGTTAGGGTCGTGTTCTCTGCTCACTGGGTGGTGCCAGGGCAGGAGCAGTTAACAGGTCAGTGCAGCTGGTCCTGATGCCAGCCATGGTTTCACCACTTTTTTAAGTCGAGGCACAACTGAGGCCGAGATGCTTTCTCTGGTTTGACTGAAACGCTGCCTCTGTGGTTGACAGGCTTTGATCCTAAAATGGTTGAATGCCTACCAGGGTCTCATCCTGAAGGCTTAATGAGTAAGGGAGTGGGAATGCAGGAGAAAAGGAAACGAGGTGAGTCAGCCTGCTGGATGAAACCAGTCTGAATGAAAAGGAAAGAAAGGTGAGAAGGGTCAGATTAACAAAAGGAAGTTACTTCGTGGTTACAAAGTTTGACATGGGTTTTATTGTCCTATCATCAAGAAAAAAAATGAATTCTTTGTTGGAGGCTCTACAATCTACTTCCTTGACCAAGTAAGTTCCTGGCCAGATTTAATCCTCTCGACTGTAAGAGTGAGGTCCCAATTTTCTCACTCTCTGTCGCCAGCATTGTTCTCAGCTTCTAGAAGCCACCTGCTTTCTTTGGTCCCCAGCTCCCTTTGTCTGCAAAGCCAGAAAAGATGAATTGTGCTCTTCTCATGCCTTTCTCTTTGGCTACTTCTTTCTTATATTTTCTCCTTTGATTTTAAGATTCCAGGTTATCTACTGGCCATTGATATTCCAGAATAAATTTCCCATATTAAGGTTAGCTGATTAGCAGGTTTAATTCCATCTGCAAAGTCTCTTTTACTACGCAAAGCAACTTATTTACACATTTATAGTAGTAACAGCACTGGAAAAAAGCCAAGGAGCCAAAATGTTCTGACTGACAAGTGCTTGCTGATATGTGAATGCTTTTTCCGTTTAAAAATGACCATTTCATGTGACTCGACCAAATATTGTTACATAGCAATATTCAGAGTATAGCTGGGATTACTCTCTTTCTATATATACACATATGCTAAGGCTTTAACTTGTATCAATAGTCATAAAAAGGGAATTATAACAAAATATTATAGCTCATATATGTAAAATTGCATCATTGTTAGCTTAGGTAGCTAGAAATTAATAAAGGAAGAAAGTGAAAGGAATCAGACACTTTCAGCATAATAAACTCAGGCACATGAGCCTGCTTGTTTCATTAAGAAGGGACAGTTTTACACACTCTCCAAGAGATCCCAGCATTGTCCCTTTAAAGGTATTAACACTCCCCTCTCCCCCATGTCAGGAACAACCTGCTTTGGGGGTGGTGTGGTAGTGGAGAACAGGGAGGTAAGCCAATGCTAGTAGAAGTCAAAACGGTGCAGAAGGAAGTGATTCTATGAGACACATGCATTAGGAACCAAGACTGGCTAGAATGTGGGTCCAATGTAAACCAGCAAAAGTTTGGGAAGTTGATTGGTTATTTCGAGAAAGCGCCTGGTCTTTCCTTAGCCAAAGGTAACATAATCCCAAGGAACGATAGTTTTCTATCTCTAGCATACAGGCTCCCCCCCATGGCCCCTACGTTTGTGCCTTCTCTCTCCACAGTTACCATGTGGGTCTGGAAGCTGCTGTGGCAACTTCAAACACAGGCTCCAGCTGGGAGCCTGGGTATAGCATCCCAGGTTCGAGCACAAGCTAAGTTCATTGGATGTCAAGAAAGAAAGGACTAAGCTTTAAAATGAAATAGAAAGTCTAGACACTGGTCTTTGTTTTGACCTTGCTAAGGACAAAAGCGGGCTTTTCAATAACAGGATGGATGGGGATGAGACACAGGGACAGCCTTCCATCTCCACCCAAATAAATCTTGTCACACTAGATTCTCTCACACGAGGGTTTGTGAAAAGTTTCCTCACGATCCACAAAAAAAGCCCACTTCCACCAGTGACACGATAAGCCCATTGAATCCTCACAATAGCACTGTGAATTGGGTAATATTGTTTCCCTTTCTTAAATATTTGTGATTGTATAGAAGATATACACTTTATTTACATTTTTTTCAAATAGTACATGGGATATAGTCCCAATTTTTCCTGTCCAACATAAAATTCAACACTTTTTTTTCACATCTATAACCCCCTCTCACACTTGACAGAATTGCATATTTAGCGACACTGTACTACTCCATCCAGAGTCCAGGGTCATTACCATGAAACAGCTGCCCAGCCAGACCTTGTATTTCTCAGCCCCTGAATACAGGTGGGTCGGATACTGAGTTATCACTAAGGAAATGGGACACGATGTGAAATGAAACATTTGTGGCAGAGGAACTCAATGTGTGTTGTGCTTCCCCCTGCTCTCCCTCCCGTTCTGGTCCGATTGCTTATAGAGACAGTGAGGGAGGAGCCAGAGAACATGGAAGGGTTCTGGTTCCCTGATCACCTTATGGAGCAAAAGCCACTACTGTCCAAGAACATCAGAAAAAAATGAACTTCCATTTTCTTCCTCGCAGTGCCTAGGACTGCACTAAACTAAGATACGAATGGGAAATTTGAAGGGGAAATCTCTTTAAAATAATGACTTAAAGTAAGTGGCATTGGGGAGGTAGTTGGGAGGCAGGCAACAGGGAATAGCTGGCCCTTGCTTGGATGTGAGAGTCCTCCCACCTCCCTTACCATGGGAAACACAACCAATTCCTATTCAGTCCTGTTTTCAGAGTAGTGAAAATCAAGCATATTAGGGTTCATTTGCTCTTCATTGCTTATAGCATATTGTTATATGAAATAGATCAGCTCAGTGAGTATCCACTACGCTAGAAAAGACTAAAAGAAAATAAAGTACAAAATAACAGAAGGAGAGAATGCTGGATAGTTTGAAGTCATAAGATCCAATGAATTACATCAGTTGAAGAAAGGAATCCACACGGAAGCAAAGATCATATTAAGGTGTGGTATTTCAACTGAACGCTACTGCTTCATATGCCTTCAGTTTAAGAAAGAGAAGGCCGTGACGAAAATAAGCACAATACACAAGCAAATTATAAAAAGGCAAACATGGGTATTATGTCTGGGAAAGAATTATAGGTTCTTAATGATACACAAAATGGTCTCTTCTTCTGCTATTCTTTTGTTATTATTTTTAACATTATATTTTTAAGATTTATATAGATGATAGAAACTTCATATAAAATGCCTCTAAAATAATAATACAAATACTCAGCATCACATTTAAAAATTGTGTCATGAAAAACAGTAAAATAATTTCCATTTAATTCAAAGTCATTCCTTAATCAAATAAAACTGATTTGGCTTTTAGAAACTCCTAACTGGGAAGGCCTGTTATCTTCCTTTTAATTTTTGATAGATTTTTAAGAATTAGAGTATTTAGAGTGCTCAATATTATTACCGTATAGGATGGAAATGCCAAATTCAATAGTCTGAACTTTCTTATAGCTGACGCTGTTTTATTGTATTCTAACATCCACTTTAGAGAAAGTCAACCAAATTTAGTTGTATAATTGATTGAAGTATATATTATAAAATTTCTCTAACACTAATTCACTGAAAATTTTCTCCATAATTTTGAATCCCCAAAATAAACACAATGTACAATTTGAGGTCATTTCTAACTATGTTATGCATGTCTGATTTATAAGAAAATTGTGTGTGATGAACAGAACAGTACTCTCTTCCAAATTTTCACAACTTGTCCCCAAAATCAGATCCATGCTTTAAGGTAATGCCAAACAGCAACTGCCACTGCAGAAAGAATTCCCAATAACATAATCAGCAGAAAATGATGAAAACATGAACACAAAATCTATAGCCAGAGGATAACGGTGTGACAAACTTGACGAGCCAATGGAATCCAACCAAAATCTGCTTTGTGAACACCTTACTTCCAGTCAGACAGAACCCAAAGAGCAACTCTCCTTCCTGCCTTGAGCAATATTATTGTTCTGAGAAAAACAAAAATGACAGACATTCACTGTGTTCATAGAAATGTGAGGTTTAGGGTCCGCTAAGTAGTTTGAAAAGACACAGAGGCATAAGAGGACTACACATTTCAAAGGGTGGGTGAAGGTAGACAAGACATAGAATATATTTGCCCAGGTACTTTCAAGAAGAGTGAGTAAAATCAAATGAGACAAACAACATGATAATTTACCAGAGAATAAGTTATTTAAAACTCTTTTTTACCTTGTGTTAAGGCATATGTTTCCATGACCATGACAAACTATTATCTGAAACATATAAGCAATACTAGACAATTAAATGTAATTTTCTCCTGGTGACAGAAAAATATATAATTACAAGAAATAAGAATTAGGAGACTAGTTCCATAAGTTTACTATAAATGAATTTATTGCTTAAATGTGCTGATACAAGGCAGCTAGATGGAGAATCAGTAAATAAATTTAAAAATGAAGAAAATCATAAAGATTCTTTGAATTTCATACATATGCTTTGCTAGAAACAATTTTTGAAGTAAATTTTAAGACGAACTCTGGAATGCTTTGTAAAAGTTTTAAAAATCATATTAATTGCGACAATTTATTGGTAAATTTGTACAACTGTTTTGAAAATAAACTTTCCTTTCTAGAATCAGATCTCTAGGCAACAAATGGTGTGTATATATGTGTGTGTTTGTGTGTATGTGTGTGATTCTAACCATAGCAGCCCTACTTACAACACTATTCATAAATCACTTGACAAACCAAAAGTCAACTGAACAATTTTTTCAGTACTAAGCTAACTTAAAAGAATCTGCATGTTACTGTTTGCTTATACATTCACGGAAAAGCAGAGTGTGTAGAAATCTGAGCTTTGGTGTCACACAGCTCTAGACCCTAATTCTGGCTGATCTAAAATTCGTTTTGTGTTATTGGGCGAACTAATTAATTATTTTGAATAGATTCCTTCTCATCTGTGAAATGTCCACAGTAATACTTAGCAGAATCTTGTGGGTATTGAGTCAAATAATTTGGGCTAAAATCCTTAGCATGGTTCCTATCAATTGATTGGAATATGTACATAAACAATGAAGATTCTTCTGCTATGTTAAGTAAGATTTTGGTTCCTGTGACGTCACCACCTGATGTTACCCATGCTCTTATGTCGTCTCCATGGCAAAACATACTTTGTAGAGAGAATTAAGGCTGCCTTTGTACTTGTGAACGACAGCACCATGAAATAACAAATTTGTTTTTTTTTAAATCACTAAATTTGTGGTAATTTATTAAAACTGTGATAGCAAACTGAAACATTCACAGGTATACACATACATATGTATGTGCAGATATAAAATTCCCTAAATAAGTTTTTTGTTTAATTCAAGTACATAATAAATGGTATCCTAGAGGAATAAAAAAGCTAATTCCTTTTCAGTTATTTCTCTCAGGGAGCATATTGCATATTAGAACGTGATTTAATTTAAATATTTCAGGCTACCTACAGCTTCATTGTTCCTTAGGGGTAACTGAATTCACATCTTTGATGCTCGTTTTGCTCCAGAGATGGAGTCTTTGCATTATTCATGATTGTCTGCATCTATCTACCCGATGAGAATTTCAATAGCTCCGATTTTGTGTGTGTGTGTGTTTTAATATTTTTCTGTCTTTAACTCTAGAGATTATTTTGTAAACAGATTGAATAAAACTATTTTATAGATCTTTCTGCTTACAGTGACTAAAAGCTAAATTTGTTAAATAGGAGCCTAAGTGGAATGTTAGTGTGCTTTTAGTAACATTGGGTATATTCACTGATATCTGGTAACATACAGAAAGTAGTAAAGTAATGGTCAGAAAAAAATTACAGTTTTCAAAATAGGTATCATGGCTGAGCTACCCCGAGAGCAGATATATATAGCAAATGGGGATTGTTTGGTGGAACATACATAAAATGAATTTCAGGAGATTTCCAATAGATAAATAAATAGAAATAATAATTTAAAATATATTTTATTCCAAAGCAAGTGATTTTATTACCAAATAATATATTTCAAATTGTAATTGTGATTTTCTTATGAAGAACTTAAAGTTTTTTTTTAGTTTATATGTGAAAATGACCTTGGACATATTCATGGATTTTATTGAGGAATTAGTATATGATTTAAGAAATACTTTGAATATATTATATTATTTGACTCAAAATTTGTGTTTTCCCTGCTTTTCAGATAGAAACTAAGCAACACAGATGTTAAGAATTTAAAAAAAAAACTATTACTGGATATATTTAAGCCCTGGAATTCTGAATTCAGAGCCCATAACAATTTGCGAAAAAAGTTGAGTACTTTGTGAGAATTTTGAAATAAAGTGGGTCATTTAGGATGGTTATGATACTTTTAATTAATTCTATAATGTTTACTAAAGTAAAAAATATACAGTATCTTAAGATGAGTATAATATAAATATGTAAATACAATTAGTTTCTAAAAAAAACACTTATATACTATGTAAGCAGAAAGATCAAACCTTTAAAAAGTATTAAGACCATAAAAATTTTTCAAAAACATTACATGAACTATTACAGAATATAAAAACTATATTCAATATATTTAAATTTTAGAATCATGTGAGTACATGCAAATATGCATTCAAAACAATGAATTAAAAAAGAAAAGGAAATATAATAAATGTTAACAATGTTTTTACAGGTATATGGGATAATTATTAATTTTATTGTATGTTTCTGTGGTTTTAATTTTGTATATTGAGTGTAGAGGCTCTTAAGAGTTTTTTTCTAAGTCTTCTTTAGTAATAGAAAATGTAAATTAATTTAAAACATCAACACTTTTTATCTAATCATTATTATGTGCGAGATACATTTCTAAACAGTTTACACAAAGCTTTGAATTTTCACAGTTTAATTTCAGGTCTAGTAAACTGTACCCTCTCTTTTAGAGATGTAAGGAGAAAGGGAAACATACAAGGGGTATAGAAAGAAAAATCCTAAATAAAAGCAATATTATGACAATGGCAATCACACAAAATATAAAATCATACATAATAAATTGTAATCATTATATATGAAAGCAGTTGAATATTTTATTTTAAATAATATTTTAATTCAAACAATTTGGTTCTTCTGGCAACCATGATCCCCAGAATTTTTTTAAAAGATGTTTTTTTTTTGCTTTCCAGATAGATCCTCTGATTTTATATTTGTGCTGATTTGCCATCTAACGTTAGGTATCTACAATTCTTTAACTTTTTATTTTCCCATATAGAAAATCAGATATAAGCTTTTGATGTGTGTTTTGTCTCTTTTTTTTTTGTTTTTGTTTTTTAGGTTCATTCTGCCTTTCCTTTTGCCTCCCCTCCACGTCCCTGAAATCCTCTTTGTGTTTCTGATTGTGCGTTTGGGACGAAATGGAGTTAAGAGGAATACAAGGAAAATTTTGGATACAATATCAAGAAATTATAAATTCATTGACATCTTATAGAAAATCTAAGTTACATCACTATAGATGATGCCATCTACATATTTCACTGAGGTATGAAAGTTCTGAAATTAGATCCCATATATGTTTGCCAGGTTGAACATCCACTTAGCTTTTTTTTTTTTCTAAAGTGATTGAGAATAATTATGTCCCAGTCCTCCTAACTGCCTTAGCTTCTCAGTTATCTACCTATGCATCAACCACAGCCTGCTGAATGCTTGTTCCATGAACATGTCACCATCTCCAGCTATTGATAAGGCAAAGTTTCTTGCTTTCTGTGAGAGGGAACACAACTGAGACAGAGGATTACTAGCATTTGAGAGTAGAAGGTACAGAGTCTGTACACTCATCACATTTGTGGGCTGGCTTAAACAGGCCTTTCAATCCAGGGGCTCAACTGGAGAAGGGTCATGATGTAATGGTTTAAGACAGAGGAGTATAACAGGTTCAGGGCAAGGATTTTGGAATATCTGGGGTGATAACACTCATCACTTTCTTTTAAAAAGTTGAGCAGTTTTAAATGTTTTAAGGAGTTTCTTCAATTAACAGTTAAGTTATTTTCAATCATCATCTTCCTGGCAAAGAGTTCTTTAAAATAGTAATGTTACATATAAGAGGACAATGGAATAAGAAAGTCATGGTAGTAGAGAATGGTGACAATTGCCACGTGAATAGTAGTAAGTGAGGGGTGTTTGCGTGTCTGTACATGTGTATTTTATTAGGTTCTCAACATGAATAGCTAATTCTGAATTTAAAATGGACTTTTCCCTATAATTAAATGTAAGCCACATAAAATTCAAATTGTGTAACTATTTACGATAGCAGGAAAAATGGTTTGGGGAATGAAAACCATACTAACCATCTATGCTAACGCAATATAGGAAATCACAAAGAAGGAAGAATGTATTGCCTTTTTAACAGGCATCTAGTAATTTTGTAACTAATTCTAGGGAATTTCTTTTTTAAATGACTTATTTTATTTTTTATAAAGGATTATTTTGAGAAAGAGAGAGAGAGAAACATCAATGCACAAGAGAAACACCTATTAGCAACCACCTTCTGGCCATGTCCCATCAGGGGAACAGACAGCCACCTGGGCCTGGACGCTGACTGGGAACCTAACCCACAACCTCTTGGTTATAGGACAATGCTCAACCAACTGTGCAACACCGTCCAGAGCTCTAGGGGATTTCTTTACAGTGCTGAAGTCAAAAAGTGTAACAGCTGCTTAACATGCTTAAAGAATTAACTTTTAAAGATACATTGATTTTGCTATAGGGTACTAATGATTATTTATGTATGAATGTGTAAGCATATGTGCATATAAGTACACCAGGCACATATAGTTATTCTAAAAGTGTAGGCAATATGAAGAAATATACAATAAAAGGGAATGTTGTCTGGAAAATATACTCTGCATACAAAATGTCATGTTCCTCCTCTCTGCTGTGATATTTTACTTTCTCTTAACACTTCTCTTTTGCCATGACTGTGACAGAGTATGCTCATAGTCAGAGCTAGAGCCTTTCAATTTGGCTGTTCAGAGGTTATTTAATTTTAATTGCTCCCCAAGCAGAGGCCAATTCATGATGGCAAGAGCAGAGCAAGAATCCTTCACAGCCCCTTTGAAGTTTGAAGAGCTGCTGTTCACATCGCCTGGAGCTTCCATTCCCACATTTATGTGAAAATAGAAGCAGCAGAACACCTCCATCATATATGCCCAATGCCACTACCACTGAAAATACCTTGTGCAGATTGAGGACTTTTTAACTACCCATATACACTTTAAAATAAGGATATGAAAGAGATGTTGTTTCACTGTGTGCATTTAAAATGACATCAAAATGCATGGTTATGAAAAATATTGTTGCTTGAAATAATTTATCCGAACAGTATACACACTGAACACTGTGTGTGCGTGTGTGTGTGTGTGTGTTGAGCAGGGAGAGAGGGTTAAAAAAGTGTAAATCATCATCCACATTGGAGAATAAAATCACTGACTTTACCTTGTCAGTTTGCACATTTAATACATGCAAAAGTGTACTGAATAGCACTGCTGTTTTTTGTTAAAGGAATAATAATATCTTAAAACATTCAATATCATGTTTTTTTAAAGCAAAAAATCATGATTACATTCATGAAGGTGTTAAAACATGAAACCTTAAGTGTACAATTTTCATCCTGTTCTTGTGGAAGATGGAAGATGTGATGAAAGGTAAATCCCCTTTAGAACATATTGAAATTAAAAGTGGTAATAATAGTAATAATAATAACGATTATTTTAAAAATCCATTCGAAATAATTTACTAGAGGATATTTAGATTAGGAGACTTATCAGAGGAAAAATATTTGAAAGATCCCTTCATTAATTGTTTCATAAGTGATTTTCCAGACACAGACAAAAATTAAAATGCACCACTCTTTTATACCACAGACAAAAACAAACTCAAATTTGGTCAAAAACTTATCTATAAGGCCCCAGCTGTAAAACTCCTAGAAGAAAACGTAAGCAGTGTATTATCTTTTGGGATATCCCTCAAGCAAAGGAAACAAAAGCAAAAATAAACAAATGGGGTTTCATTGAACTAAAAAGCTTCTGCACAGCTAAGAAAACCATCTGGAAAACAAACAAGACTACCCACTGAATGAGAGAATAGATACACAAAGAATATATTTGATAAGGGGTTGATATCCAGATACAGAAATATCTCATATAACTCAATATCAAAAAATAAACAATCCGATAAAAAACTGGGCATACATAAAAAGACATTTGTCTAATTAAGAAGTACAGATGGCCAACAGACATATGAAGCAATGTTCAACATTACTAATCATCAGGGAAATGCAAATCAAAGCACAATGAGCTATCACCTCATGCCAGTCAGAATAGCTGTGATTAAAAAGACAATAAATCACATGTGTTGCTAAAGATACGAAAAAAGGAAACCCTGTGTGCTTGTCAGTGGGATGGCAAGTTGGTGCAGCCACTGTGGAAAATAATGTGGAGAGTCCTCAAAAAATTAAGAATAGGTATGCCACACTGCCCAGCAATTCTGCTTCTGGTTATGAAACCTAACGCAGGTCCCCTGCCTGCCACAACAACGGGCAGGACAAGCTTAAGTGACATGTGCTGGTGGGAAGGAAATAGGGTTTTGTTCATGTGCTGACCACCTGAGAAGATGCGGACTATTGTCCCAAAGCCCCTCTTAACGCCTGGGTGCAGGCTGGTGTTTTTATCAGGAAGTAGAGGGAAAGAACGAAGAAATCAGGGGTAGGAGGGGTTTGTATGTGTAGGATACCATCCCGTAGGACTTGATAGTAATCTTTATGGTCAGCAACCTGGAACTGGCCATATTGTCTCTTGTCAGCAGAATGCCTGGGGCCTTGAGGACAGGCTCCTTCATGGGTTCACCCAAAAACTAAAACTTCTGATTCCTTCTAAAGTATATAAAAAGAGTTTACCATGTAGCCTGGGTTTAACATTTAGTCAAAATAGTATAAAGGTTTTTTTTCCATTGTTAAAGTTAATTATCTGAAGAAAACAAAACATAATTTGAAAATATATACATGCCCCTACATTCATTAGAGTACTGTTCACCATAATCAAGCCATGGAAGCAGCCCAGGTGCCCACTGATAGACAAGCAGAGAAAAAAGATACAGCACACAGGGTGGGCAAAAGCGGGTTTACAGTTGTGAGTATGGGAAGCAGAGTTTAGTCTTATATTATTTATTTATCATTATATTATTTTTCATATGAAGTACTGTAGGTCTACTATAATGTTGTTCTTTAATCTATCTCCAAACTCGGACTGCTGGGTCAAGTTGGACTTACCCCTGAGATGAAGAATGCTAGAGTCTCCAAATTAAAGTCAGTGAGAAGTGGCCTGGTTTTCGATGCGTAGGGGCCTTCCTGCATATGTGCCAGTAGGGATCCACTTTGCCCTTGTTCTCTCCCACGTGCACTCATCCGCCCTTGCCCGCAGCCCGACCTGCAGATGTCAGGCCCGCCATTGGACATGAAGGCCACTGGCGGACTGTTTGCAGATTCTGATGTATCCTGACATGGTTAGCATTAAATTCATTTCCCCATGATTCCCACTTAGCTATTTTTTTTTAAAACTTAGCTAGAAATCTACTGATCGTTATGGTGCTAAATAACAAGACTCCAATATGCACTCAATAATGGTGATGGCAAATTGAGAGAGCTGAAGAGTATATGAGTTTTACTAAAAGGAAAACCAACTTGATAGCATATAATTTCTTTTTGGTCTTAAAAAATCCATATCCTAAAACCTAACTAACATATTCCACTATTTTGCCTAAAAGAATAGTTAGTACTCTACCCAAACATGTGTGAATAGGATATTCATTGTGTTACTAGCAAGTTAAAAATAGACATATCTTTATTTTTTATAAAATAGAATAGCTATTAAATTATGATAAATATATATGATTAAATATGTATATATTATTTAAGAAGTATTTAAGCTGTGAGAAATATCAATGTTATAATTTAATTTAAGATTTTAAAAGGCAGTGTTATAATTGATAACTTAAAATGGGTTATCAAACTGCATATATAATCATAATTTGTGTTTATTTTTACAATTTTGGGTTTAAGTTTGTGAGAGAATAAAAAACAAATTATTTCATGTAATCAAGATAATTTTATCTCTAAATTAGGTATTAATAGATTATATCCTTGTATTAAAATTATTCAACATCCAAATTCTCTGTCTCTATTGCTTTCATCATGGTAAGACATATTGGCTATATTTCAAAATATATATTATTAACATTACAAAGCTACAACATTGAGATACTTTTTATAGGAGTTTGCCTTTATCTGTGTATTCACAGAACAGAAAAAATATCCCAGATAATGAATCTACATATTTTTAAAACTCTGGACTTTTCCTGACCTTTATGACATTTTGACATCTCCTTCTAATCTACAATCACTTGTGCTGTAACCCAGAAAATCTATGCCTCCTGTTATATCATGTCAATGAAATCTCCTTCTTTTCTCCATCATGCATTGCAATGGTTACAACATGCACCTCAAAATCACAATCTCCGGGCATCTTATCTCTCCCTAAAGCCCTGGGTTTACATAGATCAGCTATTAGACCCCACCATTTTCCCAAGTCTGCAGTGCCCTTTTAGAAGGATGTATTTTCTGACCTGCAATAACTCCTAAGATTCAGCACTTCAATATTTGCTTGTCAATATCCAGAAATATATTTTTATTACTCTTCTATGAAAAGCCATAGGTCAAGTAAACCGCCTTTTCTCTGAAACTAAACCTGAAGTATTCACCTTGATGTCTCTATCCTAAGCATCCTATAGTACAGATATTTTAGTCTTTAATTCTCTCTTGCCATCAACATTTTCAGACAGCTTTCTTCAAATGTCGCTTGTTTGATCATTCCCAAATTTCCTTCAAATTTATTTTACTCGAACTCAAATGTATTGTTTAAAGCAGAAGACCTTTATTTCCTACTTTGTCATGAAAACAGATATTCCATGAAGTGTATTTTCAAACTCAACACTAAAACGTAATAATCTGCATTTCTTTTCATCTCGGGAAAGAAATGCCACATGTATCAACCAAGACCAATCCAACTACTGAAGCCAACTACTTGGCTTCCAAATCTACACAAATTGTTGCTTAATATCCATTTTTCACTCTATATCTCCCATTTAGTTTGCTTCCATTTAAAACCAAAACCATTTGAAACAAGACACTTTTGTTGTTTCACGTTTTTTGTGGCTCAGATATCCAGTGTGACTTGGCTAGATGCCCCTTGCTCAGTCTCCCGAGGTTGCTGTCCATCTGCAGAAGGGTCTGAGTTACAATGTTTAGACTCCATGAGGATGGGCTTCCAAGCTCCCTCTGCCTCCTGCGTTCTTGGTTCTGCTGTCTGAGCCATTTTTCTTTCTTATGAAAGGATGCATTTGCAGCTGAGTAGTTTTCACAGTCTGCTTTCTGAGGGGGAGTGGGAGGTCACAAATAACTCTTTTTCAATTCAACCTGATAATATTTGTGTGTGTGTGTGTGTGTGTGTGTTTAATGGGCTTTTTGTTGGCGTTCTACAAATCTTCCTGGGCTTTGCTTTTTTTGGACAAATCTCTTAGATAAAAGTCCATCTCTACCTTTGGCTGCTGCTGAGAAGGCCCAGGGGGCAACCCTTTTCACTTATAGCAACCCTGTTGTTTGATTTGGAGGAACTGTGCAAGCACATCCTCAATCCCTTTAAAGGGCCTTTTATGTGACTGAACAGAACTCTGAGACACCACCTTTGATTTCTGAAGGCTTAATAAAAAGATTTCACAGTCACACCTTCAGCTTCAGCTTTGTATATTTTCCTAGTAGTTCCCTAAATTTTATCTTTACTGAAGATCTTTTCTTTTTTCTTCTTTTCTTTTTCTATTCCTTTTTATTGAATTTATTGGGGTGACATTTGTTAATAAACCCATACAGGTTTCAAGTGCACAACTCTTTAATACATCATCTGCATACTGCGTCATGCACTCACCACTCAGCGTGCAGTCTCTTCCCGCCACCATTTATGCCCCTTTTGCCCTCTTCCACCTCCTCCTCACTTCCCTCCCCGTGTCAATTTACCATGAAGTTGTCTGTGTCTTTTTTATCTGTTCATCTTTTCCACCCAGTCCCCCAACCCCTCTCCCCTCTGAGAGCTGTCTGTTTTAAGTATCTTTTAGTCTGTTTCTGTTTCGTTTGATGGTTTAGTTCGTTCCTTAGATTTCACAAATAAGTGAAATCATGTGGTATTTGTTTTCTCTGACTGCTTTATTTCATTTAGCATAATACTCTCCAGGTCCATCCCTGCTATTGTAAAAGGTAAGATTTCCTTATTTTTTATGGTTCCTTTTATTTTTATAGTATTCCATTGTGTAAATGTCCCATAACTTTTGTATTTATCCATCTACAGATGGGCGGTTGGGCTCCTTCCAAATCCTGGCTATTGTGAATAATGTAATGAACATTACGATGAAGGCTTTTCTTAATTTTAGCACTTATATTTTCTCAAACCATCCAGTTCTGAATTCTTTTGTTCTTTTCTTAAATTATTTTTTCTTTTCACATTTTACTCTAAATAGCAAAAATAAGCCTAATAATACCTTCAACACTGTGCTTTGAAATCACCTTAAGTAGGTCATTTAGATCACTAGGCACTTTTCTACTTTCTGTATGACTGCAGATGACGAATGTTTGCTAAATTTCTGCAACTATATAAAAATGTATTGCATTAGCTTTTTCCCAAAATTTCCTCCCTCAGTCACAGGCTCCTGGAAGTCCTAAATTCTGTCTGCAACATGTTACTGTGCTTTAAGCCTTCACAGTCATGCATGTCAGAGCTCACTGCCTGGTTCCAATGCCACTTCTGCATAGAGGTGAGGGGAACATTTCAGCAATAGGTACCCAAATCTTTTTAGTTATCTAAAAATTACCCCCAATCCTAGTTGCTTAGAAAAATAAACAAACAGAAAAGAACTTTTGTTGTCATAATTTGTGTTGTTCAGGAACTTGAGTGTATCTGAACTGGGCAGTTCTGCCCCCAGGCTCTCAAGCGTCTGTGGTAGAGCTCGCTGCGGGGAGGCAGGTGTATCTCAGGGGTTTTCTGGACTAAACACTTCTTCCAGATCCTTTGCGTAACTAGCAGCTCACAAATGGCAGGTGGCTTGCCATGAAGTGAAGGAGTAAAACAGCAAGATAGTTTGTTGACAGCAGAAGCCACAGTTTTTTGTGTTTTTTTTGCAACATAAACTTATAATTGATACCCTATTCCCTCAGCCAAATTATAGTCACGAAAACCCAGGAAGTAAAGCCTGCTTCTACTCAAGAGGAGAGTATTATACAAGGGCAGGCATGTTGGGAGGACATTTTACTGATTTCTCACTTAGCAATAACTACCATCTTATCTCTCTTCTTTCTGACACAAAAATGATTCTTTACTCCCTTCCTCACTTGACAAACATTCAACTTGTTGTGATGTCTTCTCATTTTATTATTTCACTGGAAGTACTTGCACTGTCAAAGAATACCCTTGCTAAATCCAGCGGGTCTCTTTGTACTCTCCGTTAGTGACAAATTATTCTCATTAAGATTTTTCACCCAGTGCCCTTGCAATGAATTCTATGGCATTATTGTAATCTCAATTTCCCTTTAGTAGTTTTTTATCCTTTGTTTTTTGTGTTGCCCTTTTATCTAACTTCTCTTTGAATGTTGATGTTCTCCAAATGCATTTCCTTTTTCTATATATTACCTTCAGAAAATAGAAAATTTTTAAATGGTTATTTCTTCTGATGCACCTCAAATATATATATATATCCATTCTATGTTTTCTAGTTATGTTCATATTTATATTTCTATTTTAACACCTACCTTATAACCTGTCTACCTTTGTGTGATAAAGACAGCTCAAATTTACTATGCTCTAAATCATATATATGACTTTGGGCTACCTATAGATTGTATTAAATATATAGTATATAACTGTGTTAAATAAATCTCTAGAAAGTCTGAAACTGGGGACTTCTAACAAACTTCCAGGTCATGCCAAGGCTGTTGGTCCTTAAAGACTCTTTGAGAAGCAAGATTCTAAATTACATTTATTGCACATCTTCAATAACAGCTTGCTTCTGCAAAACTTGCTCACTTCCTAAGAATAGCATTTGTTTATACATGCCAGGTATTATCTGTGAAATTACACCAGAGTTGTCTTCTACTCTTTTGCCTCCTTTAACTTATCAAAAATCATGTACATCTAATTTATGTAAATTAGTTGAATCTGGTCTCTGATTCCCACTCATAGTCACTAATTCAGTATTGACTATAGAAAACTTCACCTGCATTATTACAGAAAATTCCTAATTAATCTGTCTTCTTCAAATACATCCTCTATCTTGCTGCCAGAGTAATTTTCCTGTATGATGTAAGGCTCATTGTGTGAGTGTTATTCTCCTTCAAGATAAATTTCAAAGGCAAGCTTTAAATATAAGACATTTTATGGTCTACACTTTGCCTCCCAAGTTGCTCTTTCCAGAAATTTATATGCCATAATCAGTTTTAAGTTTCAGAATTTTCCTTCCTAATGGTATAATAAACAGGAGTAAATCTCCTGAAAAAATGACTATCAATTCCACAAGGTCAAGAGCTGTGATAATTTGGGCCCTTTGATCTCATTTTTATTTTTCTCATGCATGCACAATAAATATATATTCCATAAGTACCTATGGAATTAAACATTTAAAGTAGGGGTCTAACTTTGACTATTTATAATAAAATATTACATCTTTAGTGTGTATAGCTTTATATATCTATGTATCTATATATATTTTCATACTCTTCCTAATATCTTTGATGTTATTACAAGTGTCCATATTTTTAAAATTTATTTTGGTGATATATTATGTTATGCTGTATAATCGTTTGGCCACCTGCTGCAAAAGTGGCTCATATTATAAAGATATTTGGTCATTAGTCCATACAGTTATTTCACACATGAGAATTATCATTTTTAATTTGGCAGTGGCAAACTAACACCCCAGCATGTGTTCAAAGCTGCCACCTCCAAAGAGCCATAAACAGAGTTGACTAAGTTGATTAAGACAATAAAACTATCAGAACTGCTTTAGGGCTAACAAAAATGCTTACATCAACTCATACTGCTTATAATTGCTACTATTTTTTTCCTATTTTTCTTAATGACCATAATACAAGCTACTAATTCAGGTTATAAATTAAAATGTACATAAAATGATAATAGACTTAATAAATTTAAGAAAGCACCCATTGAAACTTTAATTATCAAGATATTTCAATGTAAAATGTAGCATGATAAGATATTGAGCTAAAGATATTTAAATAACAGACATTCAGTGTTTATATTCAGAATACCATGACTTTTAGGGATAAAAAAAATGAACTGACTATGTAATTGGTGAAAAAATACACAAGTTATAAAAGTTCATTTTGCCCTTTGCTTCAAGAACTGTTATCTAAAACTGTAATCTCGTTTGCTAGCATTTCACAGTACAGAATGATGGTGGGAGTGTTCCATTATCATCATCAAATGTAGGCTGTATGAACAGCTAAACTACTCAGTTTAAGAAGGAAATGAACATTTCTCATTTAAATTGTCTCAAAGAATTAACACAGTTTTCACTGACTATTGTATATTTGCAAAGTTTGCATATTGGTTTATTATTTTTATTTTTGATAAAAAGTGTTTATGTAGCACACAAAGTTTAGAAACTTAATAATTAAGTATAAAAATTGGATGAAATATTGTGTTCCATAATTAACTGAAATATATTAGAATTTTATCAATTATTTTGTCCTTTATAAACTGAAATAATTTTGTGATTAACATCACAGTAACAATATTCTAATTAAATGAACTAACCAGTATACATTGAATCAAAAATTTTAGTCAAAAACAAAGCATGATGATTTTATTAAATAGAAGGTGGCAGTTTGCAAAGAAATGAATATTAGAATAGCTGGCTTTGCTTTATCAGGTCTTCATCTTAAAACAGAGTTTCAATAGTGACTATAAATTATAATCACCTGAGAGGATTTTACTCCTTTTTTTCAGCTTCAGAGGGATCACTGACAATCAGGAATTGTGTTCATTCAAATTATACAACTTGGTATTTTCATCTATATATAGCTTTTGAAACAATTGCCACAGTTGTGCTAATTAAAATATCTATCACCTTACATAGTTAACATTTTAGTTACTAGTGTTTTTGTTACTTTTTTTGTTGTGGTGAGAACACTTAAGATATCTCCTCTTAGCAAATTTCCAGTGTGCAGTAGAATATTGTTATCTATAGTCACCATACTGAAAATTCAGTCCCCAGAAATAATTGTTGTGTAATTGAAACTTACTACTGTTTGTCCTGGGAGTATTTTAAATCCATGATTACCTGGTCCACGAAGACCAATCAAATCAAATTTTCTGAAGGTGAACCCACACATCATTAAATGTCTATTTTGGTTGCAGAATGTCTTTAGACATTATTAGAAGCAATAGCATGTCTTTAGAAATTTCCCAGGTTATTCTAATGAGCAACCAGCTATCAAAAGTAATTTTTTACATAGGCTCTTCTCCTTTTCAATATCTCCCTTTGCCATGTTAATAAATTATATGTAAACTTAATTTTATATAAAATAATGTAAAATTAATTATTTATATATTACTTTTAATATTTTTAGTTTGTTTTCCTTTGATCCAAGATGCCTTTCAATGTTTATTTTTCAAATGACTACTAAATTATATATATATATATTGCATTGTTCAGCTCTAAATCTTATAATTTGCACATTTTATCATTTTCAAAAATGGAGAAAACATTCCAGATGATTGTATAAATAATATGACGAACCATTGATAAAATCAGGTATTCTAACTTTCACACTAAAATTTTCAGATGTCCCTTAAGTTCTGAGACGTCTTTGAAGTATCTGAGGCTCTGTGTAATATACCTGTCAATCATAAAAATTTCTGCTTAGCAGAAGAAAAAGCTCTTCCTGTGCATACAGGAGAGTTTAAGTGAAAATATAGTTTCTTTTATTTTTTTGTTGAAGTTCTAGTTTCTCCTGGGTTACTGAAAATGAATCCAACTAAGCCCAGGTCAATTCAAAGGTCACATACAGCCAAGGCCACAGTTTCTGCTGAAATGACAACTAAAGGGATAAAGTATACCAATACAAAACATTCATTCCAGGGCAGGGATAGTGAAAAATATTTTTACTTTGTAATTTTCACCATAGTTAGGAAGCTGGTGAACATGTTTGGTATATCCCTGATACTGATTTTTATTATTTATGGTTATGCATAATGTAAAGTTTAGGTACTTGAGAATTGCTTTAAATAGAAACTGATTTGTTGTCAAATTCCTTTAACACAATATAGTCAGCCTATGTTTGCCTAGGTATATTCTATAACTGGGGTGCAAGGATATTTTTAAAGCTACTAATTGGAAAAAGAAGCAAATACAGATGAAGAACAAAACATAAAATTTTGAAAAAATAGAAAATGAACTCATATATCTAGAGATCTAAAGTGTACACTATGTTGCAATAAATTATGGTCTCTAATGAGATAAATAAAAGTAGTCATTGTCCTTGATTTTTTTATACTTTAGGTGGCACAGGAAGATGATAACTAGATCTAGGTCATAACATGTTAACTGATGATAATACATTTAGAATGTTTATTGTCATCAAATTACATTTGTCTCTAAGTTTTAAATATTGGCAGATATATTAATAATTAGGCTTGGATTAATTTTATGTACATATTTGCAGTTATACCCCTAGCTAAGAACTTGAAATCAAGCAAATAATGTAACAGCCATGCTGATTTTTTTCCAATTACTGTAACGATAATATTTTTTTTTCTTCAGCACTAATCTCTATTAAGGAGCTGATAGAGGCAGACCACAAAAATAACTGCAAGAAACTAGTAAAATAAATAAAGTTGTTTATGCAGTCATTGTCTAATTTTTGTGGTAGAAGTTTAAGTTTTATTCAAGTTAAATATCTCACACTTTATTTATAATCTGAAAGACTGAATGATGTTTTTTACAGTTGCAATTTATAAACTTGATATTGTTATCCTACACCCATTTGCTGAACAAACAACCAAAATGCATATTATTGGTCTATCTTTTGAATAGATAAATACCAAATGTGTCCATTTGGCTCCATACATTCTTCTGTTTTTCAACAAGTTAGTATAATTCAAGTGATTACTGTAATAAAATGTCATTATATTTCCTTGGTGTTTCTCCCTTATGATTAAAGCACATTATTATGAAGATAGGAGGTACAGCTTTCCTGTAAGACCACAATTACTCTTTTAGTGTGTAGGTATTTAGGTCACACAATGTGGGCAAGGGTTCCTTCTCAAGTTGCGTTTGTGTACATGTGGCCACAAACCCAATTTTGTTCAGCCACTGGAATGTGAAACTCATTCCAGGTGGATGAACTGAGAAAGCACATCACCTTTTTTTTTCTTCCCAACACCGTTTGCATTTTACTTTCTTACTGTACAAATTCAGTCTCTCCATATTTTTGCTTCTGCATTAATTGCTAAAACTTCCAGGATGATGTTGGGAGGAAAATAATTAGGCTGGAAAATCGCACACTTGGAGGGTAGCAAGCATTAAGCTCTGTGGTCTAGATAGTCTCATCACACATTTGAATAGCTATTGACATTGAAGATCTCTAGCTGTGAAAATGTTGACATAAATATCCTCAGTTTATATAAATATCTGCTTCCTAATGTTTCTAAGCTTTTCTTTATCGATCTGGTCTCTATTCCTGAGATTATCATAGTGGAAGATGTTCATGCCCCCTCTACTCCCAGCAGCTGGTGCCTGTGCACATATGGTTGAGTTTTGTTAAGTTATAATCAAACCCAAGTCGAATGCTATATTCAGAATCACAAAACAATGTTTGTGTATAAAATATATTGTTTACAGTTATTTCAAGTGTGACTTTAAAGTTTTCATAAAACTATTATAACTCACAACTTCTAATTAACTTTGTAACAACCTTAGGATTTTAAATTTTTTCAAGTGAATGAATTACCTCATTTACAAAATAATGATTGGAAAGAATTATATACCAGGCACTTTCTTAAGTACTAAAGATAAACATTCTTAGGATGATAGATGTCTTAACAAACACATTATTAGTCTGGAGGAATATTTTATCAAATATGATCTGTGGACCATCAATATCAAAATCTCCTGATGGGACAATTTAAAAATAATGAATTTTGGGTTTCTAAGATTAAATTGATCATGTTATCTGCCCATGCTATGTAAAAATGTACATTTTATCAAACTTTCCAGGTGCTTCACAGCATAAGGAGACTATTCTTCTGCTTGGGTTCATGGATTTCGAAAAGTAGCACTATATGAGCCTAGGGCCAGATTCTATATTAAAATACGTGTGAGCTCTGAAGCAATAGAAGAAATAGAATGACTGTCCAGCTCTTGGCCATGTTTAAAGTTGCTGTCTCAGGTGCCACAAACAAAATATCACCTCTCACATTTGATTCTAATTTTCTTCCTCTGATGTTTTCTTCCTTGGATATTATTTCCCGTGAAAGGGTTCTGGAATCCATCCAGGCTTCCTCTGCAATTATTAAAGAATATGATGTCTGCAGGTAAATGACTTCACAGCTAATGCCCAAGCCCAGAGTGAATCATTATAGTTTATTATAAAATCTTAGTTAAGTGGAGCAATGCTTAAGTGTGCCATTAGATTTTGCTTTCAAAACTCTAACAAATTAAAAATCTCATCAATTGACACTTTACTAAAAATAATTCAATAGACTTACTATTAATCCAAACAAAACACTCTTTTATAGTCCCGGAGGAAGCTGAAATGTTCGTTTACAGATCCTAAAGTTCCTCGATGAGATCAAATGACATTTTAAAGGAAGGGGATGCAAGTATTTGTAGTAAAGTGTCCTCACCATAAATTGAGACAAAACTAACAATACGCCCAGTTGGATACCCACCAGACAGTTAACATTTTCTGACCAACTGACCAGTTTAAAGAACACCACTTCTTTTTAATTAAAACTGAAGCTTGTGAGAAAAGTATAGTTAGAGAATAAAATGTGTGATATATGCTTCTTGAACAGTACAACAATTTAATGTAAGCAGTGCATTTTGTTTGGTCTTAATGACTAAAAAATGATATTAGAATTGTGATATTTTGAGACATTGTTTAGATGAAGAAGGTTCAGAATGAAGACAAAAGGATATGCATTTATTTTAATTGAATATTAAATTTGTTTTAAATCTGTTGGGTTATACAGTTACAGTTATTCAAAGGTGATTTATTAGAGGCATAATTCATACAACATGAAAGACAAAAAGAGGGAAATAACTTATCAGGACCTTCTAAGTACTGTTTAAAGAGCTCAGGACTCCTCACCATCCCATAAATGTAGATACTGTCAGATTAGAACTGCTGAGTTGAATGCAGAAACAACATAGCCTTTGTTTTATTATTTAATATAACTCATCAAATGCCAAAATTCGTGACTGACCTGGTGAGTAGATGATTCTTTATTAATTTCAGATTCCTCTTTAATTATTCTCATCTTAACTATTCTCTCTTTATAATTCCACTTCTAAGCCTTTGGGTACATCCTTATTCTTCATTGTGTAATTAATTGATTGAACTGTTAAACAAAGAATAGAGGTAGGATATCTGGAAATTACTTTGGGCGAAGAACCAGAATCTTATACATCATAGAAGGAATGGGTACTACTTTCTCCACTAAACTATCACCTTGGAAAATATCAGCAGGCACTCCAGGAAATTCATACTGTTTACCTGAGTTCATGTTGCAGCATTTTTTGTTTTGTTTTGTTTTGTTTTTTAATGCAAAAGGACCCAGATTCCCCTAGGTCAATGCACTCCAAATCCGTAAATTGGTTTATACCAGGAAACTGAGTAAGAGGCCATGAATCTTCACTGTAGTGAGTTAAGTTAGGGTTTTGCCTATTTGGTGTAAATTTACTTTTGTTGTTATAGGTCAGCAGCATGTTAGTAGCTGATCCACTCTTCTATTTCATTTCTAGCAGTACCTGGAAGGGGTAGCCAACATCATAGATACTCACACGCACAGACCCTGACCACCACTTCCTGTGTATGACTTACTGTGATAATTCTTTCCACTTTGTATCTGACAGTTAAAAGCTGTCACCTCTTTTCCTAATTTATTATCTTCTTATTCCCAGTAATATCAGGAAATCCAATTTAATTACAGCATTTCCAGAGTCATCCCTGGCTCACAGAGGAAAACCACCACTGAACATTTCAAGGATGCTCATAGTTTTCTCACCAAAGCATTTTTTAATATTTTCTAGTGTAGTCTCAATTCCTTCTGTTGATCTGAAAAATGTTGCATATAACATTTCCTATTCCTCATGCTTTGAGGGTTTTTTTTTATAGCATGTCTAGGACATTCTGGCATTTCCATCTCATTGACTATAAGCCATTAAAGAGGTTAGGCTTCATTTAGTACCGATGCTACACCAAAAATAACAGATTAAATCCTAAATTTTAGGTTTGGGAAACTATGTCAATAAATACAACCCAATACTTACAGCATCATGTTTTATCTTTTTTGACTTTATATCTTATAATATACTCCTATACGTACTTCTCCAAGTGAGACAGATAGAAATTGGAAGCTCTTATAATTCACTGGTCCATGCTCTCCAAAAGTGGCCTTATAATTGTGATTGCATGCCATAAACTAACCGTGTTCCCAGGCAAGAAAACTAGGTGTGCATCCCCAAATATATGAATAATCTAATCCTAGAGTCTCATTGCAAAAGTCTCTTTCCTGGGAGTACTTCTAAGTACTAATTGTTGCATCAATCAATGTTAAAGTGGGAAATATGCAGACTGGACAATTCTAGATGAGTCTAATGAAGAAAATATAAAGTGATAGGCAGAGTCCATAAAAATCAAAATAAAAAATTCTCTATCCTTGGACTTGACGGTTTTTAGATTTGGAAAGATGGTTATCTTCAATTCTTTGTGTAGCTTCAATACTTCCCATTGAATGGAATATGTTTTTCACTTTCCTTTAATTTGGACTGACACTGTGACTTGTTTTGACCAAAAGAATGTCATCAAAGTGTTTCCTAAAATATGAATAATATTTTATTTTGCAATAGGAGCTTTTCTAGGAGCTTAACCACATTAACTCATTTAATCTTTATAGTAGTCTTTTGAGTAATATGATTATCTTGACTTTACTAATGAGGAGGAGACTAAAATACAAAAAAATCATGTAAACTTATACATACATATCTGTGACAAATATTAATTTATCATTTAGGCACACTAAGAAATAATAATAACTGATAATCAAGTTGAACAATTATACCAACATACTGTAATAAAAGTCATGTGACTGTGGTTTCTCTCTCAAAATATCAGATTTTACTGTGTTTACCCTTCTTCTGATGATCATGTGAGATAATAAAATACTTTATTAAGTCAAGAAGTTTCACTTTTTCATCCAAAGAAAGCACTTTACTGTACCTTTTTGGCATATCCGAATTGCCAGCATCCCTACTCTTGCACTTTGCAGCCCTTACTAAATAAAGTAAGGGTCACCAGAATGCAGTCTCTGCACTGTACTGCCACAGTTGATGTGATCATTGAGATGGCTCCTCAGGGGCCAATGGGCTGGAAGAACCTACAGCTTAGACATGCTGGATAAAAGGATGATTAATTTCCTGGTATGACAGAGAAAGATGGCAGGAGATTTCATCACATTGTTTAGAAATGGTGCATAATTTAAAATGTATGAATTGTTTATTTCTGGGATTTTCCATTGGATAATTGCAAACTGCAATTGACCATGGGTAACTGAAACCACTGAAAGTGAAAAGCCAGATAGCAGGACTACTGTACCAATGGATTTATTTTAAGTAGTATTGTGGGGCCAATTTTACCCGCAAGTCCCCCCATCCACCAGGGACAAAAGTGAAACTACCAAGACTGATCTGCTAGGAGAGGAGAGGTGGTCAATCTCTCAGAGGAGAAAGGCCAAGAGCCCCTTTCCCAAGAAGACTTTTTGGGTTCCTTTGCACAAGAATACAGGTAAGGATCAAACAATAGATACCATTCAAAGAACCATGAGGGCTTATTCTCAGTCAGGGTCAGATAGCTAAAGAGCCATAAAACTTTGAGGAACAAACTTCTTTCTTGGACCCTTATCACTTAAATGAGAGCATTCTAAACAAAGCAGGTTTCACAGTATTTTACATATTCTTTTTTAAGCCTGATCACCTCAGAGAACCCGCCCTTTCCAGCACAGAGGCTGCACTACCTACCCCATCATAGGTTTTTAGGTTTAAATGGATTAGATCCAGAAAGCACTTCTCCCAGATGGAAATGGGGACTCAGGCTATGTCAGAACAGCCAGGGGAGGGTCCATCACTCCTTCTTTGTTGCAGCCCCCCCAGTCCTTCCATCATGGCCTCTCAAGTGAACGTGTTTGGCTTAGGTTGCCCCTCCACTGAGGGGTCTTACCCATCATAGACTAACCGACCCAGCATTGGGGGTAGGGGACAAGGTTTGTTTCCTTAGTTGCTTCCATTCCAGAGGTTGCTCACTCAGCCTTAGCCATGGGGGGCAGTTACAACTCCTGAAACCAGGCAGAGCAGTTCCTAATACAGTATGATTTACAAAGTTAAAAAAAAGTTAGGCCACCATTGTATGCCCAGCATGAGAGGTACAGTGATAAATGCACACAGTGCAAGAAAGACATATAGGAAAACCCTTGCCTGTTATTGAAAGCATCAACAATAAAGTTCTGTAATATATGTTAGATATTAAGAAATGAAAATACTATCCACACCCTTCACAGTCAGGATGTTCAGAAGTTGCTAAAGTAGGGAAAAATGTTGAAATCTTAACACAATGCATGTGGTTTTCTGTAATGTTTCTTTCTGTGCAAGAAAGTTTATAAAATCTATAACTTTCCAAACACACGAAGTGAATATGGGGCTACTGTTCCATATCCATGCCATTGCACAGACTAAAATCTTATTTGTACCACTTTTAGAAATAGTGATGTCCTGAAAGATCTGACCTTCAAAAACACAAATTCAAAACTATATCTGCCTTTAGTGTTAAAGAAAAAGTTTCTCTTGTTCTTTGAAGTAAATGATAGAATCAAAAAAAAAAACCAGATACAAGCCTACTGAGGATCTCCTTTAATCAAATAAGTTATCCAGAGAATAAAGAGATAGTGCCTATCTGGTAGGAATATAAAAATGCTATGAATGCTTTTTGCCCCATGAGTTTCACTTAAAGTTAATTAAAGTTGCCTAGATCAAGTAAACCCACCATTCTATCCTTACAACTTATCCAAAATTAATGGAAACATTTCTAGTGTGTTCAGTGTGTTTATTGCCCTGGCTGGTGTGGTTCAGTTGTTTGGAGTGTCATCCCATAACTGAAAAGTTGTGGGTTTGATTCCCAGTAAGGGGCACATGCCTAAGTGGTATGTTTGATTTTGAGTCTGGCGTTAACAATCCCCAGTTCAGGCATGTACAGGAGGCAACCAATCAATGCTTTTCCCTCACATTGATGTTTTTCTCTCTCTCCCTTCTTCTCTCTCTAAAAACAATGAAAAATGTCCTTGGGTGATAATTTAATTTTTTTAAATAAGTAAAATAAATAAATGGTGGCTTATTTATAGTTTTAAGTTCTGAAACCAAATCTAGACCTAGGTAAGGGCATTCCAAGGTGCTAATGAAGTCAGTAGTGAAGCTGATCCTACCCTACCCTGATGCTCTTTGGATTTTGATATCTTAATACCCTGACTGCTGTATGTCTGACTTATAAAACATAGTTTCAAAGCACTGGGTACTCATTGTATTGCCTCTCTTACATGAATAACTTACCTGCGAGCCTGAATGTCTTGTGATGAAAGCTCCACTTTCAAAATTAGTACTAATAATAGCTGCCCAACAAATCACTTATATTTTGTCTTTTACAAGAAATTATTAATCTTGTACTTGCTTAACCATTATTTTTATGCGATGAATGCCAGCCGTGTTCTATTGACTGTATGACCATGACCTTCCTGTCTGGACTACCGTTCCATTCTTGAAACTATTAAGTTTGAGCTGAGGCTCAAACCTATTATCATTAGAATAACTGTCCCCAGGGTTATTTCTAGGGGACTCAATAATCTATTTGCATTGGTTAAGGACATGAAAATGACCCACAGTTGAGTCTCATGATTATAAAGCCTATTATTTAATTTGGACCACAATAATTATATTTGAACTCTCATTTTTCCTATGAAGGGAATATTTATGTTTCACATTCTCTAAGTGCTATTCTGGTTCTTCTTAATTTCAGCTACTGAGTTGATAGGGCTCAAAGGAAAACAAAATGAATTTATCCATCACTGAACACAATTAATTGTATATTGGCCTCTTTAGAAATGAACTTAGATAGAATTACTTAATCACAATTTTACAGTGGAAAATTATAAATAATTAACCACTATGACTATGACTCTGATAAGAAAAAGTGAAATTCAACACAGCTAAGCAAATGACAATCAGTTAAGGAAATTATACTTCCAGTGAATATTTCATTGTTATTATAACTGATTTTTCCTCATATAGCAACACCTTAAAGTTGTACCTTCTATTTAAGGCTGCTATTTTTTATCATAGAACTATATGTAATAAGAATATAAGTCAAGCTTAGGTACATATTGCACAAATAACTAATTAAGATGGCTATAATCAAAGAGAGACAATAAAAAGTGCTGACAAGGATGAGGTATTATTTATAGTACACCCAAATAGACAAACCCAAATGTACATCAACCGTTGAATAGATAGCAAAATGTGGATTATACAATAAAATATCATTCAGAAATTTAAAAGATTAAAGTCTGTAATATACGGTACAATATGCAAACCTTGAAAGCTAAATGAAAACAGCCATAACAAAAGATCATGTATCATATGATTGCATTTAAATGAAATATCCAAGAAAAGAAAATTTATAAACACAAAAAACAGATTATTGAATTAGTAGTGGTCTAGGACTCAGGGGATTGTTTATAGGAAGTATGACTGCTAATCAGTATAGCATTTATTTTTGTGGTAAGGAAATGTGTTAAAATTAGATCATTTTGACACAAAATAAAAATAATTGAATTGTACTTTTTACATTAAATGACTTTGTGTTATGAGAATTGAATCACAATAAAACTATTTAATATATATAAAATCAAGAAAAAAATAACTGGTTATTAACACATTAAAATAAGTTAAAATTCTTACCTTTTCCCCAAAACTACACAGTCTCTTTTAGGCTCTTTTCCTGCCTGCTTCTTTTTACCTCTAGTTATCTGTCCATCATTCATTTTCTTTAGCCACATTGGTCTCTGTTCATCTCTGAATATCTCCCAACATTTGTGTATTTTTCCATATAAATATCATTGTGCACAGTTATGTTCTTTTCTCAAATGTCTTGATTCTCTATATTACTTTGGTATTGCTATAATCCCAGCATAAATTTATCAGCTCAGACAGGTTTTCCCTCACCATTCCATCCCAATCAGTTCATTCCGACCTTAGCTATCACAACATTGTCTTCATTATACTTCAGAGGAGTGTTCAATTTTCAAAATCTGTTTGTTACCTTTCTTCCACTAGAATTAGGGCATTGTGAGTATAATGACTGTGATATTCATTTACCTCTTATCCAGTGTTTAATATTATACCTGACATAAAATAGGCTCAATTATGACTTGTTAAATAAATAAAATGAAGACAGTATCTACTGTATTAGCTGCACCTATCTAGAAACTATAATCTAATAGTGAACAAGAAAATGCTGGACTAGACATCAGAATGAATAACAATTCTGCTATCAGCATTTACTAGACAAATAACTTTGGAAGAGGTTTTTTTAAATCCCATGTCCTTATTTTTCTCTACTCCAAATAATTACCCTGGTACCAGCTACTATACAAGAGAGATACAAATCTCAAATAAGGTAAAAGATAGGTAAGGCTTTTGTAAATGATAATATGATGCTCAAATAAGAATGACGCCTCAACATATGCTGAAAAACTACAAAGCAATCTCCCATCAGGAATAATTCAGTAACACAACAGTCTGGATCTCTTCTGCATTAGTCTACTTCAGAACTAAGGTTAGCATTTACTTTGCCATTTATTTTTTTAAGGGCACTATTCACTTCACAATAGATTATTATCTTTTTCCACCTATCTATTCAACATCTGGATTGCCTTTAGGAAAATTAGTGAGTGTAGAACAATTTGACTTTAACAGTTGTTTTGACCATTCAGTTTCCTTTTAAAATTTTTGTAAAGACTTATTTATTCCTTTAAACCCATATGTTAAAATATCTGAACAAAAATGAAACTGATGTACTGTTATCACTATTAAGAATTACACAAATTATGTTTAACAGAACAATTTCAAATATATTACTTGCTTCTTTTAAGTTTTTTAAAATTTTTACTTATTTATTTTTAGAGGGGAAGGGATAGACAAAGAGAGGGAGAGAAACATCCATGTGTGATTGCCTCTCACATGCCACCTACTGCAGACCTGGCCCGCAACCCAGGCAGGTGCCCAGACAGGAAATCAAACCAGTGACCCTTTGGTTCTCAGGCTGGCACTCACTGAGTCACACCAGCCAGGTATTACTTGATTTTAACAATAACTTGTATCCTTGCTTTACAGTTGATAGCATTGAGGATTATGAATTTTAATATTTTTGCCTATGTTTAAAAATAAAGTTCAGTGCTCAGGACATAAACCTTGAGTTTATTAGCTCACCAACCACTATTTAAAGAATTAAAACAGACTTTGGTTCTCCTAGTTCAACCCCTTACCCCCTTTCTTTCCTTCTTTTGTCACTCTTGTTTCTTCTCACCCCACTTCCTTGAAAGTTAATTAGCATTAGACAGTTTAGAGACAATCTACAATCTTGAAAAAATAGTTCTCAATATAACTGTTTTGACAGTTGACAAAATATGATTGTAGCAAATATTCTAAACAAAAGACATGGAAAACAAATAATCTAACTCTACCAATCACAATTTTTGCAGCAGTTAAAGAAAATAGAAACCCCGGAAAGATCTCCAAGTTACACAGCCTTCTCTTTCTTCATAGCATGTAACTCCAGTCCTGCTGGGCTCTGGGCGTTACCTAGTTTAAGTTGTTCTCAGTGTGCATCCATCCACTAAAGCCTTCAGCCAAAATTTGAGTAATTTTTACCATTTTTTTCTACCTTGACACTCTTTAAAAGCAGAAAACATGTCATTTATTCATAGATCATCACACACTTCCCCAGAACTAATCAAACTCCCTTGTTCAAAGGCTCTGGGTAAGTTCAGATAGTTTTGTAATTATTTCATACTTCTGTGAAACCAAGCCGTAATTCCAAGTAGTGTGCATTTTCCAAACAGCACTAGAACTAGATAGAATGAATTATTACTTTAGATGCTCAATATATTTTTACCCTTCTCTAGCTAATATACATGTTAATATATTTTAACAACTTGTGTATCATTCTTTCACTATTTCCTCTCTCTAAATTCAAGAATATAAAACCTTGACTAGAATTCACACTTTAAAATCAACTATAGGTCAAAGAGTATCCCTGAACACTTCTAAGGTAGGATATGTATTAAAACCCCACCTTCCTCATACAAGTGTTATCTTCACTTTACGTAATTTATGTAAAAGTATCCAATCATTTTGTAAAATCTTGGGTTATCATATAGATCACACAGAATTTAATTTGTAATAATTTTTAAAGCTTCATAAAATAGGGTTGGGAACATGAGTTTAATTGATTATGAAAATGATATGCAAAGAGAAGAAAAAGAAGTAGATATTTATGCTTTTAAGTAATCCTAGTTTTATGTGGAACATTGTAAGAATATGAGCAAAGATCGAAATCTTCATCTTGTACATGTTCTACTATTTACAATTTATGAACCAACACAGAATACAGTCATTTGAAGAATGCAGTTGCTTTAATTGGATCCATAACCATATGGAAGTATTCTTATTTATAAGTATAAATATTCTCAAAGAAAATAGAAAAGTTCATATTAGAAAGCTTAATCAAAGCACTGATAAGAAATGATTCTCCAAAGAGATCAGATACTCATTGTTGAAAAGATTAGAAAATAAAAATATGTATCTTGCTAATTATAAGGAATGGTTGAAACATATTAAAATGTACCAGGAGTTTGAATGACAAATTACAAGAGACACCAGTATTAAAATCCCCAATTAGGACATGATTTTTTTTTAAAGTTACACATTATGCTGCAAAAGTTACACATTATGTTGGTAGTTTTGTGATAATGAGCAACCAAAATTTACAACAATATTATAAATATTACATAGGTAATCTGAAGCATATTTTAACAATATGTGTTATTAACATTTTCATTAATTTAGCCATATTTAAAATACAGAAAGCCTCAGAGTCAATAAATGTCCAAGTGAGAATTCTAGCACTGGTCTGTAACTTCCAGGGTCTGAGTACTGGTGTGAGGAAGGATTTTGGGTGTATTTTATAGAGAAAATAAATACAAATATGAAGTCTTCTTTTTTAAAATTATATTTTGCCTAATTTGTTTTAATGATTTGAAATATATAAGCATGTCTTAGTCAACTTAAGTAACAACAGAAATTTATTCCTCGCACTTCTAGAGGCCAGAAAGGTCAGTATCAATGTGTCAGCTGATCTGGTTTTTGCTCGAGAACTCTCTCCCAGTCTTCCAGGAAGCCTGTGTACATTAGGGGAAAGGAGATCTCTCTTCTTCTCCTTATATAGCCACCAATCTTTCTTAGATGAAGAGCCCATCCTATGACCTTATATAATTGTAATCACCTCCTAAAGCCCTATGTCCAAATACAGCCGCATTTGGGGTTAGGGTTCCAACGTATGAACTCGATGGGGGATCACTCGAAACACAGCAAAGCACACACTGACTTTTGTTACCACAATAGAATCTCTAACAAGATTCTGTCTGGGAGTCAGAGGAATTCCTGGAATCCAGACGTGCTGTATCACAATAATAATTTTAGAAGATCTTACATTCTTTTTTTCTACCACAAAATCAAACAAGGCTGACTTTGTTATTTTTAGATAAAATTGACCTTTCAGGGCAAAATGAATTGGCACTCGATGGTCTCTTATGTAAAGCACAGTTTATAAGAGGAAAAATGAAGTGATTAAGGAACACTTCAGAATTAGAACTTGGCCCCAAATTATCTACAAGTCAAGACCAAAACTATGAATAATGAATATCGTATAAGAGAGGTTAGAGATAATGCTGGAGGAAAGTGTGTTGGAGTTAATTAACAACACCAATATAAAAAGTTTTCATTGGGATCAAGATTTGAATTTCTCATTTGCTATATATATTTTCTTAATATATTATAGCCTTTTTGGAGTGTACATAAATTTGGCATGTTTTCATGAATCATAATTAATGCTAGTTTGTTATTGTTTTTGATTCAAGATAACATAACCATTGGAAAATATATGTAGATATGGGAATCTCATAGAAAGGAAAAAGAAAAAAACGGGAAAAGAAAATACTGTTGGTTGGCAGTGCTATTGGAATGTCAGCTTTCATTTAAAAGAAACCTGTGAAACTTTAAATTTTAATTTACATGTGTGGCATTTATGTCTTTATGGATTCTCATACTACCCTCCATTTCCCTAAGTGAATAAAACAATGATCAGTTTATTGATTTCTAAAATGTTTTATAAAATTGGAATTCCCATTCAAAACCAAAGGTAGCATGAACCACAACAGCTGATTTGCTTTCAAAATTCCATGCATATTGTGATGGAGGGAACTAGCCCCAGGATATGAGGAGGGGTGGGGAAGCACCTAACATGGTGCTTGCATATGTGACCCCAGCTAGCAGAAGGAAGCACACATGACACAGCGAAAAAAAAAAGACTCAGCCAGAAGTAGGAAGGTTATTGGATGAGACAGACATCCCTTCCCATCAACTTCCACTGCATGGAGCTGGGTATGGGGGATTATGGGAGAGGTCTTTAAAAGCAGAGCACTGGGCAGATACCATGGGCTTCTTCTCCTGCATTTCCTGGCTGGGGCTTCACTGAGCCAGGAGCCTAGCTAGAGGGATCCTAGTACCCCTGCCATACTGCTCCAAGACCTACCTGCCTGTCCTGGAACTCATTAGGTTTGGGGTAAGAGGGCTGGAGAAAGGCTTGGGTCACCAGGCTAATGAGGCTTGGCTGGCAAGCCCCTGACCCTTCTCCAGGTGGGGAGCCACAGCAGATGTTGCCCACCCAAGGTCCAGGACAGTGTGGGACTGTTGACTATGCCCCTTGCACATGCTGGGGTATCAGGCCCTGTGCCCCTCCCTGAGCATTTCAGGGCTGGCCAGGAGCACTACAGGTGCTGGGTGCAAAATCAGTAAAAAGAGGGCCAGAGTGGGGGAGAGGTATTTCAGCCAGCAGGTCCTAGGAGGCAGGTCTCGTGTGGTGACAGGCCAAGCAATAAGCCTCATGCCATTCCCCTATGCAAAGCTATAGGCAGCTGCAGTGACAGCCACCGCCTAAGCATTCCTCTTTGGGGTGGGGGTTGGTAGGCATGAAGAAATCTGCTATGTATATTTATAAGTAAGTAAAAAAATTCCATTTTCTTTTCCACTGGACTCCCTGTCTCGGGAGTCCACAGGCAATGGCCTGTGGGCAGCAGGCAGTAGGACTCCACTAGTTGGTCGGTTTCAGTATGACTAAGACCCTGAGAAAAGCCATTTCTGAATGGCTACATCTGAAAGTGTGTTGCTGCTCTCTCCGCTACAAAGGTCTCCACTTTGGGGATAAAATTGCAGATATTCTCATCAAAAGTCCGTCAGTATTACTTACCCGGTTTAAGAATAAACTCTCAGCTGCACATTTTATGGCGAACAAAAATTTACAAAAGGAAACCTGCATCCATCATTCAGTTGATGGAATTTCAATCCCATTTGGGACATTGATATTAAATTAATTTAACCACTAAATGAAATGCTGGAACTGAAGAAATGGAGGATTACTTTTCTAAAGCAGTTTCAATCTTCTTTAATTGAAAGAAAATGTTTAGAATAGGTTTTTATCCAATGACAATTCAACCTCAGACAGAAATGTTTTTATGTTAACAGACCATTGACTTCATTATTCTGCATTTTCGAAAGCACTCAGGTTATCTCTCCCAAACCAAATAGAAGAGTACATTCAATTAAGGCAAGTCTCTTTTTAATGCAAGTGGGAAAACAAATATTTTTAAAGTCAATAATTTGATTATAACAGCTAAAAGGATAGTTGAGGCTGTTTGGTAAGGTACAGCTATTTTGTACTGATTTATTTTTATGATATACACAGCTTAGTGTTGTCATCATGAGTATACAATTGTATACATTTTTAAAACATTTACCTTCACATTAAAACATTTATTCACAACTATTTCTCACTAAACAGTAGCTATGAGTAAAGTGTGAATTTCGAAATTCACCCACATATAATTTTTTGTAGCCTGTGGAACAAAAGAAAAACATATACTTTAGTTTCTTAATTGGGAGATTCGACATGGCATTAATTTAAAGTTTTGGAAGCTAATCAATTCTGGTCTGGACCTATGTATGGAAAAATTAATTTTATTATAAATGTTAAGGAAAAATTTTGGCAATTTAAGTTTGAGACAAATCTTTCCTCTGAAAAACTCCCACATTGTGCTTTATGACCAGTTTTTGCAAAAATCCATTCCAATGTTAGTTTTAATTCCAATGTTAGCACTCTGTAGGTAGAGAAACATGCACTATAATATCCAAGTTAGAACAATAACTACATTATTTTTAGTAATAAGTTATTATTTTTAAAGATAATCATTTTAGAGCTAACAAATAAAATATAGGAGATTGTCTATTTTTACACAGTAAAACAATAGTATTGCATAGTATTATTCTCAGGGAGTATTTTATGGGGGTGCTGTATCTATTCAAATAAAATATTTCACAAAACTCAAGAAAATGCCATTAAACCCAATATTGAGATCCACAAGAAAATAAACTAACAAAAAAGACCAAGAATATTTTTTAAAGATTTTATTTATTTATTTTTAGACAGAGGGAAAGAGAAGGAGAGAGGGAGAGAAACACTGATGTGTGGTTGCCTCTCGCACAACCCTACTGAGAACCGGGCCTGCAACCCAGGCATGTGCCCTGACTGGAAATCCAACCAGCAACCCTTTGGTTTGCATGCTGGCACTCAATCCACTGAGCCACGCCAGCCAGGGCAAAAATATTTTTCCTGACTCTTCTGTTCCCTCGCCTTTATTTTATGTTTGAATTTCTATCACTTTTGTCCTGAGTTAACTTGAGTTTAAATGGTCTCCATTAGCACGGACAAATAATTAATTAACAACTTTCAACTCCTGTACTTACTGTATTTGCTTAGATAGAAATAAATATGCATTTTAATTAAGGGTAGGTTTAACTTTTTATCATATAAAAATCTATACAAAGGAATATTAGTAAGCAGAAAGAAAGAAGAAATTCTAAACCTTCATGACAGCATGAATGGAACTGGAAGAGATTGTGCTAAGTGAAACAAGCTAGACAGTGAAAGACAAATACCGTATATCTTACCTATAAGTGAACCTAATCAACAAAACAAACAAATGAGAAAAATAGAACCAGAGACATGGAAGTAAAGAACAAACTGACAGTGGCCAGAGGGGATGGGGAGGAAGAAAATAGGGAAAATAAAGGGAAGGGGACAAGCCAAGGTACACAAGTAGAGGACTCGTGAGCACAGACAGTGCAGGGCATTGACTCTGGGAGTGGTAAACTTAAAATGCTAACATTTTCAAATTATTGGAGAAATAATTTAAATAATTATAAGTATTTACCTAAATAGAATGCATTGTTTACCAGACCTCTTTTTTTTGCATGGAGCAAAATCTTCTGCCTTTTAATTTAAATATCATTTTACTACATAGTAGCTTATACACTCAAAAAGTTATTGTTTATTTAGTCTTTTTATGATCTAAAAAAAACATATATATAGCCTTGGCTGGTGTGGTTGAGTGGATTGAGTGCTGTCCTGTGAACCAAAGGGTGACTGGCTCGATTCCCAATAAGGACACATGTCTGGGTTGCCAGTCATGTCTCCAGTAGGGGCACATGAAAGGCAAGCACACATGGATGTTTCTCTCCCTTTCTTTTTCCCTTTCCTCTGTCTCTAAAAATAAATAAATAAAATCATAAAATAAAACATGCACATAAATGTAGATTACTGGGATAATCTAAGAAAATAACTGTAGTCATTGGACTCTACTAAGTTAAAATATGTGAAGTTGGAAAGGGGTCTAAAATTTGTTTCCCTGGAGGTTTCAATCCTGCCATTTATTTCCTGTGCAAATATAAAAATATCATTTTAAATTTGCACGGTAGTCTGATATATCTAATGAATATCCCCATATAATAAATTCAATATATAATTATACTATGTAAGGAAAACTTCTTTTACATTATAAATTTTACTGGAAACATGATTGAGAAATATTTTCCACAAACTTGAATTAACACTGAAGTAAAATAATATATATTGGTTATAAAAATAGAAATACATAAAATATTGTCAGGGTTAGAAAAAAATAATTGCCATAATTTTTCACTGACAACCAGTGTAGAAACCACTGAGTCTGTACCAGATGCAGCAGATAGGAGTCTGGAAATGCCAAATTTAATTTCCACTCAAAATGTTCCAAAGGTTATTTCATAGTAACATGATAACACATTTGCCATAAATGCCACTCTTCTGTTTCAACAGATGTTGAAAAAGAGTGGTTTCTACTTTCATAACCAACAAAATGTCTGGGGGAGGGGAATTCAAATAATTTTATCATCATAGTTTAAAAGAAAAAGGAAATATATGTAACAGAGGCTGTACAGATTTTTCACTATTTTACTCTCAAATACTCATCAAACTTACAAAAGTTGTCAGTGTTGTGGTTAATTCAAAGTGATAGATATTCTAAGCAAAGCAGCTCCATCTGGATGCGAATCATATTTTTTGATGATCTATATATCTGTATTTTATTACACCTCAGACCAAACCACATAATATATTGGAAATGCCTCTTTTCATATTTCAGGTGTTTTGAAATACGTCTACTTTGTAACACAGGACTTTTCTCAGGATAGCATCAGAAACTTTATGCCATCAACAAAGAAAGACTTTAAGAAAGTCTTTAAGTAAAACTCTTAAATGGACATGTGCTAATTAAACAAAACAAAACTTAGAAGATAGTGCCGTCAGGAAATGCTTGTGCATGACAAGCAACTTAGTTCCAAAAGTCAAGTCACTCAGCCTATGCTAATAAGAAAAATCCTTTCGATCAACTATTTAATTGGATTTAACAAGGCTGTTTATAGCTAATCCTGAATGCTCTAATAGGAAACTGAAGGCCTATAGTCAATGTTGGTTTTGTTCCCTTTAGATCTTGCTCATAATTACAGTTTGGTCTTTAATTATTCTGCTTCTCATTTTCAATTTATGATTAAGACCCACAGTGTGCCCTGGAGACCGGATGTGCTGAAATAGACAGGAATGAAACAGAGGACAGCAATTCCTCTAGCCTATTGGCCCAAGTGACCAAAATGGATTCTTGTTCTGTTTTGTTTTTAAGTCAGTTGTTCCAGAATACAAATGAAGATAATACAATTCAAGGAAACCAGTGTTATCTTTCTAAATGCAGGCCAGAACAATATTTTCATAACATCTGAAATACATTTTATTATAAAACTAGCAGAGAATAATGAGCCCATGAATTCTGTGTCCATCGCACAGTCCAATCCCAACTCTACAATTTTGTGTTGTCATGATTTTGGAAAACATTCTTAGAATGTCCATATTGCAGCCACTGAACATTTAAGGATGATATAATAAAGCACCATGAGCAAGACTTGCTCTGCTGATTAACTCAACACGTGAAAAGCATTTTGAATAGTACCTGGCGGATTGTAAGCTTTCAGACTTATGTAAGATATTACTGTTGTTATTGGCTAAAATATTTCTAGTGATAGTAAGATCTTGCTTATTCCAAATTTGAGATGCTTTCAATTGACTTTAACACCTTCCATCAATCAGATAAAACACAAAATCATCCAAAAATTGTAAGACTAAAATGAGAAGTTTATAGAGAATATAAAGGAGTGCTTATAACTTTTAACTATTTTTTCATGTAATAGAAATCATTTTTATTCCAATAACAATCACTTGAGTGGATAGCATGCTCTACAAGCTGCATGCACATATTAAACTAGAAACATCTTTCTAAATGCTGCTTCAAACAAATATTTGTTAATTTTCACAAAAGAGAATTGGAAAAATCCCAACCAAAGCATTAAAGTATAATTAGACTTTAAAAGTAGCACATATGTTTGACTCTTTAGTGATATGAATAATGAAATAGGTTTAAGAGATTAACAGGTCAGCATAAAGCAGTGAGGATAAAGCTAGAATCTGTTGAGCAGATAATATTATTTTAATCTCAATCAGGTCAAACAAAAAATAGTCAGGGCATAATATAGGAATGTCTCTAAGTCATTTGTTTTATCATGTGGCCTAAAGGAATAAAATATTGAACACTAGTCTTACCATATAAAAGACTTGTATGTGCCCGTTGGATTCCTTAAATTATGTCCTTAGTGGAATTTGCAATCTTTCTCTGGCTCCCTTTAAATGTTTCAATCAGTTCAAAGTGTCATTTATGAACTCTCCTAAGCTCTGATTTAAAAATATCTAGTCATTCTGTCTTTTCTGGTGCCCTAATACCCAAACAGAAGTAATCTTTCTCTCATCTAAAGTCTTGTAGCATTATATTCATAAATTTCTCACTGCTTTTCATGGTCATATTCTAGAGATTTAAATAACATTGTAACTAGAACGGTCCTCACAATCTCTGATAGAAATGAGGCATGATGAACAAAGTTAAATGAGATTTAATTGTCATGTTATCCCATCCCAAACATCACTGAGCCTCAATTTTCTCCCAGAAAAGGCCCACAGTACTTTTGAAGTTCAACCCTGAATGATTCTGGTGCCACAAAGCACCAGATAAGGTGACCCTCTACAAAGAGGTGAGCCTCTTTCTTATCCTGTATAGAAAGGACAGGCATAATATTGCCATACATTTCTCTAATTTATTACAAAATTTAGTAAAATGCATTGCCTCAGTTATTACTTATAGTCTTGTTTATTCCCTTCAGAGCCTCAGAAAATAAAGCACTGTTAATATTTTTGACAACTTGCTATCTTACCAAGAGGCAAACACTAAACTACACTCTTTCCATGGATTATCTTGTTTACTCCAAATGCATGTATTTGAGGAAGGCATTATTATTTTTACTCCCTGCCCCCTTTCACAAATGGAAAAAGTGAGCTTCAGAAGGGTAAAGTATGATACCTCAGGTCGCATGCTTTCAACGTGACAGTGCCAGGATTTGTGCCCGTGTGGTCTTATGCCTGAGTTGGCTGCCTTTACTACTGGAAGGAAAGATGGCCAGGGCTGAGCTGGGAGAAAATTGGAATGTTAGTCACTACATTCTACATGTAATTTTCCCCCCTCTGTTAATGAATCTTTTGTTACAAGGTCCATCTTCAATTTTATTCCACTAGATATAAGTACATAAAAATTGTAAATAGAAACAAAATTGTAAATAGTGACAGTAAATATTTTACCCAGGACCCCAGAAATTCATGGCTCATTTAGAATTAAGTTAGAACCTCTCTAAATCAGGGATTGCCAAAAAATTTATGTGAATGACCAGATAGTAAATATTTTGGGATTTTCAGGCTATGGAGCGTTTGTGGAAAGTATTCAACTCTGCAATCATTCAACTCTCTGCAGAGTTCTGCACTATATGTACATAAGTCTTTGTGGTTTTTGACAGGCTACTCATTACTCAAATATATGAATTATACCCAAGTCATCGTACATCCCTCCAGCTATTTAGATGAGCATCCTAAACATGATAGGAAGTCAAGGAATACAATTAGAGCATGTGCCAGTACAAAGGCAAAATCATTTGAGCTTGTCCAGAGCTCATTTAGTTCTTGCTAATTAACAGAAATATAGAGACTCTAAGTTAGAGATCTAAGTTGCAGAAATAAATTGAGAATAAGAAACAGGTTGTGTTGTTTCTTTTTTGTAGAGCCATGGACTTACTATTTGCTTAGAGAATACTGGAGGAGAGGGAGAAAAATTTGTATTGGGGCTTTAGAAAAAAAGAGAAAGAAGAGGAGAGAACCTGGATTTCAAAGAGCAGTAGAGTGGAGGAGAGCAGGGAAACTTTGGGCAAAATAAAAAAACAAAGTTAGAAATTAAAATCAGAGCTCCGGGCAGCCAGAGTTGGGTTGCTCTCTGCAATGTTACTACTCCACACTTAATCAGATGGTTTAAACTTGACCCTATACTTGGGTTTACCCCAGGATTAACACATTGCCATATATATTTGTCAGGTTGAAGAGCAGACTTACAAAAAATTCATAAAATATTTGAACAATGTATAAAAGACATTGAGATATTTGACACCTAAAAAAAGTGATTATACATCATTACTGGTGACCTTTATGAGTAGTTACTAAATATAGTGGAGGTAGAAAATAATGTCTCATGAGCTACCACACAAGGATACACAAAAGTAAAATATTAAGGGAATGGTAGATATCATCAAATACTGGCATGAGTTATATGTTAGCATGTGGGGGCGACTTTCCTCGCAAGTCCCCCCGAGTGCCATGGATGAGAGTGAACATGAGTGAGACACAATGTGATCTGCTTAGGGAGGAGAAGTGGCCAGTTTCCCAGAGTAAAAAGGCCAGCAGTGGCCAGTTTCTCCAAGGAGAAAAAGGCCTCGAGCCCCCTCCTCCAGGGCCTTTTATTGGGATGTAATACACAGGAATACAGGCTGACAAGGATCAAACAGTAGATAAGATTTCAAAGAAATCTGAGGGCTTACTATGAGTCCATCTGTCGGGACAAGAGTTTTAGGGTTTCCTGCTCGAACCCTTAATATATGAATGAAAGCACTCTTAGCAGAGGAGATTTCACAGGTTTATCAGGAAGTCTTTGTGATGCCAGATTTTCCCCCAAGATATGCTCTAGCAAGGCAAGGAGCTGCACCTCTCCCCAACAGGTATTCAGGCTTAAGGGGATTAGAGCCAGGAAGCACTTCTCCCAGAAGACATGGGGACTCGGGCTATGTAAAAAATAGGAGACAAGAGTCCATTGCTCTTTGTTGCAGCCCCTCCCCCAAATCCTTCCATGAAGGCCTCCCAAGTGACCGAGTCTGGCTTAGGTTGCCCCCGGCTGTGAGGGGTCTTACCCTTCATTGACTTCTGACCAAGCTTTGGGGGCAGGGAGAGGGAACTGAGGCAGCATTTGCTAGTAGAGACAAGCTTTGTCTCCTGTGGCTTGCATTCCAAAGGTCGTCCCTCACCCTTAGCCACAAGAGGATGAGATACAATTCCTAGAACCAGGAAGAGCGGTCTACAACATTAGCACTTATGTTGAAGCCTCTCAGGAATTTCCAGAAATAAGTAGAAAGATGGGTCATCAGAAGAAATATTTTCTTTGATCATCTGACATCAGGAACCAGAAAGCCTGTGCTTCATGATGATAGTCAAATGTTTTACTTAGAAGCATTTATGTGTTTCTACTGTTAGGTGTCAAATATTTTAAAACTATATAAAATAAAAAATCCCTTTGTTACTGAACAGAGGTCCAAGAAGGGCAATATTTGGGCCACCAAGGGACACCAAAAACTGCTACAGAACAACAGGGCCCCTCCCAAGGATGGTATACTAATACCTACTGGGCTCGTCTGTCTGCCACCAATTGGAAAGACATGTCTCAATGCCAGAAATTTGTGAAAAGGAAAGGAAAGGTTTATTTAAAGCTGTACAGACTTAAAGCAGTGACTCAATGTCCCCATAAAAATATCGAAGTACTTTAGGATAACCACAGACACCCACAGCACTTCCTTCTCCCTCTACCCTAATTTAGGGTACCGTATCTCAGGAAAAGAAGCACACATCTGTGCTTCAGGCTACTGGCACCATCAGCTATGTTGCCATCTAGGCAGGATCTCCAGTTAATCCAAAGTCATGTGGCACTTTCTCACAGTCCACTGGCAAGAGTTCTTCATACCCATTTTTCCAGGCAAAGTCTCTCCTGCTTCCCAGGCCACGCGGCCAAAGGGAGCACCCCAAAGCCACGTGGGCCTCTTCTACCAAAGCTGCAGGGGTCAACACTCTGACCAAAAGTGCATGGCTTTCTTCTTCAACTGGCTGCAGGGGTCCCCATTTTAGCAAAGCAGAGTGTTACTCTTTCACCTGGGCAAGAGCGGGTCCTAACTCTGCCCAAACTGCATGGCTCTCCCCTCCTGGCTTCAGGGGGCTACATTCTTCCAAAACCATGTGGCTCTCTCCTACATGACTGCAGGGGGTCCTCACTCTGCCCCAAAACGTGTGGCCCTCCCCTTCACCTGGGCAAGAGTGGGTCTGCACTTCAACAATGTGGCTCTCCCTTCCATGGCTGCTGCATCTGCATTTAAATCCCTGTGCCAGTCCTTCTTTGCAGCCCCATTTCCGATTCTTCCCACAATTGGTTGCACCTGCCAGGACTCCCGTATCTTCCCTGCTTTACTGAACTGCCATAGTGAGTTGGGCAGGTATGGCCCCATGGCGCGGAGCCAATCGATTCCAAGCTCTCACACACGTGCTGTAATTCAGGGGACCTACCCCCCAATTATATCCTGGTAGAAGTCACTTCCTTCTCCCTGGCTCATAGCATGGCCACAGCTATTTAATATATCTATGAAACCAGTTAAAGGTTATACATATGTTAAATGACCATGCCAGAGGTTAGCTGTGAAACTGTTGCTATGCAAAACAGCTCTCAATGGTCCTGCTCCATTTGTTCCTTCCCCCTGGGTGGGGTGAGGACATATTAATATTTCCTGGACACCCTGAGTTCTGGAACCCATTCCAAATTCTTTTTGGGGCCCCTCTGGGCTGCACCCTGTTACGCCTTCACCCTAAACTCTATACAGTAAATGTAAGAAATTGTATAGTAAAGTGTACTAAATATTATTTTCATATCTCCCATTCTCCATCCAGAATTGACATTACTGCATACAGGAGACTTCTGCACTCATTTAGTGGCCTGATTTTTAAGGAGATCAGTGATAGCTTCAGAAATACAAAGAATAGGAAAAAAAATTGCAATGCTACATATGGGGTCTTGAATATAATAAGGTAAAAGTTGTTCAAAAAAGAATCCTCAGTAAGTTTTTATACTCCAATAAGCATAAAACTAAATCTGATTTGCTGAAGTGAACAAGAAGTTTTAAAATTATGCCATTGGGCACTGTCTATTTTACATTCTGAACAGTACAGCAAATTATGAGGGGAAATAATCAGAAGAGAATATCTATGTTATAACTGGGATGTACCTTAATATACTAATCAACTATAATAAGAAAATGTGTAATTCTTTTTTTCTTCTCAATGCATCTGTTCAATGATTCTCACAGACACTATAAACTTAGATATTGAAATCACTAGATTCTCTTTTCTTTTGAATCCTTGGTATAGAATGAGACAGAGTTTGCCGATGCTATTTGACAACTGAAGAATAATAGTATAATATATCTGGAATTAAATATGTAAGGCATGAAAATAGTCATATATATTCTGGTCTTTTAATTTTCCCTGAAAAACTCAACTAAGAGTTTGGATTACCTTAGGTGCTCTAATTTAGAATGTTAATGATACGCAGTAGGTAGATTCAACTGAAGCATGAGCAATCTGACCAATTCTCCTTAGCTTAGTCTGAATGATAATGTGTTGGATTTGGAGACCATCTCTCATTGCACTCTGTCAGAAATAGGAAAAAGGGTGATTGAGAAGTCATCTCACAAAAAGAAAAAATGTAGAGAGGTAACATGGCATTTGATGTCTCCTAAATAGTCATTTTCTTTTTCTCCTTTGACCTGATGCCCTCACCCGCAGAGAGTATATCTCTTCTTTTTCTAATGAGATTTTGCACTGTCTGCCATTTAAGCAGTTGCTCAAGTTTCATGTCCCTCCTTGGCTGACTGAACGATAGTCAAAAAGTGCTTTATCATATGCCCAGCACACACTGTATTTTCTTTATTTTTAATTTATAGTGGTTCATGTATTTTGAGGTCAGTAAAGTGACCCTATGCAGATCAAGATGGCCATTTCTCCTATTAAATCAAAGAAGTATTAGCTGCCTAGCTAAGGAATTTTGGAAAGTTTATTACAAATTTATATTCCAGTTCTTTCTAATAGACTTAAAATAACTAGTCTCTTTTATTGTTCTTCTTTTTGCCCTTACTTCTCTACTCACTTAACTGGTATAAATGTATAGTGTAGAAAAACTCAAACTGGGTCATATCCCATAGGAACTCAAGTTCAGAACCTTTTTTCCCTTTTATATCATCTATGTTTTATGATGGGCATTAGAGAATTGATCAATGTGCCCCTTCCTGGGATGGTAGGACAGCACAATACAGGCTTTGTTTCTTTTTCCTTTTTTCTTTCATCTTATATATTAAACATTGCAGCAAAAAGCAGGGTACAGACCATATTTACCTGAAAAATCTGACCATTTTTAAAATCTGGTGATACTGTTATAACTGTTACAAGACTTTTGCAAGTGCAAAATAAAAATCCTACCAAAGGCCTCATTAAATAACATCAAACCAAAGCATTGACTCCCTTTAAGTCTACTCAGCTGCTATCTCTCCAAGGATATCAACTGACTACACAACGCACTTTGGGGACCTCGCACCCAGCCCTGAGTTCTGTAACCCAATCCAGAGAAGTGTCACAGATCCAGAAGAAACTTTGCAGTCCAGTGAAAAGGAGGGAGGTAGATTGACTGCAGACCTGTTATTGACTTATCTGTTATGACCTTGGATCTCAACAAGCTTGCCCATTCCATTGTATTTCACCCTGAAAGAAAAATTAAAATTTATGACTTTTCAGAAATCCTTGAAGAGTCACTGAATCAAAATATTTTGTGGTTGAGTCAAACTATTTTAAGAAAATCACAGGCTGACAGTGTCCAGAGGGGAGAGGGGAGGGGATTTCAGGGGAATTTCAAGGGAAAAGAGGAAGGGTTTATAGGAACAAGTATAAAGGACATATGCACAAACTCTAGGAGGGTGGAAATGGGAGTGGGGAGGGCTGGGTGAGTGGGCTGTGCTGGGAATAAAAGACAGAAAACTGTACTTGAACAACAATTAAAATAAAAAAATAAAACAAAACAAGGTAAAAATATTTTAAGGAAATCAAATATGCAAGAGAATGTGTATAGGAATAAATAGGCACAGAACGTAGAAAAAGAGGTTTTTACTACTTTTGAGAGGTTGACTCTTAATCTGAGCATAGAAATTAACTAATTTTAGCTTTTGTTCTATGGAAATTTAATTCCAAGTCTACTGAGGTTGATTTATATTTTCATTTTGTTTTCATTAAACATCTATTTGCCAAGAGCTAGGGATTCAAATAAGAATTAAAATCACAATTATTGTTTCTAGTTCAAGCATCTTAGGCCCCTGAGCAAATTATATGTATATACATATATATTTATATATATGTATATATAATCAAATTTATCAATTTTGATTATATATAATCAAATTTATCAATTCTCTAATGCCCATCATAAAACATAGATGATATAAAAAAAAGGTCCTGAACTTGAGTTCCTATGGGATATGACCCAATTTCAGTTTTTCTACACTACACATTTATTTAATACCAGTTAAGTGATCAGGGAAATAAGAAAAAAAAACAATAAAAGAGACTACTTATTTTGAGTCTATTAAAAGGAATAGGAATATAAATTGTGGTTCATATATATATACATATATTCAAATAAAAAGGAAATATATATTTATATATCATATATATAACTAAAGTTAAGAAAAAAAGTTACCTGCATCTTGAGGTTATCTAACAGAGTTTCCCCTAATTAATGAATAAAGGAATACTTGGCTGAGAAAATGACATTCAATTGAAATATAAAAGACATATTAAAAATTTAAAAAAATCAAAGGGCACCTCAGACATAGAGGAAAACTGCAGACATAGACACTGCATTCTAGGCAGTGGGGACAGCAAGCAGTAAGAGAAGACAGGGCACATTCAAGAAAGTGAAAGAAGGCCCATGTAGATGTTATACAAGGAGTGGAAATATGGGGGGAGATGAGGGGGTAGGTAGGGGCCACAACTGCAAGTTCTTTTAGGCTGTGTTACATCATCCTCTTTAAATCAAAAGCAATAAAGAGACACTGAGTGCTCCTTGGTTTTTGCTTTCCAGACTTCACATCTACTCAACCTATCTCAACCATCATCACACTAAATACTATTCAACCTTCAATGCTCTAGTTGGAGGTGGATCTTTCTTCACATCCTCCTGCTAAGTGACTGTTCCAAATCAGTACCATTCCATATCTCTGTTACAGAACAGAGTTTATCACTCAGAGGTGGCAGAGACCCACATTGGACACCAAGAACTGCAGTGGAGAAATACTGGCAATTTTTTTACGAACAGCACAATCTCAGAGAAATGGGAAGTTAATGTTCGAAAACCTGAAATCCCTGATGGCATGGAGGTTACAGATTGTATAGGGCAAAATCACAACTCACCTTGATTGGGGGTGCAGGGTTGTGCTGGGAGCTGATTGGTCAGAAGTGAGGTAAGAGTAAAGAGTAATAAATTATTTCTTCAGGTTTTGAGGAGAGATTTGAGGTCTATTCCAGTGTTTCTCTGTCTACTTTCATGGGAAAGTAGCCAGAGGGGCATTCCACCTTAAGGTTCAGGAGCTAAAACATAACTTATGTCAGGTTGGTATTTTTAGCTTGCCAAAAGTCCAGACCCTGCGACCACTAGTCAGGTCTGGACTATTGTCTTCTGCTGCTTGATGATGGGGTGGAGATGGGCAGTAAAGGGCAAGATCTGTGAGGTATAGACACAGAGAGACCTGGGTTTTAAAACTAAATTTAATCAAAATTACAAGGACCCTCAGTTTTATCTCAGTGCATTTGGTGTGTCTTTTTTTCCCTTTAATACACTCCATGTGAACTAACCGAGGTTGCTGGTTGAGGTTTTTATCTCACCATTGCACTATGCATAAATGCTTAAATTCCTCCTTCAAATGATGTTGAAGGGCACAGATCATCCAGCTTGGTGTCCTACCAGCTGATTTGCTGCTGATTCTTTTCATTTGATTCAAAATGTTCCATCCTCCATGCTTGTATTTTCCATACATACTACAGAAAAATACTTACCATTAAACACTACCTTCACTTTTGCATACCTCAGAAATTATACCTTTACTAAGGCTCAGAGTCATGTCTCTCCTATTCAAACTCTTCCATTAGTCACAATAACATGATGTTGTACACTGCTATTCAGTTAGGAGTTGTAGCTATCAAATTATATTTATGTTATAATATTTTCACATAAATGTGTGTTTTGTCTTCATATCTATTATAACCTCTTTGAGGTAGAAAATTGGGACATAAAAAGATAAATACTCTGTGATGTCTTTTTGGTATCACAAACAAACCTATGTAAATATATTTTATTTAGTATATAATCCACACAGATTTTTAAAATTTCAGTTTTAAGTCGTATTTTTGAGAAGTTAATATGAACCATCTGCTTGCATCCATACAATAATATAACTCATATGGAATAAAGCCCTCTCACTGTAGATATCTCACAACTAAACACCTGAAACAAATATGTAAAACTGCACAAATGAGTGAGCCTTACCATTACCAGACTTGTGGTATAAATGCATTTTCTGGGCTGCTGTGCAGTAAAAGGAAAACTAAGCCAAGAAAAACATATTGGTGAAGAGAGAAGAAAGATACTACAATTCAGTGAGACTGAAGTAATTAAGATTTGCGGGGTAAAGTGCTAGAGAAAAGACAATCACATGAAAACAGAGCTTCAGAAATATGTGTAAGTCAATCTTTCAGACTGAACCTCTGGGTAAACTGGACCCCCTCTCACTGTATAAGTTTCTACTGCTTCACTGGGCATGGCAGAGGCTGAGACCACAAAGTGAAAATCTGCAGGGGTTTAAAATAGTATTTTCATAAAATATGTGTACAGGTCTCAAAGCAATCTACATTGAGAAGAGGTTTTGTAAAAAAATTAAGTAAAAAAGAGGAGGAGGAGGAGGAAAAGGAGTAAGAGAAGGAAAATAGACAAAAGGGAAAGGAAGACAAAGGAAGATAAAAGAGTGTAATGCCATAATGAAGATAGCTTCTCTAGAATAAGTGAGATATCACTGTTTTTCCCTAGTCAAATCAGCTTTGAACTGTTTCCTGGGAATCTTCTATTCGCAATTAGAAAGATAAAGAAAACATGATATCATTAGTTTTTGTTGAATTTAATCCAATTTTAATAAAGGAGAATGTCAAGGACCGTACAATGAAGTTACTGCATGTGAATAACAACAGAAGGAAGTTGGAAGATCTGCTTTGTAATGAGTTGCTTTCAAACGTGGAAAAGAATGAATTCCACATCTACACTAGGATGAGGGATTTAACTAGAAAGAAAGTGGAGCACAAAAAGGAACTCAGTTTTAATTTCACATAAGTAAGGAGTTTTCAACAGAGAAGGTGTTTAAAGTAAAATGTACTGCCATGGGCGGCAATAAATTTAAGTCATTAATGTATCCATTTATTTCTTTTACGAAATATTTATCGATTATCAACTAATAGACAAAGATGATGAGGAAAAATCAACAGTTCTGACCCCACAGAAACTTAGAGTTTAATGAGGATATGACCACATAAAATGATATTCATAAATTAAATATGCATGTAGGGAAGTATGCATGGTCACTTTGCAGCCAGATGGCCAGTATCAATTCCCAGCTTAACCACCTGTTTGCCTTTGGGAAAATTAAAAACAATTCCTATGATTTTCTGGGTCTCTTTTATATAAATGGAATAACACAATTAATTATAAAATAAAATGATAAAAATTTAATATGTTTTTCACAGAGATTGGGATACAGAAAGCAAAAATCAGTAACTATTTTCTGGAAAAGAGAACCACCGAATTGAATCTTGAGGTATGAGGAAACCCAAAATCTAAAAGGAGCATTTTAGGCAGAGAAAGCACCACAGCATGCATATACATGGAGGAGTGGGAGCTCATGCTGCATTGAGAAATAAAACATATTAAATTATCAGAAAACTGTGAATAGTGTGTCTTGACATCCAGCTTTCATGCATTTTACAATTGTATTCATATATAAAATAAAGTTTTTGAGATTATAGGTCACAGCTTAGGCAAGCTCTGTGGGGACGCAGAAGAATTTTCTCTGCCTGATGCATATTTAACTTCAATATTGGCATGGAGTGTCTGTTTCAGAAATTTGGGTACTCTTTCCTTATTTCTTTAAATGGATCTTGGACTATTGTAACTGAATGGACAACTCAATTATTTAACAGGACCCATCTCTTAATCCCTTAATTCACCGCAAGTCTTACCCAGGATGAGTATCAATGTAGAATTAATATGCAGATAATAACCTATGTTCAGCTGTTGTATTGGGGGGATTAATGTAGCAAATAAACTTTACTACATTAAGTGTCTACACATTGCATAAAATAGTATTAATTTGAGGTACTAACTAAAATTTATTTTTGAAATCACAGTATCCACCCCATGCGTTCTTTAACCATGACGAGCTCTCCCTGACATGACCATTTCTGTTGTAAGTTGAAGTAAATTTGAGAAAGAAAGGATGAATTTCATGCTGGAAGTCAATTTACAAAATATAAATTACAGAATAATAAATACATGTGGAATTTTCTGTGCTATACAATATCCTAGTCTGATTTAAGGGATAAACTGTCAATTCAGCGGCAATTTTCTGACTTAAGCAGTCTGAGTATCTAAACTACACAGATTTTATTTAACACTGTTATCTCCTGACCCTTGCAGGACTTTTGATTGCAATCATTATTCCATGGAGCTATCGACTCAGTGCACATGCATTTCCAGCACATGCACTGAATGTTTTTATTTTCTTCTTGTGTTTATTACCAGGTCAAAATTCAGATAAAAGGAATATAGTCTGAAGAAATTCCCATGAGTTAGTTGGAGAGAAGTATAGTATTTCAAAAAAACCCTGAAACACAAAGAAGAAATATATGGAAATTTAGGCAATGTTTTCTTTCATATACCATTTCAGATATGCGCAGAAAATATTTAATTAAATATACATGAATTTCTCTCTTATGGTATACTTCTAATATCAGATATGAAGAATAAAATTAAACGATTAAATATTAAAATGATTTTTACTAATATATAAACTGTTCTATCAGGAAAAGAAAAATCCAGAGCTCTCACCAGAACTTGGATCTGAGAAGCCATGAGTGGTTGCTGAATTGCGGTGCCAGAGTGGGCTTCTGTGCCCACACTGGTGAATATCACACTCAGGAAAGACGTAACTAAGGACCAAGAGGTAAGTGTCCAGAATCAAATGCAATGATGTGTGAGAAGGGATGAAGTTATAGGTTGAATCTGAAATAGAATCTCTACAAATAAGGACACTAAAAAGGAGGGAGCATATTTGATGTGGCTGAGAAGGTGATGAAATGAAGGCAGAGGTGTCTGAGGTGGTGATGTGCAGAGGGAGAACTCACTTTTTACAGAGTGCTCATGACTTCACCCTGTTCACTCAAGGTACTCTAGTTCCGAAAAATCCCTCAGAGAAGAAAAAAATCAAGCTTGTCAGTAAATGGAAAATGTATATATATATAACTTCCCAAAACCTATTGAGGAAAAAGAAAGCATAATTATTTCATCTATGGAAAAAGTAAAGATAAAATGCTTAATATTCAGGAAGGTATAGTCAGTGACACATAAAGCAAACATTCTTTGACTTTCTTTAAGACACCGCAGTCCTGAGTTTCTGTGGTTTCTGTTAGGATGACTGTTTTGCATAGTAAACCAGAAGGAGGCATTGGTTTTGGAGGTAAAATTGAGACTACCTGTCTTAACAATTAAAATGTCGAGTGGTGGGAACACAGAAACAGCTCAAGTGGGCATTTTTATTGTTTAGATAAGAATAAGGACATTTTAAGAAATGATTTCTATAGTAATAAATTTCTACAACTGAGGCATTGCTTTACTGTGTTTCAGGACTTACGGTTTTCTCATGACACCCTGCCCTCATCGAAGGAACAGCCTATGGATATAATCAATAGAAATGTATACTAACAGCAAAATGATCAACATAATCAATTTCTTCTATATATTCAGAGGAGGTGAAATCAACCAACCAACCAAAACAATCAACAATCAACTAACAAAAACAAACATACAAAATATATACCTTTGCCCTTTTTGGGGGAAACCAGTGTCTCCCAAATAAACTTGAATGGATATCCAGTGGAGGCTGCATTAGACCAATACGTTCTGAGCATATCAATGTTTAATAGCCACTCTTTTAACATCTTGTGAGGGACTTTAGGGTCAAGGCCATATAATAACTTAAATTTTGCTTTCAAATTAAATTGTAAAATGTCTACACCATTGAGTTTCAGAATAGATCGCTGAACCAATAAAGATGCTGATCCTTCCAGAAAAATTATACTCAACCAACACTTTCTATCTTGCTTTATATTTAGTTACTGTAATGTGTGATAAAGGCTTAATATGGTTTTCAATAATAATAATAATTTTAAAAAGATAAAGCAATCTAAACTTTATGATCCTCTTCCATACAACACAAATTAGGAATACACTAGAAACTGAAATGATCATATGTTGTTTATGAGGAAGGGGAAAATGTAATTTGTGAGCCTATCCCAATGACTGTTCAAGTCAATGTAAATCTTGTTCAATATCTTTGTAGTTTACTCCTGATTTTATTAACTTTGTGTTAGGTTTATGGAATCATTGAGACTCAAAAGATGTTACTTAGATTACTAGGTTATTCTATTTTGTACTTCTCAAAAGCTACCACATTTCTTTACTTTGCATTATTGAAAAACTCCCTGAAAGAATCATCTATCCTTATTGTTTTCATTCCTCACATCCCATCTTTTTCCTTTAGTCCACAACAATCAGGGTTTTGTGTTCATGTCTATGGAAACTATTCTGAAGATTCAATTGTAGATGCATAGGCTCCAAAAGCTTAATGGAAGGTTCCTAGAGCACATGAGTTGTAAAGCTTTAATTTGATGACGCGTCTTTCCACACCCTCTTAATTTACCTGGAAGGAACACATTCTGTTTACCTCCAACATCCACACATTTTCCAACCCTCTATTAAATAGTGTGAACAATCCAAAAATTATTTTATTAAAAATTTAAATCCTGTCACATATGCATTTGAAAACGATGGATTTTTTTTCTCATTTGAAAAATTGAAAAGACTTAGGCTAGACTTGTTGAGAGTGAATTTAACAGCTTATTTTTTAGGTTATTTTTTTTACTCAAATACTTGTCACTGTTGAAACTGAAGAGGCTCCTAAAATAATGGCATTAAACAAAGGGAGTAGATTTTCAAAGAGAGCTATTTAAATATTCTGGGGTAGCATTTTTCTCTTCATGAAAATGTAGGAGTTATTTTCAATCCATAGCATTTAGTCAGAACAGAAATGTACAGTAATTAATGCTAAGTATAAAGGCAAGTGAAAACAATCTCAGAAAATTTTTGAATTGGATGAATTGAAATGTCCACTATATTTTCTTTTAGAAACATTATTTCTGCTTGCATTTTTATTTTCTTTTAAACATGTTGGATTAAATAGTTGAAGAAATATTACATTTAACATGCATGATGCAGTGTCTAATGTAAAATAAATAATAGCTATTATTATTTTATTAGCCCTTATTGAAGCATATATTAGCTCTGCTGAAAGTCAACTCCCTTAGAGTTTTATGATTAATAGTATAATATTAGTATAATAATAGTGGTACCATAAGTAAATAGAAGAGAACATAACAAGAGAAAATGCACCTTAAATTAAGCCAAAGATATTCTGAATCTCTCTATGTAACCATTACTATAGGTCATTATAAACTGGAATCACTTCATTTGTGGATCAGGCTTGCAATTAATTTCCTGCAATTTGGTTCATTAATCCACAAACTGTCAGTGGTAGTTTTAGAATGGCATTATTTTAAAGCAGATTCATAATACTCTTTTAGAAAAGACAAAGGAAGGACATGAGGAAAGAAGAGAAGAAGGGAGGAAGGAAGGAATGAAGGAGAAGAAGCTCCTTTATTTCCAAATATATCTTTTGGGACTCCTCCTGCTTCTCTAGTTGAACTCTGCTATAATTTTGGCCTAATTTTTATTTTATAGCATTCTGAGGAAGATTTGAATTAGCAGCAATTAAATTTTGTATGCGCTCTTTCTCTACCTTAATTTACCCAGAACTCCTAACAAAAATATGAACTATAGAAATTTTATAATTTTTACTATAGAATAATTTGGATGATGTGAATCAGAGTTCTGATCCATCAAAAAGAGGCAATATATTAAGAAACTAATCTACATGTTTCAAGAGCTAATAGAAGTAGGCAGGATAACTGGTTCAAGGTCAGCTGTTACCCTATTATTTTAAATAGAAGGATTCAGTTAGAATTTGCTCAATATAGCTCTAGTCTCCTACTATGAGTTAATTTTGTAAAGAAAAATTATTTATGGTTAACCTATGCCAACCTTAAAAATTTGAAATATAGACAAGGATAAGTGCTTAGCACAATAGAAACTTAATTTAAATTGCAAGTAAATTAAAATTACATAGCGAAGTAAATCTATGTATTTTTGGGTACATAGTGGTACAAACATATGAGATAATTACCCTTACAGATATCCTCAAAGACATAAAAAATTATGTTGCTTAAATATTTTCCCAAAATACATGTGGGAAAATTCTGTTAGTTAGAATATGAGCTGGTATTCAGAGAACTGAGACTTTATTTACTTTTTTTTTACCTGCTATTACTGGCAGCATAACTCTTTTCCCCCCAAATCTTTCTGCTTCCAAATGATGCATGCCTCATGGTCTGTTGGTATCACTTCCCACCTACCTAGTTATTTAGAGGGTTTCAAATATCAATTCACTCTGTCCTTGAAGAATTTCTTCTACTTGTCTTGCTTACAAAAAGTCATTACAGAGCACTTTGGAGTAATCCCAAATTTTCAGATATAATGAGAGAGAACAGGTGCACAGAGAATGAGAAGAATTCATTACGCACATTATTGGATTTTTTTATAGCATGAGTCTAATTCGTTAAATCCATCAGAATAAAGCCTGGTATCGTAAAGGACTTAACTCTACATATTTAAAAAGGTGAAAGAAAAAGAGTCTGGATGAGTCAATCAAGCAAAGGCCTGGAATTATAATGATTGTGAACTGTTTATTGCCTCTGTATTTACTAATTGCTTTTGTGATGTTAAAATGTGACTAAGTATTCCTGACTCCATTTATCTTAACATACTCTATAGAAAGAAGGAATTCAAACAAATGCAGTGAACTAGCAAAACCACAAATCCAAAATACTCTTTTCCAAAATACAGTACCAAAATCCAAAATACAGTACCATAGTTATATAAATAACAATGAAGTTTTCTATGTGGAATACATTTCTCTAAAATGTACAGATATGGAGAAATAAAAATGTATGTGTTTGTTTTAAAATCTCAATTACTACATTAAGTGTTGTATAAGTATACTATGAAAATACAAAATTTTCAATGCAACACATATCAGAGACAATATAAAGTTATTTGGGCATTTGTAACTCTGTTGTATATTAGTTTTATAAGGTAACCTAAAATGTTAAAATCACTTCATGTATAAAAAGCCAGATGTGCTTCCTTATGAAATTACTTTAATGAGATGAAAATATTCCATCAATATTATCTAACATAAAGGTACACACATAATTATCTATCAAATTTGCTTTTGACTATCTAAAGATGATTTCTTTAACTACAAAACTCCTTCTATCAGAACAATTAATAAAATAATTTTATATTTAAAAGGAATAAATATTTACATATTTGATAGACTTCCAAATACAATTTTCAGGAAAAAGTCTAATGAATAGATCTTTAATCCATTCATAATCTATTCGTTGTTTTTAATACATTTGTCAATCATAAAACATAAGGGGAATTACAAAAAATTTTTGAATGGTATTTCACATTCACTGAAAAATATCATAGAAAGAAACCCCAAATCAAAAGCAAATGTACACGTAGGACGGTAGCGGCAACACCAAATGTTGGAGCCAATGAATTAGTGCAAATTCTGGGTTTGCACATATTAGTTGTATAATCTCAGGCCTTTACATAGATTCTATGGCTTTCATTATTTTATCTTAAACAATGTGATATTGATACTATATTTATAATACAGTTATAATAATTAAATTATGTAACTTATAAGTATTAAACACAGAGAACACAGTAATTATTTAATAAATATTAGGGTTTTTTTAACTAAGGTGTTTGGGTTATCCTCACTCTCATATTATTTGCCCAATATACGATTTCCCAATAAATAGAAATATTTCCTATTTTTATCATAAAAAAGTAAATTACTTCTCAAGATTAACTGTATGTATAAATTTGTGTAACCAAAATCAGGAGTACAGGCTGCAATATTTATAAGAAATTTTCTAATTATCATTTTTAGATTTATTCATCCATTCAATGATCTGTTCACGTATTTGTTCAAAATACGTCATGTGTGGTATCAAGTAACATGTTGCTCTGTGCCCTTTGAAAGACCCTGGAAACACATAGTGAGTAAAACAGGTATAAGGTCTACTTTGAATTAAGAGAGCGTGGGGAAGAGGGCAGATATGAAACCTAAAGTGGAAATAGAAAAGTAAAACAGAAAAAAAAGTGCCACTTAAGAGTAAATAACCAAGACTAATGGATAAGTAAAGCCAACCCAGAAATAAAAGTTAAGCTGATACTTGATGGAACATATCATTGTTAGCAAGGTTATCAGCAATAATAATACTATAAAAATGAAGATTTTGAACTCTTGCCACATTCCAGTTTTTGTGTTAGTGAGCATCTATGCCTAGATTTAAACTAATACACTTAAATCTTTGAAATAGTGAATGCCAAACAACATGTGGGAGATAAGAGAGATGTTAGTTTGCGGGGTTAGATTTGTGGGGAGCCTTCTGCACTAGGTAAAGAAGTTCAAATTCAAACCTTAGAAATATGGAAAGACAAAGTATAGTTTAAGTACAGGGGTGTTAGTCAGATTTGGGTTTTCAGAAGACCACATAGATTAAACAGAAAAAAAGATTGGAATAGACAACAGAGATTCTGAAGTGGATATGACCAAACACTACCACCAACAAAAAAAGATGACATATACAGTATGTAAATGGTGGTGGAGCTGGTGGGGTACTATTATTCAACCAAGAAATATAAAAAGAAGATCTTGCAAATGGCTGTGAAGAGCGGGGGAGAGTTTGAAGCCAGGTTTAGACTCGAGTAAGAGAAGCAGGATGTTTGAGGAATATACAAAGATGAACAAAATTGTGTTTTGAATGTGCTGAGTTAAATATATATTTAAGGTATCTGGTATAGATTTTGCTATTATTACATCTATGTTTATAATGTTGAGCCCTGAGCAGTGTAGCTCAGTCGATCAGGCATCATCCCCCAAAAGCAAAGGGTCGCCGGTTCAATTTGAGGTCAGGGAACATGGCTGGGTTTTGGGTTCAGTCCCCAGTCAGGACCATATGAGAGGCAATGGATTGATGCATCTCTCCCTCTCTTTCTTCCTCCTTTCCTCTCTCCCTAAAAATATGAACTATAATGTTGATGTTATGATGATGATGATGATGATAATTAAGGATGATGATGTTGACATTTATTTGAAGTGAATGGTGTGTCAGGCTCTGTGATTTACATGTAATATATCATTTTGATATCCCATTGACTATAATAAATGCTTTTAAAAACTTTATGGAAGATATAATTTATCCTAAAGTTATTAGTCAGTCAGTGAGAAACCATTAGAAATAGATTTCTTAATTCCAGAAGAGGGTTCTGTACTGAAGAGCGTAAAAGACTAAACTGTAGCCTAAAGTTATAGAGTAGAAAATAAAACAACAGAAACTCTGTCAGGAGCCAATAACATCACCAAATTTATGTGAAAGAAAGAGAATGAAGACCCTGAACATGGGAGTCAGAAGATGCTGGGGCACAGAGAGAGTGTTCTAAAAATAAGTGAGTAATCAATGTGTTCAATATGTTTGAATGTTAAGGTTTGGAAAATGTTTATTGAATAAAGCAACAAACAGGCTAGTTTCTAAGGACTTATTGGATGAACATAAGACTGCAATTGGGAAAGAAATTGAATAAAAATCACTTGTACAATGATTCAAAAAGTTTAACTTTTAAGGGAACTTTCTTAAAATAAAAGAGATAAATAAGCATTAGAAAAGCAAATAAGACTATAGAATTATAAGAGTTTGCTTTTATTAAAGATTTTTATTTATTGTTTGTTTGTTTGTTTTTAGAGAGAGGAGAAGGGAAGGAGAAAGAGAGGGAGAGAAACATCAATGTGTGGTTGCCTCTCATGTGGCCCCTTCTGGAGACATAGCTTTCAACCCAGGCATGTGCCCTGACTGGGAATTGAACCAGCAACCTTTTCGTTAGCAGGCCAGTGCTTAATCCACTGAGCCATATCAACCAGGGCAAGAGTTTGTTTTTAAATGAGAGAAAATTGGGCATACTTAATGCTATGTCAAAAAAAAAGCTAAAGAGAATGAGAAGATCCCAAAGAGTTATTAATATATAAGGCAAGATATCTGAATTTCATGTGTGCAGAATGATATCCATTACCGTAGTAGTTCTCAAATGGTGGTTTGTCCCCATATCTAGAAACACTCTTAGTTGTTAAAACCAGGGGTAGTATACTACTGACATTTACTAGGCAGAGGCCAGGATGCTGCAAAACAACTGAGGCATCTGCCCATCCCAAAAGGGCAATGGTGCCAAGGTTGAGGAACCATGACTTAGAGGCCTAGGTGAAGGAAATGACATTATACTACTGGGGTCACACTCCCAGGAGAGGGAAGATGAGCTACAGCATGTTACAAAGATGAAGGAGCTGTTGAAGCCATCTGATGACATTAAAGGTAAAGGAGGACTGTAGGAAATAGACTTAACAATAGGTTTTAAAAAGAAAAGTAGTTGGTTAAGGAACTATATAATGATTAGCAGCCAGTGCTGAATCCCTATTTAGGTTGCTAACCATGAATCTACTGGAAGCACTCTTGAAGTTTGTGTATATTTGAAAATTACCCAGAAATCCTGATACATGATTGAAGAAGGCTGGTGGATGAGGTTCAGTTTGAGAATTCTCTGCAGGCATGAAATGCAAGGCTATGAAGGTGAGGGTGAGAGAAATGTTTTATAAAGTAAAGTTATGTGGATAGCAAATTAAGAAAGGGAGGTAGCTGAATGTTAGAAAGTCAAGTCACCATATTCAAGTGTTCAGTTATATTTTCCTTCCATTTTTTGAGGCTTGAGTATCAGTTACACTTTCTTGCAAAAATATTTATGGAGCACCTGCTGGGTCTCACAGATACATCAGTGAATTTGAAACAGAGAAGGTATCTAGCCAAATTGTCATCACATTCTGGCCAGGACATAATGAATAAATAGGCAATTGAATATATAAAATATACTATCAAACAAAATAAAACTATGAAGCAAAATAAAGCAAGCTGAGGAAATAGAATATAACTGTAGCAAAAGCTATTTTAGACTGATGGTTGAGTAGGGACTTTCTGATGAGGTTATTCGTGAGGAGGAAAGTGATTCCTATAAGCTGAAGATGAGACACAATGTTCCTTAGGTTCTCACCCAGTCTCTTTCAGTTTCTGTCTATGAAAATGCAAAATTTCTCTGTTAACTCGAGCCGCCACTTGGCAGTGTGTTTTTCAACATTAAACATGTACTGCATCATTAAATAGTAAATAGGAGACCTGATAGTTATTTGTTAATTATTTCTGAAACTTAGATTATGGTAAACCAACAGAAGAAACTAAAGATGAACATACTACAAGTGGCATTTTACAATATGAGACTTGGTAACATACATTTGAGAAAACACTAGTTTTTCTGAGTGTATATGGTTTCTTCAATATAATAATAGAAAATACAAAGAGTGTGTGTGTGTACACATGCTTTCTGGATTGTTTTTTTCACACTTAACATTTTTCTTTGGAAATTCTAAAAGCTACACTGAATTTTTAGTACCTAGTAAAACTGTCTGAAAAGTGATACGTTTTAGAGAAAGAATGGTAATTTGGTGATGGCAGGTGGTACCACAATGGATTCTCCTTACAGAAGAGTGTATTTTTAACTTTTGTTGGTCCTTAGAGTTTCATTACATTACAAGAAGTGAGAGTTATCTGCTTTGGAAGAAGCAAATGACTGTTAATAATTCTTAATCTCCAAAAATGGCTCCTGCTTTGGTGTTATTAAATAATACAACACTTAAGTAAATAAACTTTAAAAGTTTATAACATACACTGTCAAAAATAGTATTCTTCTTGTAATCAAAATATATTTTCCTTTTCAATTATTTGTTTGTGGCCAAATAGTGGGAATGAAGCAGAATAAAATGAGAAAGACTAGGAGAATATGTAGATTATATGATGGAACATTACCAAAAAAAAGCTATTCCTGGCTAAGTGGAATTAAATAAAATAGGAGGTACAATACCAAAACAGCAGGGTTGTTCATTCATGAAAAACACAACTCTACTCCCGGAAGAGAAACAATCCAATTAAAAAATGAGCAAATGACCCGAACAGACACTTTTCCAAGGAGGACATACAGAGGGCCCAGACATATGAAAGGATGCTCAGCATCACTAGCCATCAGAGGATGCAAATTAGAATCACAATGCTCTACCACTTCCTCCCAGTCAGAATGTCCATCATAACCAAATTAACAAACAACTGCTGCAAGGTTGTGGAGAAAAGGGAACCTTAGTACTCTGTTGCTGGGGATGCAGACTAGTGCAGCCACTATAGAAAACAGTATGGAATTTCAGCAGAAAACTGTTTTGACCCAACAGTTCCATTGCTGGGATTATACTGTTAGAATCCTCCTGACACACCAATTCAAAAGAACCTGTGCACCTCAATGTTCAGAGCAGAACAATTTATAATAGACAAGTACTAGAAGCAGCCTAAGTGTCCATCAGTGAATGAGTGGATGAAAAAATTGTGATACATTTACATGATGGAATACCTTGCAGCGGAAAGAAAGAAGGAGCTCCTACCATTTGCAATGGCTTGGATGGAACTGGAGAGCATTATGCTAAATGAAATAAGCCAGGCAGTGAAATACAAATACCATATGATCTCACTTATAAGTGGAATATAATCAACAAAACAAACAAGTGACAAAATATAACCAGAGACATTGAAATTAAGAATAAACTGACAGTAGCCAGAGGGGAGGTAGGAAGGGATAATGGGGAAAAAGGGGGGAAGGGTTATCAATGAGCATGTATAAAGGACACAAGGACAAAGTCCAGGGGGGTAGCATTGAGGGTGGGGGCGGGGATGGGTGGGGTAAGGAGGAGTGATGAAAGAAAATTGAGACACCTATACTTGGACAACAATTTAAAAAGAAGGAAAGAAAAAATATTTATAGAATTCTTACTATGTGCAAAGCATTGTTATCATTATTATCTATACATTGAGATACGCTCCCTGGCTTCAAACTGTTTGTATATATCTATGAGCAAAGAAAATACATGGGGATAATTTAAACAGATACATGGACAATTGCCATTTATAGTTAAACTATCCAGATAGCACTCTTCTGAAAGTTGAATCAATGGGGATGGGTGTGTGTGTGTGTCTGGGAGTACAGGGGTCCAGCAGATTCCTAGAAGCTACATATAAAATGTTTAATACAAGCTGCAAATGATACAGTCTTCGGTGTGTGCAGTGGCATAGAAGAGGAAGGCAGTAGGTAGATCAGAGACACATTTTGAGGACTTGTTCATGGTGCTGGTGGAATTCCAGAGACAATGATGGATTGGGGATGCACCCTATGTTTCAAGTTTGAACACCTGGTGGATGGTTATGCTTTTGATTAAAATATGGGGGAAGAAAGAAACAGATCAATCTTTGGAGGGTAAAGACAAGTTTAGTTTTAGATTCGAAACATGCATGTACAGAGTAAGTGAGACAAAGAGATTTAAGGCTATGGACCAGGCTGTTGGATTTATGGAGGTACAGGGACTGGGGACTGAGAAGCACTTTACTGGCATGTCACTGTGTTTTAGTTTTGCTTCCAGGGTCATCTGTGTAATCTCTCAAGGGCCAAGTGCTTAGCTGAAGTACCTACCAAACCAAAATCAACAAGTCTCTCAAAGGTCCTAATAAACGGTTTTAATTAGGAATAGGAAAAGCTGGCTACTCTTGATCAGGGAATCCCTTTGAGCTACCGGTGAGCTGTGCTGTGAAAGATGTTTTCCGGGTCTGCTGCTAGAAAATGTTTTCAAAATATTGAAATCTGAGCTCCCGGTGTTTTGAATAGTGAAACGTTGACTTAAGACCTGTCGCTTTTGTGGTGCTACTGTCTCAGAAATTCAAGTTTCAGTAGATTACTGAGAATGCATTTTTATGAAAATAATTACCTTTCCACTAAAGATAACACAAAACAGTTTAAAACTGTTCATTTCTTGGTGTTACTTCACTTTCATTTTAAGTCTGAACTTGTATGGACTGCTGGTAAAACAACTGACTTTTATGAATACATCAAAAATTACAGCACATTCCTGTTTCTCAAAAACTCCTCCACACCTGGCTCTTGCTGGTTATATCAAAGATAAAACACCCTCTTCAAATGCCCTTCTACTTTTACCTATTAAGTTATGTTTTCTTACCTAATAGCTATCTCCCAGGGAGCCTTTCTTGTCTGTGTGGGCAAAAGGGAAAGATCATATAGCTTGCAAAACACAAATATCCTTCAAGTTTCTGAAGCATCTCAACAGAATAGCAATTTATACAATAGAATCGGCTTTTGCAAAGCATAATCTCAAAACATTGTGAAGCATACCTTAAAAGTGAAGAAACTCTCCAAATTACAATGAAATAAGAAAAAAATATGAACAATAATATGGCAACAAGTACTTATCTATCAAGAATTATATCTCAAAAACAAAGGAAGCAGAACAGAAACAGAATCATAGATACACAGAATGTTTTGACAGTTGCCAGATGGCATGTGGGTTGGGGAGATGGGTGAAAAAGATGAAGGGGTTAAGAAGTACGAGCTGGTAGTTACAGAATAGTCATGGAGATGTAAAGTACAGTACAGGGAATCGAGTAGCCAATGAACATGTATATGGGACCCATGGTCATGAAATATGGTGAAGGACTGTGTGAGGGAGTCAGGAGAGATTGGTGGTGGGAAGCAAAGTGGTAAATACTGGGATGACTGTAATAATATAAGTAATAAAATATAATTTTAAAAAGGCAACAGAAAGATACTGTGAAAACCATCTTTCCTCTTAAATTTAGATTTTACACAAATGCTTAGCATCATGGTTTGAATCCCTGCAAATAATTATAGCCAGATTTCACTATTGACATAAAATAGAAAAAAGTGAAATAAAATTATTCCTATTAGGTGTCTTCTATAGCAAAGTAATCCATTCAAAATTTCATATGTATTTTGTTGTTTCCATATATTATGTTCTCATTTTAGTTGTGGGTTTGCCCATTTCGAAGATAGATAAAGAAATAGACTCAGATTTTAAACTTCATTATACCCCTACAAAATATATTAACTCCACAGTTAAGAGTAAATCCAGGCAAACAACTTCTGGGCATGTTACAAAAAATATCATTTTAATTTGCTTCCCTGACAAAATATATACTAAGTAAGGAGATGTCAGAGAAACCCTTAATACAAGAAAAATATATATAAGTAATTTTAAAAGATCTCTTATTGGCAGAATTGCCTTGGATTGTAAGTTTCTTAAATATTTTATTTCTGTGTTTTATTTGTGGCACTTAGCATATTATAGGAATTTGACTAGTGTTAATGATAATAATAACTTCCCCCCAATTAATTAATACCTGGGGTAGAATAACACCAACAATTTGATAAATGACATGACTCTGTGGTAGTAAAATATTAACAATTAATAAGAAAATCTTACTGTACATTATGTACTGTCTTCTATATTCTTGCTGAAAAATTCTATTCTAAATAAAAATGACCACTTTAATTTGGAAATATTAAATGATTCAACTTAAAAATCTAGGTCTTTTCACTTGTGAATGGGATGTATTCTCAGATGTGTGTGTAATTTTTTTTTTGTTTATAAGAAATTATTTGGAAAAGGCAAAAATATCATTTGGGAAACACACATTAAAAATATATACTGTTTGACTTATCAGATAATTGCCAATTGTTAATTTGTACTGTTAGGGACTGATATTAGGTCTATATATTAAGGAATATTTATCTTAATTGAACTATTTCCAAATTGATATTATAATAATATAAATGATGACCCATTAAATTTCCAGTTATACTAGATTTTATGTGGCCAAAGAATATTCTTAAGTATGTTTTTCACTCCTAATGCTCTCCCCAAAGCCTGTTCATTTAAATTCTGAAAGTTGCAAAGTTGAGGTTTAAAAAAAAAAAACGACCTACTTGGCAGCTGTTGCTGTTACTCTGTCAAATAACTCACCCATTGTCTAGATCTCAGTGGGGGATGTGTGGGAGGTCCCATGGTTTCCTTCCAGCTGTTACTTAGTCTGGGATAATGTTTTTGCTTACATACAACTCCCAGCATGCAGTCTGCTCCTGACAGCCTCAATAAAATTCCATTTAAGCAAAATGAATTAAAAGTTGGTATAAACAAAGTTTAGAAAGAAACAATTAAGAACTCTTTCTGAACTGGCTTGTGACTTACAAAGTTTCATCTTGAGGAAAACCATTTGTCACCTTGCAGGACAGAATACCACCAGCAGCTTTGCTGGAGCCTGATCCTGCCTTTTGCTTTCCTGAGCAAACTCATAAAGGAATTGGAAGAGCTTCTACAGAAATATCTACAGCTTAAGAGCTGGCAGCATCTGTTCAGTATGATAACAGAAGCAGCCTTCTCTGTATCAGTTTAAACCCCAAAATCCCCCCAAATAGCCCGGACCTAGAATTAGAGAAAAAAGATTATGTTAAACCATTATTTTTCAAACTTTACAAAGGGAAAAAGGGAATCATATCTGAGTAGAGACTACCTAACTCCCTCCTCGGCCCCCAATCTGACACACACACATACACACACACATACACACACACACACACACACACACACACGGTGTGCCTACACAGCGTATACAGAAAACAAGATGGTACTGAGCAGGTCAAGTGGAAAGGAGTAAAGTGTGTTTCAGGAAACTTACTAAAGGGAACACATTGGTAGTTACCAAATTAATCAAACCAACATGGGAACAGCAATATACTTTACACATCACCAAGGAGCCTTAATTTTCAATAGCCTTTGCCTATTCCTATATCACTGCGCTTGATATTGGCTCTGTTCAATTTTATATATATATAATATTGTGTATTCCTTACCTTTGTTACTATAGTACTTATACAGCTAGATTGTCTGCCCCTTATTAACTGCCCCTGTGCCTCAACTCCGTCACCTATAAGTGAAGATAACTATGGCACCCATTTCCCATGGTTACTATAAAGATTAATGAGCTAATATACATAAATATCTTATAATAATGGAAAAAGCATATGATAAGACATGTAAGTGCTTATTATTATTTTTCTAATAATTCTTATTGCTCACTGATATCAATCATATACAGGTTTCCCCACTACCTGAAAGTAGACTCTTCCTGTAAAAACCTTCACAAGCCAAAATGACTTAAAGCCAAGTGGTAGTGATCATTGATTTACATGGAAAATTTTTTGAGTGTTCTCAGATCCAAGAAATAATTTGCCAGTGAAAATAAATAACACATAAAACCTAAAATAACTTTAACATATTGTAAAGACAGACATAACTTGATAAATACATGTCCTACATAAAGTAAAAATAATGCACATACTATGTAGTTTCACTTACTATAAAGACTGGTTTCTCTAAGGTAACAAAATATTAAGTTTTGTATGCTCATCAGTACACTCAAGCAATAAATTTTCCATTTCATCCATCAGTAGATGCCAACTTAAAGAGAACACTTTGCTACCAGCAAAAGGAATAGTAACTTTGGGAACTTTCCAAATCCTTTCTTTCTCTGGATAAATAACACAAATGGTGGACACAGGCTAGTTCAACATACACAATGTCTATTTCCTTAACCACGATGGAAATGCTTACTTATGTCCAGTTTTACACAATAAACCTAATAATGCCCTTATAAGCTCTCTAAAGCTTTTCTGATGATAGCTTAGGTTAGGATACAACTTGCTAACACGTGCACAAGATAAACAGAGATAAAACTGAATGCTTTCACCTTTTTTTCTTAAAAGCCAGTATCTTCTTCACATTTGTTTCGATTAGCAAAAAACCAACCAACCAACCAAACAAACAAACAGCAACAACAAAAACACTGTGGATCTTCCATAAAAGTGAAGTAGCATAACAAGAACTTTTGAAGACTGGGCATACTTGTACATAGGTGAAAACATCAGGAAATGGGCAGCAAACTGGTGAAGCACATATTCTTCTTTTCTTTATATCTAAAATAAGGCTTTTATTCAAATAATTAATGGCATATTAAAATGAGAGCACACAGACATCTTCTCCAGAAGATTACTGATATTTTCCGAATGCTGCATGAATGTAAACTTTGACAAGAAACAAGGCTTTATTTTATCTGGTTTTTACTACAGCATTCATAAATGATATATTATTTTGTGTATGTTTTTAAAAAATGCACAAAAGATAAGATCTTAAATTTTATCAAACTCTGAATATCAGTTTACCATTGATTTTTAAAAAATGTATCAGTTAAGTATAAGTAGTTAAAAATTACTTCATGGCCTGCACATAGAGAACACAAAAATAAATAAGTAAAAACTCATTATTCATAGCTTTCACCTATTGTAACAGCTTTCCTTCACTTTTCAGCTGTTCAATTCATTAGAAACTATAGAAAGACTAAAAAATTGGTTAATTTTCCCCAAAGCTGACAAATGCCAGTGATTGATCAATATTTAGTCATTCATACTTGGTCAATTATATATTGAGTTTTCTTGTTATACCAATATTTGACATAAGAAAACGCTGGAATGATTTGTTATAAGGTAATAGACATAACAAAATTTAACTTTAGGAAATATTCTTCTGAAAACCAACAAAGAACAGAAATACACTGAAAAAAGTGCCCAGTGTAAAAATGGGCTTTTTCGGTTACCCATGTGTAATGGGTATAAATATGATAGATTGTTTGAAATGTGAGAAGAGGAGGGTGGTTGTGACTTACATCATAGAATCGGGATCGATATTTACCGTCCATATGAGGGGTTTTCTCACTAAAACCCCTTGCAGGTAATGGAGGGGCTTCAAAGCCTGTAATCCCCTGCTGGCCGACAGGGGGCAGCAGGTCATGATTGGTTTCCCAGTTCCAGGGTCAACACAGAAAATTCTGGGATGCTGGGGTCGGTGAAGAGACCCTCTTTCTGCCTCCCCATTTGTTGTTTAGGTGTTCCCAAGGCAGGTTGGAGGATTTCAGGAGCATTTAGTCCTAGCTTCATATCCTTTGTATGCCTCCCTTAAGTTCCCAGCATCTGGGTTTGATAAGTTTCATTTGTAAATCAAAAGTCCAAACAGGAGGAAGTAGCTTCAGCACCTCCAATTAATCAGCCTTGTGATGAAGTCTTTTTTGGTGTCTCTGATTGTCTCTTCCAGCATGTTGCTTATCAAGAAATGTCTCTCTATATATTTTGAACTCCCTTTCATTCCAGAGTGCACCAGTTTGAATGAAAAATTGCATGATTAATCTACCCATTGGAATTTAGGCTTGGCAATTGTGATATGCATGTGTTTCCCTAAAAATATTCTTTCTTCTAAGTAATGCTCTGATCCTTGACATGATCCTTGAGATCCAAGGCTCCTTTCCTTGTCCATGGTAGAGCAATAAATACCATTGACACATACATGTCCTGTTTCAGACCCCAAGCCCATTTTTAGTAAGGATGTCCTGCTCCAAACCTTAGCTTATGGCTGGGTAACCTGGTCCTCTAACTTGCCTATGCCTTCCACGTCTATAACTGCCTCAGATTCTCCACTGAGATACAATTTTCAAATAATTTTCTAGCCTAGGAGTGTATTGGGAGAACACAGTTAATAAAGTTCACTGAAGTCTTGCTATTTGGCAAAAATATCAGGACAGAAAAGAAGAACAAAATAAGAAAGCCCCATGTGCTTTGTTATTTAGATATTCTCTTTTCTGGTATTTTGCATTGTATAAGTAGTTCTCATTTTTAAGTGTACGTTATTGATTATGCTATTACAGTTGTCCTATTTTTTCCCTTTTGCCCCCTCTGCCAGGTACCCCCACCCTTAGTTCATGTTCATGGGTTGTGCATATAAATTCTTTGGCTTCTCTATTTCCTATATTATCCTAAACATCTGCCTGTCTATTTTGTACCTACCATCTATGCTTCTTAGTCCCTGCACCTTTCCCACCTTTATTTTCACTTTAAAATTTCAGGTCATTTTGTATTTGTCAAAATTTGGCTTCATTTTCAAGTTTGCTTCTGTTCACTCATTTGGTTGTAACACTTTGCCCTTCAGATTCAAAAGGGGGAAAATGTAGGCTGCTTTTGAAAAACATAATGGAAAAACAATGGGATGATTTTGAATAGTGTCTTACTGCAGGGAAATTATTTATGACAAAGGAATGCACTATTTCATATTTCATCTGAACTGATGACATGGGCCACGCCAAGTACCCTTTTAAATTCTTATAAATAGCTCAAAATATCTTTAGATTGAAAAGTACATTTTAGCCCTGGCTGGTGTAGCTCAGTGGATTGAGTGCCGGTCTGCAAACTAAGGGATCGCGATTTGATTCCCAGTCAGGGCACATACCTGGGTTGCAGGCCGGTTCCCTTCAGGCCAATTCCCAGAAGGGGATGCAGGAGAGGCAACCACACATTGATGTTTCTCTCCCTCTCTCCTTCCCTTCCTCTCTAAAAATAAATGAATAAAATCTTTTTTTAAGTACATTAAAAAGTTAAGACTTTTTAAAATTTTAAACTGTTGTCTAGCAAATGAGGCATATGTTTTAAATTTAAGCATTTAAAATGTTACGGTATATTAACCTGAAAAACAGGACTGTTCCTGAATGAGAAATAGTAGTGGATGTTAGGTCCGAAATGGCTGCTTTATTTCTACACGTGGCCCTTTTTATCGTCATTCCCCAGGTAGGTTGTAATGTAGCCTGATGTTTTGTATATACAGTTGTGTGTGTCTTTCATTTTCTGGCTTCTATGCCTCTCTTCAAAATAATCTCTCTGCAAATGTTGATATTAAAATTTTATCTGCTGGTAAAAGGACTATCCACCCTTCACTATCATTTCAATATCTGTAATTTCCAATATGCTTGACTTGATGCCGCTGATTACTTTGTGCCTATATGATTTTCTTAAAATATTTTAGGGCTTCATTTGGGGATCTTAAATTCTTTGAAAGCAGGGTCTACTATTTATTCATCTTCATACATAAATGATAAAATTTATATATTTGTCGAATTAAATGATTTTTACTGGAAGTATGATAGATAATTTAAGATCAAATATGCTGAAAGTAGCCTTATATTATGTATAAATGTAATGATTTATACAGCAGCATGAGCAATAACTGCATATTATAATACTGTATACACATGTATAATATCGTTCCATAAAATGTTTTACAGTTTTACATATTATAATATCTTAGAATTATTTCTTTGTGATTATACTTTATTTTTGCTGTTCTTTTATAAACTAGATCTTAGGTTTTCAAGTCAAAAATATGAGTTCCAAAAATATAACTTTGGCAAAAAATGGTTACTTGTATTATGATATATATTCTCTGAAAACAAATATGTACTCTTCTCACCTAATTCTCCTGAAATATTGCTATCTTTCTTGAGGAGAAGAGAATTTTTTTTAAAAGCATGACTATAAGATTTTTATAATACATATTGTTAATTTAATCTCTATTGTATATTTTATTCATGGACATTTTAATATAGTTGATTGCTAACAAAATATGATGTTTGCATATCTGATTTTTGTATATTTTATCCTAAGATATAATAATATAATTTAAATTTATTTTAGTTAAAAAGAAAACTGAGTTTGATGGGCATTAAAGTTCATATTCACTGCTTAAAGAAACTGATATCTATTTCTTCAAGTCTCTCTTGAGCATCATTTACCTCTCTCATCTTGTCTATTTTATTTGACTTATGTTGATGAAGAAAATAGTTATTTTCTGCAGAAAATAAATGATTTTATTTCAGTAGTTTTTCAAATTTGTTTTCTAATGTGGTGTAGATCATGTATAAGAATTATCTTTAAAACTTACTAGTTCAGGGACGTTGTGAGGCACCAAATTTATCCTGGCACCTGTAATGAATTTTTGATGCACCAAATGTTCTTTTGAAAACTCATCTTGTGTTTTGCACGCAGCAGTTCCCTTTTCCCCTGAGAGTTTGAAGAAGAGGTAGTGAAGTCACCACGTTGTTTTCAGAGGTTAAATTTATTCACTTATAAAAATATGGTTAATTACTGCTCAAAAATATTCAAGATACACAAAACAAACAAGAAACTTTGTATGAGTACTTCAATTTGTGAAATACAAAATATTCAAAGCTTTAATGTCAAGATTCTGTAATTAGGAATCTCTAAACTGAATAATTACCTGGTGTAGAAATGAGGATTATTTAAATGCAAGCTTTTACCTATATTCTAAATATTATACCATGGAGCACGTACTTAGATTTCAGACTTGTAAGTGAAGTTGTCCATCAGTGCTGGCAAAATGTAAGAGTAAAGGCTGAAGATTGCAACCTTAAAAGTTTATTTTTAAAAAACGTCTACACTTATTTGTTTTCTTGTTAAAATTTTCTGATAAATGATAGAAAGCAAATTAATATCATACATATGGGCATGTCAATAAGCATAAATAATGGAGATAACATAATGCGATATTAAGATGATAGTTTTTTCTTTCATGAAGTAGATGAGATCCCTCTAAAGTCATTTACATATTTGCTACTGCAAGGGAGCAAGCACAAACTACTTCATGAAGAAAGAGGAAACAATATAAGGAAAGTTTTGCTCACATGGAAAATATGAAAAGAAAACACTTTCTCTATAGGAGACTATGGAACATTGAAAGAAGAAGCGAAGTTATAAAGTTATAAAGATATTCTTGCTCATGTACACACACAACGATATTGGCAGATTATATAGAGAAAATAAAGGTGAAGGAACACCGTTGTTTTTTTAATATTCTTGACAAAAGCCCATTGCCATGGCCTGGCCTTCTCTGAAATAGGTGTAAAGTGATGAGGCCTAGAAGGAGTCCCAGCTGTTGCTCACAATCCTCCCTTAGCTACCGCATTGCGCAGTTCAAGTCTAGAAATCATATTTTTGCAGCAGACACAGAAGATACTCATGTGAGAGCTAGTGCCTTGGGGGCTTACAAGGAGTTTGAGCAGATTAAGATGCAAGCAATTAGAAAATGAAGGTGTGGTTCACAAAGGTGTGCAGTGCCACCCAGATATAAGTTTCTTCTGAGCCAACCAACCTATATGCTCTAAATAAGAGCACCTCTCCATACTAAAAAAGTGAACTGAGGTTGAACAATCAGTGATTAGGTAGCTTGGAGGCTTGTCCCAGAGAGAGATGACCCAGAAGACAGTATATAGCCACTCTCATCTTTGCAGACAGAAGCGTAACCCTATCTCCCCATGCCTACAAACCTGAAACTTCATTTTCCCCCAGACATGAAATCTCAGATGTACCCTTACATATTGTTCATTCATCCTTGTTCAGGAAACACTGCAGAAGTGAGTGATATCAATTAATGAGGAAGATCTGTTTTTAGGATTATTCAGACACACCAGTTCCTGTATCTTGAGGTTCCTCTCTCCCCTAAACATTAAGGTGTTTTCTTCATCTACATATCTGAAACAAGGTCTCAAACCATTACAATTTCTAGTTCAAACAAAGTAGAAGAAGAATTTGAGGTCAAACAATTTTTTGTTGAGGAAAGTCAGGCAGAATCTACCTTGTTTATGCACACAACAGTTTGTGCACACCTTATTGAGAAACCCGAATTGCAAAGAGGGTGCAAAACCTGGCTCCTAACCTCGGTGTTATTGTTCCCACTAAAACTCTGTCAGTATGGTAGAAGAAAAAATGGGAAGAAATTGCTCATCTGCCAAACTTATTTGTCAAAAAGTCACTGAGCTTGAAGGAGATTAATTTCTTACTCCCCTCTCACCTATGATCAATTAAGATGGCCGGGGTAACAGAAGATAAGATTTGGTACATACACTAAAAAAGCTACACTTTATTTGCTGATTTGCTTAGCATAATGAAAATTGATGAGCCTATTATATATACATTCTATTGACTTAGTAAAATCCCTGATGAATTATACTTTCTTGATAATTTTATATAATTTTCTTACCATGGTCTGAGATTTGTACATGATGATAAATCCATGAATTTCTCCAATATCATCTCAAATCACCTTCCAAATTGTGTGCCCTGGTCTAGAAACATTGGTCTCCCTCTTTCTCTTCCCAAAGAATGCAGATCTCTCCTTCCTAAGATATTCTGCACCCTTTATTCTATCCTCATCACACTTTTAATTCCTCACCTACCTTGCTCCTAAGCATCCTTCAGTTATCTTACATAACACCCCCAGAAAGAGTCACATCTCTGACCATTGTACCTAAACCCATCACTTTCCTATTTACTTGGTTATATGAACCTATGTATTTCTTTGCTTTACTGATTTTTTCACAATCTGTACATGTTTTATTTAATAATTTATTAACTGCATGGTTTATCTCCCATGCACAATTACAAGTCCCATAATTGTGTAAGGATCTGCTACGTCTTTGTCACCCCACTGCCTACCTCCTCTCTCTACCTATTGTAGTGAGTGACACAAAATGGTATTTTAAAAGGTTTGTTCAATGAATGGTGAAGATAAGCTCTTTGGAAAATATATACATGTGTGTGCATGCTGAGAGCTAAATCTTATCATTCCTCAAAGGATGGACTAAAACAAACTTATTCGCAGACATCTAAGACATTGTTTTCATATCAAGTGCTGATTATGTGTGTCTATGAAATCCATGTTGTTGTCTGCAAGCCACTATGAAATTCAGCCCAAAGAATGGATTGTTGGTGACTAAAACAACACTGATTCACATTCTGTTTCACACTCAGAATAGAGAAGAAATTTAAGGGGCTTAAATTATTCTAACATCAGTAATTACTCTTTTACACTGCATGATGAACAGGATGATAGGGGAGAAGCTTAATGACGTCGTTTTATGGAACAGTATAGCATCTGATTTTCTAGTAAGCCCTAAGAGTGAAACTTTCTGGGTTTTCAATGACCTCGGGCAAGTGTTGAAATCTCTTCAGACTTTAGCTTTTTCATCTACAGTAATGAAACTAAAACTAATATTAACTCCAGTATCTTAGAATTATTGCAAAAAAACAAGAGATGTATTTGAAGATACTCTGTAGCACAGGGCCTGCCTCATTGCAAGGGCTGAATAAATTTTAAAATATTACTGATGACTTCCCACACATATTCTGGCTAAATTTTAACCGGCACTGTAAAGACATCTTGCTTAAGCCTGCTAAAAACTGTGCAAGTTAGATATTATAATCTCTCTCCTAGAGATGAGAAAAGTGTAGCTCAGAAATGCAAATTGCTGACTGATACACTGGTAATGGTCAGCAAAGCCAATTTATTTTCAATTTACTTGCATTATCTAGTTCTTAATTAATACCTTACCTTCAGAGTTATTTCATTTTAGATAACCTGGCAACCAGCACCATAAAAAAATCTTGAATAATTGGTTTTCTTATTTAAAACTATTGGTGTGATGATAAGGGAAAGTGAAAAAAGAAAGGAAAGAATAGGAGAAAGTCAGTAAAGAAATTCTAAAGTGTTAATGATATTGCATGTTTTAACAAAATGGGACAAGTCCTCTTTTTTTCCTTACTTTTCCACTAAAAATAACCCAGTGATAGAATCATTACTACTAATAATTGAATGAGTATGTTTAGGATATAGGAATAAATCAAGATCAGGGGAGTATGTGAAATACAATATGCATTTTTTTGAGTTTAGGAAATTCAAATTAAAGCTAATGTTTCGACTCCAAAGATGTGGGATGGAGCAAAGGTTCAAGTATTCCACTCCCTCTTTACAGATAATATATTCTGGAGCATGAGTTAAAACTTTTTTGCTGACCTGTCTATGTATTTTCCTATGCCACTTTTATTTCCTTCTTTCTTGCTCACTCAGGCAGAAGTGGCAGGTAGGAAAGGATGCAAAGTCTGAGAGCATCGAAGGGGGAAGCTCTTCCAATTCTTATGCAGCTCTGCCATGCTTTCAATTATGAATGTCTGCAAGTTCATATTGCTGATTAAAAATATACTTCACAAACATGATCAACATATTTTACAAAGAACAGTGCTCAGGGTACCCTGGGCATTTTAGATCAAAAAAAAGTTGCTCCGTGAACAAAATGAATTTGAGATTTCTCTCTGTACATGTTAGTGTTTGCTTTCTTTGGCAATACAACATTGTTGTTTCATTTAAATATCACCATTTAAGATTTAATGCCATCCTTGTTCTTGGTTTCTCCTCTCACATATTAATGTGGAAATGAATTACTCATCTTTCATCCTGAAACATCCCTGGTCTGAATTTCCTGATATCACTGTGCAGTTTCTTCTTACAAGTTAACTGCTTCAGCATATTCTACTTCTCACCTCCCAAAGGGGACCAGAGGTAAATGAAATTTTGAATTATCAAAGATAAATAATTTATTTTACAAATAGTTCTCTCTGGGAGCAGAGGTGTCTGCTCCTTACATTATTTGAAGAGCTTAAAGCTGTGCTACTCTCTTTCAGCAATCCCCACAGAACAGTCCTGGGTACCATGAAATCTTAGCATCCTTCCTAGAAGGCTGCAGGGAAAGTGATCCAAAAATAGACTACTCACCTGCCTGTTGCGTTGCTGCATTGCATGGAAACAGGTTCCTAACTTATATTAGTGAGCTGTCTTTTGAATAAATTTTCTAAGTTATTCATCATATTTTCTTCTACTGTATTCTTAAGTTTGAACCAAATTATTGCTAACTTCTAACTGTTTAACATATAACATAATCTAAGCTCTCCAGAAACTGGTGAGTATAGGTTTTTAAAAAACACCTTAAAATAAATGAAAATTGGACAGCAAATATGTAAATAGATGTTCTTTAAAAAGTGAAGATCCCCCTGGCTGGCGTAGCTCAGTGGATTGAGCGCGGGCCTGCGAACCAGAGTATCGCGGTTCGATTCCCAGTCAGGGCACATGCCTGGGTTGCAGGCCAGTTCCCGGCAGGGGAACACATTGATGTTTCTCTCCCTCTCTCCTTCCCTTCCCCTCTCTCTAAAAATAAATAAAGAAAATATTTTTTAAAAAAGTGAAGATCCTGAACAAGCAAAAATGCAATATCCCAAAATTTTCTCACTGTTCCATTACAAATTTCTGAAAGTGGTCCATCTACAGAAAAATAATTCTGAGAATCATTTCTGTAAATGAGAAAAGCACCATTGGGAAAGAATGTTTACTCCAGTGTGGTGCCATAGAATGCAAGCATAACCACCTACAAAGAAACCTCCGTAGGTAGGTAAGACTCCCTGCACAATAATAACTTACAGTGTGATTGCATAGCTCACCAAAGATGCCCAGAACAGCAGCACCAAAAGCTGCTCCAGGATATTAGCTCTAGAGAGGGGTAGCCAATTATGCTTGAGTTTTTGCAGAGATAGCTCTGTTTCCTCCTCGAGGCTACATTCATTGAAGCTTTCTGATCACACTCTACCTCTCAAAACTATGGTAGAACATGTGTCAATGAGAAACCCAGGCTGCATGCAGTATAAGAGCTAGGTTGGCTATCCAGCTCTGTCTGTGATTAGCTGGCTTCCTTGGGCTAGTTATTTTATCTTCCTGATTCTCAATTTTTACATTTTAAGTTAAAATGGATTTACCTGATAAGATGGGCACATTCTAGTAATTTTAAGTAATCTCTCACATAGAAAATTTTGAATAATTTACAACCATTAGGAAGTAAGTTCCAAATTCTGAATCATTTTTCTTGTTTTCCTAAATAGTATTTGTTGGAAATGTAATGACCACTATCTTACATTTACCAAATGTGAATGAGCACATTTACATTTACCAAATTTATTGATTAAGATTAAGCTGAGGGTGACCAAGCAAAGAACAAATAAACCAAGAAAGGTAAATATTATTTTTAAATATATGTCCTCTTTGTAGAAATGTCTATTTAGATTATCTGTTTGTTTTTTTAAATTGGGTTGTTTGTTTTTACTGTGTGGTATTTCCTCACACCTGTCAGAATGGCTGTCAACAAAAAATCAACAAACAAGAGTTGGTGAGGATGTGGAGAAAAGGGAATTTTCATTCACTGTTGGTGGGATTGCAAATTGGCACAGCCATAATGGAAATCATCATAAAGATACCTTAAAAATTGAAAATAGAACTACCTTAAGACCCAACAATAACAATTGTAGGTATTTACATGAAAAAAATCTAAAAACAATTTCAAAAAAATTATGTTGCCTCTGATTAGTACAACATTATTGACATTAGCCAGTACATGGAAGCAACCTAAATGTCCCAAGGAAGATGACTGCATAAAGAGGAAGTAGGACCCCCAAAACTGAAATTATCCTCTGGAGGGCAGGCCCCTCATTATACAGCCTTATCCCACTAGATGAGTGTTCTAGAAACCCACCTGTATCAGTGTACCAGGTGGCGCTATGTGAGAGGCTATATTCAGTTTCAACAATTTTTTGAAAAGACACAACATCTTGCCCATCTTGCCCATCTCGTGCCCACACCACTCTGACTCTTGAACAGTTTTTAGTCAAAAATTGCATGGCCCCTGTGCCCCACCTTCCCCATTCCCCAGATCTTTCCCTAAGCGGCTTTATCTTTTGTTTCCCTGGATGAAAAAATAGCTCAGATGGAAATGTTTTGCTGATGCAGAAAAGGGAAAACAAACAAAAAAACAGAAACACGAAAAGGCATCAAAATCAACTAGTTCAAAAACTGTCTTGAGCAGTGACATAAACATCTCAATAGATGCATTGCATCGAATGAAGAGTACTTTGACGTGTCAGAATAAAGTTTTATAAATAAATTCTGTTTTTTGTTTCTCTCCTATACCATAGAATATTACTCAACCATAAAAAAGAATAAGGCTTTGCCATTTGCGACAACATGGTGGACCTAGAGGATATCATGGTAAGTGAAACAAGTCAGATGGAGAAAAACAAATACCATATAATTTTACTTCACATGAAATCTAAAGAATAAAATAAATGAAGAAGCAAAATTGAAGCAGACTCATAGACACAGAGAGTGGCCTGGTTGTTGTCCGGGTGCAGGAAGGAGAATGAGATAAAAGAGGTGATGGGATTAAGAAGTATAAATTGTAGTTACAAAATAGACATAAGAATGTAAAGTACAGCATAGGGAATATAGTCCGTAATATGGTAGTAACTACGTATGGTGCCAAGTGGATACTAGAAATATCAGGGAATGCTTTGTAAAGTATATGATTATCAAACCATCATGCTGTACACCTGAAACAGGTATTGAATAATATTGAAACAAAACCATACTTTTTAAAAATGTTCAGAAAAAATATAATATTTTAATATTTATGTATGCCACCTGATGGGTACTAGACTTATTGAGTAGATCACTTCAAAAGTTATATAAATGTTTCTGTACTTAATCATTATTCTGTACTCCTGAAATATAATATCAAATGTCAGCTGTAATTAAAAACTAAAAATTATACATATATATATATACATAGAATGAAATAAATATTAAGGCTTTTTCTCTCATTCATACAAATTAAAAACAGAAACAGAAAATTCAAGGTTAATGTCACAGGTTCTAGGAGGCCAGCCATTTTCTAGGTTACTCTACTCCATTAAATATATAACTGGGATAATAGTAATATAAAATATGTTTCAGTGTTTTCTATGCACCAGAAACATAACAAAACAATTGTCCTGGTATCCCATTTAATACCCATTACTATCATAAAATCATTACAGTGTTAACACATGAATTAACTGAGGCACAGAGATTGTATTGTCCAAGATCATGCAATACCAATAATTGCACTGGCTAAAACATTTTTTTTCTTCTTTCCTGGATATATCACTTCCCAGAAGGTAAAGTCACTGTGTATTCCATACAATATATGTTGTCTTTTAAATTATGTCTCCTTCAAAATCTTTGCTATTAGTGATCTTACATGTATATTTTACAAATTAATCCACAATTTTATAGATAACTTCAGAACTTAGAGTTTCTAGCCATTCATTCATTACCTATTTTAAAAGCATATACTATTTCCCAGACACTTTTTTGACACTGTGCATGAAGAAATAAATAAAACAAGTCCTTCTTTTCCCAGATGTTGCACTCCAGTGGGGAGTGCAAACAAATGAAACAAGAAGATAATTTAAATTTCTATATTGTTTACTGGATGATTGGTATACGAGTTACATTTTTACTTTTGAATAACTGAAAATTCATGGGAGAAGCAAATATACCCATAGAATAACAAACACAATCTTCTGTTCTTACTAAATGACATAAATGATGATCACTGTGGTTAGTGTCGCAAATTATGAAAGATTCAGGATTTTACCCTAGTTGCAAACTAATAGGTTAGCCTGCCTGGGTTTCATTCATGCTGGATGAACGCCCAACACCCCTGTCAGAGACAAAGAACAGTGCTATTCACAGCATCACTTGCAGCCTCACACGTATCTCTGCATCAGTCTCCCTTGATCTCCAAGTCCCATAGGGGTGATGCAGAATGGCCCGGGTGGATGCTGCGTATACAGATTTGTGTCACAACAGAGTAACCCTGAGTTTGAGAAGTCCTGATTCTTTTAAAAGGGCCTGTTAGAAAAATCTGCTCAACATTTTCCTTAAAAAGGGACATTATGTGTATTTTACTGCTTAACAAACGAATCTTCCCTTTGCCGTGAAGAGAAATATTATCTCTATCTGACAAGGCAGTTCTCTCACTAATCTTTCTTGAAAAAGTAGTCCAGATCCGCAGCTGATTTAAAATGTACAGAGGCAGCAGGAAAATGATCTCCCAATGGATACAGAAGAACACATAATTCGTCACTGAGTGGAGTTTCCACAAGTGAGAAGTGGTGCAGGCACTTCCAGAACCCAAAGGAAATTCTACCCAGATGTATAAAGTGGAGATTTTATGGGAGATTACAGGAGCTGGTAAGGATGAAAGGTAAAATAAAGGTATTAAGTGACTTATAGAAACCAGAGTTTATCCCAGGGAATATAGAAAATGAAACAAGAAAATGATAGTCAAAGCAAGATTTGGGTGGGGGACTTGCTGCAATGGGATCACCATGGATCTTGGGAGAGACGTGTTGCTCAGGGAGACTCAACCAATCAGATAAGAAAGGCAAAGAAAAGGAATTAATCTAGTGCGTTCCTTCCAGTTTTTGAAGACTAAATAACTATAGAATTATGGTATTAAAAGGGAAACATAACTCAGAAGAAGTTGTTTTATGGCTGAGAGAACCAGGATGATTTGAATCGCATTTACTTTGATCTAATCTAAAAATATCCAAGTGGAAAATATTCAATAGAATGTGAAAGATTTGAGATTATAAAGTGTGTCAAGATTAAGCTTTCAGTGGATGTATAACCATGGCAGCATCCCTTATGAGCTTGCAAGCAAAATAAAATCTCCGAATCCTCACAGTGTCTGACAATACTGTCAATCTTCCATGGGGAGGGCAATAGACAGAGCCTAAGTCATTTTAAGAAGAAGGGTATCCTATAAAAATTAAGATCAGTTTCTGACATAAAAGAATGTTTTTTCTAAATGTTAATAAACTTCTATATTTCACAGACCTTCACTTTGTTTATTATTTTCTTTTTACTTCTCAATTTCAGTGGACACTCAATATTATGTTACCTACATGCATACGACATAGTGGTTAGAAATTTATAGAACTTATGAAATGATCCCCCAATAAGTCTAGTACCCACCTGGCACTATAATAGTTATTACAATATTATTGACTATGTTTCCTATGCAGACCTACACTTCTATTCTTTTTAAGATTTACTTATATTTTGAGAGAGGGGAAGGGAGGGACAAAAAAAGAATGAGAAACCTTGATGAGGGTGAGAATCATCAACTGGTAGCCTCTTGTATGTGTCCCAACTGAACCTGCAATCCAGGCATGTGATTTTCATGTTGTATGACCACACATAACAACCAAACCACACCAGTTAGTTCCATATACTTTACTTTTATTCTGAAAAAAATAAAATTATACTTCATCCAATGTGGCAAGTATTGCACTCAACATCTTGTTGCATAAGAGCATGTATGTATACTGGATTCGGTTCGTTAGTAAGCTAGATTTTCCTTGTCTAAAAAGTCCATAAATATTTCTTCATTGCATAGTATACTCTGTGGAGTTATATCAGAATTTGAGGAAGATTTATGTTTAATTTGAGTTAGCCGACTGTCAAAGAATACCGTTTGACTTTTCTCTCTGGCAGTTAGTTTATTCATTTCTTCAGCCACACATTTATGTATACAACAAATTAGTCTTCATCAAAAAATGTGCTGCAATGCATTCTTCTAGGTAGAGTATATTAAACAACAACAAATCAACACAGTTTATATCTCATTTCTTATAAAAAGTCCCTGCATCGCACCTCTGGTTTAGTACTTGAGACAGTTAGGTTGTGCCTAGAACTCTGTCCTCATGCTTCTCTCAAGTACTGTTCTTAGCTACCAGCAGCATGGACCATGATCACTGAGTTAAGCAGGGGATACAGTTTTAAAAAGGAAAACAAGAGCTGTCATCAGTCTGGAAAAAACTGCAGAACCAAGGTCAGACAATGAGTGGAAACAAGGGAGCCCAGGATGCCAGAGCCACAGCCAAATTATTTTTTTATATCTGTGTCTTAAGTTTTGCATAACCCCTATCATGAGCTAAACACATAAGAATATCAATGGCCAGGCCCTAAGGACAGGTCTGGGCATCCTGCTGCAAGGTATCTCTGGTGGTCCAACCTTTCGCCCAGGCTCACACCCTCATCCCCTGTCACTCTGTCACTCCCTCCCGAAGTGTTCTCATCTCACTCTTTCATTGTCTGCTCCTCTTTCAACACCCTATCATTGGAATGATCGTTAACTACTTGTGGGCATATTCAATGTTTAGAAGTAGATCGTTAACCAATTGTGGGTATATTCAATGTTTAGACTTTATTTTATTTTATTTTAGTTTTCTAGTGAGAAGGGAAGGGAGGGAAAAATAGAGGAAGAGAAACATCAATGTGAGAGAAGGTACCTCTCATATGCACCCTGACTGAGGACCTAACCCGTGTCCAGGTAGACACGTGCCCTGACCAGGAATCAAACCAGCAACTTTTCGCTTCATGGGACAGTACCCAACCAGCTGAGTCACACTGGTCAGGGACCAATGTTTAGACATTTTATTATTTTAAGATTTCATGTATCTATTTTTAGAGAGGGGAAGGGAAGGAGAAAGAGAGGGAGAGAAACATCAACGTGTGGTTGCCTTTAACGTGGCCCCTACTGGGTACCTCGTCCAAAACCCTAGAATGTCCCCTGACTGGGAATCGAATCAGCGACCCTTTGCTTTGCAGCCCATGCTCAATCCACTGAGCTATACCATCCAGGCCTAAAAATTTTAATTTGCAGTCTCTGATTCAAATTATTTTAGCAGCAATTCATCTTTTACAAGCATTTTGAACATTCTAATAACCCCTTGGGCAGTGATACATGTTTGGGTCATGGGAAAATAAAGATGCTCTCTGTGGCTTCCAGATAGTCCCTCTGTTGGGAAAAGTGGTATCAAAGCAAACTGCACTATCATGGGAGAAGTGTTCTCCTGGAGTTTGTGTAAGCATTATACAAACACAGACAAGAGACTAATTCCACGTGCAAGTAGTCAAGAGAAGCTGCAGAAGAATTATACACAGTTGTCAACACAACATTTAGGCATAAGCATAATGTCTTTGCTTCTTTGGGGTATATATCTTCCCTTGTATTTTCAGTCAAATATGCACATTTAATTTTTTCTACTTCACAGCACTGAAGTAGTAAACTATGCCTCAATGAACATAATTTGGCTAGCTTCAAACTGCATTCCCAAATCTATAGTCATACAGCATTTTGGTCTTATCCTCCCAAAGCCCTGGGCTACACAATAAATTTTCTTAATATTACAGTTGTTACATGATAAGAAGAAAATACATGTAACCAGAAAATAGAATTTTAAAAGCGGTTTTTAATGTACCAAGGAAATGTATTCTGGAAATGAATTCTTTATCTCTGAGATTTAATCGGCCTGAGGTACATTCTTAGGGTGAGAAGAAGACAAGGCAAAGGTAGCCATAAATGGAAAAGTATTCAAAAGTTTACATTTTAAGCTTTCCATTTGATATTTTAAGGTGTTGTAGATATTTCTGTGAGCTCTCTGTGTGTGAGCTGCATACACCAGCCTGTGTCTCTGCAGAAGGAAGTGAACAGCTCAGCAGTGTGTTGGGTAAGGATTGTGCATTTTCGCATCATTCAGATTTGGGGAGCACAATTCCAAAATGTCACTAAACTTTGGCATTTACATTAAGAGAAGACATTTAATTTTTTTATTTTACAAAGTGGGATTCCTAGAATAATGGCTTCATCAGCATGCAAAGCGACTCCTACCAGGAACTGGGCCGTGAGCCTCAAACAGTCTCCCTAGTTCAGGTTATAATCTCCTTCCAGGACAGTGTGGTTTCATTTTCCTTGAGGGTTATGGAGTAACCCTGAATGTTGTGAAACATTTCCTGTAGTTTTTTTTTACTTACCCTCAATAAAAATCCAAAGTTTGCTACTGTTGAAAATAATTTCTTTGAATTATAGAATTGTCTCTAAGAAAATACCTATAAAAATATAAACATATAGGAAGAATCCAGTTTTCTAGGAGGTACATTCTAGGAACATTTCACTTGACAATAAATTATATGTGTTTCACCACTTAGGATAAATTCAAAAATAGATGTATCAATAAATGGATTGAAAATTAGTTGGCTGTAACTTTAGAGAGCAAAGGTCAGGGCTCATGAAGATGGAGACTCAGGCTGACAGCTCCGGGGGGTGTTGGCATCTGGAGGGGGATCGAGCAAAAAAGAAAACAGACTCATGGACACAAACAACTGTGGAGGTTGCAGGGGGAGAAGCCTGCATGGAGGCGGTAGAGGGTATAAGGTGGGCAAATGGTAATGGAAAAAATACAAAGCTTCAAAACCAAAAAAGATGTTTTAGACTTAGGATACATCAGATTTTTACCTTGTAAAGACTGGTAAATCCCTAAGGGAGGGGGGAAATTATACAGAAATAGTAGACTCAGAGGATGTATCAAAAATGGAAGCAAGCCACTCTGATCTCCATGGCTGTCAGCTGGGCATCGTCCCACAAAGTGAAGGGAAGCTGGTTTGACTCCCACTCAGGGCACATGTCTGGGTTGCAGGTTCCATCCAAAGTCTGTGGGTGAACCAGAAGCAGCCAATTGATGTTTTCTCCCACATCCATGTTTCTCTCTCTCTCTTGCTCCCTCCTCTCTCTAAAGTAATAGTAAAATAAAATCATTTTATAAAAAAATGGTAGCCAACCAAAATATAGATAACTTGCCTACCAGAAGGAAGCTGAGTAAGAAAGGTAGGCCCCTTGATTTGACAAGCACATATTGAAAACTTTACAGTGTACTTTGTGTGCTCACATTTGTGTGAGTGTGTGTGTTTAGCAATAAATAGCATCAAAGCAGTTGATTACAGATGTTAGCCCCCAATATTGTGACCATATCCTTGCAATTGCCAGCTAATACTCTATTAATGCCTTTAACAAATAATTTATTCCCTTGATTTTTCTAAAATGAATTTTACAAAAACACCATCATGATATTAAGGATTATCTTGCAATTCAGATGAGTGTGTGCACTGATGATTGAATGTTTGATTAGATTTGTGAGGCTGATTTCCCTTGCCATAGAGAAAAGATGCTGAAAGAGCCCAGGGCTGAAAATTAATTGTACAAATTAAGATTCATAAGAAGATGTAAGACAAGTACTTGGTCTGTATTTTATGGCCCATTTCTTACCTATTGCTTATAGCAAATCGTCCCCAAAACTTAGCATATAAAGACAGCACAAAATTATTGGATCGCAATTTTTGGGGGGGCAGGAACTAATGAGCATTTTGGTTGGATGCTAGTGGATGAATCAGGGTGAGATTACAATCAAGAAGTGTTATCAGAAGCTTCAAATGGGGACCAATCCACTTCCAAGTTCATCTCACGTAGTAGTGGCAGGCTGAGCTTCTCACTAGCAGGAGAACTTAGTTCCATACTACATGGGTTTTTCCTTAGTGGGCTTGGGTATAATAAAACGTGGTAGGTAACCTCTTCCAGGATGAGTGATGAGTGATGATATATACAAACATAAATAAAGGGAATGAGAAGATTTAGTTCAAGACAGTAGATGCCGTCTTTTGCAGCCTAATGTCAAAATTGATATATCATTGCTTCTGCCAAACTCAACAAGTCAAATAAAGTGACCTTGGTGCAGTGTGGGAGGGAATTGCAAAAGAATGTACACTAGGAAATTACTGTTCATTGATCAAAATGTTTTTTTATTCTAACATCTGATAATCTGTAAAGTTGATCTTTAATAATTAAGAGTAAACAAAAAATACAAGAAAAGTCATAGGAAGGGTAATAAAGTTTGGCTTGTCAAGCATAATAAATTCTTTTTTTTAATTTAAACCTTCCTGTGTTTTTCTTGGTGAAATTCTTTATCTCATGGACTTATTTTCATATATTTAATTTTTATTTAATCTTCGCTGTATTTTTCCTTTACCACCCTTATGCCTCCTGCCCCCTAGCAACCACCATACTGTAGTCCATGTCCATGAGTCTCTTTTCCTTTTTGCTAAATCTCTCCAGCCTCCAACTATCATCCTGCTCTCCATCTATGAGTCTGTCCCCATTTTCCTTGTCAGTTGACAGTTTGTTCATTAAATCCCACATATGAGTGAAATCACATAGAATTTGTCTTTCACTGACTGTCTTATTTCACTTAGCATAACATACTCCTGGTCCATCCATGCTGCCGCAAAGGGTAAATGTTCCTTCTGGTCATCATGGCATAAATACATAGATTTCCTCCTGTGTAAGTCTCAGTGAACCGAAGACATCCCTGAGAGAGGAAACAAGACATGCAGAGTGCAGCTCAGAGGCTAGTTATTGCCTCAGTGCCTGGAGGAGAATATGAATTAAGCATTATGTGGAGAACAACAGATTTCCGAACAGTACTTGAGCATAGTTATCACATTTTGTGTAGATAAAATATGCAAAACTTATTATACGTTTTACCTCATTTAACCCCCACTACAATCACCAGAGAAGCTAAGTAAATGCCCAAAGCTATGTAGTTAGCTAGTGAAAGAACTAATATTTGAATGTAGATTTTCTAACATCAGTCTGTGTTTTATCGATGTATTTTTCTTCCTAAAATTCTTGTGTGTGTGCATATATCTCTTTTGTAGAGGATGCAGTGGAAGCGGAGATTAGCAGACAAAGCAGCAGATTGTAGGTTCATTGGCATTGCCCTATAATAGAATGTAGTGAGGTTTTTTTTTATAATTTACTCATTCCAAAAACTAGATGTGTTTATTTCGGAGCCTTCCATGAATACAAAATAGGGAGGTTATGCAGTGATAAGTACAAGTTGACATAAACTGGGCTGGAATAATTTTTCCAAACAGAGTGAAATTGGCAGATAGTGTTTTCTATCAGGCCACATAATCCCTGGTCCCTCAAGGAGGGAGGCGGGTGGGAAAATAAGAAGATGGGGGATATTTTATGATGTGGTGGACATACTGCATTTAAATGGAAATTGTATTTTTATGATAGTACATGTTCTAAAAATCTCATTCACTCACTCATTCTTCAGTCAGAAGTCCCCATAAATGATCATTTCATCACATCTTTCAGTAAAATGACAACCGATAGATGTAATAGTGCCCTAATATATTTTGAGACCTTCCAAGTATCTTTCAGTTTGTAAGAGCAATGAATAAAATCTCACCATTGTTTTCTTATTGATTTTATGTTAAGTCTGGGAAAATCACTGGTCCATATATCTTACATATGATAACTTCATTATCCCTAAGATCAGATTTAAAAAAAAACATTCTTCAGCCAATGAGATAAAAGAGAGGATTACTACAGAAGCAGCTAAGTGTATGTGTTTCTTCTGTGAGTGAACAAAGGAGGTCAAATAGAGAAAACTACTGAATTTTATTGCTATCTCATAAAAAAAGGTATATAGTGCCATAAAAAGTATGGTGAGAAAGTAAATTATTTACTGTGAGAACCTTGGCTGTGAAACCGTTTATATATCACTAAGGTATTTGCATAGAGTGGGAGAAGGAGAGCCTGTGAATTATATTTCTATTCATTGCTTTACTTTTTTTTCCCATCTGAGTATAAAGCATTAAGCTTCTTTGATTTGAGACACACAATCAAATTGTCTATCATGAATTTTCTGGGTGATAATTGCTGAAGGGATTTCTGACATTTTAAAATTGAACTGCACTTTTCTTTGTTCTTTAAACAATACATTGGGCTTTCTAGACCTTTTAGCGTGCTTAAAAGTGCATTGCCAGTCACTTTAAGTGTATTCTGTGTTATTTGAAATATTTATTAAATGCCTACCACTGTGCTCCTTAGAGAATAGACTTGAGACCCCACTTATGAAACAAAGCTAGCCCATGCCATTGAGAAATAGACTATGGGCTAGGCGAGTCTTCCTTACACCATTTAATGACACTGTATAAGCAGGCCCACATCTAGAAGAGTATTCTGAGAATAGAAAAAACATTATTTTGACAGCTAGACTCCCTCTTCACTGTAAAGTAGAATGTTAATCAATTATTTGTTCTTTTTGGAGCCAGTAAATGTTAATAGTTTGGCATATTTGAGAAGGAACAGCAAAGAAACATCTTTGTAACTTTTAAATCTAATTTTTATGCATAGCACCTTAGAGTTCTCACAATGTGTTCACCTACACTGTTTTAACCTCAAAGTAAACAATGGATTTTTTTAAAAAAGCATTCTCACTTTACAAAATGAAAAGAGGAGACTCTGGGAAGATAAGCAATGTGATAAATCAATGGTTTTTTTCCTCTTATTTGTATAAACTTTTATTCTATTTTCCAAATCCTTAACGTTGAAAATTTTAACTCACAAAGAAAAGTACAAGCAAAGGTGGAGTCCGGCACCTTAGACCACTCGGCCATCCTGACCCATTATTTTATTTTTAATTACATTCATTGGAGTGATGCTGATTGCTAAGATTGTTATTCACAAAGATATATGCACCCCTGTGTTCAGTGCAGCACTATTCACGGTGGCCTAGATCTGGAAATGACCTCAGTGTCCTTTGATGGATGATTGGATGAAGACGATGTGGTGGGTACATATGATAGACTACTCCTTGGCTGTAAGAAAAGATGAAATACTGCCACTTGCAACAACATGAGTGGACCTTGAGAACACTTTGCTAAGCAAAATAAGTCAGAAAAAGCTAAGAATCATATTTCCCTCAAGTGTGGGGCATAAAACTGAAATCCATAAATACAAGCAACAATATGGTACTTACCAGAGGGAACGATAGTGAAGGGTAAAGGGAGCCAACTATATTATATAGTGATGGAGATGACCTGACTTTGGGTGGTGGGCACACAATGCAATATACAGATCATATATAGAAAAGTACACTTGAAGCCTATATGATTTTATCCACCAATGTTACCCCAGTAAATTTATTAAAACAATAATATTAAATTTAAAAATAAAATAAATGAACACGATTAAGTAAATTAAATTTTAAAATCCTTTGTTTTTATTTTTAATTAAATTTATTTTATTTTTTATTTAATTTTACTGTTTTATTCAATTTGCTTGGAAAAGGCCCTGGCTGGTGTAGCTCAGTGATTGAGCATGGGCTGTGAACCAAAGGATCACCAGTTCAATTCCCAGTCAGGGCACATGACTGGGTTGCAGGCCAGTTCCCAGCAGGGGATGCATGAGAGAGGCAACCATACATTGATATTCTCTCCCTCTCTCCTTCCCTTCCCTTCTAAAGATAAATAAATAAAATCTTTAAAAATTTTTGCTGGGAAAAATACCATATGATCTTACTTATAAGTGGAACCTAATCTATAAAACAAATGAGTGGGCAAAATACAACCAGAGACATTGATATAAAGAACGATCTGACAGTAACCAGAGTGGAGGGGACAGGGATAATAGGAGATAATGGGGGGGCATCAAGGACCATGTATGAAGGACACGTGGACAAGGCCAAAGGGGATAGTTTTGAGGGTGGGAGGCAGGGATGGATGGGGTAGGGAGAGGTGTGGTGGGGTGAAATAGAGACAACAATAAAAAATTAAAACAGAAAAATAAAAACAAAGGAAATCACCCAAACATTTGAAGTCATATAAGGTTCCACGGAAACAGGTGAATAGCAAAGTCGACCACTTCCCAGGGAAATCATTTCACATTGCTCCACCAGGTCCCAACTGACTCTTAAATAAACTACAGTACTTTTAATGCAACAAATATTTGGGATATGATCGGTGACATATTTAATCAGAGTATCATTTTTTTCTTTAGTGATCTCTCATTTTTTATAATAAGTGGTCATAGATTTCAAGTAAAATTTGTCTACATTTGTACTAATTTGATTTTAAAACTCTTCTTAGAATTATCTAGGTTCTTAAAAAGTCTGTTAAATTATTTCCATTGGCAGAGCGGTTCCATTGGAAAGATGTTTCAGTGACTAAGAATTTTTCTAGTGGCGTTGATGTTTATAAAGCATTATATAAACGTTTGCTTTCCTTTTATATTTCTTTAACTTTCCTTTCCAAACAGTCATGTGAGTTACAGAAATTGTGATACAGGAAAGTAAACAAGCCAGCCCCAAACCACAAGTAAAGGTCAAAATTAGAATCCAAAGTCGTATTCTCCAACTCTGAATTTCAGGGCTTTTTCCACAGCACAGGGCCTTGAGTCATTCTTTCACAAAAGTATGTGTATCAAAAATCCAATTGTAGTGTTTAAAAATCATGAGAAATAAATATCACTTTCACATCTTATATGGACATTTTGGAGAAGAAGGTTTGTCTACATCATAGACTAAATCAACTGTGAAACTTCTATCTTACAACAGTGCAGTACTTGACTAGGATTCTCTGGAGTTCATACAGTTTCCCCCTTTCATGAAAATTCAGACTCATGCCAGATGGTATGGACAGCGATGGCCATTTCTAGACCTCAGTCCAACCCACAGGTGGCAAACACAAAGCCCTCGGCCTAATCCAGCCCTCCACCTTGCTTTATCTGGCCCGGCATCTTGTTTCTACCTGGAGGCAGTGCCTAGCTCCTTGCCCCTAGTTAAGGAGTAGGTACATTTACACAGTCCTAAAATGGCATTCAGCTCTTTGAGGGCAACCATGAGGCTGATGCGGCCCCCAGTGAAAATGAGTTTGATGCCCTTGGTCTAATAGATTTAAAATCTACTTATGCATCAAATACATTTTCTTCTATGAGGATATACATTCCTCAACTTTCAATTTACAAGCTTAGGACTTCTTTAAAAAATGTTTAGTCAAACCATCTCCTGTCACTTTATATTAGGCCCTCCCCAACACTCACCCCTCAATGCAAATTTTAATAATAATAATAAAGTTAAGAATAGTTTTCTCGGAATGAGTAGTCACTGTACTTGGTTTGGCGATGCTATCTGCTTCAATGTTTATGTTAAATGAAATTTGTAGAATATTGCTTTTAGGATATTTCTTTAAATCACAAAATATCAAATATAATTTTTTGTAGAATTTTTTCCTTTTTTTTTATTGATTATGCTGTTACAGTTGTTCTATTCCCCCTTTATTCCCCTCCACCCTACCCCCCATCCCCACCATCATTATAAAGATGATGTTGTTCAGATGTTTTGTACTACAGAATTGAACTCACTTTTATATCTAAAATTTTCCCAAGGAAAGAGATGAAGAATTTTGGAACTGCAAATAATCACTAGCAGTGTATATACAGATTACCAAATATATACTCACATTCACCAAATGAAGTAGTCTTTCTGAACTTAACATAATTACTCAGCTATAGTATTTCACAAAAATGAAAAAGTTAAGATATATTAGCTTTAATAACAGAATGAGTATACTAATAGTAAAAAAAAGAAAACAATAATTCATTTCTGTCATTTCTTTGACTTCAAAAAACAATGGCTTAAATAATCAACTTTCTCATTATTAACTTTTAAAGGACCAACCAGGGAATCTGGTTTTAAATGTGTAATAAATGCAAATTGCTAAAATCTTTCAGTCAATACCAGAATGTGTATCCCTTGCTACATACCATGTGGGTTTACCCCCAGAGCCTAAGTAACCAAAACATAGTATAGGCTAGACTATGACCCTAAGTTTTTCAGGATGAGAGTTGTCTATTCTTTAAGGGTAGACTCACACTGATAAAATTCATCAGACTGAGGAGAAAATTAAAAAGAAAATTGGTTCATTTATAATGAGAAATAGGGTCTCTAAGAAAGTAAGTACTTTGGATGCAACAAATTCATTCAATATGTGCAAAATGAATTTGCATAGTGCTATGATTCATGATGCATTGATGTGAAAATGCCAGTTTTAAGACCATTTTCATTATTTTTGTATTCTTTGGGAAGTCTTCACTGAAGCCTCTCTCTTACTCCCTGTAATATAATATCCCTTTTACTTCCCTTTCCCAAAACAGTTAAAAATCTATCCAGTATCTATCCAGCATCAAACTGCCTGACAGCCCAGTTTGCCTGGTCCAAGTTTCCTTTACATTTTAGATGCATTGCCCCTGCAGATGATTTAATTCCAAGTCACAGAATGGCTGCTCCTTCCCTTTTATGGCCTATCCAGAATCTATGGCAATGATCTTTTCTTCATGTTCTGGGATGACGTTTCTCACCAAAAAGAGTCATAACAGCCCCCAATATAGAAGTACACAGGATCCCCCTCCGAACCCACTTTCAAAAATATAGATAGGAGATGTATCATCTTTATTGATGAAGTTTAAAATTCTGGACTCATTCACATTTAAAATGCCCACATCCTATTTAAAAAAAAACAATAATCTGTATTCTCAAAGCAGAATCAAATGTATTTTATTATTCTTATTCTTCAATTTTTTCAACAGTCCAAGCTGGTGTGGCTCAGTGGATTGAGTGCTGGGCTGCAAACTAAAGGGTTTGCTGGTACAATTCTTGGGCAGGGCACATGCCTGGCTGGGTTCCCAGCCAGGTCCCCAAAAAGGGGCATGTGAGAGGCAATCACACACTGATATTATCGCCCTTCTCTTTCTCCTTTCCATCCCCTCTCTCTAAAAAAGTAAGACATAATAGTAAATAAAATCTTAAAAATGTTTCAACTGCATTCTTTTTAAAAAATATTTTATTTACTTTATTTTTAGAAAGAGGGGAAAAGAGGGAGAAAGAGAGGGAAACATCAGTGTGTGGTTGCCTCTCCTGCCCCCAGTACTGATGACCTGACCAACAACCTAGGCACGTGCCCTGACTGGGAATCAAACCAATGACCCTGTGGTTCACAGGCCTGTGTTCAATCCACTGAGCTATGCCAGCCTGGGCTCAACAGCATTCTGATTTAATGCATGTCTTGAATACAACTTTTTGGTTTGAAAGGAAACAAAAATTTTAAATTATTACTCAGGTTATAGTTCTTCTGTTTACGGGCCCTGTTTATAGTTCTTCTGTTTAGTGTTTCTCACAGCCGTCTTGGCTAAGAATCTTTTCATGTTTCTGTACTAGCTGGCAAGATTTGAGAAAAATGTTGGGGATCAATAGCTTTTTTTTTGTTGACAGGAAATGGTTAGTAATAGTTTGAAAATAGCACTGCCAAACATATTGCAATCACTAACACAATTATTTTTCCATTTACACCTAGGTATGGAAAGGAGATTTTAACAATGCATTTAATAAGGCATTTGACACACATAAAAAATCTTCATCTTTATCTCACTTTTTCACAATACACTTTACAGCCTAAAATACAAATTTTGTTCTTCTTCTGCAATATGCTAAAAATATTGAGACTGTATAAACTCAGTATAAATGTAGAAAACTACACTAATCTCAGAACCAACATTACTGCAGCTAATAGAAATCGTCAATACTACCTCAGTGAAAGTTTTTGTACAATGGGTGAAAAGTACTAAAATTGTAATTATACTCAGACATATTATGAGCTATCTAATGAAGCTTTTGCATTGTGATTAGGATGGAATCATTCTAGACACTTAGGAAAGTCTCACTACATAGTTCTCAGTAAAACAAGCCTTCACCATGATTTCACCCAAATGGAATTATATGCAAAATAATAGAGTAAGACAATAAAACAAACTATACTTTATGGTGAGGTGACGTTACCATTCCAATCATAGTATAGAAGCCTATTATGTTAAACTAGATCATGGGGGAAATTATCTCGGCCCATTCAAGGTAGTCCATCCAAGCAACCCGGTTCCAGAGCAGGGTATTCTCCCACATAAGGGTAATGTAACTTTCTAAAGAGTATTCTAACATTGCTCTCAGGATAACTATCAATAGCCATTCTTCGTGCACAGCCTCAAAGCATCAAGTATGCTCCTGTCTGAAGAGATTTTCATTTGCTGTTTCCTTTATCTGTCCCCTACTTTCCTTTATGTCTTAGACTCTCACTTTCTTCAGATACTGATTCTAATTTCCCCAAGTCCGAGACTCCTTTCCCAGACATTCTATTTAAATGCACCAGTGCTGGCTCCCTTTTTAAAATTCCTGTTTGCCTTCTCTTCTCTGATTATCAGATATGTTTACAAACACCTAAAACATTATAAATATCACTTATTTGTCTTATTTATTAAATCTTCTCATTCTAGGATAATATTCTAGATGAGAATGAAGAATCAAAGGTATATCTCCAAATAACACAGCATAATAAATGTTAGGATTTATATCTAGGACTCACTTGAGGCTCAACAGCAACCAACACTAGAGACAGACATGTGTACCTCATTAAAAAAGCAGAGTAAACCCATATCGGCCCAAGGCTTTTCTGTTAGATTTTTAAAAAGAAAGTGTTCTTGAGAAAATGGGTGAGATGCACGTATCGAGGGGCCATGATCACTACTATACATGGAGAAACTCCTCACACTAATAGAAAAGAAAAAGCCCTACAGGATCCTTGGAGTCCCCGGGCTCAGCCAACCCTGAAGTCTACCATGCCCATATTTTCATGGCAACAGTCAAGAAAAACTACAGCATTGCATCATTTTATTTGTTTATTTCTTTGTTAAGCCCTTCCTTCCTTCCTTCCTTCCTTCCTTCCTTCCTTCCTTCCTTCCTTCCTTCCTTCCTTCCTTCCTTCCTTCCTTCCTTCCTCCTTCCTTCCTTCCTTCCTTCCTTCCTTCCTTCCTTCCTCCTTCCTTCCTCCTTCCTTCCTTCCTTTTTCCCTTCCTTCCTCTTTTCCTACATTCCTTCCTTCATATCTCTTTTGCTCTAATACTCATTTATTAGTCTGTCTAATATATGATTTAGTTTCACATATGCTTTATAGCCTGTGACTAAAATACTACCTAGAAAATACAACCAAGCCTTAGTTACGTAAATTTTTTTCTTTCTCTTCCCCGTGACTTCACACACAGCCATTTTGATCTTTACCTTGGAAGCCCATCTCAGCTCTATTATTACCAAGTTCCTGACAGAAGAGTTGTTATAACCAATCTGATAACATTTATTAAATAATTCATAGGTGCCTAAATTTAATATTTATTGAAAACTTGAGAAGCACAAGCCCCTGCGCTTGGCACTGAAAATAAAACCTTTTACACTTTAACCTAAATATATTTCCAGTTCTTGATCAAGAGATTTTTATGAAAATATTAGAAAAAATCATGTAGAAAGATAGACTGCTATAATATAAAAAGGAAAGGATAAAATTATACTTAGGAACTATCAGGTATAAACAGTTATTAAATAGCCTTTAAGTTAAAATGCAAATTTCTCTATCACCAAATATTGCAAACATATAACCAAAAAGAAAGTCTCTCAAAGAGACATGAAGGCCAGACATGGTTTGAAAACAAGTACTTGCTGGAAACAACCTTTATCATTCCACATACACTGTCTTCCACTAATGATAGAAGACATAATCTCATAATAATAGGAGGCTGCAAGTGGTCTTGTATTGATTCAACTATAACCATATTCAATTACAGTAATATTTTAACATACAAATATTAATCTATTACTCCCAAGCTTAAAGCCTTTCAGTAACCAACAGTGACCATAGGATAAATTCCTCACTCCCCTTTCCTACGTCTTCAGTCTCTCTGCCGCCATATGCTGCCTGGTGTTGCGACATGCAAATGTTGGATGCTTCTTTTTTCTTGGGACTACACACACATGTTTCTTTAGTCTGTAATATTTTAATGCTTCTCTCCTCCTGGTCAAAGGCCTTTCATTACACAGAATTCGGTTTTAATATATATATATATTTTTTTCCATCTTACAGCTTTTCCTCATCTTTCATAAGTTTCTTGATGGCAAGGATTTAGAATAATAATGCTGCACTTCCAGTACCTAGCACTTGGAAAAAATCAATTAGTATTCATTGAATGGAGGAATCAGTGAATGAGTGACTGAATGATTACCAAAAAAGACTCTTTGGACTTTCATTTCAGATGTTGATTCATATCTCTGCTGTTTAGGTCTAGAGAAAGAAGCACAAGGTTAGAGAAAGAAGTTAGAGAAAGAAGACAAGGTTAAATGATTTTCTGAAGCTTCATTTAACTTTTGCCTTGAAAAATAAATTATGGATTTTGTGTGTGTGTCACTAGATATCAGAATGGCTCTAATCACACCTGGAAAAAAGCAGAATGATTACCCACACACTTAAAACTAAAATTATCAAAATTCTGCCTGTTTCCTAATCTGTGTTTTCAGCTCAGCAGCAGAAAAGGCAAGCCTTTTGTCACCGCCAGTTTCTGTCACTGAAGATAATAGCAATGCTTGGTTAATGATTCAAGGAAAATAAAACAAACCCACTGAGCTCTGTTTTATTTATTCTATTATGATATTTTATAGCATGCAGTTTCATATATGGCTCTATTTATCATTAAGTAATATACCATAAGTGATGTGCCAGGCTTTCAAATAATGAGAAAAGATAAATATAATATTTTAGCTTTTTTACTTCAAATTTAGGATTAGAAAGCATGCTAAGGCATCCAAAGGTGGGATTTCTGGGTGGAAACTGACTCCAGTAAACAATTTGGGAAATTCTGAAGAGGAAACTTGCTCACGGGTACCTTTAAGCAGGTTAAACTAATACCATGTTGTCCACTTAGACTAATCTTAGAGAACTAAAACATATTTGTTAAAATAGTATAAAATAGTAGTGCTAATTTCTGCCATGAAACACTTTCAAAATATAACTGTGTTATTAAACATTGTGAAATTACTGTTATTTCAGTATATTTAAAGTAGTTTTTTCCTGTGTTTATATTTTGCTTTGTTATTCACAAGCTAAGGGAATAATCATAATTCCTTTGTGATAAACATTATGTCTTTCTATTACAGTTAATTCTTAAATTGTTTAGTTTTCTTGTTTACATTGAATTCACTGTGTAACAGTGATTATTTCTTTTTCTGGTCCCCTTATTCTGTTTTGAAAGCCCGCAAGCCACACAGATGCTCTATGACTGAACTCGGAAAGTTACCTGCTAGATTTACTTTGGGGATCCTTTTTCCACATGTGACTCTGTTTTCATGCAGCTGCTGTAGAAAGAAACAGCATGGGTTCTCTCTGCTGCTTAATCAAGTGCAGTTGTTTGTATTTGTATGTATTGCAATCTGTACAGAAAAAGTCCAGCCATTGTTAATATAATGAGAATGGTTTGCACAAAGTTGATGTAACCTGGCAGCCACGGAGAGTGGACTGGAATGCACATGTGTGAACAACGATGACTTCATTGTACTAGTTAGCAGGGGTGGGAGACACTGCTGAGTGAGCATGTGTACTGTGTGGCTGTCACATTCAAATGACTGAGTGAGTTGAGCAATGAATCTGCATGAAATTTTGCACTAAGCTTGAGCCTTCCTCCATGGAAATTATCCTGATGATTCAGAAGGCTTTGGAGCCCATGCTATGAGTGCAGTGCAAATAAAAAGTGTGGCACAGATGCTTCAAAGATGGCCGAGAATCTGTTGAATGTGATCCATGTTCTGGGAGACCCGCAACAAGCAGAACACCTGAGAATGTTGAATGTGTATGGGCTGCAATCAACAAAAATCAAAGACTTCTAGTGCAAGAACTAGAAGCTGACCTGGAGATTCCAAAAACTACTGTGTCCAAGATTTTGAGGCAGGATCTTGGCATGAAATGTGTGGTGGCAAAATTTATTTCTCAGCTTCTGCTGCCAGAGCAGAAGGAATATCGTACTACAGTTGCTAATGACTTCATTCAAACTGTTACCAGTGAACCAGATTTTCTTGAGATGGTCATAACTGGAGTAGAGTTGTGGATCTACAGCCAAGGGTATGGTAGAGAAATGAAGGCCTAGGTGTTCCAAGGGAAGTCACATTGTTCTCCACACACAAAGAAGGCACGGTGGAGTCACAGAAGGCCAAGGTCATTTTAACTGTGTTTTGATTGGGAAATTGTCCACCACAAGTATATGCCAAGTAGTTAATAAGGAGTACTACATCAATGTTTTTTGTCAGCAGATAGACACAATATGACGGAAGTGGGCATACCTATGGGCGACTGGTGATTGGTGGCTTCATCACAACGATGAAGCTGTTCCTGAACCACGTCTTGTGCAGAGTTTTTTGGTGAAACATCAAATCAACCAGGTGACTTACACCTCTTACAGCCCAGATTTGGCACTCTGTGACTTCTGGCTTTTCCCAAAACTAAAATCACCTTTGGAAGGGGAAAGATTTCAGACCATTGATGAGATTCAGGAAAATACAGCAGGGCAACTGATGATGACTGGGACAACTGTGTGAGGACCCAAGGTGACTACTTTGAAGGGGACTGAGGCATCATTGTTCTATGTATAATGTTCCTCCTATGTTGTATCTTCTTCAATAAATCTGAAAATTATTGTAATATGAAAAGTAATATGAAAATTACTTAAAATATCTCTATTTTTCATATTACTTGGCTAGATACTTTCTGGACGTACATACACACACAAAGTGAAGTCATCATTTTTCACTCATGCACATTCCAGTCCACTGTCCTTGGCTGCCAGGTTACATTGATGTTGTGCAAACCACTCTCATTATATCAACAATTGCTGGACTTTTTCTGGAAATATATATGTATATATGTGTGTGTGCATATATATAGTTATAGTTATATATAGTTGAAAAGAGGGTTGATTTAATCAGATTGGTCATAATATCTTAATGTCTGTCCTTTTGTAGCTATTATCCCAACTCTGCTTCTCTGAATTACAAGTTGCTAATCTGAATAGGGAAAATATATTCATACCCAAAGTGGGAAAAGTAAATGATATGACACACCAGGGACCTAACTGTGCTCCACATATACTATTCAGGCTGTACAGAAGGTGTCCTGCAGGCAATTCTACTCCTCAATGAAATCTGACTGTAGAGGTGAATCTAGCTACAATTGCTACAAGTAGTTCTTTCCGTTGGAATGTAAACTCTGAGAGAGGAAATATACTTTTAAACTTTATTTCCCTCAAACTCCTACATGATCTCATATGCTATGCCTAGCTGTCTGAGATGGGGGAATATTAAAAACCATGTATTCTTAATTTTTTGTGTTTTCAAGAACAATGAAAAAGACTTGGGTTTAACATCTTGAAGCTTTGGCTTCATGGTCTCTCAGTAGCTATGGTTGCTGTTTCAGCTCTTCTATATGTAACACAAATTACACCTGTTTCTGTGAAGTGTTTGAAATATTTCAGTGATTTAGACCAGTGATGTTCAATCTTTTTCAGCTTGTAGCACACATAAACTAATTACTAAAGTTCTGAAGCACACCAAAAATATACATATTTTTTACTGATCTGACCAAAAAAAAGGTATAGTTTTGATTGATTCACACCGAATGGTTATTATTGTTGTGTTGGCTGTTGCTGTCTTTACACTTGACAGTGTAAGGGAAAAGAGGGAGTGCCCTAGACTAATTAGGTGTTGCATGTTTTAAAAATTCTTGTGTGCCTGGGCTCAGTTGGTTAGAGCATTACCCCAATATTTCTCTTTTCCTCTCTCCCTTCCTTTCTAAAAGGCAAGGAAAGATTATCCTCAGGTGAGGTTAAAAATTTTTTTTGTAGCACAATGGTTGAAAACCACTGATTAAGACTGGTGGACAGGACTGGCCATTACCAACAGTCCCTATCAATTTGCATGTTTCTTAGTGAAGTAAAGGCATCCTCACCAGTTTGTCAGTGTTGGAGTAAGTAATTGTTTGAAAGTATGTTAACTGTTGGGAAAAGTAACTTGCCCACACTTTGCCATCTTTGTTTGGGTGTTTATACATTCCATGGACTTAAAGCTAAACGTGAAAAGAGGAAGAAAAATGGTGCCCACTTATGCGGTACTTAAACTTTGTATCAGAGAGCCATGTTTAGAGTTGCTGTTGCTTCAGTGCCTTCTTAAACATTGCAGCCAAATAAAACAAAAAAAAGATTAAAAATAATCAAACTGTAAGTTCAGCCAGTGTCATTGGAATATTATTCCATGTGATGAAGGAGAAATAGAGTAGAAAAACTAGGTATAAATGGATGCTTATCAACTTCACTACCTTCCTTTTCTCCTGTCTTTTTCAGCTGTACATTTTTAATGGGAAGGTGAATATGTTTCCAAATATCTGACTAATGATGGATTTCTGAAAGATAACAAATAAATAAATCCTCTGCTGTGTAACATACATATATATTGCAAAGTGTTTAGTCATTCCGATTTTGCTCAAGTAAATTTCGTTTAGTCGTTACAGCCCTAAATTTGAAGCAAAACTTGAAATGTTACCTTGTATTTCTACAATGAATTTCAAAGGATAAATTATTGGGTTGGTATAGGTGAAAAGCTTTGATTTATAATGCCCCAAATAAATAAAATGATGATCAAACATTTTTCAAATAAATCATTTGAAAAAAAGAAAGACATTGCTGCAAAATTTCTAAGGTTCTGTAATTAAAAGGTCACTACATACTGAACAGAAATAAAATGGTGTATTAGAACAATAACAAAAAAAGAAAGGTTGTTACAGAAATCAATAAATGCCTGAAGTTCCTCATTAAAAGCTTTAAAATATGAGGAGCAATACAACATTCTTATTTGCCAAATTGTCAGTGTTTAAAAGGTATTTTTTCACATGCTATAAAAGTCTAAGAAAGATCTTTCAAAAGCTTTTTTACAATTTTTATTAGTACGTGCATAATAATGGCAGATTTTTAAATTCAAAGAATGCTTCATTTATCAACCAAAATAAAGGGCAGCTGATGCAATCAACAGCTGTTGGTTGATCATCTGGAAGAATAAAAGGCTATATTTATAGGAGAAAAATAATGTGTTATTTTCCAAACCCATCACATAGTCTCATATTCTTAGAATTGATGTATATAACCTGCTGAGTAATTTTAAAGACGGTTATGATTGTAAATAAAATGACATTTAAAAATAGATTTTATGCCACCACATTTATTATTTTCATGCATATTCAAGTAGCATAGTCTTTCTAATGTGGCTCTGATTATAACTATTAGGTCAGTTAGATTAAGGCAAATAGTTGATATATTTTAATGTGTAATATTTTTTAAAAGTCCTACATTGGCTATCATATTATTTATTCTTAAATATAAACTTTAGTCAACAGCTGTGCATATCTTGAACTATACATTTATATCCCTTTACATATATTTACTGTTTATTTACATCTTTGCACATTGAATCTTTATTCATTATGCAAGAAATTAAACTAAACAGAAGTTAAGATCATCATAACTATAAGGAAAGAATCAAAAATAATATTTAGCCCTGGCTGATTGTAGCTCAGTGGATTGAGCCTGGGCTGCAAACAAAATTAAGAACCACACCAAAAACAAAGGCAAACTAAGAGGACAGCTAAATCAGGAGCAGAATCATAGAAATGAAGATCACATGGAGGGTTAGCAACAGGGAAGTGGGAGAAGGAGAAGGTGGGAGAAGGTACAGAAAATAAGTAGCATAGATGGAGGGGTAGAAAATAGATAAGGGGGGAGGGCAAGAATAGTATGGGAAATATAGAACCTAAAGAACTTGAGACACGTGGTCATAAACTAAAGGGGTGATGGTGGGGGAGGAGGTATGCAGGGTGGAGGGGAATGAAGGGGGGAAATAGAACAACTGTAATGGCATAATTAATAAAATATATTTTAAAAAATTATCGCCCTGACTGGTTCAATTCCCAGTCAGGGCACATGCTTGGGTTGCAGGCCAGTTCCCAGCAGGGGATGCACGAGAGGCAACCATACATTAATATTTCTCTCTCTCCTTCCCTTTCCCTCTAAAGGTAAATCAACAAAATCTTTAATAATAATAATATTTAAATAAGCATACTTTTAGTCATCATCAAATAGTTTTTAATGATTTGAAGTGATAACAGTTAAACATTTTATTTCTGGTAAAATATATTAACTGAAAAGCATATGCATGACACAGAGGCACAGACAACAGAGTGGTGGTAGCCAGAGGGAAAGGGAGGGTGGAGGGACCGAGGGAGAGGGCAAAGAGGGAGAGAACGGGGACCGAAAACCTTCCCGTGCAACGGTGGGCGAATGGGCCGTGGGTGAAGGACGCGGAGTGCAGGTGATGTTTTGTGGAGTCGTACACTTGAAACCTGCATGGTTTTGAGAACCAATTTAGTCAACTCAAAAATACAATCCAAAATAAAGAAATTAGAGCAAATAAATCAATGGTAATTTCGTTAAATCCTGAGTTCCAGTTTGCAACTTGTTTATACCTATTATGGAAGGGATTATATTAAAAATCAAACTGCATTGTTGATTAAAATTAAAAATTCATGAGAACTTTTTAGATACATTCTATATTAAAATGTTTTTCTAACAATTTTATACAGACTGGTTTGTAATCTTTTCAAATTTAATGCATAATACAGTTTGTCCTTTCAGTAACACAAAACAAAACATTTAGAATAACATGAGAATTCAAATTTCTGCATTTGTATAACTAAATGACTGTTGAAATTTGATAGGGAGAGAAAAATAAAACTAATTATGCTAATTATGTGTTTCCACCTCACGCAATTAAAATTACACAATTTCTAATAATTTTTTAGGTGTTTAGGAAACTCCTCTTATTCAATATTTTGGGATTATCAGGGGCTGGTTGTTTATTGTAAAAAAGTAACAAAGTGAGGAATCCTAGTCCATGACACAAAATATACAATACAATTTTATTTTAAATTAACATGCAGGAATGTACTTCTATTCACCAGTATTTAAATTGAAAACTAAGAATTTATCTCTTAAAATAGGCAAAAACATGAACTTAAAAGCCACACTAAACTATGTTTTGTAACTTTCGAAGAAAACAAATTAGGCATATTTATTAAGAAAAGGTATGTCATATCTATCAAAACTCCATACATTTCTGAATCCAGTTTGATCACTAGTATCAACTTGTTGGTTGATAAACATGACTGTTTCTCTCCATCGACTATTGTCATGAGCTTTGTAAAATTTTTCATTGTCACTGGTAGAATCTTCTAACATCTTGGTCCACTTCCATGATTTTTATAACATGACAGGATGTGGCAAAAGTAGGTTTACAGGCATTCATATGGAACATAATACCACACTTAATAAAATAATACAAGATAACTTGTGTTTTGCATAGTTACAACTGTTAACCTACTTTTACCCCACCCTGGATGTTTCCATGAGCATTGCTTTTGAATTTGGGTTTTTAATATTTAATTTAAAGCCCATTTTTCCTAATACTTCTTACCCTTCACCCCCATAAGTCAGGCACTTCTGGTTTGCTGTGTAAGGACTGGCTTGTTTTTCACACACTTTCCCCTCCTTTTTCGTACCTTGTATGAGCCTTTTCTTTATAGTGGAAAGGAATAGCAAGCAAAATATTTTGTTTGTTTTGCTCACTAACATATCATCAGGGTCTGGAAGAGTTCCTGACACATAGTAAATACGAAGTACATATTTATGGGATAAATTAAATAATAATAATCTAAAACAATAATCAAGTTTTCTCTTAACCCTATGATATATCAATATAGTTCCTTACAGATATATAGTTGTTAATAAATATTCCACTGATTCAAATGAGTTTTATAAAGTCCCTAAGATATAAACACTTTGGGTGGCAAATTACTTCCCTCATTTATTGTTCTCAGGAATGAGGATTATATTAGACTACATTTTAATTGGTGATAAAAAATATGCCTTTTTTGTCATGCTTAGTAGGAACAAGAGGTTTATATCTACAACAGGATTGCTGTTGTATTAGGCTTATAATATGTAATACACACAACAAATTCACTGAATCATTTTCAGTACATTTACTGACATTAAACTATTAGAATTTTAAGATATTTAAATGCACAGAATATCTCTGTCAAATAAGAAGTTACATCATAAAGTTTGCTGTAACTGAATGTATGTATAATAAATTTACAGCAAATAAACACTTCTACCCCTTTAGGAAATTAATTTCTCCTGAGATGAAAATGAAAGTCACACAGTTAATCAAGTCCTGACTTCAAAGTGCAGGGAGACATGTGCTAAAAATGAAGTCCCCTCTTTACAAAGGTCTGTCTGTTCATATGAAAGAAAACACTGTGATGAGGTTCGGTTTTGAAATAAATGGAAACAAATCAGTTAACTAAAATCCACTGAGTGACACAGCCACTAAAGACAAACAAAACCCCATTTGTATGACTGTCTGGTGATTCTCCTCCAACAAAAGCAGAAAAATGGACTGATAAATAATAGAGGGGATGGAATTAGACAACTGAGAAACACAGAATAATCAAAATTAAAAACAAATACATTATTTAAGCACCTGTTAGTATTTTATAATCTTTTTATTCTAGCAGTGTGAGCTCTAAAAATAATTCATTGTAAATACAAATTAAGCGAGGCCCATTTTTGACTTTGAATACCTACTAATACTATTTTGTTGACTAGAGTAACCAAATTTATTTTATGCAATTATAAAACAAGAATGAAAGGTAACTTGACTAAACATGCAAAAATTGCTATAAATGTATATTGATATATTTTCTTTCCAAATAATGTGACACAGCATTGTCTATATTCAGATATATGTTATAGATATGTTATCTACTAACAGATACCTTTATTTTAATGTGAGCTAACTCTATTTTGCTATGAAATATATTAAAATGAGGATTCTATAATTTAGTTAATAAACCAGCCTATATGCTGCAGAGACTTAGAGAAACCACTGAAATATTTGCCACCAGGACCCATGTGCATGAAAAGTTGGGAGGAGTATTCCAGCTAAATACTGAGAATAATGCCAAAAACTACATTTCAACTGAAAATGGCTTATTTGCTATTTACCTTAGCATCATATAGAGGATTTAATAAGAAACTCAGTATTGCTGATGAACTTTAATTTTGTTTAAAAAATGTCCAAGGTGAAAAACCTCTCTAAGTTCATCATATGTATGTCTTTGCATTACACAGCACAAGACAGAAGAATCTGAAACATACTGTATCTGTAGCTTATGATTCTTATTCAGTATATTATTATTTTAAAGTGCAACAAAACATTTTGAAGACTAGATATGTAAACAACAAAAACCTAAATTAGTTGATCAAAATAACCCACAATAACAGTGTAATACATCTTTTTCAATTCACTTTATTATATGGATGAAAAAATTGACACTTGAGTGGTTACTTATACTAGTCAAAGCAAGATTAGAACTCATTAGAAGAATCCTGATGGTAAATAACTGTATTCAACGCTATTTTTTCTTTTAATGATTGATAGTTATATCATGATATTCATTGTTTTAAAGTCCATTACAAAGCAGAAAATGAGAGGAAAATTAGAGAAAAATACATTTTTGTCATTGGACACAGACTGAAGAACTCTATTTTTTTTCAGAAAAATATATATCACACTATTTCATAATACTTCTGTATTATTCCAAATATGTATATAATTTATGTATATTTTATATTATTAAATATACCACAATAAAATTAATGATAATTATTCAACAAAGAATATATGTTTCATGACTTCATACTCATGTAAATATATAACATTTTAATGAAAATTAGAATAAGCATATTAGAAATATATTATTTGTGAAAGAATATTATCCATAAATGCCCTTCTGACCTCTTTCTGTAGTCAGATTAATGTAATGGAAAGAAAAGTCCACAAAATTTAAAGCAAAATAATGGGGGCCATTGATGAGGCAGGATGCTTTGCATAGGGCATAAACACTGTGAACACTTTCAGAAGACTACCAACCAGGAAAATCTTAAAATTACAAGATAAATTGCCCCCAAAATAGAAATAGATGGCATAATTCCGAATTATTTTTTAAATCATTTTTTAGGATAAGGTAACTATAAAGAAACTGAATCTTAAAAGGCTAGAAAATGTTCTATTACTAAATGAAAAACTGAGCTGAACAAAAGTGAAGTAGGTTTGTTAATAACTGGCAAAATAAACTTTAAGCAAAACAAAAATGATTTTTTGAAAAGAACACATTGTCATAATGATGTTAGCTTTTATACATTCAGACAATATATTAATTCTACACTAGTGTTATTTAGCTTACTTGAAACAAAATAGAGAAATAATGCTTTGTAAATATCCTTTCATAATAGATAATTTGAAAATAATTTTTTTCCTTAGGAATGGCACATGAGCATATTATTGGGAAATTGATATAAATGACCATATCAAATCATTAAATATAAATGATATCTTCAATAGGTGCAAAAACATTTTATAAATTTGAGACTCTAATATTAATAAAGCCTCTATTAAAACAAAATTGAAAATGATTATCCAAATAAAGGAGATCTAAAAAGAAAAGTATTTAAAAACACATTAAATAGTAATGTATATAAAACATTACTTCTCTAATTCAGAAGTAGACAATGAAATTCATTATATCTGATCCTATTAAACATTTTAACTGAAGTTTTACCTCGTACGATTACATTTAAAACACAGGAAAGAAATAAAGGCAGTTTTAGTAGTTGAGAAGAAACATAAAAATATAACCGATAATATGATGTAAATGTTTATAAACATATTTATATGCATAAATATGCTTATAAATATGTTTTATATAGAATGGTTATATAGACATATTATTAATATTAATGAGAGAGCAATCAAGCTTGCTGCACTTTAAGTCAATGAAATAAATCTTTATTTCTATATAAGAATCATGGTGTTTAGTAATAGAAAAGCTAAAAAACAATTGAACAAAGCAAAGATTAAACCTATACAGAGAGTTTTCTAGAATAGTGTTTTAATAATAAATAACTGAAGACAATGTAAGTTTACATGTTAAAAAATCTAATATAATTCTTCTAACAATAAAAAAACTTCTAATTTTTGCAATAATTATATATAATTTTCAACATTATAATAAGTGAAAAGTAAGTTGTAGAAAATGTTTTCATTTATATAAGTTTCTAACACTTATAAAACTGAAATATTTATTGTTTAAGGATACTCATATGTTTCATAAACTCATGAGAGATCTAATTTGGAAGAGGCACTCGGAAATATTCAAAGGACAAGTCATGCTACGTTTCTTAAACAATGTATGAAATAAATGTGAAACTGAAGAGTAAAGACAGAAAGATGGTGCAAGCCCGAGGAAATGGTGGGTCAGAAATACAGTGAAACTGCTCTGGCTGGTGTAGCTCAGTGGACTGAGCACAGGCCTGCGAACCACAGGAGTCCGGTTCAATCCCCAGTCAGGGCATATTCCTGGGTTGCAGACAGGTTCCCTGCAGGCCAGTTCCCAGCAGGAGATGCACAAAAGGCAACCATACATTGATGTTTCTCTCCCTCTCTCCTTCCTCTCTAAAGATAAATAAATAAATAAAAATCTTTTAAAAAAAAGAAAGAAATACAGTGAAACAAATTCGACAGAATTGTAAGACTACAGAAGAGTCACACCAGTTGGAAAGAGAATTTGAGTAGTTTTTAGAGCACTGTTTTTAGGGGAAAAGAAATTCATAATTGGTAGAATGAAAGTGAGCTATATTAAAGATGCATTATTCTTTTATTAAAAATGCAATTATAAACTCAAGGAAAACATACTAAGTCATCATTTTTTCTCACTAATGAGCCAACAATTATCTAAAGAATCTAAGGGAAGAAACAAAAGTAGGTAAGCATATTATTCACAATGATGTTGGTAACCATTGAAGATAATTAAACAGACATAGTTAAGAGAGGTTTCTTCGGTAATGAATGGAGTGAAAGAGACACTTCTTTTTATTTTTCATATTTTACAATTTCATGTAAAAATTGATTACATATTTTAACATAGATTTTAAATGGTTAAACAGGGCTTCACTGAAATACTGAAAACTAAATAAAAATTAAATCCTATTCCCCAATTAATATGCAGATCAGCACAATCTCAATAAATGTTACAGATACCAACAAACTGATCCTAAAATTTGTACGGAAAGGGGAACAACTCAGAATGCATTGTCAACATAATATGGACAAGCACAAAGGCAAATGGAGAGAGGATACACTTTTCCACAAACGGTGTTGTGACAACTGGGCATTGATAAGGGTAAAAGTCTATTCTACACAATTAAAGTGCAACTTTTAGAAAAGTCAACTCAAAATTGATTAGAGACATAGAAGTAAAACATAACACTAAAAAACTTCTAGAAAATAATATAGGAGTACAGCTAGGGAATCTTGAGTTTAGTGATGAGTTTTAAATTATAATAATGAAAGCAAGCACAATCCATGAAAGAAAAAAATGGGAAATTTGACTTTGTTAAAAACTTTTTCTCTGAGAATGATACTTTTAAGAAAATGAAAAGGCATGCCATAGACTGAGAGAAAATCTTGGCCAAACATATATCTGTTGAAATATTTGTATAGAAAAAAATGTATAAAGAATTCTTAAACTCACCAACAAAAAAACATTTAACAATTGACCAAAAAAAAAAAAAAAAAAACCGCTCTTGTCTTAGTTTTCTAGACCACTGTAACAAAGTACCAGGAGTGCAGAAGCTCAAACAAGAGAAATTTATGGTTTGAAAGTTCTGCAGGCTAGAAGTGTGAGATCAATATCCGGGCAAATTTGATTTTTTCTGAGAGCTGCGAGAATCTTTTCCATGTCTCTCCAGCAGCTGCAGGTGGTTTCCCTGCGGCCTTGGCATTTCTTGGCTTGTAGAAATATTATCTGGACTTGTACTTCACAAGGCATTTTCCCTGTGTGCTTGTTTTGTCCAAATCTTCCCATTTTAAAAGGATATCAGTCATATTGGATAACAGGCTCACTCCACTTATAGAGTATGGCCTTAACTAATTGTCTGTACAATGATGCTATTTTTAAGGTCGTATTCTGAGGGATCGGGGGTTAGGAGAGACAACATATGTATTCCTAGGGACACAATTCAACAATGAATAGCTCTGAATAGATACTTCATCAAAAAAGATCAACATATGAGAAACAAGCACATAAAAAGATACTCATATCACATATCATTAGAGAAATATATATTAAAATAACAATAAGATACCTATATAAACTTATCAGAATAACTAAAATCCAAAATACAAACACCATAGAATTCTGTCAAGTATGTGGACTAACATGAACTCCCATTCATTCTTGGTGGAAATGCAGACTGGTGTGGAAACTTCGGAAGGCAATTTAATAGTAATTGTTTTGTTTCAGTTTTTGAAGCTAAACATAACTTTACCGTACAATCTAGAAATGGTGGTCATAGGTATTTACCAAATGGTCATTGTTTGCAAGGGTCTGAATGAGAAGGATAAATTTGATATCATTCTGAACGACACATTCATAGTAGATACATGACTTTATCCATCAGGTAAAATTCATAGAACTATTCGATACAAGAAGCGAACCAAATATAAACTGTGAATCCTACGTATTAATAATGTATCAATATTAGTTCAATTGTAATGAATGTATCACATCAATCCAAGATGTTAATAGGAAAAACTGAGGTTGATGAGGTAAAGGGAGTGCATGGGAACTTTCTGTATTTTCTGCTCAGCTCTTCTATAAACCTGAGATATCCTAGAAAGTCTATTAATAATTAATTAATCAATCAATACATAAATACAAATTTAAAGATATCTAAAAATTATACAAATAATCCTTTCTTAGACCATGAAATCGGCATGAACAAAAATGTTTCATTTGTTTTCATATAACAACATTACTTTTAGGGCATATAAATATTTCTTAATGCTAGAAATAACTGCTTACTTAATCATTTTATCATAATTTCCTATCATCGCTTTTACAATAATCTGAAGACCATTTTTCTCCTTAGACAAACTAGCTGACATTTTAACTCATTTTTCTCCTTTGTCTGTTAAATTTTAATCAAAGATGACTAAAATTTATTGGTTTCATCATTGATGCTAAACTTAATTACTCGAACCCAAATTTTTAACTCTTCTTATTGTTATTGTTATGATTAACTATTGGACAGTTTTCACTTGAAACACCCAATATTTTGTTTAATGGTCCTTTCTGGGAAGAAGCTCCTTAAAGAAAGTTATTAGTCTTGGCTATTATTTGGCAGCATCTATAAAATATCAGTTTTTTACCCATTATCATTTTTTTCTCTCATTTCATATTTCATAACATTTTTTCTTATGTCCAAAGATAAGGACAAGTCAGAGCAGATGGTACAAAAATTACATTGCTTTTAATACATTTTAGAGTATATGTTTCACTTATAAAACTTAATTTTTGGAATAACATGAGGAAGGACAAAAAATCCCAGGATTTATTTTTTTTAGTTGTTATTTATTCTTACATTGTAAACTTCAGTCTCTTTTAAAGTACTCTCCATTTGATGCAACACACCTATTGAGATGTTTTTCCTCTGCTCTAAAGTTTTTGAACTTGTCAATTTTGATGCCTTTTAGTGCTTCTGCCACCCCCCCCTTTTACATTGGTAAAACATTTCCCTTTAAGGACTTTTTTCATCTGGGGAAACAAAATAAGTTGCTTAGGGTGAGATCCAGTGAATGGGGAAGGTAAGGCATGGGGGTCATGCCATTTTTCATCAAAAACTGCCTCACACTCAGCACAGTAGGAGCAGGTGCACCCACCATGAAATGGGCAAACATGTTGAATCTTCAAAAAAAATCACTGAAGCAGAACACAGCCTCTCACAACACCACCAGTTGGTACACTGACACAGATGGGTGATTCTAAAATGCTCACCTGGTGGGAGAAGGCTGTACTGCAAGGGGCCTGGCCTCCAGAAGACAATTCCTATTTTTTAGGTCCCACCTCATATGTAAGGTAGAAATAATCATTTAATTTTTGCTTTTCAGGAAACTGAAGCTTAGATAGTGCTCATTTCTTTTTTCTTTTTGTTCTTCAGTTTTATTGAAGTAAAACTGACAAATAAAATTGTAATATATTAAACAAATTATAAGACATTTAAAGTATACAATGTAGTGACCTGATGTACATATATGCTCTGAAAGGATTCCTGTCTAATTAATTTATAATTTTGTTTACCATTTACCCCCACTTAAACCCTTGCTCACCTCTACCATGCCCTTCATCACCTCAGTCACCACACTGTTGTCTGTGTCTATGAGTGGTTCTTTTTTGCTAGATCTCTCTACCCCCTAACACCCTCTCCCCTGAGCTGGGTGGTGGAGAGCATAATATATCATTCATTTCAAATTCACTCCACTAAAAATGGAATACTACTCTGCCTGAACCTAAGACTCAGAAGATATCTCTGAAATTGCATTGTTACTATGCACAGTGTTAATTATGTTCTTTCTGGCTTTAATACCCTACACTTACAATGTAGTCAGGAAACAATGGAAGAAATGATTGAATACAACACATGTCATTAAAAAGTTTACAGGTAAGTATCTTCTACCTTAACTATGTGTGGATAAAATAACAAAAATATACACAAAAAGTTTTTAAATTATGAAAAACTGCAAACAAGAAAGACTGAACATGGAGACCACATCCCTCCTGTTACATAGGCTACCAATTTGAACCCTGGGGATGTTAGCTGAAATGCCTTTGCATTGTCTATGGCTCTATATTTTAACATAAATTATGTACTATATGCTATATTATACTAAATTACATGCTATAATTTTATAAATATAAATGTAAGAGAAAGATGCATGGAGAGAAAAAGGATAAAATATTTACTTAAACATGTCTGCTAATTTTAAAGGTGGTCAAAAGGTACACACTTCCATTTATAGGACAGTAAGTGCTGGGGATATAAAGTACAGGACGGTATCTGTGGTTAATAATACTACACTGTATATTTGAAAGTTGCTAAGAGAGTAGATCTTAGTTCTCATCACAAGAAAAAAATTATAAGTATGTATGGTGATGGATGATAGCTAAACTTTTTAAAATCATTTTGCAATGTATACACATTTCAAACTGTTGTATCACTAATTCTAATGCAATCTCATATGTCAATTCTATCTCAGTGTAAAACAAATAAGGATACATGGATGTATCATACAAAGAAGGATAGCAGGAAGTAAAAGTTCAGACTCATTTTAAAAGATAGTCATTACCAGATATTCAAAATATCACAGAATATGTGAGCCTAGAATTGGCTCCTAAAAAATAAATCATATCTAATAAACAGAGAAAAGAGGAAGGACATTCTAAGAATAAGAGGAACCATTAAAAAAGCCACAGAGGTGATATGGGACATAACACAATAAAAGGAAAGAAATTTAACTAGTAAAAGTAACAATACAAAGTTCATTAGCAGCAACAAGTAATGAAATAAGATAAAGCTCATAATATGCTCAACATCTCTAGACAGCCTGGAATCTCCCACTCTCTTCCCACATTTCCTCTCATAAGCAGAATGAGGAAGGGTTATATCACAAGGGATAGAACATTGGCACTAGATAGAAAGTAATTTCCAAGTCTCGACCATTTCAAAGAGGCAATGGTCAATAAGCAAGTAAACTTTAGCTCTATATAATCATGCTTGCTACATCCGCTTGCTGTTTTCCTAAAGTGCTCTTCATAGTCTATAGAGTAGGAATAAAGATATCTGCCCATAATAAATCAAGGCGATGCCCTTAATGTCCTTAGATTTTTTTATTGCTGTTCAACTCCAGTTGTCACCATTTTCCCCCATCACTCCCACGTACCCCAGCCGCCCCAACCTCCCCACCCATGATCCTCCCCCCTTTGGCTATGTCCATGAGTTCTTTCGTAATTAGTATTATTCCCTTTTTATTGATGTTTGAATACAGTTGTCTAATGTGTTATTTTTAAACTACACATTTGATTTTCAACTAAACTGATATCACCATTTTATTTTTTTTGAAAAGTGTTCAGTAATCATCCTGCATCAATCTTACACATTTTTGGAGTTTATTTTATTGTTATTTATAATGGCAGTTAATTTACTGTCATATCCTCTTCTATCTCTTCTTATATCAGCCATTTTAATCAAAAGAGTTAATTTTGGGATTCATCCCAGGGATGCAAGGATGGTTCAACATTTGCAAAACAGTAAATGTAATTCATCACATAAACAAAAGCAAAGACAAAAGTTAATTTTATGAGATCAAAATTCTTTTTTGTTTTAAAAATAAATTTAATATTATTTTTGTTGTTTAACACAATCCAGATTAAGTAAACCTGAACCAATTATGTTTACCAATTATTTTTTCTTAGGTATATCCTGGGAAATAATAACACAAAATAATTTCTTTGCAAAGTTTTTATCTAACATAGTTAAGTGCATTGATTGAAACGGCAACTTTAACAGAATGCTCTGCAAATTACCCAGCTGTGTACATTTAGAGTAAGTGCCTGTGAAGCTGAGTGGAACTCATGCTTTACACTTGAAAAGGTTCCCATGCTACAGGCAAATTCTGTCATCTATATAGTATGAGAATATTTATTTTCAAAGGTTCTATTAGAAAGATTCACATCATTGTTGCTCCCCAACTTCAGGTTAAAATGAGGCTCAGGGAATCAGAATCACATTTTTATGCAAATAAACCTTAGATAAGTGGATTAATTGTACAGGGGTCACACACATTGATCACAGAATACTCTAAAAGATCTCATTGAAAAATTCTTTTGTTTTGCTCTGTTTAAAATGTTTCTCAGAAACAGCCCTGGCTGGTGTAGCTCAGTGGATTGAGCCCGGGCCTGCAAGCCAAGGGATTGAGGCTCAATTCCCAGTCAGGGCACATGCCTGGGTTGCCAGACAGGCCAGGTTCTCAGTGGGGGGAGTGCAAGAGGCGACCATACATTGATATCTCTCTCCCTCTCTCCTTCCCTTCCCCTCTAAAGATAAATAAAACTAAAATAAAATGTTTCTCAGAAACAGAAAGACCATAATTTTAGAATATTAAAATCAAACTAAGAAGACAGCCAGATCAGGAGCGAACCATAGAAATGAAGATCACATGGAGGGTTAGCAACAGGGGAGTGGGAGAAGGAGAAGTTACAGAAAATAAGTAGCATAGACGGTAGGTAGAAAATAGATAGGGGGAGGGCAAGAATAGTAGGGGAAATATAGAATCTAAAGAACTTGAGACACGTGGTCATAAACTAAAGGGGGGGAATGGTAGGGGAGGGGTGTGCAGGGTGGAGGGGAATGAAGGGGGGGAATAGAACTGTAATGGCATAATCAGTAAAATATATTAAAGAGATTCAAATAGATTGCCAAATCATGCGAGAATTGTACTCCATTCACAAGATCAAGAAAGATGCTTAACAATCTTCTTTTATTTGGGGTTTATATATTTTGTATCTTATTACCCACTTTTCATTTTTACTATATTCTTGCTAAGTTCATTTTAAATTTTTATAAAGAACCTGCATGTTTATACTTTAATACAACTCCCTAATCCTCACTCCTTTCTCTAAGTTTCCATGATAAAGTTCCACCCATGTTTATAATTCAGCTAAACACTGTTTCCTCTAGCTGTTTTACTTCTCTCCCTGATACATCATCATGCTTCATATGAATGTTTGTATCACAAATATTTCCACCATAACTCTATTATTGTGAATATTTATCTGTATAAATCTCATCACATGATCTGTGTTCAGAACAAAGTTTATTGTGTTATCTTTAGCAGTACGCTTGGTTTAGTAAAATATTCAGCTCACAATAGGTGCATTAATTTACCTGTCAAATTAATATCATCCACATCTGGGAATATGTAACTGTTCACCTACATGCTCCACTATGTAATAAACATCCAACATAGAACAGGAATGTGCTCTTAGCTTTATAAAATGCCTCATTAAAAAATGCCTTTATCTTAAAAGTGATCATTTTAGAAATGAACAGATTTCATTTAGAAAACACTAGTAAAAATGTATAAACAGACCTAAGTTGTGTTTGTTAACATTACTCTAAACTAAAAATATTGTATGATTTCATTGTAACTAAAGTAAATCAATGAAAATATTTTCAAAATAATGAATAAAATTAGTAACTTTTAACTTAAATCTAAACATTATATGGAAATGTTTAAACAAGATATTCCATAATGAGGGCAATATGTATTTATATTCTATTTGCCAGTACACACATGGACAGAAGAGAGTTTTAGAAGATGCAATGAGACAAAAATAAATGGCATTTGAAGTTTAAAGTCCAACTCTCTTACACATAAGCTGTGTACTTTGAATAAGTTACTAAAGCCTTCTGATTTTTTGGATCCTACTTAGGAAATTGTCAAATTTTCATAAAGTTGTTTTAATATTTTTATTGAGATATAATTGGCATGTATGATTATATAAGTTTAATGTGTTGAATGTATTGATGTGATGCATTTATATACTTCAGTATGATTACTACATATCATTAGCTAACACCTCTATCATGTCATACAATTACTATTTTTGTGCTGAAAACATTTAAGATCTAACCTGTTAGCAACTTTGAAGTATATAATACATTATTGTTGATTATAATATTAATGCTATGCATTAAATCTCTAGAAGTCGATCATCTTCTATTGCAAGAGTGTCCTCTTTGACCAAAATCTTCCCAATTCTCCCACCACTGACCCCTTGTGACCACCATTATAGTCTGTACTTTTTTAGATGCCACATATGTGATATCATTTGTCTCTCTCTGTCTGACTTAGAATAATGCCCTCAAGTCCCATCCATAGTGTTACAAATGGCAGGATTTCCTTCTTTCCCATGGCTTAAAAGTATTGTTAAATATATCGCAACTTTTTAATCTATTCATCCATTTACAGACACTTAGGTTGTGTCCTCATCTTGGCTATTATAAAAAGCGATGAATGAACATGTGCTCATTATGAATGCAGATATTTTTGGATACAATGTTTTCACTTCTTCTGGATATATACTCAGACGTGGAGTTACTAGATTATAAGATTATTCCATTTTTGAGCAACCACCCTACAGTTTTCCACAGCGGTTGAAATAATTCACAGTCCCACCCGCAGTGCACAAGGGTTTCCTTTTCTATGCATCCTTGACAATGCTCGCCCCATTTCTTATTGTTTAATGATAGCCATTCTAACAGATGTGGGGTGACATGCTATTGGAGTTTTACTATGATTTTCCCTGATGATTAGCGAGGTTAAGCAACTTTTTGTGTACCTGTTGGCCATTTGTATGTCTTCTTGGGGAAAATGTTTGCTCAGTCCCTCTGCCCATTTTTTAATTTGATTTGTTGTTACTATTTTCGAGTTATGTGAGTTCTTAATATACAGGGGGTGACATAATAGGTTTACAATTACAAGTGCATGGAACACAGTTTATTTTTGTAATACTATTATTTATTAAATATATTATATTTATCATTAATAGCTTACTTTTGCCCACCCCTGTATTTTAGATATTAACCCCTTATCAGATACGTGTTTTGCATTTTTCCCCATTCCATAGGCTGCCTTCTTATTTTGTTGATTGTTTCTTTTGCTGTCCAGAAGCTTTTTAGTTTGTAGTCCATCCTGTTGATTTTGGCTTTTGTTGTTTTCCTTTTGGTATCATGTCCAAAAGAGTTGCTGCCAAGACCAATGCCAAAGAGTTTTTGATCTGTTTCCTTCTAGGAGTTTTATAGTTTCTGGTCTTACATTTCAATATTGAGTTAAAAATTATACCACAATCACAGCTACATATTAAATAGCTGACTAATACTAGGACGTGTTCCTCTTTTTCTCTCCCTTTTATTTCACATATCTGAAATGTCTGCATGCCTGCCTAATTATATTATGGCTAAGGGGGATGCTGTGGTTTGTTTCAGTGAGAGAGATAAATATTCCAGATGTATGTAATGCTTTGTGTAAATAAAAAACAAAGGAACAAAAAAAAGTCTGACTTGATTAAATGTCAACAGATAAAAATATGTTTGCTTAGCTGAGTTCCCTGGTAATAAATTTAGGCTTGTAAAATTCAAGGACACTTTTTGTATAGCTGGCAAAAGTCTTTTGGTTTTAGAGGAAGAAGTTCAATAGCCTCTCCTTTCTAAACATTAGCTGAACATAATTCAGTTATGAATTCAATACCTATATAATATACCTAATACTTCTTATGACTCATTAACAATTTCTTTGCTGATTATATTTTAAGTATTCAGTATAAAATATATAAAAGAAACTCTTTAAAATTCATTCTGCTACCATTGAATTTCATAAAAATAGCTTCAAATTAACACTTTCAAAATCTCTATAATCAATTAAGTTTCATTTCTATGGTATTAAAATAAAATGAGATTATATTATGAGGTCTGCTGGCCCAGCTGAGAGTAACACAAAATTTTAGAATATACAAAAATGCATTTGTATATATGCTCATGGCCCGGAATCCACTTAAATGTACTCCTGGCAATTTCCCTGGCTACTACCAGTCTCACTCGGGATTCATCACTGATAAAGCAGGTACAGCACAGGTCTGGAGAAGAGAAAACAAAATATAGGAGCCTTATATGCACTAATGCAGGGACCTGGGCATAGGGTCCAGCATTTTCACTGCCACTATAGTTGAGTAATGAAATACTGGGGGGAAAAAAGGCATCAGCATGTCCAAATCATCCTCATTTTCAGGGAGAGATGGTTGGACAGTACTTTCAGGAATAAAGAATGTATGTCTTTCTATATGGCCTTTTATTATTTCACAGAATGTTCACCGCACCATTAGGGGAAAATGTAAATATTTATGATCTTAAAATACAAAAGATGTGAGTGAAATATTGTAGATGCCCTTTGTAGAGCCAAAAAAGAAAAAGGAAAGTGACTTGCCCTGCCCAATCTTAGAGGAAGCCAAGCGTATCCTGAGATATCATCATAAGCAAGTAATGGTCCTGTGGAACATCACCAAGAAAAAAAGTGTAGTCAAGAGAAATAATCATATTTTTGATGCAAGAAATATTCACACACACAAGAAAATACCTCTTACCTTTATCAAGTATTTGATATTTCATAATCTGTCCATTGGGATTTGCCTGTTAATATATATTAAATACATATTAAATATAATAATTTAAATATATTAACTATAATGAATGTATAAATAATATAAGTAAGTATTATAGTAAATATATAAATGTATATTTATTTGTATATAAATAAAACTATGAATTGAATTGGCTGCCCTTTAAAAATTGATTTGTGGTCTTTTTCTGGTTACATCAACTGCAAATATCCTCCTCTACCCATGGTTACCCTTTCAATGTCTTAATTATACCTTGTGATAAACAGAGTTTCTAATTTTATTGGAGACCCATTAATCAACCTCTTAATTTATGGGTAATGCTTTACGTGACCTAGGAAGTCTTTTCTCCCCAGTTAATGCAGTTATTCTCTATGTACTGTTCTGGAAATTTTATTGTTTTGCATTTTATATTCATATCTATTATCTGCCTGTAATTGATTTTTTACTTAAGTGTTAAGTAGAAACTAAGATTTACAAGATTTGCAAAAAAAAATTATTTTGTCTCACTGTATGGTAGAAGATTGAGCACGGTGTTGAAAGCATGTGCGACAAAGTACCTCCTGGTTTCACTGCAGTTCTGAGAAAAGCTTTTAAAAATGAGCCATTAAGTATGATAACTAGTGGATTTTGTAAATACATTTTTTCATATTATTGAAGTTCTCCTTTATCTTTAGTCTCCTAAAGGGAATTTATTGTGAATGGATATTATATTTATACAGATAGATGCATTGGCAATATTTAAAAATTACTCTGAAAGATCATTCTTCATTTCTGGTAAGGTCTCAACTGTACAATCTACTTCGCCTGGTACCCAGGCTTCTTCTGATTCGTGTTGATAAGGTGTGCTTCTCCATTGTTTGTAGCTGACTTTTCCATTTATGTGATTCAGATGCATCACTCTCCAGCAGCTCTTTACCCCACCTCCCTATCTGAACCTCTTTTTGTTCAACTGAAGAATCTGGTTCTGTATATACTATATACTTTATACTGTTTGCCTTGTTTAAGTACCATTTCATCTAATTTCTTATCTTCTTTTGGATTACATTATTTTTTTTAATATTTTATTATTTATTTATCTTTAGAGGGGAAGGGGGGGGAAGGAGAGAGGGAGAGAAACATCAATGTATGGTTGCCTTTTGTGCGTCCCCTGCTGGGAACTGGCCTGCAGGGAACCGGCCTGCAACCCAGGCATGTGCCCTGACTGGGAATCGAACCGCGATCGTGTGGTTTGCAGGCCCGCGCTCAATCCACTGAGCTACACCAGCCAGGGCTATGGATTACATTATTTTTTATAATTTTATTTTTACTCTATTACTTTTATTCCATTAATTAGATGGACATAGTTTTAAATATACCATTTTACTTGCAATTACCCTAAAACTTACAAGATACTTTCTTAATTAAGTATAATTTTAAGTACTCATTTTTCAACTTTGAAATAATCAAAAGAACATGGATCAGTAAATTTTCCTTTACTTTCCTTACCTTGTGTTATTGTTTTCATGTATTTAAATTGCAGATATATTTAAACTTCATGTTTTATTGGTATTATTGCTTCATATTTATTTAGATTTATCCATATGTTTGCACTTTGCATTTCTTTCTATATTTTCATATTTTTATTCAATACCATTATAATCATTGTGCTTAAAGAAGCCATTTTTTAATTTTAAGTTTTCTTTAATGATTTTCTTTAACATTTGTATAAATAAGTTCTTTCTGCCTTCAATTTTTTTCTTAGCCACAGAAATCTAGATAAGCAGTTATATTTATCAAAATTGCATTGGTTATTTATGGGTTTGGCCAAAAAGTCTGTTTGCTTTTTTTCCTGTAAAACAAAAGACACATTTTTTATCTTCACCAATAACTTTATTGATTGGGATGTTTTGAGTATGCCAGCTAACTCCCACATGGCATGATATTGATTGTTCTCAGTTAATGTTTCAATATGATTGCTATCAACTGCAACTGATCTACCTGACCATGGAGCACGTTCCAGCGAGAAATCTGCAGCACAAAATTTCACAAACCACTTTCCACATGTTCGATCAGTCACGGCACCTTCTCCATATATTGCATCAACCTTTTCCCTCTTTTTTTCTTTTTGCATATCAGTTGTGTTTTCGCCCTTCTTGAAATAATAAAGCATAATATGTTGAAGATATGCATTTTCCTCCATCTTCAATAATTGGCTACCCAAAACCTCGCCAATTTCATAAGATTCTTCTAATGCATGTTGATATGACAGCTGTCACAATACAATCTAACAAAATAAATTTGAATGAAGTGAAAGACAACTAATTGCTACTAGAGCCATCTTACGGAAAAAATAAACTTTTTGCACAACATAATTTGCCTTTTCCATTTTTTTTGATAGGTGAGTTGTCAGTCTTATGGTCCATTTGTTGAAAATTGTGTCTCTTTTTATCTTTTGGTTTGTTTAGCTTTATCTTTTTCCCTGAATTTTAGCAACAGTATTATCATTTTCCTGGTTACATGTTTAGTTGTATTTGGGAATATAACATTCTTTTGATCCGTTTCTTGAGCTATGTCATCAATGTCAATATTTTTATCAATTAGCTTTTAACATATTGTTTCTAACTCTCCTCTTTTTCTCTCACACATTTTAGACCGTTGAAGCACTTTACAAGACTATTTCCCAAAGAATGCTGAAAGATCTTTTATTTTTTTCCTGTAGTTTTTTGGGGGAAATTTTGTTTCAGATTAAACAAAATTCCTAAGGTCAAAAGCCAAGAATGGAATATAGGGACTTCTACTTAGACCTTATTACTCCAAGACGTTTCCTTTGTAATATCTTGAGCTCTTGTTTCAGACTGATTCTCCAGCACTTACTAGAAGTATTGCCTGAATGAGATCTAACATCTCTGACCTCAGCACCAACATTTTATAGCAAGGATAATTCTAGTACCTTCTCCAGATAGATCATTCCAGTACTAGCTGATTTAAGGTATGTAAAATGCTTTGACTATCAGTCCATAATTAACCTTTGAATGTTAGGTAATGTTCTCACTTTTGTCGATATCATTTGATAACAAGAAATAGCTCCAGTGTAATGCCATTTTTTAAAAAAAATTTAATTAATTTTATTTAGTTATTTTTCAAGTACAGTTTTTTGTCTATTTTTCCCATCCCAGCCTCCCCCGCCCCTTGCTCCCCACCTCCCTCCCATTTCCACCCCCCTTAGTTCTCGTCCCTGTGTCCTTCCTATTTGTTCCTCCAAATCCCTCCCCCCCTTTTTCCCCTTAACTTCCCTTCCTTCTCCCCTCTGGTCACTGTCCCCTTGTTTTCTATTTCAGTGTCTTTGTTTTTTTTTCCACTTGCTTGTTTGAAATAATAAACCCAAATTTGCTCATGCTCATCATCTAAATGTCCCCGCCCCACACACACACACCAATCGATGCACTGGTTTAAAGCTGCCAAGGTGATATTACTGAATGCAGAGTTGGGAACACATCCACGTAATCTGGGTGACCTGGTTCTAGCACTGTCTGCATCGTTTCTTTTAGTGGAGAAATTGTGTTTACTATAAAATACGTTGGATAGTTTATGTGGCAATCAGACGTGGGCAGGAAAGAAAACAGCCAAGGAGAGTATGCAAATGCTGTGTAAAAGAAAAACAGGCACTTCTGTGTTTTCAATGGGACAGCAGGTGAGAGGAAGGTAAGAAACAAGGGGGTCAGGAATCTCTGAAGAGGAACCTGAAAGTGTCCGTGGCTAGGAAACAAGGAACAGACCCGAGAGTAAACATTGGCAAAGAACCTTTGCAAGCAAGGTAGTGTAACGTTTAATCTGAGCTTGTTTGTGTAAAAGATTTTGCGTATTTAAACCTTTGTAATTCACTCCAGGTAAACAGATGGTTTACAGCTCTCTGAATAATTTGCTTTGTATGCTTGGACATAGAGAGTAAAGCTTTCCTGAAACTCCTCAATATTTGACATAGTATTAACTATACGTTTCTATAGTGATAAAATATTTGAAACCATATTTTTATAACTGAAAACTTACAATTTTCCATTATATTTGTACAATATGACTTCCTTTGTAGACTTCTCAGATATAAGTTGTTATTTGGGTGATTTATCAATTTATTGGTAAGAATTCACCACCTGTGTGGGCTCTGGTGGTTTTTCAAGTCTTCCTTCTGGTCCTTATTATTACTTTGGACTGAATGCATTTTTTTACCAGTAAAATTATTTACTTGCATTTAAAAATATTTAGCATCCATTCTACTTAATTTACATCTTGTTTTATTAGAATTTGTCTTATGAAGAAGGACAGTATATTCAATTATTGTTGTCACTATTAATGATATTGGAAGTATTAGATGTTCCTACATAAAACAATGATTAATATTCTAGCTGTACTCCTTTTACATACTTATTTATTATTTCCATTGTGAATCAATTTAGTTTCTTAGGGCAAAACAAAAGTGAAATGCTATTGATACAGGGTGCAGCCAGGGGGGGGCCCAAAAAAAGATTTGGAATGGTGTCCAGAATTCAAAGTGTATAGAAATATCGGAGAGACATATAAGATGTCCTCACCACCCCCCCCCAGGGGGAAGGGATGAATGGAGCCAGGCCATTGAGAGCTATTTTGCATAGCAACAGTTTTGGAGCTAACCTCTGGAGGAATGGTTATTTAACATATCTATAACCTTTAACTGGTTTCATAGATATGTTAAATAGCAGTGGCCAAGTTTGGGGCCAGAGAGAAGGAACTAGCAGAGACTCAGAATGTAACTAAGGGCTGCTCTCCTGAGTGAGTGGACTGGGACTCAGGAGGATGTAACTAAAGTCTGGACTCCTGAGTGAGAAGGGCTTGGAACTCAGGATGGAACTAGGGGCTGTGCCCCTGAGTGAGAGAGCCACGCGGTTTCAGCAGAGTGAGGACCCCCTGTTGGTGAGGTGAAAGAGGGAGCCACGTGGTTTTGGCAGGGTACGGACCCCCTCTTTCCCAGGTGGAAGGGAAGAACCACGCAGCTTTGCCAGAGTGGAGATCCCTGCAGCCAGGTGAAGAAGAAAGCCACATGCTTTTGGTGGAGTGCGGACTCCTGCAGCTTTGGTAGAAGAGGCCCACGCGGCTTTGGGGTGCCCCCTTTGTCTGCGGGGCCTGAAAAAGCAAGAGAGACTTTGACTGGAACTGGGTACAAAGGACTCTTGCCAGTGGACCATGAGAGGGTACCACAGTACTTTGGATTAACTCGAGATCCTGCACAGTGACACAGCTGACGGTGCCAGCGGCCTGCAACACAGACGTGTGCTCTTTTCCGATTTACGGTACCCGGAGTTGGGACAGTGGGAGAAGGGAACGCTGTGTGGGTGTAGGTGTATACCCTAAAGGACTTTGATATTTTAGTGGAGGCATTAGGCCTGAATAGCATTAAATAAACATTTTGTTTCCTTTTCACAAATCTCTGGCTTTAAGAGATGTGTTTCCAATTGGCGGCGGACAGAAGGGCCCAGTAGATTTTAGTATTTTGGTTTTGGGAGGGGCCCCTGTTGTATAGCAGTTTTGGGCATCCCTAGGTGGGCCAAATATTGTATTGCCCCTCCCTCGGATGACCTCTTGTTGTTCGGTAACACTATTATGAAATTAAAGAACTATTGAATGAAATTTTTAAAGAAATCTATGCATTGGTGGGAACTATCACTAGTGCTACTCAGAAAAAAATCAATTTTACAGCATAACTTTGATGCTACACGGCTTTACAAAATGTTGTTTTTATGTATCAAGATTTTACCCATCAGAATTGATTCCTCAAATGCCCAAGGAACTAACTGTTCTTCATAATAAAATGAGCAGGACCTCCTCCACCAAAGTCTCAATTTCAGCTTCATGGGACTGTAGTCACCTGATGGGGGTCACAAACAGGGTAGTTTAAACAACAGATACACATTTTGCTCACAGTTTTGGAGACTAGAAGTTTAAGATCAAGGTGCTGCATGTGTGGGATTCCCCTGAGATTTGTCTCCTGGGCTTACAGATGGCCACCTTCTGGCTGTGTCCTCACGTGACCTTTCCTCTGTGTATGTGCCTTCATGGTGTCTCTCCTTATGAGGACATTAGCCCAATTGAATTAGGACTCATTAACCTTAATGACATCCTTATAGGCTCTGTCTCTGAATATAGTCACATGGGGGTTATGTTCAACCAATAAATTTGGGGGGAACACAATTCAGTCCATAACAGGACCCCTCATTTATATTTATAGATTTTAATTATTTGGAACTCCTCTCTTTTTTATCCTAGATATAGGGGTGATACCTTTCTGTTATCTACTGAACAGATTTATACCTAATCAAAAATACTTTTTAATTAAATTATATATGAATAACTAGCGTGGATTCTGACCCCTGACTGAACCTGACACAGACCCCACTCTTCTAACACCAGCCTTGGCCATTTAACTTGCATTAGCCAATATGATGTCAACTCACTTGTGTTTGCCCCTTGAGCTTCACATAATTGCTATAAGAATTTGGAGTTTCCGTTAGGCAGCTGCTGCTCCTTAAGCCAAAGCCCTAAAATAAAGACTCGTGGAGCCCCAGCTCTGCAGCCCCCAAGCAGAGCCGGCCAGGTAATGTTAGGTAGGACAGACAGCAAACTGGGGCAGGGAGGAGGAGGGAGACATGTCTCACCCACCGACTCAGCATCCCTGAGCCTGGTCCAATATTGCCAGGTGTTACAAGAACCAGGAGAAACCCCAATGTAACACAGGAGATGGGCAGTCCTTGAAATTCTAAATATCCTTTTCATTATTTGGGAGAGAAAGTCTTTGAAACTGTGCTTTCATCCCAAGGCCTGAAAGGTGGGAAAGGGCCTACTGAGAACAAAGGAAGTAGCCCATTAACACCTTCGGGTATTCATGCCTCCCCACCCCCAAACTTGGCACCACTTTTACCTGTCAATCAATATACAACCTCTTCACTCCCATCCCACCACCTATATAAGTCCTCAGAACAAAGGATGTGGGACTCTTGCTCTTGCTACCCCTGTTCCTGCTATCCTTGCACTTGTCATTCTTCCCTACCTTGGCAAGACTTGCTCTCCCATGACAACTTGTCACCAGTAAACCCTGCCTCCATGCTAACAGGCTTGCTCATCTGTAATCCTTAACTGTCAGTGAGAAGAACCCAGTTTCTGGGAGACGCTCCTGTAACACTAAGACCAACATAGATGTAGAAAAATAATTCATTGCTATTATAAATCAATGAGATTAGGGGTTGTTGTTACTTAACTCACTGTGACAACAGTCTGCTGATACTTTTCAACCAGTTTTTCTCGGTGTTTTCACTGGGTGGTTCTTCTCTCGCATAGCTAGCATGTTCACCCCCCAAATAAAACAAACCTTAATCGGTGTCTCTCAAATTGTGGTCAGTAAATTATGTAGAGTGCCATTTATTATTAAACTCTCAATCCAGAGTTAGCAACTATTCCCTTCATATTGCCTGTTAAACATGCATATTATTGAGTTCCATTCACACTTTCAAAATGTCTGGGGTAGAGCATAGAAACAGGCTTTTTAACAAGCTTCCTAGTTGATTCCCAATGATTCCTATAATTGATACTCTTTCTGCAAATAAGTTCTGATACTAACACACCATTTTAGGTAATTTCATTCTTTTAATTTTTTAAATTTATTTATCTGTAGACGGGAAGGGAAGGAGAGAGGGAGAGAAATATCAGTGTATGGTTGCCTCTTGTGTGTCCCCTGCTGGGAACTGGCCTGCAACCCAGGCATGTGCCCTGACTGGGAATTGAACCGAAACACTCTGGTTCTCAGGCCCATGCTCAATCCACTGAGCTACGCCAGCCAGGGTGGTAATTTAGTTTTTGACTTTTTCTAGTGTTCAAATGCTTTAATGCTTAACATTTGAGAAGATGTTTTTCATGTTGAATATATATTTTATTAGCCACAGATTTTCTAGGCAGAGAAAACCCCAGTGGGTTTTCAGTGAATGTGTAGAAAGACACAGATGCTGAAAAGGAAATACACTGCAGAAATAGATGATTCAGAGCCAGCCTTAGGGGGGGGGAGCTAAAGGAGGGAACCCGACTTGAGGAAGTCTCAAAAGGTAGTTGTGTTACTGTGGTTAGTCTCTTAGGTTTTGAGAAAAGAGAAGGGAGAAAAGATATAAAGCCTAAGTAGGGAAACAACAGCTTCAAAGACACCTACAAACAGCTGAGTCCTGCACCAAACAGGCACTGATCCCCAAGTAGGGGGTAGATTTCCAACTCCCCAGGGAAAAGCCATTCAGTTCTCATCGATTAATGGGGAGAGAGAAACAGTGAGGGGGGTATACTTTGCTAGACACATGGGCAGTAGAAGCCATGAGAGGAAGCAAAACTATGTGGCATGTGCAGTAGGGGCCAAAACAGTGACCATAAAGGGGGGGAGGGGACGAGCCTGGGAAAATCTGGGGAAATGATCAGACAGTACAAGGGCACGGACATAGACAGATCCAGGAAGGAGATGGGTACACGGAGGGCACAGACACAAGCCTGCAAAAAGCCAGGGAAGAGATCCGATAGTGTGAAAGAAAACCTATTCTCTCTCAAGCCCAAGAAAATAAAATCAAAGCTTAACAAGTGCCTGAGGCTCTTTAGCAGCCGTGAAAGCCAGAGCACAGTACCAGTTATGACCCAGGCATCATTATGCATTGGTGCTGGATGTGCAGATGGGGGAATGAGATGCAGAGGCTCTGTGCATCTCTGGGCCCTGGACTTGGTCAAAACAAGAGTGGACATGCGGCCCCAGAAGTTGGACTTCTCCGCCATTAAGATGGAGACAAGGTACCTGGTTGTGGATGAGACATCACCCAAGCCCTTCCTTTGTTTTCACTCCAACAGATCTTGCCACTACGGCTCAAATTCTCCTGTGTTTTGTGTCCATGAAATGCATTTCCCTGACACCCTGGAAGAACTCTATTCCCTCCGCAATATTACTTTGACAAAGACCCATTTTACAAACTTGATAAACTTGTCTGAGGCCACTACCTAATTAGCACTGATAACCACCCAGGCCTCTGACAAGTGTGTCATTAGTTTGCACCAACAACACTAGGAGAATCTGAACTAAATTATCCAAAAGAACAGCTGTGCATTTTTCTGAAGGACCTCAAAATTAACAGAATTAACATTTAATATTTATTCAAGAGATAGTTTGGTAATATTGTGTCTCATGTCTCCTCTAAGAATTCTGGATTATGACTCCACTTTAAAAATGAACTTGCTTTGGCTGGTGTAGCTCAGTGGATTGAGCGCGGGCCTATGAACCAGAGTATCGCGGTCCGATTCCCAGTCAGGGCACATGCCTGGGTTGCAGGCCAGTTCCCAGCAGGGGACGCATAAGAGGCAACCATACATTGATATTTCTCTCCCACTCTTTCTCCTTCCATTCCCCTCTCTCAAAAAATAAATAAATAATTTTTTTAATCTTAAAAAAATGAACTTATATTTAGGCAGTATATATAGACATGTTTTTTTTTAACAGAACGAAATTTACACCTCAGTTTTTATTGAATTCCCAAAAGATGGTTAAATCTTTCTACACTCTTGTTCCTAGATTCATAACTGCATTAATGTTATATCTCTCTCAATATTTACACAAGGTCTTACTGTGCTCTGCCATCATAAGGCAGCCGGGAAACGTTATTCAACGTGTAAAGACGTTATTAAGTCACATCTCAGCTGCATGCAGGTGGAACAGGGTTGTGAAAGCGCAGGACTTGACCTAAGACTTTAGCATACGGCCTATTTCCTTTCTGATAAACAAGCTTAAACCTAAAGAGATTAATTCGACCTATTCCACTGTGGCCTGCAGCCTTGAAAGTGTACAGTAGACGCCAAAGGCTTCGCAATCAGATAAAAACATGTTCCCGTTATTTTCTGGAGCAATAGAGTGGCAATGCTATTTGTAAGAAAATCCCTGACCTACTTGAATGCTTACCTTTTTATCCCACTGAGAGCATTATGCAGCCTGGAGAACTGGATAAGCTGAGGCCAGCAGGAAGTAATTTGGTTTCACAGCTTTATATCATGTAACAGACTTTGAAGGCTTGAAAAAAAAAGGCAGGAAGCTGCATTAGAATAGTATAATTAACCCCACAATGAAAATACTAAAAAGAGATAAAAGAAATCAGAGGATTTACAAAACCAAAATCTGCCAAGTATGTGGGAGAATGAGGGAATCTTGGCTAAGAAATGTGGTTGGAAATTTAATTGACTGGATTGACTTCACGCACTGAGGATTAGGAGAAAAGAAGCTAAAACATTTAAAGGGGATATTGTCTTAGCTCTGCTGATATAACAAACTGTCAGAGAATGGGTGGCTTATAAACAACAAAAATTACTTCTCACAGTTCTGGAGGCTGGAGTCTGAGATCTATCAGTGTGTCGGGAGGCTGGATTCCGGGGAGGAACCTCTTCCCGTCGCAGGCTGCCAGCTTGTCCCTCCCATTGCAGAGGCAGAGACCAGAAGAAGTTCTCTGGTAGTTCTGACGAGGCCCCAGCCTTAGGATATCATCTGATCCTTATTCCTTCCCCAAGGTCCACCTGACACCATCACGTTGGGAGAAGGGTTGTAGCATTTACATTTTGGAGAGAAACAAACATTCAGTTCATAACAGGGGAAACAAATAGAGAATGTTGATGAGGAATAAAAAATAGTTAAATGATTACAAAAGAGAGTTTAAGGATTTTTAATTGAAATAATTATTTAATCATGTCAGTGGAAACCAAATGGCACATTCTGCATCTAACCAAAATTAAAACTTATCTGTTACAATTTCAGTATCCACAATCAGCTGGAGACATTTTAGTCTTCAATTTTTATCAAACATCAATCCACTCATTTTTGTCAACTTTAGAAGCTTTCTTATTTCTTTCCTTTTTTTTATTTTTCCATTTTTCTTTTTAGATTTGAGAGTTGTTTTGACTGATAATGAGACTTACAATGTAATTTTCTTATCATATGAAAATAAAAGCTGCTATTCTTTTAAACTAATAAGCTGAAATTACAATTCCCCTTCTATGTGTGTTTAATTATATGTTACAATTATACCATAGAAATCAGTGTACTTTCAAACAGAATTTTAAAACTTACAAAACAACAAGTCCATGCTATTTCTTGCTAAAAATAGATGTCCATCATGGTTTTCCTGATTCAGGGCAATCCCTTTATTTAACCTCATCTATTTTTGTGGCAATTACTAATTTTTTACCAAGGTAAGACCTTATAATGAATGAGTTAATTGCTAATTTGATTTCTTCTAAAAGAAATGAAGCATCCACATACAATCAATCTTCTGAGGTAAGCATGGGATGACTGCCCTTTTTCAGAAATCAAGAGAGCATATCCTCCTCCAAAATTTCTGATGAAGGATGTAAGACTCTAATAGAATTGGAATGCTTGGTTAATTGCCATGGCTTGCAGAAATTAGTCTGTCATATGTCTGCTTAGTAGGACAAAGCCGTATCAGTGAGTTTGCAGAAAACATTCAAGAGTGCCTGTGTGTTTCCTGATATAATTTGCATTAATTATAATAATCATTGTTTAGATTATTAATATAATAAAAATAGTAAATGTTTATTAAAGACATTTCATGCTGAATTTCATGCATATCATCTCCTTCATTCCTACATTACCCAATCTATTAGCTGTTCTCAATTGAGACAAGAAATGTTTCAGAGAGGCAACACAGGATAATGTCACACTGCAGCTGGGGTCACACAGGACAGGGCGAGGAACACCAAGCAGCCTGTCTGAATCCAAAACTGGTCTCCTTCAGCACTTCAAATTATTGCTTATAACATTTGTCTCTTACTGTAAAATTATGCTACTTATTCAAAGGTTTAAAAATGTGCATCATAATGTTTGTTTAAAAACATAGTTTTAGGCAAGAATCTCAAAAGAACTTTTTTCTCTCCTGCTTTTGCAAATCACTGCCTTTTACTGGACTAACTGCAGAAAAGGGGATATATCAAATGGATTGTTGAATTAGAGTGGTCTATTAAAATAATAAATTAACAGAATTGCTATAGTGAAGAGCATCCTAACAATACTAATACACATATATATGTATTGATAGCTATGCATTTCTCATTAAAATTTCACACTAACCTATATAATATGATGTACCTATTGCAGGGAAAAATCTGTTAGATGTCTGCGTGCACGTGTTAATTAAGTCGTTGGGTACACTAGTTTGAGGTTGAGGAGAAAAGACAGACTGGAGATGTCTATGTGGTACATTGTAAAGAAATAATACTTAAGCTCTTGAGACTGGATCAGACCATGAGAAATTACTATAGGTAAAAAGGAGAAAGGGAAGAGAATTAGCTTGAGAGCACTATGATTTTAAAATATAAGGGAGAGGAAAAAACTGGACAGGAGACTGCAATGGGGCGAACAATGAAAGAAAGAGGAAACTCATTTAATTGTGGCAGCCTGGATGTGAAGACGGTTTTGTCAAAGAGCAGTATTGAGTTAGCGAAACCACGGAGCTGAGGAAACAGCCTTCAAACAGCATCCTCACTTTTGATACGAACTGGAAACACCGCAGGTTCTCTACAGCACCCTCAGCAATAATAATTAACTAAAAGGACTCACAGAACTCATGGTCATGGTTTATGACAGGAAAGGCGTAAGTGAAATCAACCAAGAGAAGAAATGTGTTGGGCCATGTCTGGTAGGGTGTCACATATGATTCCCATTGTCACTGGACACATTACTCGTCTGGCATTGAGGGATAACAACACCCAGAGAGTATTGCCCACTAAGGAATCTTTCCTAGAGTCGGGGTCCGAGACTTTCGTTTTGGGGAATCATTGTGGAAGTGACTTACAAATTTCCACATGGTTGAACTCGTCTCCAGCCTCTCATTCCCTGGCAATGGAGCTCATATCACAAGGCCACTATGCATCACCCTGTTAACATACATGGTCGGGGTGGTCCCAGAGGCCCACCAAGAATAACACAGACAGTATCATCACTCAGGAAATTCTAGGAGTTTAGAGTTTATTTTCCAGGAGAAAGCACCAAGCCCAGACTTTTCTCTAGGCAGGGCCAAATTATTTTTCCCTACACATGGATTGAGTGATTATACCAAGTGCTGTTGAAATAGTTATCATATAACTATTGAAAAAGAATAACATGTGTGCATGCTGACAGTAATAGCACCTAGATAACAAATGTTGATACTGCATATCAACAGAATGGGGAAAACTTCAGAAGCAACCTTTTTGAGTATGTAAGATCAGATGGAATCTAAATCACAAGCAGAAAGATCGGCTATATGATTGCTCACCCAAGGCGAAAGACGGTGAGTAGCTGCAGATACTGAAAGATGGATTGTTGAGGCAGAAGTATTTAGAAACTCTTTGCTGATGAATGCTATCTTTGTCACTGAAATATGAAGAAAAGTCATCAGATAAGAATGAGAATGTGAGAAGAGGTAGTGAACGTTTAATTTAATAAGGGAGAAAGTATGAAAAATTAGAGTTAAAAGAATGTAGTAGTAAGGGTTCACTTGAAGTTAATCATCATTCATTTAAATGTTTCTAGTCATTGTGGCTTTTAGGTTTTCCTCCAGCCAAATCACATACATGATGTGGGTGTGGAATAGGCACAGAGAGGTGTTTACTAGAATTGTGGTTTTGTCAAGTGTACAAGTGTTTCATCATTTGGCCTGCTCTCTCCCCTACCCGAGATCCATCATTTCAGATGCATACTGTGTGTCTGGAGAGTTTGGCCCCTGGCAGAAGGTATCACCAGGGCACTCTGTGCAATTGACTTTAAATTCAGGCTCAACCAATGAGAGGCTCTGATAGGAGATTTAGAACTAGGATAAAAAATGTTTAGGGTATTACTTTCTATCCTTCTCTCTGGAATGCCTTTTGTGGCAGTAGCAGTGTTTATCATGGTTCTAATTCTCAGCAGAACAGCTATACTCATTGCTTTTTTTGCTTCAGTCTGAAGTCTTAATATCTTTTCGCAATTAGCAGGCCCAACAGCCTCAAGTTCCTAAGCTGGTTCGGTTAACACTTCAGATGCCTGTAAATAACCTGTGAATACGCCCTCCATGAAGATTCTTTAACTATGTGAGTTGGAGTCTGTCTGTTTCTTTCGAAGTGCTCATATTTCATGAGTATGACAAAGCAAAGGCCTTTACTGTGCATCCAAAGAAGAGGTTGTAATAACTGCCTATGGGATATATTAAGTGAATATTATTATATCTTTATTATAATTGAAGATTTTGAGTCTGAAAAGAATTTTTGAAACAAGGTCTTTGTTTTCTAATATTTTACAAACGAGGAAATTAAAGCTCATGTGGTTTGGTTTATTTCTCAGTTGATTTTTGTTTTTTTTTTCTTTTTGCAGATTTTTTATTTGATGTGATAAAGTCCTTAGGTTAAGTAAATGAAGGTGTGCATGTTCCCCTGCTTCCCCATCAAAAGACGGAGATGTATTACTTTAGTTATAAAGGTGGAGTAGTTCAATGTCCATGACAAACCCCACCAGGTAATAAAGAGGAGTTCAGCATTGAACTGGTTTACTTTGGGCCCCTTTGAAACAACAGGTGTTCACTCAGTGTTTTCAAAATATTTGTGTGTGTGCTTTGTTTTCAGTTGTGTGCAAGCAGGGCGACACTTCTCATGGTGGTTATTCATGTCTTCATTGTAGATATAAAAGCATTAAGGGCACATATAAAGTCATTAATTCATAAATTGTTTGGACATTTTGACTACCAAAAATACTATGAGAATTCAATCCACATCTCTCAATTTTTGCGTAATTTTTTTTACTGAGTATCAAACACTTAAGAAAATATAAATTTATACAATGCTTGCAACACAAAGACCTAGGCCCTGGGTCTTTTACTGGTTTTCTAGAGTTACAGATGTTGTTTCTTATTTAAAAAATGTCGGGACTGAGCTAACTCTATAGCTTGTATTCATTGAATGTTTATTTCTCAGATTCCAAGTAACCAATTGAATCATCAGAGGAATTAATTTTATGTGCACAGTGCTTCTTTATTTCGAATAAAAGACAGTATTCGAGCAAATGAAAATAAATAAATATCGCCTGTTGATGTTTAGCTACTTACTACTTCTCATTTAGTGCTCACACTATATCCTACAAAACTAAAATAAATGCATGAGCACGTTTACCTATTACTGTATTGCTTCTATCCTTTGCTGTTGCGGCGCGCAAAGCACTGAAATCAATGGACCTTAGTGGAACACAAAATGTAAACGAGGTTAATTTGAAAGGACGAGAGACCAAAATGCAGAGAGTTAATTGCTTTGTTTATGTAGGGTGATTGGAACAGAAAAGTTTTGTTTAAAGGCATACCAGGGCTAGGAACTGTTACATTTTGTTCCTTTTTTAAAATCTGTACTCTGGAGTTTTAGTAGGAGCAGTAGAGTGATGTGGTCTGACTTGCGGCTTAAACACCAAGGACTGGCAATGTGGATATTACCCTGGAAAAGTTATCATAGTTCATGGCATGGGTTTCAAATTTGGAAGCACTGTGTTGTTATCCTCTTGTTTGTTCAGAGTTGGTAAGACCTAAGGAAACAAAATAATATCTCTAGAAGAGTTTAAATGTATTCTTATGGACTGAATGGTGGCCCCCCATTTGTATGTTGAAGCTCTATAATTCATAATACCTCAAGTGGGACTATATTTGGAAATAGTCTTTAAAGAGAAGGAGGCTACCAGGATAGGTCCCTGGTCTTAGTTTCTTTGTAAAAAGAGAAGACTGCAGGGGTACTGTTACAGAATGGTTCTTTAGGGTGGATGACAGGACAGTAGGGAGGGTCCATACTGTTACCCAACGGACCCTCCCTTCCCAAGAGTCCCCCTGTAGTAGGTTCACCTTGCCCACCACCCTTAGGAATTATGACTCTCAATGCTAGAGTTTGGTGAAAAGTAAAGGAACTATTTATTCAAAAGTTATACAGACTTAGAGTAATGACTTAGTGTCTTCGTTAAAAATCCCAAAGTCCTTTAAAACACCCACAAACACACATAGTCCTTTCTTTCCCCTTTGCCCTGCCAGGCCACTTGGGGGTACTGGAGCTCAGGAAAAATCGAAATCTGTGGCTCCGGCAGCTCCCAGTCCTTCCCAGAAATCCGTGCTCCACTAGCAGTTCCCAGCACCATCAGTGTGTCTCCAGAGCTTAATCCAAACCCAAGGGGCAGCTTCTCAAGGCCCACCAGTGACAGTCCTTTCACCACTTTCCAACCCTGCAAGGTCTTGCATTGTCCCAGTCCCTAGTCCAACTCTCTCTCTCCTGCATTTTTCTGAACCTCTAAACGAGAGCTCTGTCTGTCTGCTACATCTTGCTCTCCTGCTTCCTAAACTGCAATGGTAAAGGGAGCTCAGAAACCACAGGGTTAGCCCCTGCCTGGTTGCCTCCCAGTTACATCATGGGTTGAAGTCACTCCCATCTCCCTGGCTCTAAGCCTGTCCACAGTTACTTAACATATCTATGAAGCTAGTCAGTTGCAATAGATATGTAAAATAAGCATTTTTGCATATCAAGTATGAAGCTGGCCAACGGCTGATATGCAAAATAACTCAATGGCTCTGCTCCACGTGTCCCATCCCCCAGATCAGACTTGTGGGGGTGAGGACATCCTATATATTATATTTCCTGGACAGAGAGTTCCGGACCCAGTTATGAACCCTTCTCTGGGAGGGGCCCTGGCTGCACCCTGTTAGAGCACTTGTGCACAGAGAAAGGCCAGGTGGGAACACGGCAAGTGGCCATCTGCAAGACAAGGAGAAATACCTCAGAATGAACCAAACTGACTGACTTTATAATTTGGGGCTTCCAGCTTCAGGTACTGTGAAAAATACATTTCTGTAGTTTCAGCCCCCAAATTATGCTATTTTCCTATGGCAGCTCTAGTAAATTTGTACGTATAGTAACAACATGAATTATACAAACATGAAGTAGGCCAGATTCTGTGTTATCTGATCAGTACTTTTCATCATAAGAGAAATGTGCACAATAAGTAGAAAACAATCTCTTTTTCACATAGTTAAATGACTAAAATTTTCAAAGTAGGAGATTCCAGTTTAGGATTCAAAAACCCAAGTCCAATAGTTGATGCGAGTGAGTAATAATCTCTGGAGAAATTGTAACAGGGTGCAGCCAGGAGGGGGCCTCCCCAAAACAGAATTTGAAATGGGGTCTAGAGCTCAGGGTATCCAGGAAATATTAAGATGTCCTCACCCCCCAGGTGTCAATTGGGGGAAGGGACAAATGGAGCAGGTGTCATTGAGAATTGTTTTGCATAGCAACAGTTTTGCAGCTAACCTCTGGAGCTAACCTCTGGAATGGTCATTTAAGGTATCTATAACCTTTAACTGGTTTCATAGATATGATAAATAGCTATGGCCATGCTTTGAGCCAGGGAGAAGGGAGTGACTTCCACCCTAGATGTAATTGGGGGGCAGGTCTCCCAAGGTATAGCACCTGCGTGAGAGCTTAGAGTTGATTGGCTCCACACCAGGGGTCACACCTGCCCAGACTCACTTTGGCAGCCCAGTAAAGCTGGAAGGGTATGGGAATCCTAGCAGGTGTAACCGAATGTGGGAGGAGCCGGAAATGGGGCTGCAAAGGAGGACTGGTGCAGGGATTTTAACCCAGACATGGCAGCCACTGGGGAGAGAGCCATGCGGTTTTGGCGGAGTGGAGATCCCTGCAGCCATGTGAAGGAGTACCACTCAGCTTTGCCAGAATGGGGACCCCTGCAGCCAGTTGAAGAAGAAAGCCACACACTTTTGGTCAGAGTGCTGACCCCTGAAGCATTGGTAGAAGAGGCCCGCTTGGCTTTGGGGTGCTCCCTTTGGCTGTGTGGCCTGGGAAGCAGGAGAGACTTTGCCTGGAAAAATGGGTACAAAGAACTCTTGCCAGTGGACCGTGAGAAGGTGCCACATGACTTTGGATTAACTGGAGATCCTGCCTGGACAGTGTCATAGCTGACAGTGCCAGCGGCCTGAAACACATGTGCTTCTTTTCCTGAGATAGGTTCCCTGAATTAGGGCAGGGGGAGAAGGAAGCGCTGTGGGCGTCTGTGGTTATCCTAAAGGACTTTGATATTTTAATGGAGACATTGGGTCACTACTTTAAGTCTATATAGTTTTAAATAAACCTTTCCTCTCCTTTTCACAAATCTCTGGCATTGAGAGATGTCTTTCCTCTGACGGTGGACAGATGAGCCCAGTAGGTATTAGTATACTGTCCTTTGAAGGGGCCTCTGTTGTTCTGTAGCAGTTTTTGCATCCCTCCGTGGCCCAGATATTGCCCCCCCTTGGATCCTTGTTTAGTAACAAAAGGACAATATGAATGATCTTGGACAGTTTTTTTTTTACTTTTATTGAATGGATTCAAACAACTATAGTCATCTTGATATAGCTTTGGCTTTTCATTTAGTACATGTGTTCTTGTGGGTCTGAGTTTAGATGTGTGTGAAAATGAGCTTTGGTAGACTCCCCAATATATTTAACAGGCAAAATAATAAGAAGAAATCTCTGTCATCTTTTCATTTTCTAGTGTATTTCTTCTTATGTATCAACATCTACTATGGATCTAGTTTTGTCCAGTGACTAATGCTCAACGTTAACAGTAACAACATAGGCCTTTTTAATATTCCTGGTCTTTCATCTTAAATGTGTAAATTTACCCTGAAATGATTCTCATGTGATTCATTTTATTTTTCCAGGCATAAAAATCAGGCAAATATTAATAACCAAAGACTTCTTAATGAGACATATGTCATTTCACAGTCAAAAACTCCTAGACTAGGCAATTCCATGTGCATTCCACAGTTTGAGATTGTATCACGTAACAACCGTTGGCTGAAGGATTTACAGCTTCTTTAGAGGAAGATAAGGGGAAGACCATTATACAGGGCTTTGGATAGCCCATGGACAGACTGGGTCAGCCAACCCAGGAAATAAAGTAGCTTGTAAAAACCTGGCCAAGGAGGTTTAATCTCCCTGAGACAGACTTTCCTGCTAACAGGACCCGATGCCTAAGGTAAACTCTCCCATCAAAATGTTCTCTCTGGATGCAACTGTTTTGACATTGTTCACTTCTAATAAGCTCTCCCTACCTTTTAAAATTAAGATTTTTCTATCTTTTAATACATAAAATATGTTTGGTTAAAGTGCAATATTACTGGTGTAAGAAGTTATTCTGCTTTGTTAAATTTGCGGTCCCTTCTCAATACTGAGGCTATGTGTTGACGAAGAGGCTGCCATAAAACTCTCTCTCTAAATGTGAAGAATGCCCCTATACTGCCCTAGCTGAGGGGCAGGGGGCTCGGCTGGCTGGAGCATTGTCCCATACAACAAACATTTGCAGGTTTGATCTCTGGTTAGGGCACATGCAAGAGGCAGCCTCTAAATGTTTCTCTCTCTTCTCTCTCTCTCTCTCCCCTACCCCTCTCTCTTTATTAAAAAGAAAGAAAAAAAGACTCCCTATACACTGTGATGTGTCTAACATTTTACCTATCTGCAATCTAACGAATGAACCTGACATAGTTTTGAGGATGCTGCAGAGTATACAAAATTCCTGGGTCAGAGATGGAGGGCAATTTATCTCTGACAGCAAAAGCAGTAACCAGAGTATCAGCACTTTTTGCACTGGTTCCTCAAACAGTTTCAACTGAGTGACCAGGGGACACCTGCCCATGCCAGGTTTGTTTTAGGAGAAGAATGCTGACAGAGTGGACCGGAATGTTTCATAATGGTGAGTGAGCGTGCTTAAGTTTTGTTCTGGAGGGAGTCACAGTGATCTGCAGTACAAATACAAACACCTACAAAAAGATTGTCCAGATCAAAGGGCAGTTAGACCCTGCTCTCATAAGCTTTATGAGTACATGACAATCAGTTGCATACTCATAAAGCTTGTGGAAATGTAGGAGACCTGTGGATAAGTGTGTCTCCATATAAGAGATAATCCTTTCTGAACTAGACATCTTGAAGAAGTTGCTGAGAAGTGTGAATCAATTAAGAGAAGAAATTCTTACATTATCAGGGCCGAATTAAATAAATATATTGTTCTTAAATTGTATGAGTATATTGTTTACACTTATAATAGCAGAAGGAAAAGTATCTTTTCAGTAGAGGAAAAGAAACTAACACGATTTACAAAGTTTCCAAAGGCAGTTATTTATTTTCCCATAATTGCCATCCTTAATTTAATGTACAACCATTATTTTGTGCATAGAATAATTTGCACCTGTTATTTTATAGTCCGATGAAATGACATGCTAAATGCAACTTTATTTAAAAGTTATAAAAGCAAAATACTACAGTTCCATCAACAGATAGATCTCAATTAAATGCTTTCTTTGAAGAAAAACTTTTTCAACTTGGGCAAAATTACTTGGGTAAAAGGGCAAGTCTTCACATAGGATAGATAGAATTGGGTCTTCCCATTGCACAGGTCAGTAAGTATCGAACTACTGCCCGTGAAGAACTGTGAAGACTGCAATTTTTTCTTGCCTGGCAGATGATAGGCTGTAGCAGTTTCATAGGTGTTGGCAAAAGACATGTGATTCTGACATCAGAGAAAAAGGATTCTGTTCATTGTGGCACAACAGGCAGTGGGCACTTCCTGTGAGAACTGGCTCCTTCTGCCAACCTGCACCAGAAAGGATTATCTCAGCAGGCCAAGGTTTCTCAAACCCTGCATGTTCCCAAGAGAAAAAAAAAACATTTTTATCATCCTTGGTGGCTTGCTGGGAACTGAGCTCTTGGAATGCCCTGTCTGATAAGTGTTTCTACATGCTTGAGGTCTTGAGCCATGTTCAAGTGCAAGTTTGTCCAGATAGTTTATGCTTGGCAATGTGGTTTATGGTGAACAGCTGCTTTTTCTCCAAGGGCCTGGAGCTGGAGTAACAGAGGGCAGCCACTAAGGCACTATACGCCGCCACGACGCCGGCCAAAACTGCACATCCAAGCTTAGAAGTTAAGTGCATGGTCACACAGCATTGCTAGAGGAAGTGTGTCTTTGCAATTGCACTGGGAAGGGAGGGCCTGGTGTCCTCCAGATTTTGTGCCTGGAAGCTTGTACCTGGTTCCCTCCAGACTGTGTTCTGTGTGCCCCTTTTGTCTGTTTTACCCTAAATCCATAACTATATAATTAAACCACAACCATAAATGTTTAACAGTCTTGTAAGTCTCGTTAGTCTTTCTGGCAAATCATCAAGGTCGAGGGTGGCCTAGGAGACTCCTGACACACCTCCTCTCCTGTGGTTGTCACGCAGAGAGCCCAGGTCCCGTTGCTCACACAGTGAGTCTGTCACAGTTAAGGAGCATTGAGTTGAAGAGACTATAATCGTTTAAAGGGGCTACAGCGATTCTGTCCAACCATTGCCCTGAAGCAGTGTCTCTTTTTATTACCTTGTTCAGGAAACAGATCTTCCCTCTGTCTTCAACGGCGACACTACTCTTATTTCCAAGGCTCTTATTCCAATGTCTTAGAAAATAGTCTGGAAGAAACCTGTTAGAGTCTATGACAAACATACCGTAAGGTGACCATAACCCCCTCCTCTTGTGTTGCACGGGGTCTATGACTTTCTACCAACTGATATAATGTGGCAAAAGCGATGGAATGCCACCCCCTTTATTGGGCAAAAATCTATACAACGCAAACACAATGTCTATGTGTTATGTATTATATAATACATTGTATATTATTTATTACATGGCTTAATATGTTTATATAACATGTACCTATCATACATGTTTGCATTTAGACATAATGTATTATATGATGTTATTATAGTACACATTATATTCTGTGCTGTATGTTATATGATTATATATATGACTCCATCATGATGGCATGTTCTTGAGAAAACACTTTTCTGGCTGTAAAGAAGCAAACTGCCATGTTATGGATGCCCTACAGAGAGACCATACGGCAAGTACCCATAGTGTCCTCTGGGTCAAGAAGAGAACCTTTAACCTATACCCAGTAAGACCCCGGAAGCCCTCCTTCAAACAGATACAAGAAAAGGAAATCTGACACCAGCCTGAATGAGCTGGGGAGCAGTCACCCCTAAGTAAGCCTTATGGAGAGCAGTCTGGCCAGCTCGGATAACAGCTTCCTGCAGCCCTGAGCAGAAGGCTCAGCTGAGCTGTGCTTGCACTTCTGACCCTCCGAAAATTAGTGACAATATATGTAATATTCTTACAAGCTGCAAATCTGCTGTGATGAGTTACACAGAGCAAGAGTTAACTGCTGCAATGTCTTTGCCAGAAGAGATGCAGAAACACTGGAGCCCATGAACTAGTCTCTCCAAACACTGCACTGAGGTGCTCTCAGCTATACATCATATAAAGTAAATAACTGTCCTGATTAAACATGAACCATCAAATTCAAAAGACAATTGAAGAGAGAATATTATTTATTTTTTTCACCACAAAAATAGCACTTTCTTTTTGTGTTCAAGAGTACATAATGTAAAAAACAAATAAAATCTGAATGTCTTAAGAAACTTGTAGTCTAGTAACAGAGGTAAAATGCTAACTTATAATCTAATCACCACGTTTTTCTCGAGAATCCACCTCAGACCCAAACATAGCTAAATGTGTCCCCCACCCACATACAGTTGTAGAATGTGTTCAATTCAAACATTTTTTAAAGAAAGTATGATATATTGGGTATCCATAACAAGAAAACAATCTTTGATCTTAGCATTAAAATTCTTAACTACTTTTTAAAATTTAATTGTTGTTCAAGTACAGTTGTCTCCATTTTCTATGCCATCTCCATAAAAAAAAGGTATGTTGGAGGTGACATCACCCTTGAGCTCCAGAGAAAAGACCCACTGTGGAATCAACTGAAAGCTTCCTTAGAATCCTGGGCTTTGCCACAACTGTGCAACTTCTGTTTCGCTCTAAGGCATATGCAAGCTGAAAGACTGCACTGAATTATTTAGGAAGGAAGAGCTACTTTAGATGCTGTTTGTGGGCAGGGGAAGGAGAAGGTAGATGATAATGTAGTGATGTATAGCAGGTGGCCAGAGAGTCTCTATCCACAGAGACAATATATCTGAACACCTATCATCTACACTGTGTTGTCATATGATGTACAAGGGGAATGACTTCCCATGAATTCTTTCACATATCAATGGAATGTATAAGTCTAGATATTATTTTTTGGATTATTTTTAGTCATGCAATCTTAGCAAGAATAGATTACTTACTAAGGGTTATTATCTTCACAAGTTCAGTGCAGAGTGGAAAAGTCAAGGGTTCTGTCAGGAGCCCAGTAACATCTGAACTACAATTGTACTGTACTTTTAAATTCACATGCCTCTCTCCTGTCAGATGGACTTCTTTGGAATTATTTAGAATAATGTGTGCACATGTTATTCACGTATGTATGTCCTGCATTTGATACAACTCCCTGTATTGTGGCAGTCTTTGTTTTTAAATAAATGATACATAAGGACTTCTTTTAATTTTATTTCTATTGTTGGTGAATTATACTTGTCCCAAATATTCCCCCGTTGTTCTCCCCTGCCCTCCCCTCCCCCATCTCCCACATTCAACCCTCCACCCCACCCCACCCCTGCTGTCCTTTTCTGTGGGTTCTTTATACATATTCCTTGACTAAATCTTTCCTTTTCTTTCCTCCATTATCTTTCTCATCCCTCCCCTCTGGCCACTGTCACTTTGTTCTGTATTTCCATGTGTCTGGTTCTATTTTGCTCATTTGTTTTGTCATTTTGTGCCACTTATAGGAGAGATCATATAGTATAGGTCTTTCATAGCCTAGCTTATTTCACTTAGCACAATGCTAGCCAACATCCACAAGGAGTATGTGGCCAGAGGCTTAGTAAAGACTAGTTGTTGTCCTTTACATACATCGACTTCCATGGGTTTTCTTGTTTTTCAAATCGCATTTATAAATATTTGCTACACTGATTGATTTAGCTATCACACTTTATTAAGAAGAACTAATTTCACAAAGACAAAAAGCACAAATCAAATGTCTGATATCTTGCCAAATGATGTAATGTTGTTTTGACTCATTTAAAACAAGTACATTATCATGCGACAGAAAGTAAAATAATTGATAGCATGCTGAAGTCTGATTGTTAGCAGTTCTAAAATATGTAAGAGTCAACAAACATGTATTTGGAAATCAAACACTTTGCAGTGATTTTATTCAGTTAAGTTTCACATTTTGAAAACTATTAACATGAAATAGAATTTTTCAGAACATGATAAAAAATTAATATTTTACTTTGTTTACATTTCCAAACAAAACAGAATTATACTTTCACTACTTAGTTGAGAGCAGTGTTTGTCTTTAAAGGAACAGCATGACAATGTACATATCTGCAAAGGTTCATCATTATGATGTTCACTCAAGGGATGCCAATTCTACACTTTCATTATAGCCTTGATATAGAGCAACAAAGGTTTGTTTTAACTGGGAATTTTTAAGTAGTCTCTTACTAAAATCTAAGTGTATTATTTATTATGGTTTGACTGAGGTTTAAAAAAATGAGTGAACAATGTGTACATATGGCATGAATGAAATACATGTTATATCACAAATTATTAAAAATTTTAGGTAGTAAATTATACATTAGATTGTATGCTGCATTATAAATTATACATAACTTTATACAAATATGAATTATATATACTTCTCTTTGCTAGTGCTGAAAATGGATCACCGATGATCATCACTTCTATACTACATAAATCCATATATCTGCAACAATGTGTCAAGCAATGAAACATTAATTCTGCATTTAGAAATTCAATATTTTAAACCAAAGAGCTGATATTATGTGAATAATTGACAATAGAGCAAAAAGTAACCAGAAGAATAAAATGTGTGAAAACAAAGAACGAAATGCGTTTTAATTCTTACATGAGCCATAACGTTTTGCTGCACGCGACTAAAATCATCTAGAGTAAAAATGGATTTTCATGAAAAGAAAATGGGGTTCAAGTCTAATAGCAACATCAGAACCACCCCAGGAATCTCAGGACAGTGATGTTTGTACTAAAAACCACAGAAAATTGCAACACCAGGAAACTCTGTGTTTTAACTCCAGCTATTGCATGGTATTCAAGTCTGGTTAAGTGATGTACTGAAAAAAAATCAGCTGCAGCAAAAGCAACATTAATTTAGTAAGATAATCAATGGTGCACCAAGGTTTTGTTTGTTGTGCATGTTTTGTTTGTTTGTTTTGTTTTTCACATCTGCTAACTTTGTTACCATACAGATGACAACAAATATTCCAATTTTTTTCTCTATAGATGCATGGGCATGAGAAATAAACTGTTCAGTTTCTCTTTTGAGGGACAGACAAATGGGAGTTGAGAGTGTTCATAGGCAGAGTAACTAAATGTTTTAATAAAATTAGATAAGAACTAAAATTTATCATCTAGGAAAATTTATAACAAAGATGGTTTAAATTTCTTTTGGATTAACTAATTATGTTTTAGTAAACATTCAATACAAGTGTTATGATTTCAAGGATTATGGAAAAGTGAAATTAACTAAATAAATCCTTTAATTATATAGCTGAAGAGACTGAATTTCATAGAATTAAAGTGGTTTGACCCTGGTCATCCATCTAGTTAATAAGAGACATGAACATAGCATGTATTTATTTGGGCTAGGGATGGAAATGAAGATGTAAATATAGAGATAACATATATAACAGGAAAGAAAAAAACTCTCAAAACTAGGAACATGAACACAGCAACCATATAGTTCTTTTAATTTGGCAGATCCAGGACCTAATAAAAAACTGTGATACTAGGGTATAGGGTGATGGAGGGCACAGATATGCCTAGTAAAATCCAGTTGCTCCAAGGACCAGGGATGCTGAGTATTTTCCATATGCTTACTTGTCTCCCTTTTTATTATGAATGATAGTTATGATTATAAATGTCGAGTGCCTTTTTAAAAATGATTGTGCTTGAGTGTGCATATGTGTTTAGAGAGAGAAACAAAAACTAATTCAGTTTACGGTATAGATGCATTTATTTTAGACCAGCTGAAGGAGAAACATATGTATGAAATATGTATGAAATAATGCATGGGACAACAAAATGTTTTGTTCTTTTCTACAGAGAAAAGAGAATTATAGAAGGTTTGTAGAGCTGGACTATGACATGATCAGAATGGACCTTTCAGGAGATTTATTTAGAAGCCATGCAGACTAGATATGAATGGTAAGAGCCTGAAGGTGGACTTTGTGCTAACTGATCTTTAAGGTCAATGTCAGTTATTGGTGTTAATTTCAAGTTTTTGCCCAATAAGTAATTAACAGCTATCTGATGTACTACAATTTGTGAGATAAATCTATGTATTTAAAAGTTGGACTAAAATGTCTTAGATAGTATAGTATTTTCCCTTTGCATTGCTTTCAAATTATTCAATTTTTACTTGAATATCATAGGTTTATCTTATGACTTACAAAATATATAAAATATTTACATTTCCATTTTTGCCTCACCATATACTTAATAGTACATTTTTTTAAGTTTTTAAAAATGTTTTTTAAGAAATTGTTCTCTATAATTTTATAATTTGGAATTTTGTGGAATTTCTACTGATTCTATATTTATTTTTCTAATTTTATAAAGGCAGTTGTTTCTTTCAGTCTTTTATTAATTAGAAAAATATCACCTTCATTCTGTCAAGGGTAACAGAGTTTTACCTTGGAATAAACATAGGCTCTGGTGTCTGTTCTATTAACCTATACCTATTTAACAATGGACTCAAAGCTTTGTGGTTTAGGACATCAACAACTTCATTATCGTTCATGTTTTAGGGAAACCAGAAGTTAGGGCAGAGCTCATTTGGGTGATCTTCTGCTCCACACAGTTGGCTGGGCCACTTGCTACACAGCTGAAGATTGGACTGCCCTGTGGACATTAGAACATTCACGCCCAGGCTTGGTACTTCGCAGAGATAGTGGGAAGGCTAGTCTCAGGTGCCTTTTTCTCTTAGGTCTCAAGGCTTCTCAAATGGCCTCTCTGGCAAGGGAATTTTAAATGATGGCCTAGGTATCCAGAATAAGTGTTCTTTTGTTTTTTTCTTTCCCTGCTTGCAATATCTCTCCTAGCCCCTCTATTCATGGATTCAAACAATATTTTATTTACCATCATTATAGCCTACAAAACCTCACTCTGACCAAAGGACTCTCACACATCAAAAGAAGAAGGGCCTCTCACATCATGCGTTCTTGATGCGCATGCGTAGCCATATGGCTGGGTGGGTCAGATACCATTCGTTGAACGATAGCAACTTGACCTCCCTTCTAATCTGGTGTCCCATAATCAACCTTTCAGTCTCTACCAGAGCCCAGTAGCAAACCCGGAACTGTTTCTAAAAAGCGTAAATTACAGTTACCCATAGAATAAAATATGTTTTCCTCAGGGATGTTTTTGGCTTTTCAGAGATTAATGTCAACATGTATTTCGTGCTTAATAAACTCTCAAAAATCTCATTGTTTTCCTTTGCTAGTTGGATAGTAATGCTACTAAATGACCTCAGCTGCCTTTGAGGAGGGCTTGGAAGAAAACTTATAGATTATTGCAGTTCTGACAGAAAGAGCACATGTTCTAAGAGCAGCAAGTGAGAGGGACCGGTCTCTGGAGAGCTGGGCCCAGAAGCCCGAGGAGCACCACTTTTACCGGCTGAGAAGTTACAGAGCCCAGATTCATGAATAAAGAACATGGGCTTCACTTCTCAACAGAAGATGTGACAAAGAATTTGTGGCATTCTTAAAGTACCAATGCCAGAATTGAGTGTCTGCATCAACTCTTTACTAGCTTTTGACATTGAGACTTGAATTAATAGCTGGAGGAATTGTTTTGGACAACAATAAAGGTCTTGTGTGAGTTTATGTCTTCGTTTTATTTTCAGTCTTGTTAAATAAAATGAGTCTTTTTACTTACCTTTTAAAGTGAAATTTAGTGATAGCTAATATTAGGATAGCCAAAACATTCCTGCCCAATAAGGTCAGTACAACATTGCCTTAAAATATATTCAGCTCTGGCTGGTGTGTCTCAGTGGCTTGAGTGCTGGCCTGTGAAACAAAGAGTTGCCGGTTCGTTTCCCAGCCAAGGCACATACCTGGGTTGTGGACCAGGTCCCTGGTGGGGCACATGTGAGAGGCAACCACACACTGAATTTTTTCTCCCTTTCTCCCTCCCTTGCCCTCTCTCTAAAAATAAATAAATAAAATCTTAAAAAATATTCAGATGAATATTTATTCTCATTAGCAATGTAGAAACAATAAACAGCACATTTGGAAAAATAATCGCTCAGATTTAATTTCTTAGTTTATAGCAAGAATACAGTCTAATCACTGCATTGAATTTTGATGAAAGTTAGAAGGAGAGTGTCTGTGAAAACAGGATTCCATCTTCCACATGCAAATGTTCATTGCATGTGAGTTTTTTTGCTCGTTATCTCCATTTGGTTCTTAAACAGACATTGTCATACTTTGATTGTTTTATTTGCAGTTTCTGGATGTTTATAAGTATATAAAACTGATGTCACTAATAAAAATCATTTTGTTTCACTTTTGTGCTAATCTACTATTATATGGTAAATAGACATTAGCCCAGAGACTATTGTAATGTAGAAATATTCTATGAAATACAAGGGTGGGTAAAAGTAGGTTTACAGTTGTGAGTACATGAAACAGAGTTTGTTATTTTATTATTATTTATTGATTATTGTATTATGTATTTATCTCACAACTATAAACCTACTTTTACCCACTTTTTATATGGTATAAAATAATTTAACATAAAATAAAATATAATTCTCTATAGTGAGATAAAGGAAAAAATACGTTTAAGGTTTTTCTCCACTTGTAATAAACCTGCTCATGGGCAAGGAAATTTCTTTCAGTCATGGGAATTTGAATTATCTACCACGGCCTCTGGAATGTAAATACTAAGAGTAATCAGACATTATCAAAGCCAATTTTTAAAATATTTAATGGAGATAGCTTGAAGAGACTCTGTGGTGGATGTAAACTATACAAAGGTATCTTAAATCAAAATAGGCAATGTGCTTTTAAATGTTTTAATACCAGTTGACGTGTGAATTGAAAAGTTCATGTAATACAATGACTTGAGATGAGAGCTGCTATACTCGCTGGTATATTCTCCCTAACAAGCTTAGAGGAAATTAAATTTACAAGACAAGCTTTCTGTCTGCGAGTTTATCATTTGGCTGCACAATTAAGATTGTAGATATATTGTCTCTCCTCTTATTAAATCCAGCAAATGTGCCCAGAGGCTACTGCACAGTGAATATCTGCAAAATAAGATCAAGAAATATATAAATAAGAAATATGGGTTTAGTATTCATTACTCAAGATTTCCAAAGTGTACATGGAGAAGGAGCAGAACATTTATATTCATTCTGCTTTGCTGATATTGATCTAATGGCGTGTTTTCAGTACAACATGGTGATGTCCAGGACTGCAGGCAAAAAAGGACTTTGGGATCACTAGCCTAGCCTTTCAATTTGCAGATGAAAATTAAACAAATAAAACAAACAAGCAAATAAGTGAAATATTGAGGTCCAAAAAAGAAACCTACATTCTGAAAATTCAAAAACCTAGTGAGTAGCAGAGCTGAAACTTGAATCAGTATGTAATTTCCAAGTTTAGAATTCTCTTTACTAATTCATTGCTGACTTTTTTCTGAAATGCAATTTATTAAGACCCTTACAGCATGCATTCCCAAATTATAAACTGCCTTTTAACCCACTCTGATGACCCAATTAATAATCTGACTACCTATATTTTTATCAGAACTAAAGTCCTTCAATATTAAATAGAATTATTAAATATATTAACTGTATATATTTTCTCACAATATACAAAGATAGCATTGTATTGCCCAATAACAATTTCAATTCTAGTCTAAGAAATAATTGGAATTAAACATGCAGATACTTGAAGGTAACATTCAGCTAAAACAAGATTAAAAACCTATGACCTCATAATGCCCAAAACCATGAATTCAAACAATAATATGATTTTGCATAATTTTTACATTAAAAATGTATATAATAGTTCAATCTATTGTGATGAAACACTAAAGAAAATGAATAAGATAAATTTGAACTGTAACTCTGTCTCTTACTAATAAAATGACCTTGAACAATAATTTAGCTTAGTTAACTTTTTTATCGCATCATCTATAGTAGTAATTATAACTTCCACACAAGGTTGTGTATTTGTGTTTGTGTGTGGGGGAGTGTGCAAGAGAGAGAAAGAGGGACTGAAGTTGCTTGCTCCATGATAAATGTTCACTAAGATTTGAGTAGGCAGCAATGTTGCTGTGGTTTAGAGTTCTGTTCATGTTGGGTAACCTGGGATTTTAATTTTGTCTTCATCACACTGGAACAGGATATAAATTTAGGGAAGAAACTTATTTCCTTGAATTGTTTTTTGTAAGAATAACAGAGGCAACCGTAATATACACATATACCTCTTTAGGTTTTTACAGGGACTAAAAACAGGCTTCTCAGTTAAGATGAACGAAAAGAAGTTGATGTATGCCATTATTGTTCAGCAAACTGGAAAGAGCTCAGATCTAAAACTCTCAACAGGCTCTATAGACATTTAAATTATTAATTATCATTCTTCCCCCAAATTGTTTCTTCCATAAGAAATTAATCATTTATCTTATCACAAAGTGTAATTCTTTCTTGTGTTGTTATTTATAATTATTAACTGGATATATAAATATGTATAATATTTGTAGCCATATTTAAAATAATAGTTAAATTTATATCATCTTATACAGGAAAGTTAATATCCTTCTGCTTAAAGGATATTTGCACTAAATACCACTCAATATAATTGTAAATTATGTACAAAAAGAATTAAGATATTTACATTAATAAAATAAAACTGCCAGATGTTTAGTTTTAATTACAGATGTTAATGTAGTTTGTAGAAAAATTATCTTGCAGAGTTTTGAAGCAATATATGGAATTATAAAATGTTAGTAAATGAACATCCAGCTCTCTTTGGCCACCTGAAATTGTGATGAGCGTAACTCAAATGCAGGGAACATTATTCATTCATTCAGCAAACATAAATCAATACCTATTATGTTCTAGACATTTTTCCAAATACCAAAAAACAAGAATGAATAAAGCGCAGCACCTGTGATGAAGTTTCTTCCATATCCGTGGAGGGAATCGATACAGAAGCAGGTGTGGTAGAAACAGGGGAAGGCACACATGTTCCATAAAAATCCCCTTTGCGTTTATTTGCCAAATTTGCTAAGCAAGCAAAGATCTGATTTTGCCACCGTGCTCTTTTTGTGACATGGCACTTGGCAGGTAGATTGGTTCTGAGCACATCAGTTGGATGGAGAAAACAATGTTATTCAAGGAAAACTGGGGGCCAGGAAGACTCTACAGATTACCAGTAAAGGGAATGTCTCTTCTTTGCCTTGGCCAACCTAAGGGGAGATTAAACGGAGTTTCTCTCCCACTGAGGACACCTGGGTTCTAACCTCATTGTGTCTCCACCCAGGACGGCAAATGTGCACAACTCTTGGGTTTAGTGTAAGGGGCTCTTCCCAGTGTCTTTCGTATAAATATTCTATAAGTGATGATAGTAATAATTATTCTCTTTTTTTATGAGATTTTATTTACTTATCTTTAGAGGGGAAGGGAAGGAGAGAGGGAGAGAAATATCAATGTATGGTTGCTTCTGGTGCAACCCTTGCTGGGAACTGGCCCCTGCTGGGAACTGGCCTGCAACCCACGAATGTGCCCTGACTGGGAATTAAACCACGATCGTCTGGTTCGCAGGCCCGCACTCAATTAATTATTCTCTTTTTAAAGTTATTATTATTCTTTGTTTCAAATTAAGATAGCTGACCTACCAAATTAATGGGGTTTAAAGAAAATGAAAATTTTTTAAAGTTTTTTAAAGTTTTTAAAGTTTTTTTGCAGTATTTTTAAAGTTTTATATGCTTTGTGATTTCTTCATGCATTGTATTTAAATAAAGGAAATGTTAGAAAGGTATGGTTGTCTCCTTTTTAAAAAAATTATTTATTTTAATTGTTCAAGTACAGTTTTCTGTCTTTTACTCCCATCCTATCCCAGCCCCCCCACCCCCAGTGCTCCCTGGTTGTCTCCTTTTTTAATACAAAGATACAATGACCAGGAGAAGTACAGCTTCCTCCCTAAAGTGTTAGACGCAGTTATGCCTATGACACCATGAAGGTGTTAGAACCGTATTTTCTGTTCCAGTGTCTTTGACAGCTAACTTACGGGAAAAGAAAGTTAACATGCCATTTTTATGGTCATTTATTCATTTTCTCTTCCAAGATTTATTGAGAACCCCGACTGTCCAAATCATGAATCAATGAAAGAGGACAAAAGAAAAACAAAAACCAAAAACCAAAACAAAACCCTGCATTACAAGAGCTTTCTTTATTACCGGAGTGAGGGAAGTGCAAATGCTAAAGAAGCCCAATAATATGTTTAGCGAGTTAGGTAGAAATACTTACTAAAGAGGAAAACTATCAAAGCTGAAAAAGGCATACTGGGGGTGGGTTTGAAGTGTAGAAAGGATGTCAGGAAAAGTTTACCAATGAGGTGCCATTGAGACCTATAGGAAGCAAGGGGTGGGGCTAGGAGACCCGCATGGAGAGAAAATCGCAAAGGCAAAGACCCAGAAACGGGTGTGTGCGCTGGTTGTTTTTAAGGACTAGTAGTGTAGGCAGAGGTAGAAGCAAAGTGAGGAAGAGAGATGAGGCCCTAAAATTGTAAAAATGAGGTCCAGGGTCCAGATGAAGTTAAACCGTGGAGGCTTTTATTTTTACTGAGTAAAATTTTAAAACAAGACAAGACTTTGAGTGACATTGTAGCATAATCAAAATAAACTTTAACAGATCACTGCAGATGCAGTGTTGTGTATATATTCTAGTCATCCAATAAGAGAAGAAAGAGGAAGCCAGTTTAGAGGCCAACACAGAAATCAAGGCAAGGAGCGATGGTGATACGATTCAAGGTAGGGGAATTCTGTGGATAGTTGGAAGTTAGAGCAAAGCAAGGATTTGACTAGGTAAGATTGGAAGGGGTGGGGAAAAAAGGCAAGAACTTATTTTAGGCTTTAGAGCTTGGTCATCTGTAAAAGTAAAATCAGTATTTGCTACATGGGAAGACAGGATTGAGGTCAAAGTTCAGAAACTAATTTGGGGGATTATTAAGTGTGAGATATTATTAGACATTTAAGTAGAAAGAGTAAGTAGGTAGAAACATACATTCTTCTGAAAAGAAAATCAGTTAATTCAGCAATGAGAGAGAGGATTGTTGGTACAATATATTTGAGAAGTAGAGATGATGAGGCTTAGTGGACAGTTACAAACAAGACCCTAAGCCCCAAATGGGGCTGCTTATGCTAAACCCCAGGAGACCAAGCCAAGACTTAACTGAATTGCAGCTTTAGCTCTCCCAGAAATGGAAGCTTAAAGCAGTGGGTCAGAAATCACCTGATTAGCACTCATTAAGTAACCTGCCTGATGAGCCCCTGCCACGCCCTATGGGGACGTAACCTTGCAATAACCAACCTGCTTTGTTTGCCTAGTATAGTCTCCTATCTCTACTCTCTTCTTCCTATAAAGTCTTTCTTTTTACTTTATTGTTGTCCAAGTACAGTTTTTTTTTCCATTTTTCTGCCAGCACTGAATCATGCCCCACCCATGCCCACCTCCCACCCTTGATCCTTCCCCTCTTTGGCTTGTCCATGGGTCCTTTATGAATGTTCCTTGATGACCCTCACTCTTCTTCCCTGCACTAAAAATCTCTCATTTTGTAAAGCTCTTTGAAGCTCTTTTCTTTTTCTTGGATTAGTTGCTATCAGATTCCAGTTGACTTTTGCTCAAATAAACTCTTAAAAGTTGTAATTACCCCAATTTATCTTCCAACAGTTCAAACTGAGAGTTTGGCCTGAGCTCTATGTTCATCCATTAATAACAGAAGAGCATTAACCCTGGCTGGTGTAGTTCACTGGACTGAGCATGGGCCTTTGAACCAAAGGATCATGGTTCGATTCCCAGTCAGGGCACATGCCTGAGTTGCAAGCCAGTTCCCAGCAGGGGACCCACAACAGGCAACCATACATTGATATTTCTCTCCCTCTTTCCTTCCCTTCCTTTCTAAAGATAAATAAATAAAATCTTTAAAAAAAAGGAACAGAAGAGCATTCATGTAGGTTTATGGGAACACATTTTGGAGGGGAAAAATTCTTTTCTATTTATTTTACTTTCTCATTAATGAGGAATTGCAGCCACCAGGTGAAAAGAGATAGGGATATTGATGAGTTTGGGAGAATGGAGAAATTATGAAATGGATCTTTAAGAAACTGGGGGATGAATGGCCTAAGGAACAGAAGTATGCTTACTCGTCAGTGGTTAGGTAGTGTTTGACATACATAAACATGAATATAAAGTTGCACCAGTTGTAAACATATGAGAGTGTGTTTAGGTGGAGAGTTGGATTTAAACAGGGTTGGAGCTCAGCCTTACGATTACAGCAAAGTTTGACAAAGGCTAAGGAGTTGATTTCATAAACAAAAGAGTGTCTGAGATGACTTACTATGGAATTTAAGTAGGATTTTAATCAATTTTGTGAAAAAACATTTATTGATTCCTTTTCATGTGCCCTGTACTGTGTTCTGGTGGGGACATAAGAATATAATGTTGGCAAGTATTCATACAAGTCTTGGTCTGTGCTTAGAAAAACTAATTTCTATTAGTCATACTAAAATATAACAGAATTTTGAGTGACAAATATGAGAAAATATCATTAAATAAAATTATAATTAAAATATTGTTTAATTACAACAATGAATTAAATGTGACTACATTAAATTTATTCAATACTTTCAATGAAGACTTTCTATTATACTAGACATTAGATTGTGCTTTATGGTACTGAAGCATTTTACATGGTTGTGAATTCAATTCACTAATTAATGAAGGTTTTGCATTTCTCTTTTTGGAGAGAACTGAGAATCCCTAAATAGAAAGAAATGAAGAATCTTATACAACACGTGCCACATTGAGTGTGATGCTGAGAGACGTGTGACCTGAGGACTGGTGAGGTGTGATAAAGGGAAGGGTGCCCATGCAGTAAGAAATGGGCGGAGTTTCATCACGGTGTGTGCATCATGTAAATGCAGAATTCCTATGAGACACAGTGCATCCTGGGTAGATCATGTATTTTTCTATGAAAACACCCCCTTTGTACATGGGTTGAGATAGGTAAAATCAATTCATTATCATCTTCTCTAATCCCACTCCCTTGCCAAGCAACCTCCCAATGTCCTTGCCACTGACCCTGTGAATTAGCAATCTCATTTAGAGATGAATTACATCAGCTAAGCAATTGAAACAAATATTTTTAGATTATAGGCTACAATGAAGTTAAAGGTGATGTTGAGAGAAGTTATGAGAGAAAAAAAAGTACCTAAATCAAGAATATTTAATCTTTTGATGTCAAACCTGTTTGTATTTGAACACTTTTCCTCTAAGGTCTATTATTGAGAAAAAGGAGCTTTATCAGTTACAAGGGATTCCTTCTCATTAAGCTGAAGGCTTTTCTATCAGGCCTAACCTTATCAAAGTTTTGTTTGCTGTGAAACACCTCAGCAGATTTGTAAAAGAACCTTGGCAAGCCCACTTGTCTGCATCAGTCGTGGTAGTGACAGTCCAACACTGTTTCCAAGTTCTGTCATCCCCATTTCCGCTTTTCCTGTACCATATTGCATAGAGCGTTATTACAGAAACTTTTAGACAAGCCTGGTGGTTCAGGCTGACTCAGGCCAATTGGTCTTGTCAACTCCTGGTAATATCGACTGTCCAAGTGAGAGCTGGGTGAGGGTCAATCACTTTCCCAAAGTCTTGTCAACTAAATTCTGCTACACATACAAACAGTTATTAAACAAATAGTTATTATGAAGGAGTTACAGCTTATTAAACAAAGATGATAAACTTCCACCTTTCTTTTGTTTCAGTTTCATCCACTACACGTCCATAAAAATTTTACCTGTGTCAAACACACTGCAAACACACTATTAATATATTGGAAGCAGGATTTAGTAAACAGAATGTGGCAACCAGAATCCTTTGAATCAATAGCTGCACTTACACATATTTTGCAGTAGATCCTAAGCCTCATCCCAAACGATCCAGATCTTTCAGCTTATTATAGACGTACAAGAGGTACCTCTGAAAAAAATTGAGCCAATCCTGAATACCAATAATCTTGCCAATAACAGTCCATTCCTAAAATTGGATATAATTGATCATCCTCTGATATGAAACTGATTTTTAAAATTTACTATGAAAATTAACAAAGCTTTTGGGTGGCGAAGATAGTTAAAATAGTGTTTATAATACTGTTGTAAGTAAATGCTAGATGACTTCCCTGAAAGTGTGGGAATTCCTGAGTAGAGCAAGTGACAGCCCTTGCTGTGTAGACTGACAGGGATTTATTCACACATACATATTTTATTGCCTATTCAGATCTGCCCTAGAATACACATTTGTACACTTTTAAATTCTACTGCTTGCTACCTAACTCCACAAACAAAGCTAATAGTATGTGAAATCCAAAAATCCAAAGAGTGTTTTTTATTCTTAGCCCATCTTTTTTAAACTTGCCTTTGGACTTTGCCTATTTCCATATAAAACTGGTAAGTGCCAGTCAGTAACTTATGGGTGTTCCTCAGTTCTCTCTTTCCCTTGCTCCTATCCTCTCATTCTAATCTGCAAGTCTGCAAGCTCTGCCCACACTATGCAAGAGTCTTTCTCCAACACTAAATCCATCCTCATAGCTGAAGACAACATCCTTTCCTGTGTGGTTTAGCCAAATGTTCTCCTAAGTGATCTCCATTTCTTCTGACGTCATCTGATCCCATCACTACATAATGGACAGACTGAATTCTGAAAGATTTCAGTGCAATGCCAAGATTTCGAGTAATCAGGCCTTATTATATTTAAAATAATCTCAAAACTCCTTATCATGATCTATAAATCCCAATATAATCAGTCCCTGTTTCATTTCAATATCCTTTCATAGATTGTTTTCTCACTGTGCTCCAGCCATATTGACTATGGTGTATTAAAATTATGATTTTGATGCTTTCAAAACACTCCTGTCTGTTTTACTCTCAGAGGCAGAAAAAAAGACTACTGTTTTTAAAAAACTGGAATACGTATGATGTTTTAAGAGAAATGTCGTATTGGAAACAGTCAGTGGCTCTTGTCAACACGACTAACACACATGAAATGACTCATCTCCAAGCAGAAGGTGCTACATTCCTGTGATAGCTCCTCAACGTATAGAAGCAGCTCAGTATGTAAAATATACTAACACAGTTTTTCTTATATAATGAGATAAACATGCTTTTTAAAAGGTAAAAATTGAGGTGACAAAAATATATTTATGCATAATATAATGAAGTGGTTCCCCATCATTGGATATGCTTAAGCTTCATTCACGCCAAGCCCTCATCAAGAAATGACCCCTCTTATCATCATTACTGTCATTTTTGGTTGAGCATAATCATTATTCCAGTTATCTCATGAAAAAGAGAAGATTGAGCTTAAAGACCCCTGACTATTAACATATTTTTAGCAGACAATTAGCAAAATACTGATAAATCTGTTATATTAAAGAAATTGTAAAAGTCCAAAATCTCTTGGATGATAACACTTTCCACATTTGATACTGCAACTATGAAACCATGGGGGAAACTTAACCTCCAGCTTGGCCACTACTGTTGTTAAGAAGTGATATTTAATTTCTTTTTGTGGATGGGGCTACTTGGGTGGCACAGAATGCCAGCTCATGTAAATAGGAAAACATCGTCTTATTTTCTCATGACATAAAAATCTGAAACAATGAGTGTCAAACACCTCTGAAGCACTTTAACTTGAATCGTATGATAGAGTGATATTTTCACAAAAAAGGAATTTTCTAAACTAACATCACTTTACCTTAAAATCTGTCATAATTAAAAGATAAGTATCACACACATAAAGGGATCGTACATTTTAATATACCTAAGGTCTCTCTCCCTCTTTCTGTTAATGTCATTGAATGAGTGGAACATGCTTTCCCCTGGTGTCTGGTTTCTGCCCCAGCCTCTCCCTGGGCTACTCCACCTCCTTTTCTCCACTCTGGAGCCCCCTCCTGTACATTGGACCAAATGGAAACAATGGAACTTTCTGAAGGAATAAAAAAGAAATATGCTACCCGGCCCTGGCTGGCGTAGCTCAGTGGATTGAGCGCAGGCCTGTGAACCAGAGTATTGCGGTTCGATTCCCAGTCAGGGCACATGCCTGGGTTGCAGGCCAGTTCCCAGCAGGGGACTCAAGAGAGGCAACCACACATTGATATTTCTCTCCCACTCTTTCTCCTTCCCTTCCCCTCTCTCTAAAAATAAATAAATAAAATATTTAAAAAAAAACACTTGTCTTAAAAAAAAAAAGAAAGAAATATGCTACCCAACAGCACATTTTAATTTAGTACTCCATTTCTTCATCCTTGACTACCTTAGCTCTTAGGGTAGTTACTTTTTAAAATTTCTGTTTTAGTGAGGTATTGTCTACCACCTTCAAATAAAACGGTGACAACTTTTGTGTTAGTGAAAGTTTCAAATTGTTGCTCAGTTTTAGTACCAATGTGTAATATTTTAATTAGAAGCTAAGCTAATTTTACACTTGATTTTGCCAACTGCAGTGTTTCAAGGGCATTTAAAATGTGGTTACATATGTCTTTTTTTCTTAGAATACAATTAAGGTTTTGTAAGAAATTCAGATATTCAGATACTCAGGTATTCAGATTGACAAACAAAATGAAATTATTAAATATAATTATTTGTACTAAAAATTAATGAGAGGATTGCACTGAATTGCTCTTTCCTCTCATGCATATAAAGTAGGATTTTTGGTTTTCAGTTAATATATATTTTATTAAAATATTTATTAATATACTGAAGTAATTCTGTAACATATTTTACTTGAATGCTGTCTTTTCATTGTTTTATTAAAATACCTAAGTTATTTAAGAGACATAAATGACAGCTAACATTCTTGTCTAATTTTGGATATCAGAGTACTACAGCAGATAGGAATGTAGATGGCATTCAGTATTACCCAGTTTCATGTTTTATTCCTCACTTGATTCAGTTCTCAAAGATTCCCAGCAGAACTGAAATCAATTGATTATTTTATTTTATATTGTATTACCAAAAACAGCTACCAATTAATTGCTTAGCTTATTCATTATATATCTAGATATAACGTTAGATTTTGTCATCAAAAGAATCAGTTTATCTTTTCAGCTACTACATTTTAACTTCATTAAAGTTTCCACTGGTCTCTAGTATACTGCCAAACTCTTCTAATTGCTAACATTTCCCTTGACTTTTTCTTTTGCCATTGACATTGTAATTTGAAGTGGCTACACCTTGCCAGCATTATTAATAGGAGGGATGATAGGGCCTGAAAGTTAGTAAAACACTTGGATTCTGGAATCTTACATCCTTGCTTAAAAGTCCCGGCTCCATCATTAACATGGGTGACCATGGATGAGTTTCTTAACATACATAAGAGCTTTTAATTGAAAGTATCTATCATAAAAATATCTGGCCTCAGAGGACCTTCATTATAAATTAAATAAAATAATGCATGTTAATATATTTACACCCAGTGAAAATATAATAATTTTTTAATAAATGGGAGCAGGGTAGGGAAAAGTAGGTTTACAGTTGTTCATATAGTAAATAATACAATAATTAATAAATAATAACACAGGAGTAAACTGTATGCTTTGCATACACATAATTATAAGCCTACTTTTGCCCCATTCTGTATAGAGAGACCTTACAAAATTTGAGGAGAAACATGAAAATAAGTAACCTTGGAGAAGTCTTAATCTATGAGATTTTTTGTTTTTGTAATTAACTAGTCTCATATGAAGCATTTAAAAAACTGATGTGATAAGTATTTTTCTAAAATATTACTCAGGAGAGAGAGCACACCTGATAAAACCCTGCAGTAGTAAATGCACAGTAATCAAGGTTCATCTTAATTATTCCTGAAAACTGCTTTAGAATCCCAAAAAGTTGAAACATTTTAATGAATACCTGAATTTCAAATGTGCCAAAATGCTTTCCTAAATTAACACAACAGACTGCCATGGTCAATATCATGGAAAGGAACAGATACAATTTTATGTATACAAATCTAGTATAAACTATTGTCCAATGCAATCATTTCTTGGTAACCAGGATGTAATAATCATCAATTGAACAAGACAATCTTCCTGTTTCCCTCAGCTTAATTCAACTTCACTTTTTATCTGACTGTAAACCCCTAATGTCCTTTTTCTTAGAGCATTAGCTTTAGAAAACTTGCAATTGTAATCCTTTCTCTGTTTATCCATTTAAAAACCTCTGACTAGTTTCATGTACCAGGAATACCTTTCTCAAGGATCTGTAAACCATCCTTTTGGAATGTCATTGTGGGGGAACACGGTGCCTCTTATCTCCCAGTCTCTGTGGTAGGATAGGAGCTTAACTTCCCCAAGAGCCAGTTAGCAAACACAAATGACCTAATCACACTGAACAGTCACCCCACTAATATCCATTTGTACTTATGTAACCAGAGCAGATTTAAGAACCACTGTGTATCTGGAACCCAGGAACTCTTTCCTAAGTCTTCTCCCAATTTCAACAGACACAGGCACTGATTTGGAAAATTTGTATTTGTATGTTGCTTTCCTTCATCTCAAGCAGCTAGCTATTTTTTTATCTTCATTTCTTAAAATGTTTTAATATTATTCCTTGTAAATGTATGTATATAGTCTTATACTAATACAGCATTATACAATTTAAAATGTGGATACACACACTTGATATTTTCAAGGAATATGTTTCAGATGACGAAGACTATGTGATCATTCTGCATTTTGTTATATTTGAGCAACCGCAGCATTCAGTTTATGATGACACATTTACAATTTTATTTTTTTTCACATTCCTTCTGGAAAATAGGATTTTAGTACAAAGAAAGTAGGTAACAAATATATAAATTCAGTGGTGAAAATGGGTAAGTAAATGAACAATATTATAAGCCTCACCTGTGATGGGGTGACACTGCTCTAGTTGAGAGCAGATGGTATGTGTTTGTTGGAGCTGGGGAGTACTCTGACCGAATGGGCAATGACTCCATCATGGCTGTCTGCAAAATAGAGTGTGACCTAAGTGTGACAGACACTCTTTGGTCTGGAAGTCAAGAGCGCTTCAAAAATCTAAGGAAACGGTTCACAAAATATACTTGATATAAGCAGAAATCTAGGTGTTAGATAATATTAAAACTCTGGCTAAGCAAGCTCAAAATTTACTCCAACAAAGTAGTATTACATATTCTGTGACATTTCTATAGGAAGAGTTGACAATGTTTAGCCTATTGTGAGTTTTCCTCTGCAAAATATAAGGAGTTTTACCACAACCAGTTTGGGCTACATCAAAACACAGTAAGGTGTTCTGTTTCGGTTAAGAAATGTGTTCCTTGGGTGTTTTTATATTGTTCAGTATACAGTAAAGGTATAGTAAATACCATCTGAGACAGCTCAGAACCCTGCATTTGAGAAAGCATAACACTGAACATGGAAATGAGTAAAGATGATCACGCCAAGGCTAAACAGAATAGAATACGCTAGAAACGGATTATAAAATGAGATTTAAGATGCATCTCAGACATTTCATCTGGAAGCCTGCTTTGAGCCTAAACTCTCTTTCTTATCTCTCATAACAACTGCTATGTGTCAACACTTTTCCATCTAGTTCCTCTGACAACTGCTGCAGACTCTACATCTTAAGGAGAAAATCCATGATAACTTCAACCAAGACCTAGAACAAATAATATGTGCTAAACATAATAATGGAATTATATTCCTCTGAATTACTCAGTTTTGATCAAGTTCTTATAACTTATTATTCTATGTTATATATTTTTTATTCCAGAAAGAAGAGGAACTGGAACAATAACAAAACAGAAGAAACCTTAATAACAAGAACATAAGCCTTATGGGAATAGATGGAAGTAAGATCAACATCTAGGAGTTCACATGCAGGTAGACTTAAAAAAAAAAAGCACAGCTAAAATTTAGGCCCAGACAAATAAGAGTGTTGAATGGAGGTCGGTGGCTATGGGATAGAAGCAGTGTCCAGATCCCAACGAGGTGACCGGAGCTCCCGTCCAGGGTGGGTCCTGGTGATGGGCCACTGCATAGAGTATCCAAACATGTTTGCATAATTTACTTTTTTCTTGCAAACGAATGGAAAAGTGATGCTGTAACGGACAAGCCTCCTGGAAGACCCCACATAAATCAAAGACTCAAAGTTACAGTCACCAATACTAGGACACGTTGAAATTATAGGCCAGTTGTTTGGATGTAAGAAGAACAACATCTCTCTTGCACTTTGCAAATATGAGAATACACCAGACAAACACCAGTTAAGTATCATTCTTCAAAATAATTGGCCTGTAATAATAAGAAAATGTCAGCATCATAAAAGTCATGAAGCAACTATTCTAGTTTGAAGGAAATAAGATTCTAACAAAATACAACATGAATGTTACTGCATGTTTTATTTTTTTAATTTTTTAAACTTTTTAACATTCAGGTAGGTTTTCATATATTTTCAAGATTTTATTTATTTAGTTTTAGGCAGAGGGAGATGGAGGGAGAAAGAGAGGGAGAGAAACATCAATGTGTGGTTGTCTCTTGCATACTCTTACCTGGGGACATGGTCTGCAACCCAGGCACGTGTCCTGACTGGGAATTGAACTGGTGACCTTTTGGTTCGTAGGCCAGTGCTCAATCCACTAAGCCATACCAGCCAGTGCTTGTTATCTATAGAGGTAATTATAAGAATAATTGACTAAGCTTGAAATGGAACTAAAATTTAGATGGTAGTATTGTGTCAGTGTTGATTTCTTGACATTGATAAGTATATTGCGGTTAAATAAAAGAATATATTTTTGTGCTTAATTTTTGGAATATTGAGAGACCATGTCCACAACTTACTTTTAAAAAAAAGAACAAAATATCTTTGTATTTTTAAATATTTCTAATGGTGTAAGCTTGTTTCAAATAAAAATGTGTTAAAAAGTAAAAAAATTCATGCACAAATGTTTACTATTTATATACCACATCTATACCAGACTAATGAAAGAATACATATCTCAAGAGATATTATTTTTTAAAGATTTTATTTATTTATCTTTAGAGGGGAAGGGAAGGAGAGAGGGAGAGAAACATCAATGTATGGTTGCCTTTCATGCGTCCCCTGCTGGAAATTGGCCTGCAGGGAACCGGCCTGCAACCCCAGTATGTGCCCTGACTGGGAATCGAACCGTGATTGTCTGGTTAGCAGGCCCGCGCTCAATCCACTGAGCTACGCTAGCCAGGGCTCAAGAGATATTATTAAAAGTATACATTATATCAATTGTGGAAGTTAGAAGCCCACTCTTACTTAGAATGAACCAAAAGGTTTCTCAATGTGCTATTATTTTATAAGCATAAATAATTGTTAAATTTTCTAATCAGATATAACACTACAGTGAATTTGTTGTATTATGCAAGACCCCCTCTTTCTCAAGAACTTTGAAGATAATGGGGATGTAAAAGTATATCCAAAAACATGAAACAATCCCCCAAGCAGGCTACTGGGGATGTTGACACCTGAGGGTTTCTTTAGAAAGACAGTATAGGTGTGCATGCGTGCACACACATGTGTGTGTAGACATATATAGCTTTGAAAAGCTGGGAGTCAGTGGTACCCAAATATTTCTACTCTTGTCAGAAATGGAATAATAAGAAGTGGCTGATTCTCTGCCAGAAGTGGAGCAGAAATGTGACCATACACATTTTGTTAACCCTAGAAGCAAAGAAATAAAGTGGTCCGGCACCCCTGATATATGTCATAGTATGCAGATCCCAGGGAAAAGGGCAACCAACCAAATTCTGTAGAATTTGAGCATGCAAAAGAATAATGACAATAAATTAGACAAAAACAAAAAAAAGTCCAGAAGCACATAATAACCTACAAAATTAAGAAGGAGAAATTAATTTTTTAAAGACAAATATGTTGCTTGCTTGTTTGTATAACCAGAAACATTGAAATAAAGAACAAACTGACAGTGCCCAAAGACGGGGAGGAGAGGGATAATGAGGGAAAATAGGGGAAGGGCCAGCAGGGAACATGTATAGAGGACACATGGACGAAGCCAAAGGGGGTAGGTTCTGGAGTAGGAGGTGGTGATGGGTGGGGCAGGGTGCATGGTGGAGGGGAAATGGAGACAATTGTACTTGAACAACAATAAAAAATGTTAAGAATAAAAAGAAAAATATGAGTTAAACATAGAAGATTATTCTTCTACATCACAAAATATTAAACAAGTCAGGCAGATACCAAGAATTGATTCTAAACATCAATATATCTATAGGTTTGGGGAAACAGTATTCATACTGTTTGAACCTTTTATACCTAAACTTTTTAGTGTTCTTTTTCTTTATAAAAGGAAATAAATGGTCCTCTTAGGATGGAGAGTTTACAGAAGATATTTCATATTTCTACTTGATATTTCTACCAGGAATTTTAGCCTGAATCTATACAAACTTAACAGTCAAGTACAGCTAAATTGTTGGAAGTTCCATAAGTCAAATGGCCCAAACTCCTCAATGGTATCCATATCATTAAAAATTAGAAAATGTAGGAGCTCTTCCAGATTTAAGAAGACTGAAAATATATGACAATCACATGTAATGTGCAACCTTTGAAGGCATTCTGAGTTAGGGGAAGAGCAGATATAATAAAATTTGGGGGACAAATTGCAAACTCTGAAAGTGAACCATAGAGTTGGACAATATTATGATATGAATATTAATTAACTTCCTTGCTGTTGTTGTGCAGCAGATGGTCCTTATTCTTAGGAGACAGGTGCTAAAGGGTTTGAAATGTTTCAGGGGAAAAAAGAATGGGGAGAAAGGAAGGAGAGAGAAAGAGAGAGGTAGCAGAGAGAAGGGATGCAGAAGGAGTCTGGGAGGGTAGAAAACGTAAAGCAAGGTGGAAAATTTTAGTCATCAGTATATAAAAATACTGCATTTTTACTCACTCTCTGTACGGCTGCTATTTTTTCAGAATGAAATGTTGGAAAATATATAAATAATTGGGTCACCTACTTATATCAATGCATAATATATTCATTGTTATTCATAATATTTCTAACTTTACCTACTTAAAAAATAACCCCCAAATTCAAACATATATTTACCTCCATTAAAATATGTGTTTACTTCTCCCCCATCAGGCATATTTATATATACCCATAATTTCTGTGAACAGCAACTACTATTTGTCTAACACTGATCACTTTAATGCCATGTGCATTTATGAAGCTATTTAGATAAATAAAATAATGTTCAATTTGTTATGTATTTTATGGCACTCCACTCAAATAAATTAAGCCTTTTGAATTGATGTCTCACATAAATATTGAACTCATTTTTATTTATTATCTTTGCCATACATTTATAATAAAATAATATACTTTATTCTATATTCCATGACATTTACTTTTATAATCTGAAAAATCACTTCAATTAATCTATGAAATATTCACAACTGCTTTATAGCTGGAAACAAAACTCCTATATTTAAGAAGTATTACACATTCTTAAATTTTTTTCTGTTCGAAAAATTGATAGGATTAATTTCAGCAGTCTCTTTTTCCATAAAAATAAAATTTAACACAGTTTTCTGGCTTTATCTTTTTATGCAGTTTGGGCTTTAGAGAACACCCCATCAGTATTTTATAAGTGGGAATAGCAGAGCAAAATTAATCTTCTGTGGTGAGTCGCACATACGGCTACGGTTCTTCACTCCTTGTATCCTCATGCTTTGCATTCTCACAGAAGTTCCCCCTAATTTAAAAGGCATCGGTTCTTCTTTCCCTATTGCTGGGATCTGGACTGCCCTGTAAGTTACTCTGGCTGATAAAAACGGCAGACGACAGGCTATGCCAGTTTAGAAGCTGGGCCTTGAGAGTCCCCGTGCTCTGCACTGAGAGCTTTGTCCCTGGTGGCAACTCGGGCCGTGAGAGCTGCGTGTTTCAGCACAGTGACACCCGTGGGGTCACGTACCAACAGTCAGAGGCTGTCACCACGTTTTTATTCACTGTCAGTCGTTGTTGGATTTTCATGTTTGGCTATGGTTCTTTTTAGGTCTAAACATTATCATTTCTGCTTTATATACTGCGTAATAAATCATTAGTACATTTAAAAAAAACTAGTTGATGCTGTCTTTACTGCCTCTGGTATTACCTCAACTTATTTATATATAATAATAATACATAACACATGTGTAAAAGCAATATATAACACAGTAATCTTTCATATTATATATGATATTATTATAATAAATATAAACGAGATATAAAATATATAACTAATATATGAATAAAATATTTGCACAGGCAATTTTTTATTTATATAAAATCAAAATAGTCATGTATATATATATATGCGTATGTGTGTATAAACACACACAGAGAGATGGAGAGGGAGAAAACAAATCTGTATATATAACCAAGTCAAATAAATAACCTCTGTAGTAAGTTCAGGGCCAACAGGACGAGGTCATCGTGTCTCACACACAAGATACTACATTTCTAGCTCTTTGCAAATGGGCTCAAAACCTCCCAAAGGAATATTTTTCACTCACTAGAGGAGATAATCATGTCTAGGAAATATACTTTCTTGGTTAGCAAATATTGTATTATTATAACAACTCATTTCAGCGTTTCCCTTTTCAACCCCCTTGTTCTTTTTAATTAAATGTGCTAGGGAAAGAAAGGTACTGAGGTAGAAATAAAAACAGCAATAATCTTACTTACCAGGTGGGACTCTCTGCTGCCTTGGCTCTAATAAACTATAAAACTCCAAAGCAGCCATGAATCTTCATAAGTCACTGTGCACCAGTCTGTGAAGTTACAAAGAAACTTGGCTCCATAAAGACAAACAATCTAGGTAAAATAAATACATGAGTAAATATTTACCATAAAAATGCCTACACGGAAGAAGACTGAAAAACAAGCTTAAAGCCACTCTGCTTTAAGTGTAGGAAACATTTAGTAAGGTGTATAGTTGTTAATATTGTTCATTTGTTTTTGTTGGAAAGTTCTCAGAGTGTTGGAATCTCACAACTTGGCATATTTAAAGTACGACTTTCATTAGTGAACTTCTGAGAGATGATGAATAGCAGCTAGCCTTACCTTGTAAGAAATAACAAGAAATGGTGGTTAGTTTTTCTGAGCTCTTTCTGTTCTTTTAGGTTATAATTTATATATTATGTGAAAATGTTTCTGATTAATAATGTTTGGAATTAATGTGAGCCATTTAATGAAGCTTATTTGTGAATGATTTTTATGACTTTTATTGGGGAAATTTCTGCTTGACATTTTGTGTTTTGACTGGCATTTTCTTGTTGCCAGCTGTCATGAAAAGGACCGCAACACATGCCGTTAGCAGCATATGCCTTTTTGGGTGCTGAATTGCATTTTCATACAAAAAAATCAAATGATCCATAACATATTATGCTGTCATTTGAAAGCAGAGTCAGACATGAAACATTTTCATGCTTGTAATATATTTTGTTCCCCAAGGCTCAATCTAGCATTTCCTCACCACTTTTAAAAGTATAAAGAGGAAAAAATGTATATCTTTTTTTAATTGACACGATTAGGGTTTTCAGAATGCTAATTTTTTTGATAAGTAGAGGTTGTAAAAATACATTTAGAAGATTTAGTATACTGCTTATTTTACCTTGATGTACGTAGTCTTCTATTCCTCAGGGATACACTTTCCAGTATTTATTACATACTTATAATTGCATATACTTATCGGCATGAAAATGACATCTGGAGATTATTTCATACTTTGGGCTTGAGCTCACTTAATAGAATATGCAAATCAATTCAAAATACATACCAATAGTTACACTATATGGTTAAATTGCATTATTAATTATACTTAAATTGCTTTGTAATACACATTAAAACAGTTTAGGATTTTCATTATGAAAATATCAGTGGCATTTTAAAAAAATGACTTGAAATTAGCAAAATACCTTTCTTAGTTATTCCAGTTTGACCCTTAACACTGTCACACTGTATACCTAAATATAACATTAAAATTTTTTCTCTCTCCCAAAGTGTCTCTCTTTTGAGAGACACCAGATTATCTCTCAAAAACAAACATTGTCTTCTAATGTATAGTCTACATTTATGTTTGTTAGGCAAAAGCCTAGCTGAGCATTGATTATCTTTGTTCTATATTTCTGGACTTGTATAAAAAAACCCTTTTATGTAAAAATGTTAATTCAAACAGAGGCTTTATCAATTAGTACCTTACTATCTCTCTATTCTACTCAATACCAGCATGTTGGTCCTTAGCATAGAAATGTTAAATGAAGAATCAGATGTCTGAATGATAGAATTAACATCCAAAAATATCAGACAATGACACACTTTAAGAAAAATGTTTAGGCCCTGGCTGGTGTAGCTCAGTGGATTGAGCACGGGCCTGCGAACCAGACAACCGCGGTTTGATTCCCAGTCAGGGCACATGCCTGGGTTGCAGGCAGGTTCCCTGCAGGCCAATTCCCAGCAGGGGACGCACGAAAGGCAACCAGACATTGATGTTTCTCTCCCTCTCTCCTTCCCTTCCCCTCTAAAGATAAATAAATAAATTTTTTTTAAAAAAAAGAAAGAAAAATGTTTAAAAGCTTATTTATTATGAGAAAATGATAAGTATATACAAAAATGTGGAAAAGATAAATATATATATCATTATAAAGAGATATTAACATAATATAGCTAACTATGGCCTCTGAGAATTTTGTGGCTTCTAAAGGTCTTTGCCCATCAAATATCACTTTAAAACAGGGAGTTCAAAACCCAGTCCCAAATGCCTGAAATGGAGAGAGCGCTTTTGTGCATAATCTCAGTAGGTTTTGATCAGCAGTGAAGGCACCGATAGCTCATGCCCTGTGTTGGAGAATGTAATCATTCACTGCTCTCTGGACACTAGCAATTTTCTGCGATGAGTCTTGAGTGTCACATTAGCAAGAATAGAACGAGCTCTGTCTTTTCAATCTTGAGGAAAAAATTGCATCAAATTGGTGGAACCCTTTAATGAGAATAACTTCTAATACATGAATATAGGTAGTCTAGATGTGATATGAGTTAGTATCGGGTAAGATATTGCCAAGACTTGTGGCAATTCCATGAAAAAGAAAGATATGCAAAGTACATTTGAAATGAAAGTTAGTAAGACAAGATTATTAGGGGTTTTAACTACTTTGGTCTCTATCCTTAGTGAGGAGAGTTGCTGAAAAAAAATAAGCTAAACTTAGAAAGTCTTAAGCCAAAAGTATTATTGAGCAGGTATTTGGTTATAAATCAAAAACATTTACATTTCATGACAAGAATTTTTGTATCCCTTGAAGCAAGACAAAATTATGCCAACACATTTTACTCAAAATATGTTAATCTCGGCTATTTTATATCATAGCTAACTAAGACTGTGGCAACTATTAAAAGATAAACCAAGGCATATTAATTTGAGTTTAAGCAAAAAAAAAGGAGTAGCTGTAAAAAACTGAAGATTTATAGGCAGAGGGAGCAGGGACAAGGAAGCTGTACTAGACAAAAAAAAGTGTGCCGGTTATTGCAAGGTTAGCTCACTTTGGGAGATGGCCGGGCCATCAGGCAGATTACATAACTGGTGTTAGTCTGATGACTCCTGACTGCCTGGAGGTTTCGTTCTGGGGAGGCTGCGACTGAATTCAGTCTTGGTTCAGCGTCCTGCGGCTTAGCATAAACAGCACCATTCTGAGCCTGTTTTCTTGTCTTTAACACAAATAACCAAAGAGGAGACTAGCAATGAGCATGCGTACATAAAGTGACAAAGGTGCTTCTAAAAGAAAATATGTAACTATGTAATACACATTTTTGTATGAAAAACCTAAGTGATAGTTAAAATTTGGTGCGTATGGGATCGGTTATTTGATATCGTAAAGGCACACTGTCACACGCTACCAGAAAGCTTTCAAAAATAGATCGTAAGTTTAACTTTGTGTTTAGAATTTATCCAAACACATTTTGAACATAGAGATCATATAAATTAAAAGTTAATTAGCTTTACAATAACTTGCAACCTTCAAGCGGGCAGTTAATGAGTGACCAATCCTGAGACTGATGTGGGACTTCCGTTTCTTGTGTTGAATGGCTTTCCGGCATCATATTTTAATTATAGGTGTGTGAATAAAAAAATAAATAGCAGGAAGAAAAATTAAAGATTGGTAAGGTGATAAGGGTGTTTTCATATGAAAATTATTCAAGTTATTACATATATGTATATATATATATATATAGTATTCATCATTGAATATAAAGAACGCATTCTCTCCTGTCTTTAAAGAAACATACTGAGATAAAGAATAAAAAAGAAATATTAAATGCTGAATTGAGGTTATCATCTGTCACTTTATTTCAACAGGAAAAATATCATGTATTTTTCAGGTTATGAGATCTTTCATTTTGCATATGGTTGTCAGCTATGAATAGAAGAATAACTTTTAGCAAAAATATTTGTAAAAGAATATGGTTTAGGCAATATGAGTAAACTTGAAGAAAATACAGAAATTTTAGTGAAAAATCTGAAACAAAAAATTCTGAGAGGTTTGATTTATTTGGAAAAGAAAAAAAAAGGCAAGTAACTTCTCACTTTTTTTTCTTAAATGTTCAATGGGTTTTCAATAGTAAGAAATTAGGTTGGTAAAGTCATGCATATGGACGAAAACAAAAGCAAGACAATTATGAACATATTTTCTAAGGGAGTGTTATGACCAAACTTCCCAAAATAACATATAATAAATTTTTCAATGGTTTTTAATAAGATAGATTTTTTTAGCCATTAACCTTTATGTTCATTCCTGGTGATACAAAGATATTTTGATCCAAATGGAGGTACTGCATAGACACTAAAAAAAAAAGTAACACTGTTAAATATTTATGCCATTTGTAACGTTCCCCTGTGAGAGACAGTATAAAAATGGACAATGATCACAACTTACTTGGAAGTAGAACTCTAACTCCGCAACCAGCAGGAAAACCAAAAACATCTCTGTAGCAATTGGCCCAGAATGACCAGGACTTGGTCATTAACTACCAGCTCTTCTCACAGTGCTCTCTGCTTCCCACCCCCTCACCCCTCCCTGTTCACCATCTATCTCAGGATGAGCCACACAAACCAAATATGCTCTCCAAGCGGATTACACAGCATACCTCATGTTGCTTGTGAGCACCATTCCAGCTTCTCTGTGCCAATGCCTTCCACTCAGGGCACAACCGAAGCCTTCCCTTTTGCTCATTGTAAAGCTTTTTGCTCCCCTGCCTGCCTTTGAGTCTGCCAAAAGCAGCTGATGATGGCTGGCTGTTTTGATATAGCAAACTCTGAATAAATACTCTCTGCTGGTTCTTTTCTTTTCCTTTTTAAAACTTGTTGTTCAAGTACAGTTGTGTTCATCTTCCCCCACCACTACTCCCCACCCCACCCATCCCCACCTCCCACCCCCGATCCCAACCCCCCTTAGTTTTGTCCGTGTGTCCTTCATAGATGTTCCTGAAAACCCTTCTCCGTTCTCCCCCATTTTCCCTTCCCTCTTCCCCCCTAGTTACTGTCAGTCTGCCCTCAATTTCAGTGTCTCTAGTTATATTTTGCTTGCTAGTTGTTTTGTTAATTAGGTTCCACTTAAAGGTAAAATCATATGGAATTTGTCTTTTACCACCTGGCTTACTTTACTTAGCATAAGTTCTTATTTGGGTGTACTTTGTTTATGTTTGCATCTAACTTCTTCAAAAATGTTGTGTTAATTCTTACTTGACTACATATCTGTAGTAAAATTACAACAATGGCATAAAGTCCCGTACTTTTAACTGAAGTCCCTAAAAAGTGTGATAACTGCTTTTCTTCCCTGATCACAGACTGTGCATATATGACTAGATTGTGTCACTGGGTGGCTTGTGGCAAGTCGTCTCTCTACCCGGATTTAAACCATGTCTGAGTTATCACTTAGGTCCCATGTCACATTCATTTCTTCTCAACTTTCTGGGCCTCTGTTCATCACCTACAAAAGAAAGATATTGGATTATATGATATCTAACTCCTTTTACAACTCTAAAACTTATATTTAATTCAAATACCCATTTATTTCTCTCTTTTCACTTAATAAGTAAGAAACCATTATTTGTCAGTGAAACTTTCACTGCAAGTTTTTACTTACCTAAAGGGCAATATAAAATTCCTAATATACAGAAATTTCCAAACCATCACTAGTTGGTAGAATACACTTCATGCAACAAAAAGGAGCTGTCACATATTGAGTCTTCTTTTATCTCTAGAACCTTCATAATATCTTGCACTTAAGTAGGAACTTAAGAGATACTGAGCTGATCCCTGGCTGGTGTAGCTCAGTGGATTGAGCGCAAGCCTGTGAACCAGAGGATCGTTGTTTATTCCCAGTCAGGGCACATGCCTGGGTTGCAGGCCAGTGCCCAGCAGGGGACGCATAAGAGGCAACCATACATTGATATTTCTCTCCCTCTCTCCTTCCCTTCCCCTCCAAGGATAAATAAAATAAAATATTAAAAAATAAATTTCCCTATTAATATTTAATTAAATATAAGTAATCATCTACACAGTGTCCTTGCAAAGAATTCCTGAGCATCAAGGCTGTAAACAACCCACAATCGACACTGTGATCTTAAAAAATGCAAATTTTTCTCCTTTGGCACTGTTTATTCCAAGGTGTTAACAATTTCTAGGCTGTGAGATTAATAAAAGCTCATTCTTAAAGTTTTGAAACATTGTACACATACTCCAAAATGTACATATTACATTTATTTTAATTAATAGATTTAGCAAGACTGATATCGTGTCTATTAGAAACTTACTATGTAACTATTCATTTGCTTAAATATTTATAATATTGATAGGCTAAAAATGCAGCTAAATAATGCTTCAGTAAGAGGCATTTTTAGATTAAATTTCACTTCATTCACATTTATTCAATCTTTTTAATTTACCATGAGAGCATATTCTTGAAGTTAAGAATGTGTGTGTACCTCAGGCTTTTTTGACCAAGCTTATATTTTTGTCCTGGGTTAGTGTATGTATATAAGGGAAAGATTTTGAAATCCATACACATACCCATAAACATAGTTGGTTACCTAAAATATTTTATTATAACAGTCGGGTGAGTACTGATTTGTCTGAAATAAAATACACAATTCAGAAAGCGTAGAATCTATGTGAACTTTTTGATTCACCCCACGACTGTATCACTGATCAGTATATCTGGGTGTGTAGACAGGGACATAAGTAGGGAAGAATCAGCTATTTTATTTTTTTTTTGAATTTTTATAAACCTTTTGGCACTCCAACACAAACAGGTGTCACTAAATGTACGGAGGCATATGGAGCCAATGCGACAAGTCTGTGAGGAAAAGAGGTTTCCCTGCACTTCCAACTTCACAGATGTCATAAGAAAAATTCTGCAAGATGCTTCCCTCAAACTCGGTATTACCTGGCACTTCTGACCATTGCCACTGCGGCCAAGGGCCCTACCAATCCTTGAGTAGACAGCGTGCTGTGGAATCATGTAGGCACGGATATGAAACAGAACACTGTAAGTCCTGAAGATGAAGTATAAGTTTCTGAGGATTGCCGTCTTAGGTGGATACATTGACGTGATGGGTACTTATGGATTAAGTACCTTCAACAGTGTCAAATACGACTCATCTTGGAAGGAGGCCGAAACTCGGGGAACGAACCACACTGAACGATACAACCACTTTCTGTGGGATGCGGTCTGATCGTGACTAGTTGCCCTCATTCTCAGAATATAAACAGCATCCATCCTTCTTCTATCAGTATTTATTTTGCTGAGGAATAATTTATTGCTTATTAATCAGTGCCTTCATTTATTTTCTTTATTTCTTTTCATACCTAGGTTACTCATTCTTGTTTTATTTGACTCCATAAAACATAATACCATCAGTATCACTTTTATTGACACATCACAATGATTTTTTAAATGTAATCTATAGTCTGTAAGGTCATTTTAAACTTTTATTAAAAGCCAGCTCCTATAGGTGGGGACAACAGCAGCACTACTGTACAAAGGAGCGAACTCTTGACGTGACCAGATTTCCCTGTCCATTCCACCCAGGGTGTTTTCCTGTTTTGCCACTGATACTTTTGAAGTCTTTTCCATCACGACTGAATTCTCATATGCTATTTTTCTTGGCAAAATAACCCATCTTTTTTCTCTTTATTCTCATTGTATTTTTCTTAGAATATCCACCAAACCTCTTATTTCTTTCTGCATTTTCCAATACCTCTCTTTCTCTGCGAAGTATAATTGTGTTCTTTCAGGAAAGTTTTTTAGTTCAACTGCATAGTCCTAAAATTATAAAGCAGATTGTTGGTATGTTTTAATTATTCCTTATTGGACATCTCATGAAATTTTTAAGCATGGAATTTGAGAGTTTTAAGAATCTCTCTGAAGATTTTATAAGGACAATTATCAATTTGAATTAGGGTTCAAAAGGATTGAGGGCTAAAAGTGCATAAAATATACTCATGAAAGTGATGAATTTTAACTTGACCACTAAGTATTTGCTTTATTTTAGCATAAAATTAAAAACATACATATTGTGAAAAGAAAGATACCTTAAAAATATAAATTAATACAAAATAAGTTAACTAACATTCCTTGGTAAGTTAGCAATGCATTTAAAAGAAAGAAAAAACAAAGAGTTTAATACATAAAACAACTTAATGAACTCATAAGTATATTTTGCCACTCTTTATAAATATGCAGCTAAAATTATTCAAATATTAAAAACAGAAATATATTCTGCTTATTGCTTTTATGCACGTGTTCATAGGTTATCTCATAATTTTTTACAATAAACAAAGAGGCAGACAGCGCTTTTCCATGTTACAGTTGTTAGAACAGCATTAGTAACAGGGTCAGTATTAATGCTCAGGTTTATCTACCATTGCTGCCTCTGCATAAATTCAAGCCTTTAATCTACAACCTATTTTTACTATGTCCCAACAGAAATTTTCAACTCTGAAATGTTATAAAGGTATGTTTTTACAGTACCTCAATTCTACTTTGTTAGAAAAAATATTTTATTTCCAGTCCCAAAATATATTGAAATAGCAATCCTACTCAAAACATTTGGGCTATATTAACAGTCTTAGCTTTTTTAACTTTTAATCTAAATTAAAACCTATGACAGTGTTTAAATATTTTGAATAGTTGAAGATATTTGGAAATCTGAACCAGCTGCCCAATACTGAGACCCTTAAATTACCCCCACAAAGATGAGTGACCTCCTGCAGAAACGTCTCTAACTCATACCAAAACTATTCTTAATATTATGATTTCAGATAAAATGTTCAAAACTCAAATTCTAAAATCCAGATTTCTGTTGGCATAAAAAATGATACTTCAGAGTAGTTGTCAGTTATAAAGAAGCAGAAGAAAGAAGGCAGCTCCTCGCATTGAGTGAGTGCCTGTGTGGTTGACTGACATGGAATAGCCTCAGTGTCAAATTCTACAAAGGGAGGGACATTGTAGAAAGTAGATGAGAAGAATACCAGGGGATATTACCCCCCCTAGTAGGCAACAAACAGCTTATTTAAACACTACCATCAAATAACCACTGTGAAAATGTGCATGGTTTCCCCACTCAAATTACAACTATTTCAAAAAATTACATATGAATGTTTAAAATGTGAGATTGAAAGAAAGTAAACATCCTGTAAGTGAAAAGTACATCATCTTAAAGCTATGACTGCACAAGTTAGACAATGGGTAAAAGTATTAATAGTATCTTCAATGATTTGCCACTTACTAAAAAAGAAAGATATATGTCAAGGGCATTAAATATGTTCTTTGACATAACTCTAGTCTGTGAAGGTAGTGTCAAACACACACTCCTATAAGTCAATTTTACAAGTGAAGGAAAAGACTCAGAAAGTTTGAGTAGTCTGCTCAAGGAAATTTAGCTAGCAAATTGGAGGTTCAAAATTTTAACTGAGATTTATCAATTCCAAAGATTTCTCCATAAACTTATATGGTAGATGCACAGAATTATTCATTTTCATGATTGGGCTTGGGGAGGTAATACATTGTCAGAGACCTACAGTTTGTCTTCTTACTGTTTTATAATTGTCTACTGAATCTAGTTTTGACAGGGAAAATTCTAAAATGTTATTTGAATGTGTATTATTAATACAATGCTGAACATTAAAAAATGCAAAATTCACGAAGAACATTTTGGTCAGTCCATATACTTGTAGAATGAGTAACTCCTGTCTAAGAATCTATTTTGCTATCTAAATTACTTAATTAAGTTGGGTTGATGTCCAAAATAAAGCAAATGATGTTCATGCAGGCACTTCATTCAGAGATGCTTCTATACCACCCATTTCTTTACAATAACAGAGAACTAGTGTAAAAAATTAATGCTCTCCTTACTTGACTTTCAAGAACATTGAGTGATGGAGGAGGAAGAGAACCCAAATAATCGACTCAGTGGTGTAGAGCAGGCACAGTTACTTCCCTTGATGTTGCTTGAGTGTGTAAATTGTGCTGATGGCTGCATAGGCCTGTAATGCCCTTAATCTACTCAATATTCAATTTCTAAAAATTTCACGAATAGTTCCTATGAAGTTATACTGTTTTTAAATTTAAATTTACATATAAAATGGTTATTTCTACTTAAGAAAAAACAATAGTATCCCTTTTATTGTTTCAAAATAGAGCACTAAATTTATTCATTGTTCTTATAATCACTAGTATGTGCTTGTATCAGATGATTTTTGTTCTTCATTTTTAAGTCCAAGTGCACAGAATCAAAGTTAAAAAGAGGGTTGTTAGAGTTCCTTTGAAGAATATAAAAGACTCAATTTTGCTGGCATGGCAGTGAAGTGAAATCAGAGGTTATCCACTGAAGTGGAATCCGAGGTTACCCTGAGTAACCAGGTTTTAAGGTGAAACATTAAAAAAGCTCCTTTTTGAATACACGTGTTGTGCTTTTGATCCTTTCTGAGAAATAGGAAAAAGGAGGGAGGAAAAAACCAATGGTGTGTTATACTGAATACGCCCTGTGCTCCAGAAATAACTGAAATTGCACCGCATTACATCTATTGCATTAAAAGATATAAATAGCACACACGGACAGTCTGGCAGTAGTTTAACAGTAGTCAAGTGTAAAATGTACTTGCTCTCTTTTTGCACAATTTCTCAGATGACATGAGCAATGCAGCATTCAACGCATTGTAAGTAACCAATTTTATGAATTCTTCAACAAGTGAAATAGTCTTAAAGTAAGATATATTCTGGCAGCCACCCTTTAATTTGGCATGGTTTTTAGGTAGCAATCAGATGACAATTAGTATTTGTTTTCCCTATTGCTATTGCATTTTCTGAGGTGCTAACAACATTGTAGATATTCTGTTATGGATACTGAAAATAAAAATACATCTTCAGACAGGTATGGCTCAATTTTATTTTCAATCTGTAAATAAACAATGGAAAAATTTACTTTTACTTTATTTTCTGTGCTGCAGTTTCTTTCTCTGTCATTCATGAAGAAAGGATTCAAGGATAAATGGGGTTCACTATAAGCTTGAAAATCAAGGGAGTTACTAGCATGTAAATTGCCATCCCACCAAATAGGCCATTTCAATAAAAAAAATCCATTTGAAGAGAGAATGGTTTTAGTCCTTGTTATAAGGAGTCATGATCATTCAAGGAAGATTAGTCTCATCAGCTCTCAGAAGAATTACTGCTCACAAATCTCTCTTTTTTATATTCCAAAAATAGTCCTTTTCCTTTGAAATGAAAAGCAAAAAAATTTAATAACTTTAGAGACATTGACAAACATTTTCCTAAACACTGACTGGCAGATATGTTGATGATCTTACAAAAAGCTGAAAATGAAAATGCATTAGAGGAAAGAGGAGAGAAACCAATCACTCCTGGGTTAGCAGAAAGATCCTCTGTCGAGGTGAAGTCGACAATGGAAATGCACTTCAAGACACCAGTGTTTTTCCACCAAAGCCCCTGGTGAGGTGAAGGTTAGTCCCCAGATGGGATGCACATGACGTTCACCTTCCCAGCAAGTGTCCAAGTGCTGTGACAGAGTCTGCTTACAAAACAGAATGTGAGGGTATGTGCAGCTGTGTCAGTGATTGGCAGAAAAGTGAAATATTCAGTCACAAAGTTGCTGGATTTGTGAAACTTCCAGCAAGCATCCTGCTACTACGGAAATAAAGAGGGCATGTTAAATTATCTTTTAAGATGACTATCGGTCAGTGGGAGCACAGGATACCCCTTGTTGGCTGCTGCTCTAGAACCCAGTGCTCAGCAGCTTTGATGATTTGCAAGCGGCTGAGACTTGATTTCACCTCTTCCAATGCCTGGCCTCGCACCTCCTCTCCTGGGCAGTTTCTCTTGATAGTGCCATATGGAACATTTGCAGGAGTCCTGTATAGTGTCACCACCTGAGGGACCTCCCTTCACCAGGAAAAATGTTCCTCTTATTATCCCTCGGGCAGATCGTGTTGAGATTCAAAATGCTTCCCAGACCTTCCATTGAGATTGTGCACTGAACACAGGCAGGCGGCAGGCTCGATGATTTCCTGCATGGCATGTTTGGGTTCCCTAGCTTCTTATTCTTACTATATAGAATAGCTTTCTTAATAAGCTAGTCTACCAGCTTCTGATTCAGCCTGTGCTTCTGGGAGAACTCCAGATAAGTTAGTGCATGAATCTTGCTAGAGCAAGTGGGAACATTTATTTCTAACTAATGAGTTTTTCTTAACTAACACACACTCTCTCTCTGGTATTTTTTCTATATCTGAAAAACTATGCATAGTATTACTTTTTATTTATTTGTTTGCTTGTTTTTAATGATTAAACCACACTAAGCCGAGCAGGTTTGTTTAACCTGTATGTCTTACCATTGTCTATAGAACAAAGTCCAAGGTCTTTAACAAGGCTCACAAACCATTCAGGATCCCCAGGATACGTTCTTGCCACCACCAACTACCACTTCAACACACACACACACAAATGCACCCACGTGATACTCAAATGCACAAAGACTACATTTCATCAAAACCACAATCAAATTACTCTGATCTCACGGTTCATGATTTCTCATATTTCCTGGCCTGTTGGTATTTTCTTTCTTCTTTATAAAAACTCTTGACTATCAGATATAACTAGTTTCTTTTGAACATCCTTCACTGGATCCTTTCATCGACAAGAATGTTAGTCAAACAAACAGGTGATTATCACTGGGCTTACAAAAGGGTTTTCTATACAATCTTTATAATGCACTAATTAAATAAGTGTTTACTTTTTGTTAGTGTGCTTTGTATTAAAGTGAGGCCAGGACCTTTGTTCTATTTACAGTTTTAAATAGACTAGATGCTCCAGTTCATAAGACTAGATGCTTGATAAATATTTTAGAATGAATCAATAATAGAAGTATGATGGTATCCAGCCTTCTTCTGGATGTCTGATCCCTCTCTAAGGTCTCATAGTGGTGACATTGGTTGAACTCACTAATAACATGAGGCAGCAGAGCGCCATATTGTTGGCCAGCCAAAGAAGTCTGGTTTACACTCTTCAATTTTAGCCCTTCTTAGGTTATTTCCCTCATCTAATTTTCTCATTGGACTAGCACTGACATGGTGCCCATTATATATGAGCACAGTGACAAACACTTGAGAACAAACATGCAACATGTGCTTTTCTAAAGTATAGACAAGAGTCTACTGAGAAAACCAAGAATTAGCATCTGAACTAGTAAATACAATTTTAAACATTTAAAAGTTGTGATATGTAGTATACAGGTAGTGAACAGCTTGTGAACAGAAAGATCTGCTCTAAAGAACTGAGGAGCAGCTTAACTTAAAAATTGACTTTTATACTCTATGAAAGAGTAAGGAGAAGAAAATTAAAGCAGAAGGAATAGTATATAAGAAAAATCTGACCTGAAAAGAACTGATTATCTTCAAAGACTTAAAAGAAAGGTGGATAGACCTGGTGGCAGGTAGGGGCTGGTAGGCATGAACTCACTGAGAAAAGCAAGGCCAAGGGCAGGCCCACAAAGTCAATCTTCAAAACCGAGTTTTACTTGCATTGCAGTGAGAAGTTATCGAAGACTTTAAAGGACTGCAGCTACGTGATGAATACCTTATAAACAATTAAGCTTGTTCCTCCATGGAGAATTGATGGGGAGAGGTTAAGGGGAAAGTAGAGAAGAAAGCAGTCAGATAAATCTGCCAGTAGCCTTGCAGAGAAATTGTACATGAGGCATCCATTTGTGAGTCAAAATTTAAACCATATTTAAAGCAAAGAAAATACATTAGGTCACCAGGGGAAGGAGAGGATGAGAGAAAGAAGAGAGGTGAAAACTATTCCTGTATAAGTTCAACAAAGAAAATCTCAGCTTGTCAGAGGGAAAGACTGGAATGTTCAGTGTCCTAGAAACTACAGGATGAAAATGGTTTAAGATGTTAAGAAGCATTAACTATGTCATTTGCTTCCAAATGTCAGAGGAAGTTTATTACCCAAGTGCATTACCTGAAGTTGGTAACATGTAACTCATTGCCAAACTTAGAAGAAATATGCTTGTTCTGATGGGGTAGAAGACACCAGAAAGAAGTGATGGTAAAAAGTTGTAGTATTAACATAAAAATGCATATTTATATTGTAAATTTGTTGTGAATTTGCCTATGAATTGGCAAATACTGGATATTTGAGTGAAGTTGTATCAGGTATATAAAAATTAGGGAGAGGAAGCTAGAGTGTCAGTGAATACTACAGTTGACCTTGAACAACAGTGTGGGAGCTAATGGATAAGACCCATGGGCAGCCAATATCTGTGTAAAACTTTTAATCCCCCAAAACTTAGTTGGCCCTTGGTGTCTGCAGGGCTTGGTTTCAGGGAACAACACACACCAAAATCAACAAATGCTGAAGTCAGCAGTATCAACTGGCAAAAAACAGTGCATACAGTTGGTCTTCTGCATCAGCAGATACCCAATCATGGACTAAAAACGGTCTGAGTGTGTACTGAAAAAAATTCACGTGTAAATCTAGCTGCACATTTCAAACGTGTGCTGTTCAAGAGTAAACTATGTTTAGAAGAGGTGATTGCTGTTGAGATCCAAAACAGATGTTGAAAAGGGACAATCCCGAAGGAGCCCCGGATAAAGTTAGGCTGACCAGGAACTAAAGTTAGGCTGACCAGGAGCAGGGAAATTTTTACTTCCTAAAAGGGCTAACCACCAACTAGCCTTTTGAATTTCCCTAATAAGCCAATGGCAATCAGCTGTTTAGAGCTAGCCAATAGCTAACAGCCACATCTGCTTCTGTTCAAAGCTTGCTTGCATACCCCTATATAAGGACATAGCTGTAAGCGCCGGGGCGCGGCTCTCGTCTGCAGCTCTCCTGAGCATAGTGTCCTCGGACACTCAGAGAGCTCACCCCCGCGCAGGTAAAATTTGGCCAATAAAGTAACATCTTGAAAATTCTGAAAGTCTCCGAACCTCTGTTTCTTGAGATGGCGGATGCAACAATTGCCTAGCTACTTCCAAAGAATAAATAAGAAGTAATCAGGCATTGTTAACAGATGGAGCAACAATGTGACAGAGTGAAGGAAGAGGGGAGATCATATTGCATTGGGGTGTTCTCACATAACCCTCATGCATAAAGCTGTTGAAAGTAGAGTTTACCACCCCCTCAGAATAGTATCCAAATTTGTAACTTCAGTAAATTCAGCTCCGCATTCTTCATGTTATTCTTATGCTGCATAGGAGATTACAGAGGATTCGATCTCTATAGGACTATTAGACTACAAATTTTATCTGCAGATTAATTTTAGTAAACATCCTTGTCACAAATATTTAATTATATTCGATCTTTAACTTTTTGTGCTTTTTAAATTTACTTATGATTTTTTAAGTTCAAATCAAAATACCTATTTTTTTGCAAGTTATAGTTTAACTTCTGGCAGCTCAGTTTAATTTGCAATCTAGCTACACCAATTTATGCAATCATTTAAAAACTCATACTCATTTTCTCTATAACTTTCTAGGGTCCTTTATTTGAAAAGAATATTATCATTTCATGTGCAAATTCCTTTTACTACTTTCTAAAAGGATCAGCAATAATAAGGCCAGTTACAATAAAGAGTTAATGATATGCTGAATTTTTAAGAGAACATAACAGACATATGGTCTCTAAGGAGAAACTACACTCTTGGGAAAAGTTTTTTTGGGGCTAGCTTGGAGAAAATCTTACAGTTGTCACTATATCTTCAGTGACAGAAAACATTTTCTAGGAATTTCTTGGGCTATAAGTTCCAGATACAGGAGGATTAATTCATTGACTTTGACCCAGAACCCAGTAAGTGAACTGAAAGAGAAAGACCCACTTTCATTTCAGTGTTCTGGAGAATGGGCCATTGGACACTGAAGTCAAATAACTATATAAACTTATGTTGATAAAGTAATATTAAGGAAGAATCCTCCCAGCAGTTATATGACTTGGGACTCAGCATTGCTCATTCTCTATTTAATACTAAAATAAACCTCATTAAATTAGCCATTATCAATGAAAGCAAGAAGTTTATGTAAAATCATTGGCAAAATGATCTTAATTTCTCCCTGTCCTTATAAAAGGTGAAGTTTAATAACTTCAAAAGACATTTTTTACTTGTAACCACAGTAGAGACATTTGCATTAAAGTAAAATTAAAGTGATTTTCTACATTTTATTTAGGTGAGAATTTTTACGAAGTTAATTTTAACATGCTCTCTAATATTTAAATAATCAAAAATGAACACAATGATACAGGGTGTAGCCAAGGGGCGGGGGAGAAAAGATTTGGAATGATGTCCAGGACTCAAGGTGTATAGGAATATTGGAGACACATATAAGATATCCTCACCACTTCTCCCCACAGGTATGAGTTGGGGGAAGGGACAAATGGAGCAGGAACATGCAGAGCTATTTTGTACAGCCTTGCAGCTAATCTGTGGCCTGGTCATTTAACATATCTATAGCCTTTGGTGGGTCACTTGGATATGTTAAATGGCTGTGGCCAGGCTTGGAGCCAGGGGGATGAAGTTGCTCCCTCCCAAGATGTAACTGGGGGGCAAGCCAGTCTAGGACATGGGCATACCTGCCCAGACTAACAATGGCATCCCAGTAAACTTGTAATAATCCAGAAATACTGGCAGTTGTAACTGATTGTGGGAGGAGTTGAAAATAGGGGTACAGAGGAAGATTGGTGCTGGGATTTAAACCCAGACACGGCAGCCATTGGGGAGGGAGCCATGTGGTTTTGGGCAGAGTTAGGACCCCCTCTTGCCCAGGTGAAAGGGAAAGCCACACAGTTTTAGCAGAGTGGGGACCCCTGCAGCCAGGTGAAGAAGAAAGCCACACACTTTTGGCGGAGTGCTGACCCCTGCAGCTTTTGTAGAAGAGGCCCATGTGGCTTTGGGGTGCTCCCTTTGGCCACGAGGCCTGGAAAGCAGGAGAAACTTTGCCTGGAAAAATGGTTATGAAGAACTCTTGCCAGTGGACCATGAGAAGGTGCCACATGACTTTGGATTAACTGGAGATCCTGCTTGGACGGCAACACAACTGACAGTACCAGCAGCTGGAAAAAAGGACGTGTGCTCTTTTCCTGATTTACAGTACCCAGAGTTAAGACAGGGGGAGAAGGGAGCACTGTGTTTGTAGGTAGATACCCTAAAGGACTTTGATATTTTAATGAAGATGTTAGGTCTGAAGAGCATTAAAATAAACATTTTGTTTCCTTTTCACAAATCTCTGGCACTGAGAGATGTCTTTCCAGTTGAGGATGATCAGGACCAGTAGGGGGTCTGGACAGTATTAGTACACCATCCTCTGGAGTCCGGGGCCCGGTGCATCTGTCCTGTAACAGTTTTTTTGGCATCCCTGGGTGGGCCAAATATTGCCTTCCTTGGACCCCTGTTTGGTTATAATACATGCTGTGGCCTTTCAAAATTCCTTTAGTTTTTAAAAACCTTATCTACTTAGTATAAATAATACATATTGAATAAAGTGATGTTGAAAAACAGGAAATTATTTTTAAATATCTGTCATTATTTTCTAAACATAAGACAAAAATTACTTTAATGGATAAATGTGAAATGTAGTTATAACATATTTTGTAGAAGAAAAGAGTATGCTTAACCCAGAGCTGTATATACTGGGAGATATATATATCTCCATGTATCTATATCTATATCAATATCTAATCTATATCTGTATATATCATCTATCTATCTCTATCTATCTATCTATCTATCTATCTATCTATCTATCTATCTATCTATTATCTATCAGAAGAAGAAGAAAGTGAACAGTCTAAAGGTTCAAGGAGCTATTTGAAGTTAATACCTAATTTCCCAAGGAGCAGAGTGTGCAAATCAATGAACCAACATTGCTTGGTATATTAGTCCACTTGAGCTGCCATAAAGGAATACTACAGACTGAATACCTTAACATAAATGTGTGTATATTTGCTTTCAGTTCTCAAGGCTGGAAGTCCAATGTGAGGATACTGGCAGAACTGGTTTCTGGTGAAACCTCTCTCCTTGGCTTGCAGATGCCAACTTTCTCCCTGTCTTTCCACATAGACTTTCCTCTATCTATTCTCATCCCCAGTGTCTCTCTCTTTCCTTTATGGAAAGACTGGTCCTCTTGAATTAGAGCCCTGCCCTTATGGCCACATTTGACCTTAATGACTTTTTTTAAAGGAATAATTAAAGGCAGCGTGACAAATATAGGCACACCGGAAATTACTCTTCACCTATGAATTTGGGGGGTAAAGTGTGGCACAACTTAGTGTTTAATATTTGGTAAAATGTTCTTGGTTCAGTAGTCCAGTGAAGTTCTCAGTAAAGTGAATGAACTTCAGGCTTAACAAGTAAGATGAGTATTACATTCAATCGCTGCCTCTAAACTCATAAACTGGTCTTAACTTCAGGTTTTTCATTTATTGGATCTTTTAGAATGAACTTTAGTTTCTTACTTCACAATGAATATATGATGTACTTAAATCTCATATTTAAAGGGTGTTTTGTCTCCATTATTTCATCCAACTCTATTTTCAATCACTATGTTTCTGTTTGCATTGACTGTTGTAAATAAAGCTAAGTTTTTCTTTCCATTAGTATTAGACATACTGATATCATTTTGTGTGATTCATTTCTTTAGTGCTTGATTCTAAAAAACATATTCATAATTACATCATGAAAATACTTGTTTATTTTTTTATAAACTTGAATAAAAAGGATTATCTTCAAGGAAATCTTACTAGTTTTTTCCCCACCTAATCTGAATCCTCAATAGACATCATTGCAAATTAGACATTTTAAAAATTTGTTTCTAAAATATGATTTATTTATCTTGTACAAATAAACAAGCGACTGAATTAAATTAGAGCAAATAAATACAAGGGGGGAGGGAGTACATGCCACATTTTCCACAGCTGCATCATATACAGTGTTTCTTCTGTTCTGCCCTGTGTTAAAATTAGATTGAGCAAAGACACATGACCGAGGTGACGTTAGAATTATTATTCAATGATAGAAGTTTCAGAAAGCACTCAGTTCTAGGTCTGATGCTTCCTTTACTACCTCTGTCACTATAGTGTTATTTCTGAAATGCTTATCTTCAAACCCACGGGCTGGCAAATGTTGACTTAACGATTATATCTTGGAAACACCATATTGGCTCTTTTTATTATGTAAGTTTTAATATGTAATTTATTCTATTAAATATTATTTTTCAATAGTATAATTCAACTTGCACTGTGCTAGCAAATAATGGTTTAAAATTAGTTATTAAAGGAATTTTGGTTTAGATAAAATAGCCTCAGTAAAATGGAATTTTTTTGTTATTATTGAAACATATCTTGGAAATTCTTCTATGGCTCTTTTCACCCCTTGCTTTCTTTCTCTGGTGGCTGGCGATTAGCTGCCACCTTTGGAAATCAGGGTTTGGAAAGAGAAATTAATATTTTTGTTATCATAACCATAACCTTTGGTACCACCAGAATTTCTCCAGCCATTGTCCCTCTATCCACAACCAAAAATCATTGACATAAACATCATGTCACCTTCAAATAGTAGCTTATTTTAATATACTATGTGATACAATGAAAACATGTACCAAAGTAACTTGGGAGCAGGAAAAATGACATGTAAATAGGGAGTGAGTATGAGAAAGCAACTGATATGGGAAACTTTGAAAAACCTGTTTAACCTTTATTTGCCCAGGCCTCAGGCGCCCTAGAGAGAATGATGGGGCTGTCTGGGAGGGCGAGTGGCCGGATAGTGAGGACTGGAACTAGCACCCCCGCTAATAGAACAATTATCACATTCTGTTTCTGTATCCCACCTTTGTCACGTAGACAGGAAGACCCCCTAATCTATATATTTCCCCAAGAATCCTTTGTTCGGGGCTCAGAATTTGGAAATGACTCCTCTGGGCCCGTGCACGTTAAACAATAAATCTCGTACTCCAGAATCCCTCGGTGTCTGGTTGCTTCGTTTTCCTATAACACAACAACCAGTCCGGGCAAAGGAGATGGTGAGGGTGTTGGCACACGGGCGGGAACCAAAGGGAAGGTGAGGATTTTTTATAGTATCAGAGCCTAAAGAGTGCGATGGATAGAAACAATAAGGCAGGATGAATCCAAAACTATGTTGTTCATAGTTTAAAAAATAACACAGTAGGAACTGATCGAACAAACTACTCAAATATTAAAAAAGGATCTAAATATGATTAAAGAATGAACCACAATTATGTATTTAAATCCTCCTAATAGCAAGCCACGCAGAGTCAATTAACTAATAGAGTATCTTGCTTAGAATATCTTATAGTAAATTAATTTTCACAAAGCACTTCATTTTTTTAGGTAATATAGGAACACAGAATAGACGAGTTCAAGTTTTTCTGAAATAAAAGTCTTCCTTTTTCTTGCTACTGTGAGTGCTGTTATTAAGTTGTCAGTGTGTTACCAAACAAGAAGAGGTCCGAGGGAGGGGCAATACAATATTCGGCCCACCTAGGGATGCCGAAAACTGCTATACAACAGGGGCCCCTCCCAAAAACAAAATACTAAAATCTACTGGGCCCCTGCCGCCAATTGGAAAGACATCTCTTAATGCCAGAGATTTGTGAAAAGGAAACAAAATGTTTATTTAATGCTATTCAGGCCTAATGCCACCACTAACATATCAAAGTCCTTTAGGGTATACACCTACACATACACACAACGCTCCCTTCTCCCACTGTCCCAACTCCGGGTACCGTAAATCAGGAAAAGAGCACACGTCTGTGTTGCAGGCTGGTGCCACCGTCAGCTGTGTCACCTTGCAGGCAGGATCTCTCTAGTTAATCCAAAGTACTGTGGTACCCTCTCATGGTCCACTGGCAAGAGTCCTTTGTACCCAGTTCCAGTCAAAGTCTCTCTTGCTTTTTCAGGCCCCACAGCCAAAGGGGGCACCCCAAAGCCGCGTGGGCCTCTTCTACCAAAGCTGCAGGAGTCCGCACTCCACCAAAAGCATGTGGCTGTCTTCTTCACCTGGCTGCAGGGATCTCCACTCTGGCAAAGCTGCGTGGTTCTTCCCTTTCACCTGGGAAAGAGGGGGTCCGTACCCTGCCAAAACCGCGTGGCTCCCTCTTTCACCTCACCAAGAGGGGGTCCTCACTCTGCTGAAACCGCGTGGCTCTCTCTCCATCTGGCCAAGTGGGGGCCCTTCATGTCTTGGAGCCAGTCCTTTCCAAGCTCTCACACAGGCCCTCTCACTCAGGAGCGCAGCAGCCCCTTGTTACATTCTGAGTCCAAGCCCTCACACCTCTCCCTGGCTCCAAACTTGGCCACAGCTATTTAGCATATCTATGAAACCAGTTAAAGGTTACAGATATGTTAAATAATCATTCTAGAGGTTAGCTGCAAAACTGTTGCTATGCAAAACAGCTTTCAATGACCCTGGTTCTATTCGTTTCTTCTCCCTGGGGGGAGGTGTGAGGACATCTTATATGTCTCTCCAATATTCCTATACACTTTGAATTCTGGACACCATTCCAAATCTTTTTTTGGGGGGCCCCCCCTGGCTGCACCCTGTATCAAGTGTAACCAGTGATTTCAGAAACAGACTCATGGGTAGAGAATAGACTGATAGCTACCAAAGGGAAGGGACTATGGGGCTGAGTGGAAAAGGTGAAGGGATTAAACAAAAAACAAACAAAGAAACAAACAAAGAGAACCCTCTTAGACATGGACAACTGTAGGGTGGTTACCAGTGACAAAGGGGAAAAGGAGATGTAGAAGAGAATATAGTTTGGATAAATGATGAGGAAAGGAGACCTGGTAACTTGGTGTGGTAAACACACAATGCACTATACAGACGATGTATTATAGAATTATACTTTTGAAAACTATGTAATTTTATTAATCAAAGATAACCCAATAAGTTCAATAAATATAATAAATACATAAATATAAGATTCTCTCTTAAAACTACATGGTTTACTTTATTTTAAATTTTTATATCTATAATTTAAAACTGATTTCAAATGAAAAATTTTATACATTTGCTCTCGGACTTCAAGTCTGCTGGCCTTTTGTGTAGTTTTTAAAATATGTGTAGAGAGTATGAATACAGGGTGTCTGCAAACAGGTGCCATGCAAGGTATCTACATATAGCTGCGTCCTTCTGGCTGCTTTATAGAGCACGTGTTTATTATCAATGCACACTAATATGAATTCTTTGTAACAGTGAGATGCATGTGCTTATTCATAGCCACTATAGACCCTAAAAGAAAAAAAAGAGCTCCTTGCTGTGCAATAGAGACATAAAAATACCTTAACTGAGAGTTATTGTAAAGCTATTTTTTTCTAAGCAATATATTTGGTATAATTACCTTTGCTACACAAACCAGACAAACTTAGAATTTCAATCTTTATGACAAAAATAAAACATTAATCCTTGCAAACTGGAAGTTATAAAAAGCCAATTTACTCTTATAAAAAATTGCACTGCAATCTAATTTCCTCTAGCAGGAAGACTTGACTAGGGTGAAAACACTGAAGATAAATATTATCGAACTAAAGGCAGACATGGAAGTAGGAAATGTTATTGTATTAAATTATTTATAAATATAATCAATATTAAAAATAATCTTCTGCCAAACAAGAATAAAAATGTTGAGTTAGAGCTATTATTATGTGACTCCAAAACAGTATCTCCTTATTTGAAAATCAGATGGGAAAGAGAAAATGGAAAGTAAGAATGCACAACAAAGGAAAAAATGTATATATTTTATTTCACAGATATCAAAAGTGGTTTGAAAAGGAAACAGAATTCTACTGTCTGCTATCTGATAAACTTGATATTTTGGAAAACCAAGACTTTAAAGTCACTCTGAAATATACCTATATTTTTAATAGATTACAACTTACATTCTAATAAATGCATACCTTAAAAAAAAGGTGCATGGAAATTCCTCTGCAAAAAAAATAATGGTTTTAAATAAATGATAACTGTGTATTCAAACCCCAGTAACATTTATGAATACCTGAAATCTTGGCCGTCGAGTTTAGATGCAGATATCTGAGAGGGAAGAAATGCTTAAGTTCCATTTGTGGTGTGGGCTGCACCATTTCATAGAGGTGTAACAAGACACTCAAAAGTTACACCTTGTTGTGGAGACAAGCTAGGTGTAATTGGCCTCACAGCAAAATGGGACCACCTGGTGTATTGTCAGCCAGTAATCACTATGCCTGCTTAAATCATTGCCCCCTTCCCTGGGCCCACACTTGAGAGTTTAAAATTTAATTCTTCAGGCAAGAAGTTTACATGACGAAAGGACAGATCATGTAAACTGGGGTCTGTGCGTAAGGGTGATACAGGGTGCAGCCAAGGAAGCGGGCCCAAAAAAGACTTGGAATGGTGTCCAGAATTCAAAGTGTATAGGAATATTGGAGAGACATATAAGATGTCCTCACCATCCCCCCCTGGGGAAAGGGACAAATGGAGCAGGGCCATTGAGAGCTGTTTTGCATAGCAACAGTTTTGCAGCTAACCTCTAGAATGGTCATTTAACATATCTATAACCCTTAACTGGTTTCATAGATATGTTAAATAGCAGTGGCGAAGTTTTGAGCCAGAAGAAGGGAGTGGCTTCTACCCAGGATGTAACTAGTGGCTGGTCCCCTAAATTACAGCGCCTGTGTGAGAGCTTGGAAAAGACTGGCTCCAGGACATGAGGGCATAACTGCCCAGGTGAAAGGGAAAACCATGCAGCTTTGCCAGAATGGAGATCCCTGCAGCCAGGTGAAGAAGAAAGACACATGCTTTTGGTGGAGTGCGGACTCCTGCAGCTTTGGTAGAAGAGGACCACGCGGCTTTGGGGTGCCCCCTTTGGCTGCGGGGCCTGAAAAAGCAAGAGAGACTTTGACTGGAACTGGGTACAAAGAACTCTTGCCAGTGAACCCTGGGAGGGTGCCACAGTACTTTGGATTAACTGGAGATCCTGCCTGCAAGGTGACACAGCTGACGGTGCCAGCGGCCTGCAACACAGACGTGTGCTCTTTTCCTGATTTACTGTACCCGGAGTTGGGACAGTGGGAGAAGGGAGCGTTGTGTGGGTGTAGGTGTATACCCTAAAGGACTTTGATATGTTAGTGGTGGCATTAGGCCTGAATAGCATTAAATAAACATTTTGTTTCCTTTTCACAAATCTCTGGCATTGAGAGATGTCTTTCCAAATTGGTGGCAGACAGAAGAGCCCAGTAGATTTTAGTATTACGTCCTTGGGAGGGACCCCTGTTGTGTAGCAATATTTGGCACCCCTAGGTGGGCCAAATATTGTATTGCCCCCCCCTCCCTGGGACCTCTTGTTCGGTAACAGCCCCACAACCAGCCTGGCCACTGAGGTTGCACAGAACCCCTTGTCTTCTACAGTAACATGAGTTGTTATTGAGTTCTTTTCATTAGCATACTTTTGCTTTTTCAGGACTCCTCTATCCAGGCAAATGGCTTGGTTTGACGCAGACACCAGCCCTCAGTGTCCGCATCATTATGGATGAAATGAGACATTCACCCAGACTACTGAGTCCGGTGGAGGAAAAGAGACAACATGGCTTTTCTCTCAAGGGGAGCAAAAGCCAAGGGCCTTGCCGGACTTTATTGAGTTTCTGGGCACATTGTGTGAAGGTCCTCATTTACTACGCACAGGTTGCTTTAGGTGGTTACCTTTTACAGAAAACAAAGGGGAGGATGCCAGTAACTACATCACAGAAGAGGGATATTTGCAAATGAAAAGGCAAAAGTGCTTGAACTGGTTACACTCCTCCTTGGAAGTTTTAGCATGGAATTTAGGAAGTTACTTTGCAGTAAATGTTTGCCACAAATCCGGGTGAGGGAGTTCACAGCAAAAAGCAAGATTCAAATGGGCCTAGGCACATTGCCGGATTCCCCACGGGAGAATCTATCTGTGGGCCTGGGTCCTGTGCATCTCTAAAGGGAAGCCGGGCCCTTGCTATGCAGAACGGTCTCTTTGGTTGTTCATTATGGAATATGAAAGACCCATCAACTCTTTTTTGGAACACATCTAAAGAGTTGTACCATAGAAGTCTTTGAGTTATTCAAATTCTTGTCCCACTGTTTTTCTCACTCCTGAAATGCCATACCATTCTCATTCATTCTAATCAAAATCTTACAATGAAAGGCCTATCATGAACAAAATTTCTAATTGCAAAAGTACCCCTTTAACCTCAGCAGATACATTCCAAGACCCTCAATGGATGCCTGAAACCAGAGATAGTGACAAACCATAAAATTATTATGCTTTTTTTTCTACCATTTTAATTAAAAGAAACATTACAGCTTCTCTGTGTCATACCCAAATTTCCAGCATCACCACTTTTGTACTTTGGGGCTATTATGAAGTAAAATAAAGGTTACTTGAACACAAGCACTGTGATTCTGTGACAGTCAATCTGAAAACTGAGATGACTCCTAAGTGACCGAAGGGCAGGTAGTATATACATTGTGGATAAGGTATAATCAAACTGAATTTGCTGATGAAATTATCCAGCAGTTAATTCTGCACATACCCACACAGATTAAAAACAAATAATCAGAGTACAGACCTTATTCAAATGCAGTATAAATCAAAAGAAAATACCAGAAAATGTTGAACATTATTTAATACTTATACTTTTTGATTTGATATCCTATAATATTTACTGTTTTCTTGATTTATTAAAAAATAAGTATATTCATTTTTAGAAATCTAGATTTTTGACATAAAGCCAAAAAATAAACATTTATATGTAAGGATTTATACACATAGAGTACTATTAGAACTGAGTTGGAAACATGAATGCATGCATTTAGAAAATACATCAAATAAAATTATATGTTTTTCTATCTTTGTTTATAGAAATGTCCTAATAGTAAATGCACTCATATAATGCACCCTAGTGCATAGATTCTGTTCTCTAATCCTATTTTCCCATGACAAGGAATCAGAGTTCTTTGAAATCAAAGATGTTTAATTTAGTCTCTGGATCTGAAAAGTCCAAGGTAACTCTATTATACCTTGTTGTACCATAAAGCAATGAAACTTTTAAAGATTAGTGGGATTACGTTTAAAGGAAACAGGTGTCAATAAAAAGAAGGTCCCCGCTGGCCAAAGTTAACACCATTTTTGAATATCCAAACACTACTGGGAGAAGTTGATTGACATAAAATGTACATGAAAAATCAAAAGTACATGAAAATACACAAAAAATTTTTCTAAAAGAAGGTAACAAATTAAATGTATTTCTGTTGGGTTATTCAATAATTCTAATATCCTAAGTTCATTTATTGCATCAATGAGGAAAAAATTAATATAATTATATCTGGCATTTCTATAGTCAATGAATATTTAATAGAATGATCTTATGTGTGGTGATTTCAAGACAATAATAACAAAATTTAAGTTGGACATAATTTTGTTTTATGAAGTTATATGGTCTGAGTAATAAGAAAGAATGCAGTTTTTTTAACCAACTCCAATGGTTTTAAAAATGTTTTTTTCTGAGAATCTCATCAAGTTGTATTATTAGAAGGAAAAAAAAAACTTTGTTTAAGAACTAGCCAATGTAGTCAGAGAACAATATTTTATTAGATAAATGGGTAGTTTTTATAACTTGAATCTGAGGAAATGGTCCAATACATTTATCATTCTCCTATTGAAATTAGGGAATCGACAATAACAAAATTCAAGATTCTGTGGATCCCATATTCTTCATACATTCAGATTTAAAATAACTTTCTTATGAATAGTAGGGAAAGGCAATTGCCAAAATAGGGAACAAGGAAGCAGGCTGTATATTAGCTCAAGGCATCTTGAATTGTCACAATAAATGTAGGCTGCAACCACAAACATGAGGGAAAAAAGCACCATGATGGATTAGCTCCATTCCGTTTATTACCACCAATAGCTAAGATCAGAGATGCTCTCTTCACTGAACATTTCCTCGAATGGGAGCTGCCAGACTGCCAATGCTGGCAGAGAATCATCTGTATAAAGAATTATAGAGAAGGAAGTGCCCGGAACGACCATGTTGACGCTGTAATCCAAGCAAGGTGAGCCTGCTTCTTCTGCGAATCCCAGAGGGCACGTTTATCCCTGGAGCCTGAAGGAAACAGTATTTTTCATGGCTCTCTGGCAGATAACTGGAAAGCAAAAGAGAGAAAATTCATAGCACTTACAACTTAGTAATGAAAGCCACAATAAAGTCTGAAGAGCTATGCGGAAACACATCTTTAGGATTAGTGGTACAAACCAATGATTCACTGGACTAGCTAGCATTGACTATAGTGTGTTTTTGTTCTTTGATTGTTTTTTTTGCTTTTAAAATTTTTTCACTTTTTTTTGTTGTTGTTCAAGTACAATTGTCTCCATTTTCCCTCCACCACTCTCCCCCAGCCCAGCCATCCCCACTTCCCACACTTGATCTTACCCTGCTTTGGTTTTGTCCATGTGTGTTATACATGTTCCTGAAAATCCTCCCCCCTTGCGTTATTTAGGATTGTAGTTAACTAAAAGCTGGTGGAAATATCCTTTTTTGCCTACCAGACAACTTTTGTACCTTTTTCAGTTGTCTCTTTTAGTCCCTATACAGGCATTATTATGGTCTAATACATAGAGGGTCCGGTAGAAGTAAGGTTTGCTTGAGTGTGGTTGGTAGTGGATGTGAATGTCTCACACAAGATGAATAGCAATTTGCACATTTCACCAAAATGTCATATGGTGTGATTGAGTGTGCTATTGTTATGTTACAAAATTACATGCTTGTGATTTTGTAATAGAAGATTTTGTAATAAAAAGGGGGCATATATTATGCTGGAACCTCTATATTATAAATTTATACATACATACATACAGAAGGAATAATGAAGAAAATTAATGTTCCAACCAAAATTTATTCATTTACATATAACTATTGAAAAAAACAAGCTAACAATAACTTATCCCATGAACATAATTCTACCTTAACTTTTTGAACAAATGTATATTTTTTCTTTCTAAAATATATTTGAATTTATAAGTTTACTGTTTCTATATAGGTGTTGAACTGCTATTCAAATAAACTTTAGAAAGCTGTTTACTTATGAGTCTAAGAATCTTTGAATACCCCCCAAAGCTGTAAATGTGAAGTATGTGCTGTGTAGGGATGGAGATAAAAACCTCAGGTTGTAATCATGAAGCAAAGAGAACCCATAAACAGTGTGTCAAGGTGAAGTACAAACTTGACTTGTGGCTGGTGGATGCTGCTCTCATTTCTTGCAGGAAGAATTTTAGTAAACAAATGGAATCATATTCTTAGAATATTTTAAAAAATAACTTTCAATATGTAGTCTGGTTTCCACAACAATCCTCAACACAGATGCATCAGTATTCTCACAGAAAGGGTCTCATGAAATATGGGCTCAGAATCTAAAACAAGACAATAGACCAAGAAACAATCCACCATGAACAAAAGTTAGCAGGCAGAAATAGACGTCAAAGAACTTCATATACTAAAATTACAGTGGCTTAAGATGCAGATTAGATGTATAAAAAAAGAAAAATTGAGGTGAAAATTTAAAATAGATGCTTATGGTTATTTTAGAACTATAGTTGAAGAAAAGTTGAGATGAATTAAGTAAAACAAAAGCTGTGCAAATATATTTGTTTGGGACCAAACTAATAATCTTCAAAGTCAGATATACTTAAGCAATCAACTTCTCTAAGTCTCAGATTTCTCATTTGTAAAATTTGTACTTCTTCATTGTATCATTGTGAAGATTAATGATATGAGAAATTTATTAATGAAGATATTTGTCCCCAGGGGACTCATAATATTTTTAGCTATTACACAAAATTCAATAATTGAATTGTATTTAAACTTGAACAATTTATACTGCCTACAAATTGTTTCACATAACATTAAATTTGATTTCAAAATGAATGAAAACTCATCATAGGCAATTTGATTTATCCAAAAATATTTAAAGTACATTTTAAGAAATAAAAGTTCAAATAGTACTCAGAAATGGTGCTGACAATTTGATGTTAACTTTATGCTTTAAAATATACTTTTATTTGAAGACACACATTTTCTTAATAATCAGGAATGTTTTTTTTCATGTACTTTGATGTTCTCAGTGTAAATATTTAAAAAATAGATTTTTTAACAAAGTATCTTATTATTCTGTTAATAAGCTACAGAATATCTTATTATTATCAGTGTTATTTGTACCATAGTCAGTTGTGAAACTTCTGGACTACTAATATTTTTTTATTATAAATAATGATTCAGAATGTCTTTTGTATATAAATGTATATGCATTTATGAGTATTTGGATGACTTTGTCATAAAAGAACTTCTATGTAAAGGTTAAGAAACAATTTATAAAGTTTTGGATACATATTATCACATTTCACTCTCAAATCTTGAACAAATTTATACTTCAAACATGCTATGAAAATTTTTTCCTGCACCCATGCCAACACCAAGAATTATCCTTGAATGTTTGCTAGACAAATGTCTATTTTATTTCACACAATGAAATTCAAGTGTGCCCAGTTTATTATAGCAGTTAGTAAAAACTTATAAATGTTCTTAGACTGAGAGAAGTGTTTGATTCAAAGAAATGATTTGACAAATATATGTTGAGTGAATTCTCTACAACTTCAAAGACATAAAACATAAATTATTGCATCTCCTAATAATCCTTAATCACTTCAAAGCGAATTTCTGAATAATACAGATTAAATAAATTAAACTCTTGGTATTAATCTTGTTGGATTTAAAATATACTACTATCAATATCAAGGAAGTATTTATGAAATAATTTTTAAAAGCTTTCATCCTGTGATATATTGGTTATTTTGTAAGATAAGTTATAACATGTTATACATCTTTAACATATCAATTTGGCTCTCATCTTTATAATGACATAATAAAATTTCAAAAATATTATTTTTTGAGATATAAGAATAAACCATAGTTTAAAATGGTATATTTATGCTCAATTTCTACAAAGTTAAATGAGGACCCAACAGTTACTCTTTCTAGTTAAGGAAACACGTTTGTTAATTTCTGAAGTGCTATGTTTTATTTACAGAATAACAAGCTTTAAGGAAGCATACAATCGTTTTTCTGACTTTATCTATTTAAGTGCTTTACACACCAAAGGAAAAAAACCCACAAAGTAAGTATGTTCTCACAAGGAAGCAAGTTAATCTAGTAATATACTAGCATGTAGATAACATATTTCAATATAGACTGAAATTCATCAACTTAATTACATATGCTGAAAATTTTCGAGTCTACCATAAAGCATCTATTAATATATATACACCAGATGCTTTAGCAATTTGGTTTAAGTTACAACTATAGATTTGATATTTAAGAAAGTCAAAAGATATTTCTACTTGTTACAGAAGTTGGAAATAATGGGTTGGGAGGGGACAAGATAGACTAATGTTTTACATTAGGATTCTCCAGAAGCTAGCTTAAGATAAAAAATACCAAGCAAAATAACTGGAGGGATAAATAACAGAACATGAGTGGGAGCTACAAAATGAAGGGGGTGGGGCAGTAAATGAAGTTTGTGTAACCAAGTTAGCTACCATTATATATCAAGTTTAACTAAACCTGTCAGGGAATACTCACCTGGAGGCCAGTGTAACAAAAATTCACCCCAGATTTGCCCGACAGAACTGGGTTGCTCGAGCACATTTTCCTGTCAATCATAAGTTAGGGATACTTTCAAGAGCATTAATTATTGAGTGCTTCCAGTATACCATTACATAAATTGTAATTCTGCAAAGACTATAACAATAACAACAACAAAAAGACTAGGAAACAAAATTGAGGTTATTCCATGTTGAACTTAGATCCAAACAGCCCTCAAACTCTCTTACTTCTTTTTACTACTTCATTCTCTGCCTTCACCTAAAAGCTTTTAGGAAACATCTGTGACCCCTGTAGGACACAGAATGCATTTTAGGAATATTGATGATACGCAAGCCGACTGTTGGAGAAGTAGAAGGACTAACAGGAGTCTTCAGAGAAGTATAAATAAAGGACTTTGGACTCCAACACAAAGCAGGAATACAAAACCAACAAAAAGAGAAATGAATATGTCTACATTATGAAACAATAACAAGAGATACTCCATCTGGGCTAATTCTCCAACTTTGTTCCAGGAATATTGGTACTGTGTTTAAGCCACCAGTCAAAAAGAGATATACAAAAATAATTTTAAGGATCTACTAATGAACCAGTCCCTCCAGATAACATGATACAGTAGCAATCTAGTCCAAACGTCCTGTCCCTGCCAAAATGACTTGGTCAGCTTTTCAGGGTCTAATTTGGACGTAGGATTAGTCAGTCAAATATTGCAGAAATTTGAGGAGTGCCAACCATGGGAAAGTCACATATTAAGCACCATAAACAGCAAAGGTAATACCCAAAAAATCATAGTAAAAGAATCATTAATATTTATACTGTTTTTAATTTCTGAGAGCACACATATTCAATTAATAATGTGTTAAATGTTAAAATTATGGATGTAAATATTTTTAAAAATATTCACATTTTTAGGAATTTGGAAATTATGGACATTATATGTCAATAATGACTCAAATGTTGTATATAACCATAATGCTACACAAATTTACTGAATAAAAGAGAGGAGACCCATAAAAAAAAACTGAAATTATCTTCTGGTGGGTGGACCCCTTGGAGTACAGGCTGCCCCTGCCAGGGAGTTTTCTAGGAACCCATCTGTAACAGTGCACCAACTGGGGGTATTGTGAGAGGCTGAGTTAGGCTTCAGTGGTTTTTTCGAAGACTCAACATGCTTATAATTTCATGACTTATGAGTGCAACTATCTACACTGCACTGATTTCTCAGCAGGTTTTGACCCAAACCAGCATGACCCTCATGCCCCACTCTCTCTACTCCCCTGATAACTCTGAGAAATTGTGTTTTGTTTCCCCAGATGAAAGAAAGTCTTCCAAGGGAAACATTTTGCTCATGTAGAAGAGCTGAAACAAAATTTGGCAGAAGGCTAAAAGGCATCAAAATGGACAAGTTCAAAAATTGTTTTAAGCAGTGCACAAGCATCACAATAGGTGTATTGCATGAAATGGAGAGTACTTTGAACATTACTGAAGTTTAAATATGTGAGAATAGACAACTTTTATATATAAGCTCTGTTTTTGAGGGGTTCCCCCCTTGTGTAACATATGCTATTGTACTACCAAGAGTTATGAAGTTTCAGGCAGTGACTGCCTAGACTGCTTAAATTCTAAACTCTAATACTTCTTAAAGCATATATAATAATGGTAATTAACTACAACTCATTGTTGCTACTGTTCTGCACTTTTACCTGTGTAATATTATCATAGGTAGTTAACTAGTTATTAATAAGAAAGGGAGCAAAGGAAATTAGATATGGAGCTCAATACACTGAGAAGCATGAGTCTGTTTGCTTCACCAGGAGGCTGTAGTTTCACACTCTGAGAGATTACACCATTTCTCCACCAATCTCCACACTCCTCCTTCTCCTGCATTGGTACCAGAAAATTGGGTGGTAGGGTACAGAGGGGTGGTGCTTGACCACAGAGGCCTGCCAATCTATAGGGCATGGGCCTCTAAAATGCCCATGAAAGCTTGGGAAGTTGATTGGTTTTTGAAAAAGCTCCAAATGTGTTCATTCTTCTTTTTCCCACTCCACACGGAGAGAATTTTATTGACAGTATAGTACTGCTGTGCATGCCATTGACCACTGGACACATATTCTCAGTCCCAAAGCAAAGACACAAACAGTTCTACAGATAACATTTATTATTGTAAGCTCTTGTCCAAATTACCGTATTTCTTTAAGCAGAATACGAGCTTCTTTAATGATAAACTCAAACAAGACTATCCATCCTATGAGTTGCCAAGCTTACAGTTCATGGAGCATGGTATTTTAAATCACTTGCTGTTTAGCTCCTTTTAAAACCTCCAAAGAGAAGAGCACTGAACTGGAATTGGTTCCAGAATCATCAAACACAGGGGCCCAGCACCATTAAGTACACCAGTCTTTCCTGAGATCAGAGGTTGAATAAATGATCAGTTGGTATTTTAAATCTATACAACATACTTGCAGGCTGTATTTCTTTTCCACGGCCAGTTAGATTCCTTATATAACCGCCAACCTGAACTTGAAGAACCCTACATTTATTCATCCATGTTGTCCCCCATCTATGATTAGTGAATTTTGTCACTGTCACAGAAAAAGAGAAATATAAACAAAATCTTTACTAGGCATCCTTTTGACAGGGCATCAAACTAAAATTTAGACTGAGACATTAGCTTAAATCTTCTGAGACATATCATAATATTTAAATCCAGAATAATACACATAACTTTGCAAAAGGTATAATGATAGAGTTTACTACTATAAAAGATTTCCATTAAAATAGAAATGACTCTATTTGTATGCCAATATTTCCAACAGACTACATTATCCATGTATTTAGCTGAAGCAATCTTTACCAGAATCCAATATTATTCATGTAGAATTGTGTTTAGCTGCTGAGGAAACAAAGAACCCTATAAAAACGGCAATTTCCTTATATAGCATTATGTCTACTATCTCTCACCAGCATGTGGCTGAAATTTCTATTCACAGTTCAATTATTTTTTATTCTCTTGAAAATTTATTCACAAATATGGATTTAGTCTCCCTTACACATCAGGCACCACTTTAGTTACCTAGTGACAGTGCTGGGCAAAACAGACAATATCCAAGTTATCTTTGAGGTGTAGTCTACAGACTCAGAGTTTCCCTGGAACCAATTGATTAGAATGCTGTGAATCCCACATGATTTCTTCCTGCATATATTAGCAATGATTCCACAGAGCCGAATCTTTCCTGCTCAGTCTCTGCACATGCATCACACTTTCTGTGATATCTGGATCCTATCGTGCAGTGGTCAACTCTTGAGTATGACTGATGGATTTTTCAGGCTGATGCTACTTTCCGGCTGGCTTCACTTATCTCCACATCCTTTTTCAGTATATTGGTCACACACAGGTAGCCATTACCATATGTCTCAATAGGAGGGTTGAGGGTAGATTGCAGCCTTAACAAGAATTTACTAAATATTCATGGATAATGCATGGACATTAAATTGAACTTCTAGAAGTGTGTGTGTGTGTGTGTGTGTGTGTGTGTGTGTGTGTGTGTTCATAACCAAAAGGCCTAGTGCATTGAATCCAGGTCCTGAGGCATCCCTTCATAGCAGGACCAATGTCCTGTCTACCATAAGTAAAGTGCAAAATATCTAGTCTTCTATTTAGGCCCAGTTGTCAGATGTCCTCAGGAGATATTACTTATTTCCTGTACTCTAAGAGAGACATCGCCACATTTATTTGCTATACCATCACCAGTTCCTCCCAGAAAAGTCCACTCTCTTTAACCACCACCCTAGATGGCATAGCCCACTGAATAAAAGAGAACAATTACAGCACAATTCAAGAAACCAAAAACAAACCTTTTAGAATATTTAATCATAAATAAAATCAAGTATAAGTTTGTATTGGTTTAGTATAGTTTTTTTAATATTATGCTGTGTTTCACTTAAAGTAAAACAATTTACTTCATACATAGAAATGGCCAACAGAGATATGAAAACATTTCAACTTCACTAGTTATTAAGGCAATGCAAATTAAAACTGCAGTGAAATACCATTTCATACGAGTTGGAAAGGGTATTATCAAGACAACCAATAATAAGTGTTGGAGAAGTTGAGAAGATAAAGAAACTCTCATTTACTATTGTTGGGACTGTTACAACTGCTTTGAAAAACAGTATGGAGATTCCTCAAAAATATAAGAATACTTCTGAGTATCTACCCTCAAAATGTTAAAACATTTACTTGCAAAAATATATTCACCCTTATGTTCGTTACAGCATTGTTCATTGTGGCCAAGTCATAGGAACAACCGAAGTGTCCTTTGTTAGATGAATGGATAAAAAAAGATGTGGTATATTTAATATATATAATATATATAATGGAATACTACTCAGACATAAGAAAAGATGAAATACTGCCATTTGTGACAATATGGATGGTCCTTGGAAATATCATGCAAAACAAAATAAATCAGAAAAACTTAAGAACCATATGATCTTACATGACATCTTTATATGACATAAACCTGAAGGCAACAAATGAACAACTGAGAAAAACAAACAAAAACTTATAGATGCAGACAACAGTGGTGGTTACCAGAGGGTAGTAAATGGCAAAGGGTGTCAAATACATGGTGACAGAAGATGACTTGACTTTGGGTGGTGGGCACACAATGCAACATACAGATCATGTATTATAGAAATGTACACTAGAATGTTATGTAATCTTATTAACCAATGCTATCAAGTAAATTTAATAAAAAGAAGCAAATACCTATTTAACCCACATTGATTTCAAACAAAATTTTTCAGTTTATATTCTTCTCATAATCATTATGAACTCACACTCTATACCCATCTACTCGACCAGAAACACAATAAAATACAGTCAATAATTTTATGTAGATTAAAATATAAATTTCATAGAGTGAAATAACATTCATGTCTCTATTCCTAATGCCCCTCCTCTCAAAAAATTACAGCTGTTTTTTTGCCTTTATTCACCTTTTTCTTAAGCAATTTCTTTTGTAGGCATTCATTCAGTATTCATGGAGAGTTTTCTATGTGTTAACTCTGCTGGTTCATGGAGGACCTGGTGTTGAATGTGGCTTACCCTAAATAGAACATCAAAAGTAGTACAGAGTCATTTAAGATGGGCACACTAACATAGAAAATTATCCTCCTTTGCCTAAGGCCATGAAAATCGAAGGGATAGTTTAGTTTTGCATTTTTATAAACCTAAAGAATGTGCGCTAAGCTATCTCCCACAGAGTTCCCAACAGAACTGTCTTTACGTCTCCAAGGCAACTAGTGTTTTCCTAGAATTTAAAGAACTTTTTTCAGATTTGTTTCATTATATCCTGAACTCAGCAACCAATTATAACATTAATTCCCATAATGAGCTTTTATGCTGTCATGTATTTTTTTGTATTTGAATATGGCAACTCGATTTTATTTGACTAATTGTTTGTAAGATGTTCCCTTAATCTTTTATGTATATATATTTCATATATTTTCCACATTTTTTGAAACAAGGGAAACTACTTGATTCTTGTTTTTTTGTACTTTATTTTCAGATAATGTGATTCTTTGATGTCTCTTCAGAGGGTAATACATGAGCAGTATGAAAATATTCTAAGAAGAATGATTGTGTCAGCAAAGGCTCACCTTTATTTTCTAAGGGTGCAGATCAATGAGATGTAACAATCTATTTCTTCAAATGAAAATGAACATTTCTGGGATTGTAATGCTCTTAAGCTATTACATAGTTTTCAATGGATTCTGTTTTACTAGTTCCTAAGATTCTGTTCTTTGTATAACAACAATTAAAATAAGTTTAAGGTCGATAATTATAGCATATATATATATATATACATATATATATGTATATATGTATATATATATATATATATATATATATATACAATTCCTAGTCTTTTTCATTAAGTTTAGTGGGATTCTTTCCTTTTTCTTCCTTTTTTTTAATTCAAACTAATATCACATTGACTGGAACAATGGTGTAATACATCATGCAAAATAAAATTCATGAAGAGAAATGAAAACTGTAAAATAATAATTTTCTAAGAGGGAACTTATATAGATTGGCTAGTTATATTCTTGTTCTTCAACTGTTGTTACTAGGACCTTGAAAAGTAATTTTCAACAATTTGTATGAGTCTATTTTAATTCTAAGTACTGCTAAGATTCTGATTATCAATTGTATTCACTATGATTTAAACTAGTTTCATCACTGATGCTGAAATTTAAAATATTTGTAAGGTATATTGAATATTTGTGTCAAATACCAAAAATGTCTGGAAATATATTTCTTCATAAAGAAATATATATTAACATAGAATTGCAAATAAAGATATATAATTCATATTCTTCTGCCTTTTAAAAATAAATAAAATGTGAACAAAACCCAATTTCGAATAAATTAAGGGACACAAATTTCTTTCCAATAACTCAGACTTTGTCGCTGGTAATGCTTATATTTCTTCAAGTTATCTTTGACTCCAAGTTATTTCTGTTTTATTTCTTTAGTTTACAGAATACTTACTGTAGGTTTTTGATTCTTTTTTCTGTAGCATTTATGTCAAGCATCTTCCTTATTTCTTCATTCCTTCCAAACCACCAAAACAAAAGTATAAACCTACAGAAGATATGAAAATATAGAAGAAAATATAAAAAGATTTAGATATTTTCTCTCCAAACATAAATTTTTTATTGACATTCTCCTTTTAGCTACAGTATCATGAGACATTTCTCACTGGTTGCCATTAACAGTCTTCTTTTGTTGTACTTGTTAGTTTTCTGTTCATATTTCTGTTTTCTATCCCCATGTCCATGTTAAAGTTCTATATGTAAGAGTGGGATATCTCATTTTGTGTGTGTATGTGACTTCAACATTTACAATGGTTTGTCTTCCCTGAATCCTCTGCTCCTTACTAATGTAACAGGGCACAGCCAAGAGGGGGGCCCCAGAAAAGGATTTGGGACGGGGTCCAGAGCTCAGGGTGTCAGGGAAATATTAAGATGTCCTCCCCCCCTCCCCCAGGTGTCAGTTGGGGGAAGGGATAAATGGAGCAGGGCCATTGAGAGTTGTCATGCATAGCAACACTTTTGCAGCTAACCTCTGAAATGGTCATTTAACATATCTATAACCTTTAACTGGTTTCATAGATATGTTAAGGAGCTGTGGCCATGCTTTGAGCCAGGGAGAAGGGAGTGGCTTCTACCCAGGATGTAACTGTCACACAGGCAGTGGGCAGCTTGGTTTACTTTCTGAGTGTGGCTGTGCATGGATCTGCCTGCTTCACAGGGCCAGCAGCTTGCTACAGTCGATGGTATCAGGTAATTGGACACAGTTGTTCTGTTTTGTTTTTCATCTGACTCCTTTTTCACAGTGGGAACATACAGACCTTGTAATACATTCTCTGGTTCACTTCCACCTTTGAACAGGGCTTTAGATATTTTGTGGGTTTTTTCATCTTGCAAATACCAAATCATAAACTACCACCGCCTGCCCTTAACCCGAACCTGGCGGTTCCTCAGCCTTTAGCCCTCCCTCCCCTGTTACAGTGCTGTTTCATCTTCAGCTCACACATGTGTTAGCTAGTGTTCTCAGTATTGCTTGGGATACTTTTCACTTTCATATTTTCTATCATTGTATGTATTTATAACAGAAAGGATGCATCAAAGAAAGAAACCGTAAGAACATCTCAGCTGGAAATCACTTAATGTGAATTTCAAATGCAAGTCATGAGTTTCTGTGGGAAAACCATGAGGTAGACCTTAAATACGTAAGTTAATGTTTATGTTCAGCAGGAAGCTACAGAAGATGAGTCAGAAGTCAAATGGCACCTGAAATATAGAGATATTGGGGTGTCAGGAGAATAGATCAGCCTGAGGCAGCAAGAGACACAATAGCAACAAATGGCAGAAGTCGAATATCTCAAAGCTAATTAAGGATACTCTATAGAAGTCAGTGGGGCCAAATAATATTTAAAAAATCTCTATACATTAATAGCGCAGTGGCCAACATTATTCTCTCATCACCTTTGGTCAGGAAATACAGGCACATGATGTCTGATGTTCCTCATCAGTGAGGCATTGCAGTCTATCAGTGGGGTCAACATAACCATGGTAGATTCTGAGTTACAGTTCTATTATTCCACGTTGTTGCTTCTGCCCCTGGTGTTTGTGTTCAGTGGTCTTATCCCATTTAAAGCTGCATATTTCAAGAAAATTACCATAAGACTATATCAGTTTAAATACATTCTTTAGAGCAGAAAATTTGAAACTGGTCCATTACTTGAGGACTCACCTTCTTTAACTTAGTTTGAACAAGACTGCCTGGAAATTGGACACCAGTAATAATAAACTAATCTGTCAATGTTCAAGAGAGAAAATTTTAAGATTTTTTCAAAGAAAGGTTCTCAATATTTTCAGATTACACAATTTTATAAACAATATTTTTAAACAACGTAGTGTTGAAACAGATTTATTTGCACTTCTCTTTCATGCTTGAGATAATAACAAAGGCAATTTTCAGCATATTATTTCAAAAATAAAATATCTGCAAAAGGAAATTTTTCAATCATGCACTTATTTAGATTAACAAATTTAAACTGAATATTATACATATGTGTTTGGTAAATTTTGGAAATGTCTCCAATCACACTCCAGTATCATCATCCATTTTCAAATTATTGAATAGCAAAATCTATAAAAGATTCAAATGCATTATAAATTTTGACAAAAGTGATAACCTCCAATTCTTGGTTATTTTTTTAAAAAATCAACTCCATGAGGTATGTTCTTCAAGTGTGAATTTTTTCAGCTACGACATATAGTATATTTTAAAAAAATATAATCCTCACTTCCAGCCCTGGCTGGTATAGCTCAGTGGATTGAGCGCGGGCCTGCGAACCAGACAATCACGGTTCGATTCCCAGTCAGGGCACATGCCAGGGTTGCAGGCAGGTTCCCTGCAGGCCAGTTCCCAGCAGGGGACGCACAAAAGGCAACCATACATTGATGTTTCTCTCCCTCTCTCCTTCCCTTCCCCCCTAAAGATAAATAAATTAAAAAATAAAAAATATATAATCCTCACATCTCAGATTCCAGTACTGTTACTGCTGTGAACACCATTGCCAAATTTGAAGAAAGAGATGGTCACATGAATGAAAGCAGGAGAGGGTATCTCAGTCTTATTTCTTGCTGAATACTAAACAAGAAATGTGAATTAGAAACTCATATATTCAGGGACTACAACATTTATAAAATAAAGATTGATGAAGCTTTTATTATCCTGAGAATGGGGGTGGGTAGAATGTCTTCAGAAGGGATTTAAAAAAACTTTGGAAAATGTACAGGCAAAATAAAACACACTTAGGTCCATTACTTGGACCACAGGTTGCTATTTTTATCCTCAATTCTATTTAAAACTGTTTGCATTGGGTTACTCTTTCATACATACTGCCATTAAAAATTGGTAAGATTTCCAGCATTACAAAAAACATTTTGTAGCATCTAATCTCACACTGTTAATCTAAAATAAATCTATGAATCTCAGACTACTTATTATCCTGAGAGGCTGTATATGAAAAGGACTGACCTGTCATAGTTCAAAATAATAGTGTCCCTTAATCTATGCAAATTAACTTACATACAGCTGACCATATGCCCAAATTTTATTTAAAAATTTTAGTAATTTAGATGCATTATTTATTTACTTACTGTGGCAAATGGCAAAGCATATTCATTTTTTTCTTTGTTGATAGCATGCTTTACTATCATGAGCTTGGGTATGCTTAAGATGGAACTACAATTATTCTCGCTTTGGAATAAGTTTCAAAGGTGTTTAAATATAATAGCGTAAATAGTCTTATCTAAATACATTATTTTTAAATAACTACAGGTGGGTGCATTTTTGCAGGTATTATTTCAGTCAAAAAGATATGCTAACTTAAATTAAGAATTTTCAGATGTATACCATAAAAAGAATAGTACACATCTTTTCTCTTTAGAGATAAAACTTTTTACAAATGATAAAAGAGATTTTCATATAATAAAGAGAGTCAAATCATAGTATTTGTCATTTTTTTTCTGTCCATGTGTCATCTTCAAGCTTCTGGTGTTAGTAACTCTCAGTTTCTTCATGTTGATGCACCCAAATTGGAAGTGAAAGCAAAATGGAGAGGACCATTTTCAGTATTTACAAAATAAATACACAAATCATAAGAGCTTCCTATTAACACACTAATATTTGATAAATATTTTATTAGTGAAAATGAATTTTGTATAACAGTTATTCTATAACCTATTCATTTGAAAGAATAGTCCTTCAGGTTGGAAACAACTTTTGGTAGACAGAGAGATTAGGTAGTTTATCCAAAAAGTTGCAGGGAAGCCATTCATTGACTAGAGATATTTATAATATCACAATATTCATTGAATAATCACTCTCTTTGATAAATAAATACTCTTTGCCTACTGCAATAAAATGTTGTTTAAAGGTATATGATAACCACTTTTAAAAAATTATTTGTGTCTTTCAATAATTTCTTCATTTATTCAGCATGTTTTATTTTTTATCTACATTCTACTAAACATTTGTATGTGTTTCTTAGCTGCTATGGCAAAGTGTCACAAACTGGGTGGCTTAAACAACAGAACTCTATTCCATCACTGCTCTGGAAGCTAAAATTCCAAAATTCAGATAATGGCAGGGCTGTGTTCGTTCTGAAACACAGAGGGTGAGTCCTTTCTTGCCTCTTCCTAGTTCCTGGTGCTTTGCCAGAGAGCTTTGGTATCTTTTGTCTTTCAAGTAACCCACTTTAATCTCTGCTTCTGTCATCACATGCTGGGTTCCCCTCTTGTGTCCACCTTAATTCAGCATAATTTTTTAGACTGATAATATCACAAAGACACTATTTCCAAATAAGGCCAAATTAATCAGTAATGGGTGTTTAGATTTCACCATATCATGTTGAGGAGACACATTTTAATCCGTAACAGCCATCCTAATGTCGTCAACAGAAAGCAAGCTTTTCCACAGGATTTCAAGGAAAGTGTTCCAAAAGCCCATGTATAGGAGGTTGTGGTGTGGCAAGATGATGCATTTGGGTAGAAATAGAAGCTGTCCCCTGGGTTATGAGGGTTCCATTTCCTCTGTCCTGCCATGGACAAAGTCCACCCTCGTCCTCAGCAAGGCCAAAAAGTCAGCGTCCAGAGTTTCTGCTTTGTCTTACCCTCTGTCTTTTGGACCCCATGCCAGCTGCTGCCAGCAACAGTGGCTGCTGGACCCACATGGTCACAAGAGAGAGCATGTGACTACATGAGGAAAGCACAGGTAATAGGAAAGATGATAGATGATAGAGAGATAGATAGATAGATAGATGATAGATAGATAGATAGATTGATAGATAGAGCTCTTTGTTCCCTTGGTATGACATAAGCTTGGGTTTGATACAAAGCAGGTGCTTTTTAACCTATCAACTTCCCAACTTTCCTGGGGTTTTGATAGGTCCACCTTCCAACCAATGCCTTATGACCCTAGGCTAGACTGACAAGTCTCTTTGGTAAAGCATCATTTCCGGTGCCCCCCAACAGTCTGGTACTAGAGAGGGGAAGGGAGAAGTATTAATCCCTTAGCAGATTAATGCTGTAATCCCTGGGGTGTGAAGATCTAGCTTCCTGGTGAAGCAAGCAGGTTTATGCTCCCCAGTTTATTAAGCTTAACTTCTAATTTCTTTTGCTACCCTTTTTTAAGTACAAGCTAACTACTGACAGTAACACTATGGCCCACAAATGTGTGCCCTTCGTGTGTGCAAACACACTCACCTAATATCCCCCAAAGTCATAAATTCCAATGTAATCAATTCAAAAATTATCAAATAGTATTACCTACATTATCTATATCAGTTGTGGGTGAGATTAAGGGCATAAATTTCTTTGTCAATGGAAAATAAGTTATTTGCTTCCAAAATACAGTGGCAGAGCATTCACAGGAAAGACAGCTCCACCTCAAAGGGGAGAAATAAAAAGAGTAAAGAGTTCATAGGTCCAAAGCAAGATGACAACTCAGATGATTTCCATTAGATGTTGCGGCCATAGAATAGTCCTGTGTGGCTGGGCACTCTGTCTTCTGGGACAGCTGTGAGTGCAGACTTGCCCCTGGACCTCTCAGGATGGTGGTCTTACTCCCTGGGTTCCTACATCAGTTCACGCTATGATACCCATGGCTCCGCCCTCACAGTCGCTCTTTCTTTCTTGACCCAATCTCTGTCTCTTCCAGGCCAGAGTAGTCATGTTTGTATTGGTATAAAATTCTGAAAACTTTGTCTTTCTCTTGTGGAATTCATGAAATTCCAAGCAAAGAGGGCATTCTCCTGATTCTTCCTCAGTGACTGAATTTCTATTACAAGTTCATTACTTACAAGTACTGCTTTTCATTCAAAACTAGAATGTAATCAGCCAAGTTCTCTGTCAAAAATCTTCTTTCCCACAGTGTCCAATAGTATGTCTGGCATTGCCTTCTATGACCCAACCTCACCAGGAAGACCTTTAACATCAATATTTCTACAATAATCTCTTAAAAATTTATTTTTTCTTATTTTGCACCTCAAAAAATGTATAGTCTCTAACCATTACCCAAGTCTATAGCCAATTTCACATTTTAAGTATCTTTGATAACATTCTAGTTGACACCGGGGAAGAAAAATAAAAATTTTCCACATAAATCTTACAATTTAATTTTTTATAATTTCCTAACTCATTTGCTCAATATAGGCTAAGGATACAGTTACTGTATAAACTATTATATGTAGTCTTGAAATTGATAAAATACCTTATTCCTGCAAGAGAAACTCTTTACTGAGTGTAGTCATATTATTAATAGTAACTACCAGTTATTTAATGCTCACAATAAGCTAAATACAAGCCTAAAGCTTTTAAATAGTTAACATTATCTAATTAATATTAACTCTCTCATGATGCAGGTATTATTTCTTGCATTTCAGAAATGAGTAAACTGAGGCTCAGGAGTGAGCTAGTTTGTTCAAAGTTACACAGCTATTACTTTTTGAAATGACTCTGCCTTTTTAGTCTTTCCTTTGACCGCAACATAACAATCAGCCCCTCCTCTCAAATAAAACCCAGGTATCTGAGGCAATCCTGGAAGTGTGTCCCTAAATCTTCCTTCAAAAAGAACTTGTCACAAACTACAGCATTCACACCAAGGCCGTGAGTGTGAGGTATTCACCAATGAAGGCCGGCAGTGGTACCGGAGTCCAGGTCATTCCCATCCAAGCAGGGGGTAGGCTGTTCTCAAGGGCGATCTCTTCCCTGAGGTCCTCCACTGACCTACCTGAGAAATTCTCTAGAGGAACTGCAGTTGGAGGTTCTTCGTACTAAATCCTCTTTTCTTCCACATAGTTTGGTAGGTTGCATAACTGTGCCTTTCTCTAAAAACCTCCCCTACCCACTTCTCATTCACTCCATGTTACCAGTTACAAGTATGTCTCCTTCAAAATCGTTTACATTTCTACTTCTTTCCCATATCACTCAAACTGTCAAAGTATTTATATCTATCATATTTTGCCATTTATAAAGTGCAGGTTTTTTGTCCAATTTTTGAGGGAAAAATAAGGATGCACATTATACATGAATATGACGATTACAAACCATGGGTATGAAAAAGGGTATCATAATCCCCTGTATAATGAGTACAAAAAACATGGTAATTTAATTACAGCTGACTTTACTTATAGGTCAAGTTCTACATGCAATCAATTTCTTCTGTTCTGCTAAATTAGAAAAGTTGAATACTCAATTAAATGTTAACAGTAAATATTTGATGGTATTGAATAATTTAATGTATTTAGATTGAACTTGGATTGAGAAGTTTTGTCCACAGTTTGGCTGATGCTACATTAATGAAAGCACATCATAATCAAAAGTTAGAAAACTAGACAGTTCAGCTCAGGAGCATCCCAAAGTAGATTCTTAATGCAGTCTTTGGCAGCATCTAACTTAGTCAAGTACTTTTTCCTGTTCTGCTGAAGAACTTGGATATGATTTTTAAATGTGCCCTATGGCATTTCTTTGATTTCTTTGTCTAAAAAAATAAAGAAATTAAAATTTGGGGAAGTGTCAAACCCCAAGCAATCAAGCTATGTGTGGTAGAAAAACACTTTGGAGAGGTTCCATGTTTCTAAGAAATCTTTTTTTTTGATGTTTTTTAAAAAATTTTATTTAGTTATTTCTCAAGTACAGTTTTCTATTTATTTCTCCCATTGCAGCCCACCTTATTCTGAGCATTGAAATTCATGATAACTTGACTCTGCAATAATAGATTTCAGTGACGTTAGAAAATCATTATATTGCTCATAAGCATTATATTAGCAAGTCATTTAAAATCACAAAAAAATCATCATTGCTGTTGTTATCAGTGTTATAAGGAAATTATATCATTTCATCTTTCATATCATAGCTTACAGGGACACCTTTACTTTTATTAGATAGCTCACATCAATATATTTTTAACTAAAAATTTAAAACACAATATGTTTGGTATTTTCTCTAACTGTAAATATTCTGTACATTTACAAAAATTCAATTTTCTGCCTTAACATTTTTTTTAAAAGAGATAGAATAATATCTGACCAGACTTTTCTTTAAGGACTAGTATTCTCTTATAAAATTTATTTTCCTGTTAATCACAATTTATGTATTTTTACTTCCTGAAATCAACCAAAGATTTTTGCTATACTGAATATATGAGGAGGAATTTATATTATCCTGATAACAGAGTAACACATGTCCATGTTTACATTATTAAACATAATGAAAGTGCATTCTTATCTGATGATTGCTGTTTCTATAATTAACTGTAGGTGATTATTTAAATATATTTACAATAATTAAAATACTGAAGATTTTTTTATCCTTTGTTCTATAATGTTTGCAACTTACCCAAAGAGTTAGAAGTTTCTATTATAAGCATCTTCTATTGCTATCATGGAAAGTAACACAATTCTAGCATAAACTGATATCCAATTTCTTAAGCATTTTACTTCAACTTTAATTGATTATGGGGTAATTTTTCATGAATCCAAGGATTTTCAATGTAGTTCAATTGTGAATGTTATAGTTTAAATATATAAGAAAATAATTCAAATAACTCAAAATAATTTAGAAACAATAATCTCAGACAAAAATGCCTCTGATTAATGTCACCTAAACAGGAAACTTCCTTAAAGCAATGAATATGTCTTCAGTATTTAGTTTATTGTTTATCAAAAAATGGATGGCGACTGTTAATTGAATGGTTGCATGTATTAATGAACGAGATGTTAAATATTAGAGCTGATCTCCTTGATATTACTCTTTACCTCTTATTTATAAATTATTAATAAAATGCTGTTTTTTCAAAAATTAACTTCTTATATGTTTATTACACATGAAGGCAATCATACTGTCCTTAAATTAAATTTTATGCTTAGAAAATCACTTCTCTTTCATTTATGTGTATGGCTTACACAGTAGCTGATTCTAGCTGTCTGGAATGTATTAAACTAATATGTGAATTTACATATTATATCACCTTAGATGTGTTGAGTGATTCTTTCACCACCTATACAAGGCAAAAGGAGAGAAAGAAAATAAATAAATGAGAAATCTTTCCTTGGTTGTGACAAAAGGCAGAAATAGAATTTAAATGTGGATGAGAGTTCAGATGTTATCAGGTTAAAACATCATTGAGGCTAGATCAGGTTAAAACATCATTCTACAACACAGAATATTAAAATCTGTGGAGATGACTAATTCAGTTTTTCTGAGTTGGCTCTGGGCTGACCATGGATTTAGTCTAAAATCAATTTACCCACACAGTGTTTTTTTACCCACACATTTACATTGGATTAATTCCTTCCCACTTCTTTTCTTCTGCATCGAAGTGTCTGAGCAGTTTTTCTTGTTGGACTACAAGTTTTCTACTATTCCCAATATTCTAAAAAGTTAGACTTAATTTTTCTAGAAATGTCTTACTTAATGCACATTTTTTGTTTTGTATTATGTACTAGAATTATTGAGATTATTTGGTGTTTGGGTGTGCTTTACAAAAAGTTATCTAACTACTTCCCACTCTGATTATTCAACGGGGTTTAGATTTATAGGGGACTCATATACGTTTTGGTCAAGAAAATATTTTTCAATTTCATTCTGACTCCTGGTCAGTTAGCACAACATAAATGAAAAATTTTATAATGCAATTATAAATTAAAAAACATCACTATATAAACTTATTAAAATGATTAACAAATATAGTTTTATAAGCATAGAAAATCTTTCAGAAAAAAATAGGTGACTCATATTTACTATGTTTTGTTAGTTTATCCAGAACAGTGTTGGGCTTTCAGATGTATATATATTTGAAAAGAGTGAGCAAAATTCAGGTCAACTCCTTCACAAACAGAAATAATTGTGGGTATTTAAAAATATTTTTTTGTATTTTGTTATGTGTAATAAGTTAGGCAGTAACAGACAAATATCATATGATCTCATCTATAAGTGGAAACTAATCAACAAAACAAACAAAAAAAGTAGCAAAATAGAACCAGAGACTTGGAAATAAAAAAAAAAAAAAACAGTGACCAGATGGGAGGGGGAAGTAGGATAATGGGGGAAGGAAGTGGGGGTGGGGGACAAGCCAATGAGCATGAGTAGAGGACTCATGGGCACAGACAATGGGGGGATGGACTGTGGTAGTCAGGGGGGATGGTGTTTTGGTGAGCAAATGGGGGAAAGGTGCGACAACTGTAACTGAACAACAATAACAAAATAAATGAAAATAATTTCTCTGCAAATATTGTTTGCAAAGCTAAATTCAAATTGCAGTTTCAAATTAATATCCTTAATACTTACTGTGCATTATATTAATATCAGATTAACATGTTCTATATATTTAATTATAACTCACAGCAGGTTCCATTCCATGATGCCTTTTTATTTAAGGGGTTTCCCACTATCACCGGTTTTCATGTTCCTCAACAAGATGAATCTCTATTATAATACTATTCTTTACTCATTGCTCCACAAATTCTGTAACATTCTCATTTGCATACAGGAAAAAGGCCAACCCCTTTTCTGTAGAATCTAGAAAACCAAAAAAAAAAAAAGAAGAAGAAGAAAAAGTAAAACACTGCCTAAATGGATAAATTTGTCTAGTTTAATATTCCTAGTCTAAGTTTTATTGTTCACACAACTTTATTTTTATTATTTTTTTATTTTTTTTTTAAGATTTATTTATTTACCTTCAGAGGGGAAGGGAAGGAGAGAGAGAGAGAGAAACATCAATGTATGGTTGCCTTTCATGCATCCCCTGCTGGGAACTGGCCTGCAGGGAAGTGGCCTGCAACCCCAGTATGTGCCCTGACTGGGAATCGAACCGCGATTGTCTGGTTCGCAGGCCCGCGCTCAATCCACTGAGCTACACCAGCCAGGGCTTTTTTTTTTTTTTTTTTTTTTCAGACAACTTTATTTTTAATAAAGAGATCATTTTGATATCCATATGTTTCCTTTTTTAAAAAAATTTCTGTTGATTCCAAATTCTATTGAGGATGAAGATAAGTTATTTATTAAGCTTCTAAAAATGACTAACATCACAATGTATTTATACATTTATTGTTTTTAATGTTTAATTACTCTAAATTTGTGTTAAAATTTAAAGATAAATTATTGTATGAATGAGTAATTATTTATATTCTAATTCCAGAAGGAGCTTATTATATTAAGAAGCATGAGGATTTGTAAGATCTTATCTTATGTATACTATATAAGTAGTATACAATAATTCTAAATTACAATTTAAATAACATTTGAAGTAATTCTCTGTTTAATATCCTTATCTAGCTGATGTATGCTACTTTTGAAAATATTGCTAAGTTGATGAAATATGTAATTACTCTTATCAGCATTATATTGATTAGTGGCACAGTAAAATATGGAATGATTAATTAGCAATTTTCTCTTTTATGCCCTCAAAATTCCTATAAACAATGAAAACACCACTCCAGTAACTTCATGTTCTCATTTTGCTTATGATCAGAGTGGCTTATTTTTTAGAAGACATATAAAATGTACCTATAAATATGATTATTTGTGTATTATTGTTTTCAGTATTACATTTGTGTTTAAACAGAAATAATACCTGTAATTTTCCTGTGAAAATTTAAAATACCTTCAGGATATTTTTTTCAATAAGGTGATTCATTTAATCACTATCTACCAATTTTATTATTTATCAATTATTTTTAAGATGTATTATGAATTTCTTGTGAAAATACTATTTACATATTTGTTTTTAATTGCTAATATTTTTCTTTTTGTAGTTTTATTTGTGAAATTCTTATTTATTTAACTTTTCCAGTTTTTCAATCAATGTTAGCATTCATTTAAAGTTTTTAAATACAAAATTAATATTTGACTTCTTAATTTTCAAAATATTTTGTTACTAATTTCTTTACATTTGTTATTAACACTTATAAATAATAATAATATGTCTACATTTTATTGTAGGATTTTTTATGTCTTTCATCTTATGACATACTATTCCAAATGAACGTGATAAATTATAATTATAATTTCATTCTTGTTTTATCTTTTTAATTTTACATTCAACTTTTTTAATCAAAGAATATATATTTTTGGTGTCCATATGATGATCAGTTTCAATTTAAATAATCATTAATTTACAGAATAATTCCCATCTATGTGATAATCTTATTTAGCATATATTCAACTGATATTTATTTAAGGGCCAATACCTTGTATTTTATCAATTACATACTATTATATCAGTACTGTGCTATTTTAATTAAGGTTGTTATATATTGATTATACTTTTCCATTCCATAGAAAATGCACACCATACTTCCTCTATTGTACTTCTACAATTTTTCTTTCATATATGTTAATAAACTTGGAAAGATACCAAAATCTATTCATGTAAACATCCAATTCATTTTTGAAACATTAGATCTAATTACTGATATGTTCTAAGTATTAAATTACATATACTATAACTTGAAAAATATTTGTTTTCTTATTAATATATTTTTATTATTATATTCATTTGATTATTGGATTTCTAATTATCTTAACTAAAAATGATTTCAGGTGGCTTCAAAAACAAATATAAGTCTTTACTTTTCTTTCCAAGTAGGCATAGAAAATACTCAAGAAACTGCTGTTAAATCCACACTAATATCCACTAGAAGGAGAAACTTACACACTGACTTGTGGTGCATAGGTCAAAAACAGCAAAAAAACAAAAAAAAAAGATCAACTGAAGAAACAATGAAAACTCAGAAGAAATATGAAGACAGGATATGATTCAAAATAATAAGCCATGCAGAGGAATAACAATAAAAATATTCTTATTGTATAAATTACTTAAGCAACATAAACATACACTATACAAAATGAGAATATACAGTTTTACAGACTAAATCTATTAGATTAAAACTACCACATGAGGGGGAAAGTCTATATTTGAGTTATTTGAAATAAGTATAGTGAATATGAATACCAAGGTAAAACCTGCAAAGATATTGGCATTTATCTAAAAATATAGAAAGAGATAGCAATGTATTAAAACTATTTAATTACGGTATTGCATAAAGAAAGACTAAGGAAAGTATTATGGGGTTTAAAAGGAAAAGACACAAGTTTAAATGATCAGGAGAGAGGAGTGAACAGAGGGAGAGGGGACAAGCCACAAAATAATCCAAGGGTCAGCATATTTATAGTTGAATAATTAGAAGGACATTTGGGGATAATTTATTAAGAATATTAACACCAAGTTGAATTGAAAACAATCACTGGGTCACTTAAATCAAAGTATATAAAATAAATTAAGGAAAAATAAAATAAAATATTTGAATAAGACCAACATCTGTTGATAATCAGATGAACACAAAATTATCTTTCAAAAACTCTGTAGTTGTACTTCACAAAACTTACTTTTAACAGTGAAAAAAAACACATCTGGATCCCAGTTCCACATGTAAGGAGCTTGAAAGTCCCCAGTTTATCCTAAAAATAGCTGAGCAGTATTTAAAATAAACTCTTCTTTGATCCTTAGGAGAGGTGAGTACACAAGGCAACCCACTGCCCCCCATATTAGTGAAACCGATGGAAAATGACACAGCAGAGTCCCAAGTGGAGAAAGTGCTGTGGGCACCAGTAGAAATGGTAGGGAAACCCAGACCTATATTTATGAGTTGCTGCAGGGTCTGGGCTGACAACTCTGAGAGTTAAGACCTCTGGGAGACCCATTCGATGGACGATGAACTAACACTGCAAACTTATTAGAATGGATGCAATAAAATCTAAACCAAAAGAACTGGTGATCCCAATACCAACTGCTAGAAAGGATGCACAGAGAGGGGAGTGCTCATTCATTGCTGGTGGGGATAAAAAAATTGGCACAGTCCACCTTGGAAGATAATTTGCTAGGTTTTTAGCAACCTAAATATAGTCCTACCATATGATCCAATAATAGTGCTGAGTGTTTACCCCACAGATTTGAAAATCTATGTTCACACAAAAATCTGCCTATGACTGAAAGCAAATAAGGTCATACAATAGGTGAGTTAATAAAATGACTATGTTATATTTACACAATGGAATGTTTTCAACAGTAAAAACAAATGAGCTATTAAAGCATGAATAGACTTGAATGGACCTTAAACAAATATCAGTAAGTAAAAATCCAGTATGAGTTCAATTATAAGACATTCTGGAACCATCAAAGCCATAAATACCAGATCAGTGATCAGTTATCACAGAGAATGTGAAGATGGGTAAGGTGAAATCAGTGAAGTACAGACAATTTTTTTAGGTTGGTGAAAGTACTTTAAATGATACTTTGATGGTTTATACATAACATTAAGCATTTCTCAAAACCCAGAGAACTTTATCACACAGGAAGTAAACCTTATGCTTTTTTTTTTTAAAAATGTACTTTACAAAAATTCTTATAGGATCTTGGGGAATGTAGGAAAGAATGCAGGCATGACACAAAATCTAGCTGTACTACAAATGTATGCAATGACTTTGTGAAGCTGATAGAGGGAAGCGGTGCTAAGATAGAAAACTGTAGTTGAACAACAATTAAATTTAAAAAAAGAAATGTGTACAACTAAAGGCAAACCAATATGCACATAAGTTCTGTATTCTAACCCATAAAATTTTTCCATTAATGTAGAGATTACTGCTTCTAATGCAGCTATAAATGTATACTAAAATTAGACAATGAAGTGAAGAGTGATTGGTGGTAGACAGTTTTCTCCCTGTTGGACTGCAAATTACAGATAAGCAAGGGGAGGAAGCTACCATGATCTTTGTGGTAATTCATTAAAGTAGGAGACATCAGTATGAACTCATGCTCAGTTTAATAAAGGTACAAATGGTTACATTAAAATATTTATAGCTGTGTATATATCAACAGGATTGTTTATACTAACTTATTGCCTTGCTGTGCCAGCTGAGAATGCCTAAAAACAGAGACACCCCAGTACCAACAAGGACACACAGCACTCAGACATTGGTTTCTAGTACCATTCTTCAATAAAAGGAATCAGAGACCTTTAAAGAAATAGATGATTCCAGGACTGTGTTATGCAATATACAGGAAGAGACTGGAGCATCTTATAGTGTAAGAAAGCACAGAAGAGCTAAGGGAGAAAGAAAAGTATAGAAGAAAAACACCATGAAGATGGAGGTATTTTAAAGGGACGCAGGACCCAAATCAAGGGGGAAAAAATTTCATTGGTCAAAACTGGAAAAATTTGAGCAGAAAATACAAAAAGTTGTATTAGATTATATGCCACAATATAAAAGAAATATCCACAAGTCTATATTTATATAAATGAATTATTGAATAACTAAAAGAGTGAGAAGAGAAAAAAATCTTCCATTCAAAAGCTTTCTGAGTACTGTAGGTCAGTACTCTGCTCTCAAAGATGGAGAGCATAATTCCCTCTTCTTAAGTGTGGGCTGCACGTGGTGACTTCCTTCCAAAGTGTTCAGTGTGGAGAGTGTGACAAAATAAAGCTGACAAACACAACATTAATCAAGAGATCAAGGTCAACATCAAATGAGATAAACCGTGGTGATAGCATTGACCCTATATATGACATGACTAAAATGGCACTTTCTCTTTATGGATTTCCTCTCTAAAACATATAACCATAGTATAACCATGTCAAAAACATTAATTTTTTTATTCTGGAGAGGCATTGCACAAAAAATAAAAGCAACCAAAACAAAAGTGAACAGTATTTCTCAAAAATGTGAAGGTCATTAAAAAGGAAAGAAGATATGACAAATGTCTCTAAAGAGACATTATGGTATGATAAGGGAAGAAAAAATGAAATGATTTAAAAACAAGGAAGTTTTCATGAAGTATAAATTTTAGTTGTTAATAATTTAATGACAAACAATACATTCTTTGATTTAACAACTATATCATGCCATTTAAGATGTTAATAATAGCATAAACTTGATGTGAGAGGTATGGGAGCTCTCTGTACTATTTTCTTATTTTTAAGTACATCTAAAACTGTTCTATAAAATAGTCATTTAAAAATACCAAAAAAGTGGAATCTCATTGTGGTTTTAATTTGCATCTCTCCGATGGCTAGTGATGCTGAGCATCCTTTTATATGTCTCTGAGCCGTCTCTATGTCCTCCTGGGAGAAGTGTCTGTTCGGGTCCTGTGCCCATTTTTAATTGGATTGTTTGTCTTCCTGGAGTGGAATCATGAGAGTGTTTTTTATAGATTTTGGAGATCAAAGCCTTGTCTGAGGTATCATTGGCAAATATATTTTCCCATAGGGTTGGTTCTCTTTTAATTTTGCTGATGTTTTCTTTAGCTGTGCAAAAGTTTTTTTTTTATTATTTTGATGAAGTCTTATTTGTTTATTCTCTCCTTTATGTTCCTTGCTCTAGGGGACAGATTGGTAAAAATATTGCTATGTAGAATATCAGATTTTTCTGCCTATATCTCCACTAGGTTTTATGTTATAGCAACATATATTTAAGTCTTTTATCCATCTTGAGGTGCAAATGAAAACCACAATGAGACACCATTTCACACTGATCAGAATGGCCATCATAAACAAATCAGCAAACAGATGCTGGTGTGTGGGGGCAACTTCTTCGCAAGTCCCCCTGGTGCCACGGACATGCATGAATGAATAATGACCGAGACATGCTGAGATCTGTTTAGAGGATGAGAAGTGGGCTGTGGCAAGTTTCTTGGGGGAGACAAAGGCCAGCAGCGGCCAGTTTCTCCAAGGAGAAAAAGGCCCTGAGGGCCCTCCTCCACAGCCTTTTATTGGGTTGTAAATACACAGGAATACAGGGTGGCAAGGATCAAACAGTAGATGACACTTCAAAGATATCTGAGGGCTTCAGAGCCTGAGTCAGTGTCTGTCAGGAAGAGAGTTGCAGAAACTTTGGGAGACATACTCATTTCTTCTCGGACCCTTATCATATGAATGAAAGCACTTTCAGCAGAGCAGATTTCACAAGTTTGTCAGCAAGTCTTTGTGGTGCCAGATTTTTCTCCAGGGCACGCTCTAGCAAGGCAAAGAGCTGCACCTCTCCCCAACAGGTATTCAGGCTTAAGGGGATTAGAGCCAGGAAGTGCTTCTCCCAGAGACCATGGGGACTCCAGCTTTGTCAAAGCCTGGGGGCAAGAGTCCATTGCTCTTTGTTGCAGCTCACTCCCTACCACCCCCCCCCCAGTCCTTCCATGAAGGCCTCCTAAGTGATCTAGTCTGGCTTAGGTTGCCCCCCACTGTGAGGGGTCTTACCTGTCATTGACTTCCTACCAAGCTTTGGGGACACGGAGAGGAACTGAGGCAGCCTTTGTCTCCTGTGGCTGGCATTCCAGAGGTTGTCCCTTGCCCTTTAGCCACAAGGGGTAGAAATATAATTCCTAAAATCAGGCAGAGCGGTCTACAATATTGGTGAGGTTGTGGAGGAAAAGGAACCCTAGAATATTGTTGGTGGGAATGCAGACTTGTTCAGCCACTCTGGAAAATAGTATGGAATTTCCTCAAAAGACTAAAAATGGAAATGCCTTTTGACCCAGTGATTCCACAGCTGGAATTATACCCTAAGAACCCTGAAACACCAATTCGAAAGAAACTATGTACCCCAATGTTTATAGCAGCACAATAGCCAAGTTCTGGAAGCAACTGAAGTGCCCATCAGTAAATCAGTGGATCAAAATCTTATGGTATATTTACAAAATGGAATTCTACTCAGTAGAAAGAAAGAAGGAACTCCTACCCTTTGTGACAGCATGAATGAAACTGGAAAGCATTATGCTAAGTGAAATAAGCCAGGCAGTGAAAGACAAATAGCATATGATCTCACCTGTAATTGGACCCTAACCAACAAAACACACAAGCAAGCAAAATATAACCAAAGACATGGAAATAAAGAACAAACTGACAGTAACCAGAAGGGAGGGGGAGAGAGATGATGAGGGAAGATGGAGAAGGGTCATCATGGAACATGTATAAAGGACCCATGGACAAAGCCAAGGGGGCATAGGACTGAAGCTGGGAGCTGGGGGTCAGTGGGGTCGGGGAGAGTGGTGGGGTGAAAATGGAGACAATTGTCCTTGAACAACAATAAAAAATAATTTAAAAAAGAGAAACAAAACAAACTTACAGAGAAGTGTAATATCAAAGCTTAATTTTCTAAGTCAATATTAAACTTCTTACCTTCCCAGGTGAATGGAAAGCTTACCTGTCTTTACCTCCCTACACTTTCACACAATTTACTTTATTGCTGTTGCTTCCCAGAGGTAGAAACAATAACTACAAATACATACAATACAAATAAAATTTCGACATTTAGAGTTCATAAATGAAGGAAGAAATGAATTTGAAGTCATGGAAAATTACTTTCAGGGTAAAAATTTATTGTATATGTGCCCAGTACATAAAAAATAGGTATTATTTATACTAGCTTATGATAATGTTGTCAATTAATTTAGTGCCCGTTGAGATTTCTTATATTTAATACAGCAGAATACATTATTCCATTTAATATTTCTGGGACACCACTAATAAACTCACCTATTTAACATTAGATTTATGACTACTAGAATGATGGATCTCTGCAAAGTTTAGAGAAGATTTTCAAAATTACCCTATACCACTTCAGGTTTCTTTAGAATATTAATTTCTCTTTTTAAAAAACTGGAGACTTTTGTCTCAATAATAGAAGGCAGAAACATGTAAGAGGTATAGTGTTTCATCCAGTATGGTAATATAGTTTTTGAAGACTGTTTTGCACAGAACATAGTTTAAACCTTGAGTACACAGGAGACAGAAGATGGCATGTGCTCTTCAGTTTGACAACTCATCGCGGGCTTTATACAGCTCAGCACGTCTTTATTCACCCCTCAACCACAGTCATTGCTCAGAAGAGCCATGCTTAGGTACTTGTGAGAGGTGGAGAAGTTAAGTAAAAAGATTGTATAAAACGTAGACTGTTAAAGTGGCATACATTTTGTGATTTCCTTTTCTCTTTCTCCCACAACAGCCAAATGGTAATTCCTAAATTAACTTGTTAAAATTTTCTTTTCAGATAATAATTATTTTTTCTGTAAGCATTAAATATATGTAAGATAGCATGCTTGTTTCTAGATTTGCAGAAATATGTACATTTTTATTAAAGATGCATGCTTTCTTAAAAATATTCTTGGATTATATCTTTTTAGAGTGAAAAAAACTATATTTTCTTTTTTATGTATAAATACAGAAGCTTTTGTCTGACTTCTCTATTTTAGGAAATAGTCTCTGAAACCCTTGTTCTATTGTTGAAAATCTTATTAATCTCTTTAAAATAAGGCATATTGAAGTTAAATTCAAATAATTGCAAGTATCATAAACTTGGATCCATTGCATATTAAAAAATCTCAGGGACAATACTTTGTAATGTATATGGTTGTCTAACCACTATGGTGTACACTCAAAACAAATACAAAATAATATTGACTGTATACTGTAATTTTAAAAATTCAATCTTGCAATGTAACCATTCAGAGATTGCACTGTCATGGAATTAAAATTATTATACATTAATTGTTTTGCCCCAATTGTTAATCCATCAGCATACTGTCATAATCTGTGTATGCAGAACTTGGACATGATGATCATTAATATGTTATTGCACTACATTGGTGATATTATTAGAGTTGCCAGCTTAGAGGAAGAAGGTCAGGAAAAGCTAATTACCGTAATCACCCTTGACAAATACAGGTCTGCTGAAGACTTCAGGTAAATTCAATGCCCAACTCAGTTTATCAAATCTCTGGGAATTAGTTGGTCTTGAGCTAATCAATCAGAGATAGTTATTAAATTGTGAGGAATGTGTTACTATTTCGGACAGACCCTGTCAATAATTAAGAAGCTAAAGAACTTGTGACACATGGACATAAACTAAAGGGGGGATGGGGGAGGGGTGTGCAAGGTGAAGGGGAATGAAGGGGGGAAATAGGACAACTGTAATGCATAATAAATAAAATATATTAAAAAAAACTCAGAGGCTAGCCAGTTTCTTTGTTTTTTTGGTAAAATCATGTTCTCTTCAAAGAGAAATCCTGTTGGATTCCATTAATAGAATAGCCAGGAAGTAATCTGAATTTGAGTGGGGAAGAGGCAAGCATTAAAAAATTTAGCAAGCCATGGTACAGAAAACCGCACTGATACTTTGTGGTCCAAAAATTTATATACTATTAAAAGTAATCTGCATTCAGAATATATGTAGACAGTACATTTTTAAAATAGTGCTAATGTTGGATTTTGGACTTAGAATTGGTCATTTAAAAGATAATTGCTAGCTTACTATGGGGTGTTGGTCAAAATCCTCCACAATTATGAAAGGCACCATATAATTCTGAACCCAAACATACTAAATCATATCTTGGGTAATGTCAGAGGGGAATTTAAATACTGAGGGAGTAGCACACCAAAACTCATCTAGAATGTGGAAATGGTATATTCAAAAGAGTGCCAACGAATGCATTTCAGAGAGTAGTGCACTGCGTACATGGGAAGGTGGCTTTACTATCCATGGATGTCAACCACAGAGCCTTCCAAGTGCATCCCCACTATAATTGCTCTGTGGTCTGAATTACATGTGGGTTCCATCCAAGACAGAATAGGCTGTCTGGTTCACAGATGGGAGTGTCCAGATTGAAGACCAGGTTTTTCTTTTGAAATCAGCACCATTATGACTGCATGCAATAAAACTTGATGAAAGAGTGTTAAGGCAAGTCTGTGCATTGGGCAGAGATCAAGCTGTTTATTTAAAAATGGAATAAAAGTAGTCTCCCATTTTTAGGGGATCATTTGAATTTTTATAGACTCTCGGGTTCAAGCCATTGGATTTGCTACATTATCATACAAATAAGCCTTGATGATTGGGCAAAAATGAACCCGATAGAAAGTACTTATTTAATAAGAATTTTTGAATATTTAAAGAAAGAAACAATGTGAGTTTGGGGGATAACCTTACAAAAATCAATAAAAAAGTAAGAAAATAAAATTACACACACACACACACACACACACACACACACACACACACACACACACACATTACTTCCCAGCTCAGATACTGGAATGTTACCAAGATTTGTGAAATCATCAGGCATGTAGTACTTAGGCTGCACATCCATGGTCATGGACATGACATTTCTCTTGGACTAAATGAAATGACTAATATAAAAATGTACTCAATGTCAACAGGAAAAAATAATTTGAAAATAGAGAATGATTTTTAAAGCTTTGTTTCAGGGTCTATTACTTTCTTACATAGTATAAAATTTACTGTTTCTTGTGTGTTGTTTACTGCCTGTTTCTCTTCACTGGAATATAAGAATATAAAATTTATAAAAACAAGAATCTATTCTTGTTTCATTGATTTATACTTAAACCTTTAAATAATGACAAGACTGTAACAGGTGAACAAATGTATTAAATTAATGAATGTGTTCAAACTAAGTTATGAGTCAGTCTGGAACTACTATAGAATATATGCAAAATAAAACTATGAGTATTCTGGATGGAGTTAAGAAGTTGTGCATGTATGACTTGTAGAAGTAAAAAAAAGAGATAGAGAAACAAGAAGAGTTGAAAAAGAAAAGAAAACAGGGAGGAAATAATAGCTTATGGGAATGAGGAGGAGAAGAAAAGGGCAAGAAAGTAAAAAAAAAAAGAAGAAGAATCTTTGATCGCTAGTAAGAGCACATACAAGAAAACCACCAATAAATGCATACATAAGTGGGAAAATTTTCTATCTCTGTGTGTGTCTCTCTCTCTTTTCCTCTCCCTCTTTCCAAAAATCAATAAATAAAAAGATAATTTCTGTCTCAAGTTGAGTAATAATAGACATAATAATAATAGTGAAGTCATTTCTATAGCAAACAAAGATGTTCTAATTTTTTCTTTAAAATGAATGCAACCCATAGATATTTCAATTTTTAATTGATACTTTTGGAGATACATACATTTTTTTAAAAATTTCCAATAGAAACACTGAAAATAAAATTGAGGATGTTAGAAGTTTTTTAGTAACACATTACTTTTAATCTATAATAGTTATAATTAGAGTTGACTGTTTTCTCCTTTTAACCTTGCTGAAATAATAAATGTTAATGAGGCACTCTATTTTTTTGTGTGGAGCTCTTCACATGCAAAAAAACATTAAAAATTTACCTGCTAACATCTGTGGTGCCCATAGACCTTGCAGGAGAGTTCAATGCTTCACTCTCAATGATGAGTGAAAATATTCCTATGTTGACAAAATATAAGGTTGTAGCTCTAGCACTTCATTTATTTAGAAAAAGTTAATGAGAAGATTCTAAATTTGGTATATAATTTATCAAATACTTTTCTGATTAATGTAAGTATTCTGTAAGAATATCTAAAAGAATCAGAACATGTGATGAAAGACATTTAATGCTTTAGTTGAATTTTTATCCATTCAGAAATCAATAATTAGACCCTGAAATTGATATTATAAAGGTTTATGCAGGATGTGTGTTGGACCTATTAAAATAAAGCAAAACAAGTCAGGCAGACTAGTATGGATTCAGATAAGTGTCAATAAAGCTCATTGTGTTATGGGGTTACAATAGAATGACTAAAATAAGTGTGATAAATCAAAACATTTGTAACTTGAGTGGCCTTTTTTCTATTCATGTGTGGTAAGCAGAATAATAGATCCAGAAAAATATCTACATCCTAATCTTCTGAAGTTGTCAATGTTATTTTTTATGGCAAAGAAGAATTAAGGTTGCAGATGATACTACAATTGCTAGACAGCTAAGTTTATAATGAGATTTTATGTAAATATTCAGGTGGTTCAATGTACTTTTAAAGGTCCTTTAAATTGAAAAAGGGAAGTGAAAGAGGTAAGAATAAATACATGTGGTAGAAACTGAAACTACCATTGTCTTTGAAGACGGATTAAGAGATTCTTAAAAAAAAGAATGTTGGTACCTACAGAAGACGGAAAGCAGAAAAACATAGATTTTTCCCCTTGAGGCTCCAGAAGAAATACATCCATGTTAAGGTTTTGATATTAACCTAGTGAGACCAATTTTGAATTTTTGCCTTTTGGAAACTATGAAATGAGAAATTTACTGTTTTAATTAATACTTTTATAGTAATTTTAACATCAGCTATATAAAACTATTTCTCCTTCAAAACTAGAATCCTCTTCAATATTGTCTTTTCCCAGGCACTCAGGTTTGAATAGCTTGTTTATATTTCATCATTTTTTAATCACACCCATTATCACAACTATTCAAATACCTGAATTAATCTACAGCATTTCTGAGGTAAGTAATCTCAGTTCAAGTCACAATCACTTCAGTTTTAAATGCTTTTCTAATTAATAATTTATTAATTTATGGATAGGGTAGAGGGGCATGGTGGGGTGAAAATGTAGACGACTGCATTTGAACAACGACATAAAAATAAATAAATAAATAAGCAAAAGAGAAATAAAAGAAACCATCTATTTCACAGTTACTTTAAACAATACTAAGACTATTGCCATTTTTAACTTCCAAGTTAAAATCTGATAAATAATAATGAAAAAAAAGAAATGTCTATATACTTCCTCTTTCTTTTTATTCTATTACTACCTACTTCTAAAAGGTAAATTGGTTTTATTAGTTACACGTATTATTTTGAATTCTCAACCCAGAACTCAAAGTCTCTGTTATAGACAGTATTCTGGAGGCCCCGGAATTTATGTCTCCTCTTGCAAATGCTCTCCTATTCATTATAAATTTGGCTTGAAAATATGATGGGGCATCACTGGCCTAATTGTATCACTTTGTATGGCAGAAGCAAGTAGGATGCCTAATCAGTTAACTTAGAGTGTATTTAAAATGGACATCCTCCTGGGTGAGCCCTTAGGAAGGGTCTTGAACTAAGCCTCACAGGAGCAGCCTGCCATGATATTGGAAAGGGCAACTCTGCCGGAATGGTTAGAGGTTTCCAGGTGCTCAGAACAGTTCCAGCTGAGAGCTGCAAGAAGGCACAACCTTCAGTTCTACATCCAAAAGTAATTTAATTCTGTCAATAACCAGTGAAAATTGAAAAGGACTTTGAGCCTCAAATGACATCACAAACCTGGTTGTACCTTAATTTCAGCATAGTGACGCCTTGAAGAGAAGATACAGTGAAAGTGTATTAGACTTCTGGTACATGAAAACTGTGAGATGATAAATATATATTGTTTTGAGTTGCTAAATTGGTGGTAATTTGATATGCAGCAATAGAAAGTTATACATGCATAGTATTTGCCCACCAAACCTTATTTTCCTTTATACAACTATCCATTGCACAGGCCTAGTAGATGCACTCAATGGAGAAATGCTAGAAATCACCACCCCCCATCCTTCAACTTTTTGGCGGCAGCTCTAATCCGCAGTCCCTCCAACAATGTGATGTTGCCTTCAGTTTACCGTTTTTCTATCCAAAGGAAATTCTAGTGGCCTCCGCTCAGCCTTCCCTGACCCCTAGGAATCCTCAATTCACAGGTCAGGAAACCAACTGTGGGATTCTGACAGTTTCTGAGTATGTGTATTCTAATTATGCATTTTTAGAATTGGGGAAATAACCAACAGGTCGATTTGGAGGCCCAATGAAGCTACTGTGAAATGAAACTGAGTAAAATGCTATTTGTCATCTGATCACCTTAAGCTTTTTCTCTGACTGGTGAACCATAGTAATATTTCGAATGTCATGGAGTAAGCATCAGAGTAGGTGTCCAGCACTCCCCAGAAAGACTAATTACTTTTCTCCAAAGCACCCTGGCAAAAAGACACAAGTATCTCTGAGGAAGGTGGAGAGAAAGAATAATGGTATGCATTTTTGCTGTATACAAGGGTTCTTCCTCTGAGGGACAAAGTTCCCCTTTATTCAAGGTATTCTAGGTCTATAAACAGGCTTAAGTCAGGAAATTGAGGAAACGTGACTCTCCATTTTGGTGATTCAAGTCAGACTCTGCTTAATTGAACTAGAATCCTTTCTCTCATAGGAGCCCAGTAAGAATTTGTTATTCTGCCCTCCTGTGTTTCTCCTAGGGATACCATGACCTGGCCACTGCCATAGGTTTCTGAAGACAGACTCTCCTGATTTCTTCTTTGACCCTGCTTCCTGTTCATTACAGTGACCATGTCCACCTTGTCTTTTGCAATTAAGTGTTTGCAACAAAAGAGTTGCCACTTGGCTCCTTCCATCTTGACGTCTAATTGTTCTGATGGATGGCATTTAAGGATTTCAGTTCAGTGACATCAGTTTCTGCTGTTATTTCTGCCCTTTAGTGAAAGCAACCACAGAGCTGCTCTTCAAGGATGCGGGGCCTGCCCCCAGGAATGAGTTTCTCACAGGTGTGGTAAAGCTGTGTTCTCAGACTGGATGGACAAGCCTTACTGATAAGTCCAATCTAACATTCAAGCCCCCCAAGCTTTCGGACGCCTTCTTTTTTGGTATATCATTGTAGTTATTGCTTTTCACCATAATTTAATGTAGGGCACCTTTTGGTCTAAGTTTCAGCATGTTGATAAGGCAATTAGAAACTTTTGAACACTTCAAGATGTAAAACTGAATTCGGAATCTCTTCTTAGTGGATGCATATCAACCAATTTGGTGAGATTCAAATTTATGTTCCTTCCACCATTATTTTTCAGCTTTAATTAATTAATTAATTAATTTAACAAGTATTTATTTTTTAATCCTAGAACAATTTTCATTAATTGTGTTCAGTTAAAGTTGTCCTCATTTTTCCCCCATTACTCTTCCCACCTTCCCCCTCCCATCTTCCACATCCAATCCCCCCACCCTTGCCTTGCTGTCTTTGTCCATGGGTCTTTTACGCATGTTCCTTGACTCTTCCCTTTTTTCCCCCATTGTCACCTCCTACTTCCCCTCTTGTTGCTGTTAGTTTGTTCTTTTTTTCCATGTCTTTTTTTCTATTTTGCTCACATGTTTATTTTGTTGATTCGGTTTCAATTATAGGTGAGATCGTATGATATTTGTCTTTCTCCACCTGGCTTATTTCACTTAGCATAATATTCTCCATTTCCATCTATGTTGTCATGAAGGGTAGGAGCTCCTTCTTTCTCTCTGCTGCATAGTATTCCGTTCTGTAAATGTACCACAGTTTTCTGATCCATCGATTTACTGATGGGTATTAGATATCTTAAAGTTTTAATATACATTATTGTACTTATTTCTAGGACTTCTGTCCGTGTGAATTGGAAAGTTTATGCAGTTCTTTTGGAGTGTCATACACCTACTCACCTACTCATGGGTCCCACTTTGTACTGCATCTTTTGGGCCCTAATGGAACTTGAGTCTAGTTATGGATTTAGAAGCAAACTAGAAATGGGGGGTGCCAACAAAAATCAAAAGTGTCTTGAAAGATAAGTATGAAAGGTGGCTATTCCACATTCCTTGTACTAGCTGTGATCACCTCCTCAGAGAATTTGGCAGAATTTGTGGGTTCAGTGTCCCCAGCTATAACAAGATCTGCTCATATGTCCCCTTTCCAATTTGGGGGATACTGTCCTTTCCCAATCAGTGCAGTCCCTTCAACAGCAGCCTGCAAGAGTAGAAATTCAATTTGTGTTGTAATTCGACCACTCACAGGATGAGACTGTTTTAGAAATCTTATACCTATAGATACAAGAGATAAGAGTTCCATCCAGGGCAGATATAGATACTTTCAGTTCATTCAAACAGGAAATGCAGAGCTTCAAGCTCAAACGTTTTGTTTTAAATTAAAAACTGATTTTTATACTTTGTCTGGCATAGTTAGCAGCAAGAATCCAATCTCATTAGAGTTATTAATTTGACAAAACTCTTCTAAGATAGCAAATACGTGGCAAGTCAAAGACTTGCCTCTTTTAAGTATTTGATTAGAATTATCCAATAGTGAGAATCTGTGTATCACATTGCTACATCATGTTATAGATAATCAGTGTCCTCTTCACTATGAGAAATAATTAGTTCTTCTAATTAGGACCCGGTAATTGAGACAATTCCATAAGTCCCAGAACGAATTCAGAATACTTATCCTTAAGCTTCTGTCCCCCCAGAATCACTCTCAGTTACAAAATCTGTAATAGTCAATGATCTCCCAAAACACAATATTTATTTTACTTATCTATCTATCTACCTATTTAACTAGGGAAATGGATCCCTACATTTATGGGGGCTAACTAGTCTGAAATATGTACAGAAGCCCAAGAGGCAGAAAACTAAGGCAAAAATGGATGTTTCCACTTTTTAAAAACATCCATAAGTCAATCCAGCAGGCTAGACACTCACAGAATTTCAGTTACAGTACTGATTTTATATCCCTTTTTCTGTGGGAAACCCCAGTTTTTCTCATAAAGCCTTTATCTGATTAAATAAGGTTCACTGTTTTGTTGTTACTGTTGTTATTGAAGTAATCTCTTTTATTCAATGTCAAATGATTGTAGATGTTAATCATATGTCCAAAATAGCTTCACATTAACATCTAGACTAGTGTTTGACCAAGGTATATGCCTTTAGCATCGTAGGCTAGCTAAGTCGACATGTAAAATTTAACTAGTACAGTCAGCTGAGTCATTATCCAATGCTAACTGGTTTATTTGTCCTCTCAGTTCATAGCATTATAAAATACAATGACAGCTAATACATTTTAATGCTACTGACTTTGTCTATGCTGAGGTATAGTTTAATTGTAACACAATGGAATTTCAGTTCTTGACCTTAATTTATTCCGGAAAACTGTGTGAGGAGGATCCTGTTTGAAAACCGAATCTCCTTTGTCGCTTGAGAGACAGTGACTGATCACACTGGTATCTGCATGAAAACATTGTTGGGCGTGGAATCAAGACCCAAAGTTTTGTTAGACAACCAAAACATTTTTCATGAATGGCTTGGTCAAGAACAAAATTTTTAAGAACCAAGGCACTTGAGAACTGAGGTTTGCCTGTATTTTGTTTCCTTTCAATCTTTTTTTTTATGAAATGGTGATATGAGGGAGGCACAAAATTTCTGGTAATAAAATCTCTTAATGAAAAATTGTTTAAAATACCTATTTTCAAAGCATTTTACATCACTATTCATTTTATCTTTTTGGATAAATAGGTTAAAATGTATTTATTTTCCAAAACTATGTTAGGTAGTCATGACATGCATTACCTTTTATCTTACTAATTATTAATCTCCATATTTTCTTTTTATATAATCACAGTTTGCTAAGGCAGTGGGTAGCATTTACCTGAATTTAGGGAGTTCAAACTCTTGTTCTACAGTGGATAAACTGTGACTGGAGAATAATAGAGTGGCAGTCTCATTTATTTTGGTTTCTATTGATCTTAAGTTAGATATGTGATAAATTCTAACCCTTATATTGATATATGATAATGGCTTCTTTTGTTTGTTTCCCCTGATTCAAAAATATAAACAAATACATAGGTAAGTATAGACAGGGAAGGAAATCAAACAAGTCAAAGTTTCCTGAAGGAAAAAAAATCAACTTGTTTTTACTCATTCTTTACGCCTGGAATCAGATGTGAATGACGAAAGGCATGACACTTATCTTGACACTGTGATGCTTAACAAGAAAAAGAGGACAAGGACCTCCTCACTAATGACAGAAAAGCAGAGAAATGGACAGTGCTGGCATCATAGGTGACCTTATGGGGCAGTTAAAGCAGAGCAAACAGGCACATGTCCCCAGTAAGCCCTATTTCATTTATATCACTGCAAGTCCAATTTATTATGCCTTGGAATCAGCAGCATCTTAAAGCATCTTAAAATAACTTCTAACAATGGAGAAATGTTCCACTAAAAAACACTTGTCATTATAGAGGAAATCACTGCATTTGGTATACTTGTGTTTTATAAAGGACAATGGTAATGACCCCTCTTCAACTCTGATCATTTTTTAAAGTAGAATTGCCGGGAGATTCTTAATAAATCTTAAAGGGTTTTAATACGTTTTGGTAATTCTTGATCTCATGAAAATTACAATATAGCAATATGTTTTCCATCTATGATAATATAATGGATCATTCAATAGGACATGAATAAAAAGAGCTATATTAAAAATTATGTTTAGTGAAGTAAACGAGGCTGTGAAAGACAAATACCATATGATCTCACCTTTAAGTGGAACCTAATCAACAAAACAAATAAGCAAGCAAAATATAACCAGAGACACTGAAATTAAGAACAAACTGACAGTAACCAGAGGGGAGGTGGGGGATAATGGAGGGAAAGGGGAGAAGCGTTTTCAGGAACATGGGCAAAATAAAGGAGGGGTGGAATCAGGGGAGGGAGGTGGGGATGTCTGGGATGGGGAGGAAAGGCAGACAACTGTACTTGATCAACAATAAAAAAATCATCTGCGATGAAATAAATAAAAATTCTGTTCTTTTACTTTACATAAACTGGAGCACAGTTTCCATTCAGATGATTCAAGTAAGATATATAACATATAACTGTGACATTCAAGCCTAACAAGAGTCCTTGTGCTAATATATATATACTAAATATGAATAAGCTTTTGTTTCCTTTGTACTTCAGTTAAAAATAGTAAATCAAAACTAAATTCAGTTCAAAGACGGTAGATTGAAAAAAATTCTTGAATTTCCTAAATCTCTATGAATTTTCTAAACTAATTAAAATTTCTCTCTTTTTTTAATCCTGAGGACATTTTGTTCATTGCTTTTTAGAGAATAAAAGGGAAAGAAAAAAATCAATTAGAGAGATATTAGCATCGGCCTCCCCTACATATGCTGTTCAGGGATGAATTCTTCCAGACCCAGGTTCGCAGGCACCTGGACTGGGGATTAAACCACAACCTGGACATGTGCCCTGACTGGGAATCAAACCCTCAAGCTTTGGCTATGGAAAGATTCTCCAATAAACTGAGCCACACAGACCAGGCAATAAATTCTCAATTAATAGGAGTGAAACTTTTTTCAAATATTTATCTCCAAGGAAAAAGATAACAGAACAAATAATAGCCAAAATAGTTTGGAAAGTGGAAGGCAGTATAAGTTATAACTAATTTAGCAGTCTCAGGAAAATTAAATTCTAAACTCAAAATGATGAAAACTGAGAAGGAATCCAAAATGAAAAACAGAACACCTATATGGCCTGGGAACTAATAATATTTTGATGGTATGGAAATAAAAGTGAAGAGAACTGCTGAAGGGAAAAAATGATTCATTGAAAATTTCTTTAATAAAGAGTTGAAACCCCAAAGATGTTGTTATTGTGTCCCTCCTGTGCAATGTCAAAAAACAGAAAAATCTATTATACTCTGAATGGTATAAAAATAAAAATAGGTATCTTGATTAGAAAAGTTGTATTTCTCTTAGGAATTTTGTCAGTCCCTGAGAAAAGTTACAATAATACTTACAACAGATATTTTCTTACAAAACCATCAACTTGATCAAATAAAATAGGATAACCAGAATAAGATCCCAGAAAGGAGTCTGGGAGAGGTATACAGAGAAAACAGATTAAAACAGAACGGATAGCTAACTATTTGCAAGAAAAGGAAATTTAATGCCACCTTTTAGACTTGAATGTATTGGAAGTGATTTAGATAATTGGAGCAGAAGATGGTGAGAGTGAATTAAGGATAATTATTAGAGTAGATATTGATATCTGCACTCCTTAAATATCAATTCCCATCACTGTTCTATAGTAACAAAATCCTTGTTTAAGCTCAGCATAGGGCTGTCTGAATTATATGTGGTTCCTACTCTCACTATCAGCTTTGCGTGGCTATATGGCAAGTGGTTGAAAACAATATTCATGTAGGGCTGTGTAACTTGTGGAAAAAGCCATTAAAAGAAGAGTCAGCTGTTCTTTCTTCTTTCCTTCCTTTCTTCCTTCCCTTTTCCCCATTTATTTATTTATTTATTTATTTATTTTACCTGCTGAAATAGAGTTATGATGACTGGGTATCTTGGAATATAAAATGACTTTGCAATGTAGGCTTCACAAGCAGAGTAATATAATTAAAGATCCTGTGCCCTAACACTATAGAGCCATGTACCAGCATTGGACTGCCTATCTCTAGATATTTACATAGGAGACAAATAAATTTCTTTTGGTTTAAAGTATGAGCATGTTGTGATTAGTCAACAAAGACTATCATACTGATAACAGAATTTATTATTGGAATGCTCCGTGAGACACAGAAGCGTCTAAAATATTTGTCGTTGGCTTAGTACAGCAGGCAGAGGGCAGGGCCCAAGAACACTAATATTATAGACCAAAGAGCTGGTGCCTTCAATATTTTCCCACAAAACATTCAAACTCTTCCTACTTTCTAGCACAACTAATGTTCCAAGATTATCTTGCAGTTTCTCTCATCCAGCTCTAGAATTAACCATCTAAGCAAGTAATCTCAGTTCCATTTAATAGATGTCATAGTGAAACCAAGAGCAGAGGTCTCAATACACTCATTGTTATTGGGTGTCATGGTCTTTAGATTCCATTAGTGAACAAAGCTAAAAAATGCATCTCTGTATACACTCACATACACTCTTATACCACTGCATTTATCTCTTTCTATTTATCTATAGTGTAGCAATACCTGTAATTTTAATTCAACACTTCAGATTTCATTCTAATTTTCTCCTTCCCAATGATTTTTTAAATTTTAATTTCTTTTATTTTTATTTTTGTTCTATTACAGTTGTTCCCATTTTTCCTCACCACCATTTCCTGCCCTTCCAACCCCCCATACATTTCCCTCCCACATGTTGTCTTTGTCCATGTGTCCTTTATACATGTTCCTTGATGACCCTTTCCCTTCTTTGCTACATTATTCCACTTCCCTCTGGTTACTGTCAGTTTGTTCTTTATTTCAAGGTCTCTGGTTATATTTTGCTTGCTTGTTTGCTTTGTTGATTAGGTTCCACTTATAGGGGAGATCATCTGGTATCTGTCTTTCACAGCCCAGCTTATCCCACTTAGCATAATGCTCTCTATTTCCATCCATGCTGTCACCGAGGGTAAGAGCTCCTTCTTTGTGCACTCTATTAAATGAATGGATAAAAAAACTTTGGTACATTTACACAATGGAGTCCTTGTCATGTATTAAAATACCTTTTCTGGCAGTGAGAAAATTAGCTTCAATTATCTTTGACACATTTAATTATTTTGTTCAATTGATTTATATATCTGTTCAATGAAAATAACATCCTTTATCAACTATCTGCATGTTCCCACCTTTCCCATTATTTCATTTCTATTGACACTGGGACCCCAGGGTTTTCTAATTCTTTGCACTTAAATGAATTGTTTTGAATGCCTCTTTGTTCGGTAACTCACTTACTACAATGCTGGTATAGGTATTATATCTGAAAAACTTGAACTTTCATGATAAATTGTCAAATATTTATGGGAGTCTAAAAACATAAAAATAATGTGTTCAATTATTGCTGTTTTTATATTTATAAAATTTATGACACATAACAAATATAAGTGCAACTAATAACTGAAAATCCTGTGCATGGTAGACAGTGTATTAAACACTTTATTTTTGTTATTTCATTGAATTGTCATAAATATATTTTTTAAAGGATTTATCTTCTCTGGACTTTTAAAAAATATTTTATTTATTTATTTTTAGAGAGAGGGGAAGGGGAGGAGAAAGAGTGGGAGAGAAACATCAATGTGTGGTTGCCTCTCATGTGTCCCCTACTGGGGACCTGGCCTGCAACCCAGACATATGCCCTGACTGGGAATCAAACCGATGGCCCTTTGGTTTGCAGCCCATGCTCAATCCAGTGAGCTACACTAGCCAGGGCAAATTGTCATAAATATTTTTCAATGGGAACCACTATTAGAATTATTATGAGTAAATAGTAGGTTTAAATCTCAACTCTTATTTTTTTAGTTGCGGTATGTTGTCATTTAACCTCTTATGTATTTTAGTTTACACACACATACACAAGTCTTTTTATTAAGAAAATCAAATGATTGAATGCTTAGCAGAATTCCTGTCACAAATCAAGCATTTTAGAAATGTTGACCATCATTGTTCACAAAATATAAAATGGAAGTGTAAAGAAGGCTACCTACTTTTCTTGACATCACACTTCTAGTAAGTATTGGCTCAGGGAGGCTAATGCACTTCAAAATTAGTTATTGGTATATATCTTATAAGCATTAATTTTATAATTAGAATGGAAGTATAAAATATATCTTAAAATTTTGCTACAAGAAATATAAAATTTATAATCATTTTCTAGATTTGGGATGTCAAATACATGTTCAAGGGATTTAATGATAGAAAGCCTTTATTTCATTATCAGTCTTTCCTTTAGAAAAAGTCTATATCATTTTGTATTATTATACACCCAGCATATATTCTAGGATCTGTCATTACCCATTTATGTGTTGCACCAGCTCAATAAATATTTTTAAAGATTTTCGTATTTATTTTTAGGGAGAGGGGACAGGAGGGAGAAAGAGAGGGAGAGAAACATCAATCAGTTGCTTCTTTTACTCTTGCACATGGATGGAACTAGAGAGCATTATGCTGAGTGAAATAAGCCAGGTAGTGAAAGACAAATACTGTATGATCTCACCTATAAGTGCAATCTAATCAACAAAACAAACAAGCAAGCAAAATATAATCAGAGACATTGAAATAAAGAACAAACTGACAGTAACCAGAGGGGAAGGGGAAGGGAATAACAGGGGAAAGAAAGGGAAGGGTGGTCAAGGAACATACATAAAGGACTCAAGGACAAAGATAACCCAGGGCTGGGGGCCTGGAGGATTGAAGGTAGGACGTTCTGTGGATAGGGCAGGGGAGAGTAATGGGAGAATGGGGACAACTGTAATTGAATAGCAATAAAAAAAGAAAAAAAAGATATTTTTAAACAAACACAGTATTATCACCAGGGGTTATTTCTACAATGAAAAAAATAGATAAATTGAAATCACTGCACGTTGATGTAGATGCATTGCATGTGAGAAAACCATCACCTATTTCTATCAGTGATGTTGGCCCATGTGCAGCCTAGACAAAAGGATACACAGAGACAAACTATCTACCCAAAATTCAATAATGTGCTAGCCAAAGAACATGTTCCTAGCATTTTACCTAGTGTTTCTTTCAGTGCACATGATAAGAATAATAATCTAGTTTACCATAGTAGGTAACAACAAAAAAGTTATGACTTCAATTCAGAACTAGGTAAACAAATGTGTTGATAAATAATAACATGATTGCTAAAAAAATGAACTATGATTTAGGGACACATATTTAATTTCAGAAAATAATTTTAAAACCCATATAATTTCCAAGTTTCTCATTCATATTAAGTAGAAATTATCTTATAGAAGTAATTTACTAAAACTTAATGTAAATAGTCAAAATAATTTCAGCATTTAAAATGATTTTTGGTGTCCTTGCTTATAATCAATGTCATATATAAATGTGGAGCCCCCCAAACAGAAATTATTTGTTAAAAATTGTGTATTTATTGTTACGTGTTTAAACTTCAGTCACATTCAAAGTCTTTTCTCCATTTGATGCAATACACCTATTGAGATGTTTTCTCCACTGCTCAAAACAGATTTTGAACTCATCAATTGTGATGCTTTTTAGTTTTTTGCCATTTTTGGTTTCATCTCTTCCACATCAGTAAAATGTTTCCCTTTGAGGTCATTTTCATCCGGGGAAACAAAAAAGAACAAACAAAAAATTTCCCAGAGTACGATCAGGTGAACAGGAGTGATGGGTCACGGGAGACATGCTATTTTAGTCAAAAACTGCTGAACACTCAGCAAAGTGTGGGCAGGTGCACTTCTCAATCACCTACCATGAAATGGGCAAACACATTGAAAGAGGCCTCAAAAAATTAACTGAAGCCAAATGCAGCCTCTCACAGCAACACCAACTGGCACACTGATACAGACGTGTTCCTAGAGCACTCAGTTAGTGGAGGAAGCCTGTATTACAGGGGGTCCCCCCTCTAGAAGGTAATCCCAGTTTCTTTGCCCCCTTTGTATATGCAATTTCAATACTTCAGCTATGTTACACTACATATTTATTTACAGAGTATTTATGGATTATCATTCTCCCTTAAACATGAGGTATAAATCATTCTAACTGAATTGTTATATGACCCTATGTTTATTCTCTATTCCATCATTCAGTAAATATCCTTGGTTTATTTGAATGTGAATCACTATCACTAGGCACGAAACTGAAATATTGGGTTGGCGACAAAATTCATGAAGTTTTACTGTGCGATGTCTCCAGTAATGCTTAGCTGTCTTTAACTTTATTTGAAACAATTTTGTTAAATTATTTTGTATTTTGAGAGTTGTCGTAAAAGTGTACATTTTTAATAAAGATTAAAATTGGTAATTTTTTGTAGCCATTTTAATATTGTTAAATGTGCCCTGACTGGGAATCAAACCATGATCGTTTGATTCTCAGGCCTGCGCTCAATCCACTGAGCTACACCAGCCAGGGCTTTGACCTTCCTTTCATAAAGAAGTTAGGATTTGCGGGGGATATTATTGCCTGCCTCTTAAACCCTGACTGGCCTTACATAACACTTGTAGCAAAGCAATGCTGAATAACTGGGAAACAAGGCAGACCCCACCACACAGCTTCTGCAGTCGCTCCTGGGGCCCTGAGTTGCAATATACAGTCTGATTATCCTGCAGATAGTATGTATGAAGAAGCCCCAGACACACGAAGTGCTCATGTGTGGTGCTTAAAACAGTAGTGTCTTAATCTTTGAGCCTCTCCATAGGCTGTAGACTTGTAAATAAAGTCATGTTCAAACAATTGCAGCCCCACAAGGCTTTTAAATCATTTCCAGCCATCCAAGTCTCCATCCTGAAGTCCCAGATGTGAAGAAGCAGAGATAAGCCATAAAACTTTTGCTTTGTTCTAATATTTGACCTGCAAAATCCATGAGCATGGTACTTTGTTTTTTAGGCCAGTAGGTACATAGATGTTTTTTATGCCTCAACAGAGACCTGGACAAAGAATCCAAATGAATTAGTGATACCAAGCAATTTGAGGAAATCATGAAAGAAGTGATGTGTACAGTTACCTAAATTTCTCATTTGTAGTTACTGCAGAAAATTTTCAGTAGTAGAAATAAAAAGTAATAAATGCAGTTAAACAGCACTAGTTCACCCAAACACCTGTCACCTGGTCTGACTATAAGGTGGAACACATGTAGACACTAGTGGAAAATCAGGTCGGAATAGTAGGTTGACACAAAGTTATGAAGAACCTTTGGTAGCTGAAGAGTCTGAATGCAATGTAGTAGTGAGTGGAACATCACAGCAGACATGAAAGCAGTAAGTAAAAATGCATTCTATACATCCAAATAGTTGCCAGTATCTGTATACCTATACATTTAACAAAATGTATATGTACAAATGGTACATTTAGGTGGCAAATAAAGAAATATTTATAAATGTGCATGCACAAATATGTATTAATTTAAGCAAAACTGAGAAAAATAATGATTCATATTTTAAATTTTCCACTAAAGTACTTTAATATATAGATTTCTCTGTGCCAGATCTATTCACTTTTCAAACAATACATATTTTTTCTTTTAACTTCATGGGTGTGAAAGCCTTTAACCTCATCTTAGCACTTGAGAAAGTCAATATTTTACAACTGATGGATACGTTATGTATGTAATCATGATTTTATATCTCACTACATTGTAAGTCTTTTCTTTACTAAGAATACCATAAATTTAAGTGTGTCTTTAAGGATAGGAGGCATGGATTCAAGCACCTTAATCAACACCTGAGACTACACACAATCACTATTACCCCAGCTCCTTTTGTCTTCCTACGCATAAGTAATTGCAGGTCATTACTGAAATAACACACACACACAATTGTTAGACGAGCTAACTGAACATTCAGTCATTTCATCATATAAACAAAAGTTAAGCCTGAGAGAAAATATTATTAATGCTCAAGAGCCAATGACATTTTTTCAATGTTTATAGAAAATAAAAATGTGTTTCTCCATTATTTTCTCTTTCTGGATTTATTCTGTCACCTCTGAAACATTAAATAACACAAAGAGAAACGCAGTTTTATTGGTAATTATAAAAAATGCATGGCAACAATAGTGTAAGAAGTTATTTGATTATAAAAGTCTCCAAAGTGGCCTGGCTGGTGTGCTCAGTGGATTCAGTGTTGGCTTGTGGAACAAGGGTGGCCGGTTGGATTCTCAGGCACAGCACATGCCTGGGTTGCTGACCAGGTCCCCAGTGAGGGGCGCACCAGGGGGCAACCATGCATTGATTTTTCTGTCTCTCCCTTTCTCCCTCCATTCCCCTCTCTGAAAATAAATAAATCAAATAATTAAGAAACACAAAATCTCCAAGGAACATAACTTTTAAAGGATGTATCTTCAGCATTAATAGACTTTACTAAATAATCTTTATAATTTTCATTTATCTACCTTCAAAAACAGGCCATACAATTTATAAACAATAGCATGATTTATTTTTTAATTTCTCACCCTCATAGATGACACAACAGATTCTTTATGGACAGCAATTTTGGCGTCTTCAGTTTTATAGCCTCAGCACCTGTAACTCTGCTCCTTACTCCACTCAGTAACGAGTAGTTGAGTAGACATAAGAGCACAGCAAATTCTGGTTCCTGCAATGTTGTCAATGGATTTTGATAGCTGAGAAGACTTGTAACCATATTACATTTTTAATAAAGTTATAGACAGTATAAATTACTAATGTAAAGTGATTTTACAGGTCCTGAGAAAGCCTCCCATTTCTGCAGTCCTCTGTGATGTTCATTCTATGCTTGAAATTTCAGGAATCCTTTAATTTAATGTATCTTAAACCTTTAATACTGCTAAAATCAAAATAGTGTATAAACTTCGTGAGGGCAAAAGAGGATCCAAATCATACAGTTTAATTTCCAAAGTATATAGCGATGACTGAAAAAATAATATTTGTCACACAAGCAGATGAATAAATGCAGGAATGAATGAATGAAAGTTGTTGTGCCCTGGCTGGTGAGGCTCAGTGATTGAGTGCTGACATGTGAACCAAAGGGTCACTGGTTTGATCTCCAGTCAGGGCACATGCCTGGGCTGTGGGTCGGGTCCCCAGTGATGAGAAGCAACCACACACTGATGTTTCTCTCTCTCTCTCTTTCTCCTTCCCTTCCCCTCTCTGAAAATAAATAAAAAAATAAAATTAAAAAATACTTTTAGATGAAGTTATTGTACTTTTACTCATCAGACTGCCACATTTCATATGTAAAGATTTCTGATTACCACGCAGGGAACATTGAATTATTAGACAACCATGACTTTATTGTCGATGGCAGTGCTCTGAAAGGATAAACAGCATGAAGACATTGAGTACATGTCTGTTTTAAGTATAATGGTGCTGTTATAAGGAATACAAATAAAAATGATCTGTATTCACTGATGACTAAGTACCTTGTAGGGTGCTTGATATCTCTAAAAAAAACTGCTGGAACATTAGGTTGTATAGGATGTCATTACTGTTTTGTAAATAGGAAAAGTATAATAAAGCCAGAATTCCAATTCTGTTTCTAAGAAAAGGTCTGTATTAAAATACATTTTTATTTCACATATTTTTTTAAAGATTTTATTTATTTATTTTTAGAGAGGGGGAAAGGGAGGGAGAAAGAGGGAGAGAGAAACATCAATGTGTGGTTGTCTCTCCTGAGACCACTACTGGGGACCTGGCCCTCAACCCAGGCCTGTACCCTGACTGGGAATTGAACCAGTAACCCTTTGATTGTAAGTGGGCACTGAATCCACTGAGCCATACCAGCCAGGCCTTATTTAAATTTTAAATTGTTATAAATTATTATCACATATTTTAAATTTTATAAATTATTATTCTGGCAACCAATTGCCACTACTCTTTTCAAACTGATGACAGAATGCCCAGAGAAAATTCTTCTGTAGCTGTTTTTCTTCAGTCTACTGGATGGACATTATGGAGCCAATTTCATCTTGATTATCTCAAAGACTTAATAATTTATAATTTATTTCCTGACATTATATTCTATTTCAGTTCTGTCACTGCTCAAAACTAGTCTTGTAGATTTACTTAATTAACTAGGGTCATCAGCTATTCAATCTGTAGAGAAGTGTTAACAAGTAAGACATTTATACCAGAAAATATAATTCTTAATTAAGCTAGGAGGAAAATAATTTAACATTTTTAAAACGGCCTACTGTATGTAATAAAATTTTTAATTAAAATATTACAACTATAATTACATGAATGTTATTTTAAGCCTAATTGAAAATTAATAAATATTTTCAAAACTGCTCACTAATTAAAGTCCAAATAAAATTTATTTTATATTGGTCTAAAAATATAAAAACAAGAAAATGCATTTATTATTAAATGCATAAAGGAATAAAATTATAACACATTTTTTAGTAAAAGGTGAAAGATTTATACAATCTGAAGAGAAAGCAGAGTATAAATAACACATTTTTTGAAATATTTTTTAAAAAACATCCTGATAGTAAAGGACATTTTTAAAAAGCTAACTAATAAATAGAGTGGAATTTTTTACCACAATTGTGAGCACATAGCCACAGAATTGGATTTTACTGGACAATCAGATTGGGCTATTATGTAGGACGTGAAGTAGTGGAACAGATTGCCCTTTTCCACCAGGCACTACGAGGGTTATGTGATGTAATTGGTCACATGAAATCTTAAAATTTGTTGTAAAATTTAATTATGTGAGGGCTTATGTGTCTATATTTATTAGTACCAGAAAGAAATAGCAATATTTAGATGATAAATAATCTGTTATCCGAATAGAAGAGATGAAAAAGCCCTATTGGAAAAAATAGTAAAGTATTAAATAAAACAGTGAGATTTATGCAAATTCTATTGGTTTAATTTTACCAATAAACATCATTTTAAGTCTTCCACTACATAATTTCAAGTCATTAAAATAAAAATAAATAAATTTTAGTGATATAAATTTGCAATAGTTGGGTATCACTATATATCTCTAACTGTAGTGTTTAGATCTTACACTGAAAATTTTACTTTATGCCTATTGCAAAATGAGAATAATTAATCTAGAGATGTAGTATACCATTTAATTTGAATTGAATAAATATCAGTTTACAAAGGAAGACTAGATCTGAAGATTATAAAAAAATAAATACAATACCTGCAAATTTTGGAAAATAGTTTTGCTAATAAAAATGCCTGAGCAAACACATCACCCAAAAGAGGTAAAACATTATTTAAAATAAATTTGTCTGGAGATATAGTGGTTCCCCCCTACCCATGAGGTATGCATCCCAAGATTTTCCGTGAATGCTTAAAACCAAGGGTAGTACTGAACTATGTACTGTTTTTGCTATACATACATACCCATGATAAAGTTCAATTTATAAATTAGGCAAAGAAAAAGTTAATAACAACTAAAAGTAATATAGAACAAGTATAATAATATACTGTAATAAATGCTCTGTAAATATGGTCTCTATCAAAATGTCTTTTTTATTGTTTTTCAAGTACATTTTTCTTTCTTTTCCCCCCACCCCTTCCTACCGTACCCAACACTCCCCACCTTCCTCCCCTATATCTACCCCCCCCCTTGTTATTGTCCATGTGTCCTTTATAATTGTTCCTGCAAACCCTTGATCCTTTTCCCCTTTACTCCCTTCCCCTCTCCCCTCTGGTCACTGCCAGCCTTGTCTCAATTTCAGTGTCTTTGGTTATATTTTGTTTGCTTGTTCGTTTTGCTGATTAGGTTTCTGTTGAAGGTGCCATATGATCTATCAAAATATCTTATTGTACTGTTTAACATGGACCCACTGTACAGAGGATGATTTATATTCAGAGCCAGGTGAGTAGAATGGCAGAAAATTTCATCACACTACTTAGAACGAAAAAAAAAACCTTAAAATTTGTGAATTGCTTATTTCTGGTGTTTTTCCTTTAATATTGTCAGACCACAGCTAAATATGAATAATTGAAACCGATTACAGTAAAACCAAATATAATGTGGAACTACTGTAAGTGGAAAATAAGCAGCATATGTATTCAATACTAAATTGTTTATTCAAAGAAATTATAGGAATAGAGAGCTCATAGGGAAGAGTTTTGAAAATCTGGAACACATAATTATGAGCTGTTAAAGCATATCTTGGTCATTTGAATTCTAGAAGAAGTACATAAGTATCTTTTTTACATGTAACATTTTAATTTTGCAATGTTCTTAGAATGAGTAACTAATACTTATAATGAGATTAATGAGCATTGAATTATTGAGATGTAGTGTGTAACTTGAAATGCAATTAAAATAATAAATATATTTTTTATTTTATTATATGTATCTTAGGTAAATACTACTAGGTACTTTGAACTGCTTGCATATAACATATATGAATATTATACTATTGTTATCCTAGAAGAGTTTTATTTTGGAGGAATTGTTTTTCTTTTGTCTCTTATGGTTTTCAAAATATAATATCCATTCACAGTCAACTCTATGTCATTTTAACTGTTGAGACACTGAGGTCCTTTAGCAAAATTAAGGGTCAGATTCAGAGGTTATAAGCTAAAGACATCATCATGGCAAACAGTTAAGATTAAGTGAATTTTGGAAAAAAGTTATAGAAGAAATCACACAGAGCATATGTTAAAAGTCACTAATATGCACTACTGTGCTCATGGTGGCATTGTTTACAATAGCCAAGATCTGGAAACAGCCCAAGTTCTCATCAGTAGATGAATGGACAAAAATACTGTGGAACATTTGTACAATGAAATACTATATTGCCCATATAGGGAAGGAAATCTTAGCTTTTGTGACTGCGTGGGTGGACCTGGAGATTAGTGTGCTAAGTGAAATAAACCAGTCAGTTAAAGACAAATACCATATGATCTCACTTATATGTGGGATCTATTAAACAAAATAAACTGGTGAACAAAACAGAGAAAGAGGCATGGACACATGGGACAGACTGACAGCTGTCAGAGGGCAGGCAGCAGGTGAAGACTGGCTAAAAGAAGCCAAAGAACATATATACCAACTTACAGACCGGACAATAGGTGATGATGGCCAGAGGGAAGGAGGGCCAGGGACTGGGTGGAGGTGAGCTGAGTGCGGGGAGGAAACAAGGACATCTATATTAGTGTCAACAATAAAAATAAGGAAAAAAGCCACCAACATCCAGATAGAGGCAATAAAATAGGATGTGTGAATCTTGGGAGCCTTGTTTAAGGAAATTCAAATCACCACTTGTTTTTGGCTAACCAATGCTAGCTTTTAATAAATTGGTCACCTAAATGTTGGATCCTATTCCAAAACATCTGAAAATTTCTCAAGTAGTTTTTAAAGACACATCTGAGTGTATGAGTGTCTATTTCTTATGCAGTCTAAAATCAGCTTAACTTGTCCCCTACAGTAAATGGCTTTATTCTGTTGAATGATAATAAACTGTATACTCAAGGAATCTTTCTTTCTTGTAAGTTGGAAACATATACAAGATCCAAAGCTGTGAATTGCTTAGATTAGCAAACATCTCAGAAATATGGATATAAAGTTATTTTAATTATCTTAATGTTATATACATGCTATTTATCTATTCTCGTTATTCATGTTCTCGATCTTTCAACTCATCAGTTTTAAAGATTTATTGTTTGATTAGTTATTTTTAATGGAGGTGAAATAAAATGACATATTTTTCAACATAACACAGAACCATTAAATCATATAATAGCATTCATTAGCTTAGCTAGAACTAGGATCATCATAATTACCCAGTTTCTGTCAATTGCTATTTCCTGATATGTTTACAGTATATATTTCTATCAATCAAAATGGATAGTGGCTAAATAGCCTCCACAAAAAATAATTTAAATCAGTCCCATAGTGATGTTCAGGCATACAGAGAAACATCTAATTGCCAGTGTGTATTAAATGATCAGATAATATAGCAAACTAATGAAGACAGAGTGAGAAAGTTTGAATCACACTTTCTCAAAACAAAGACAAAAAGAAGGAGGAGAAGGAGAAGGAGGAGGAGAAAAGAAGTTGCTCTTATCAGTGCCCTCAAAAGTGGGGCGTGGCAGTCAGGAGACAGGAGTTTCATAGCAAAACCTAATTTAGCAAAAGCAAGGGCAAAGTACATTGTCGAATACTGAGTCAACAGAATAATGGCAGTTGTTTCAAATAGAAGCTTGGTTTGCCAGAGGTTGCCAGTGGAAGTGGTACCAGTGAATTGCCAGTGAATTTATTTAAGAGTGACTGTAAGACTCCCTCTTAGACACAAAATGAACTGAATGAAAAGCCCTTACTCTTTTAGTCATGTAGGAGAGGAAAAAGACAGTCTTGAAAATTATATGACCATGTTGCATTTGCAGTTTTGCTGATGTTTTGGGGCATTTGAAAGAGTTGTATATAACAAGTTTATGCAGGTTAGTTTGATTGGGACAAAATGGTAATATATAAAATCACCTAGTACAACAAAATTATTCTTAGAAAACCTGTTAACTTTTATGATCTTAGCTAGAAAATTATTTTACCGAAACAGTGAATTCCTTAAAAACCTTAAGCATTAATATACATATGCATATTAATATTTACAGGGGAAAGAGAAAAAGATAAATAATTTTAGAATAATTATAAAAATGAAAAGTAGAGAATTACTGAATAAAATTTAAACCTTTTGGAACACTGACATGGAATAGAGATATAAAGAATGGACAGTAATAGATACTAGAAAAAAAGGTACAGGAAAAGAAATATGTTAAATTAGTAAAGACAACTTATTAATCAGACATGACTCACAGCATCACCAGGACACAATTCCTTTTCCTGAGGATTTCAAAGACCAGTGATAAAGACAAGTAATATAGCACATAGAATGCATTATGGTAAGTATCATATATAAATTTAAACTGATTTAGAAGGCATTCTCAGAGAGTTAACGTATTACTAATGGTGATGGTGACAGTGTATGTGTATGTGTGTGACTGTCTCATGGTTTCCAAGTAAATGACATGTGTTGAATCTTAAAAGGGGGACAAGAAGGCTTGTAAACATAGAGAATATGGCACATTAACAAATCTACAAGCAATCTGTCTATAAGCCATCTCAGAAAAGAACTGGATGAAAATAAAATAGTCTTTCTCCTCTCTCTCTATGTGTGTGTTCATGTGTGTGTAATTGTATACATGGTTTATATATGAACATGTGTATAATTATTATACACATATGTATATTATTATACTTAATAATAATTAAGTCTGTAAAATGCAACATTTTTAACACTACTATAGCCATAAACATTTGTTGTCAGGTCTATTGACTTGAAGTTACTGTCTTATACCTGGTGAAGATGAAAATATGTCAAAAAAGAGGAGAACTGAGTCTCATTCGTTCATTTCTTTATTATGCTTATTATTTACCATGTGCTGGGGTGCTTGGAAAGGAAGACAGTTTGTGGTTATTGCTGTTACATCTTCAGTGTTCATCCCCAGTCAGTGTAATGAGAAATTACAGACTGCTGAATGGAAGATTACATAATATGAACTTTGTGGAAGTAAATAAAACACCAAAGCAATTTGAGGAGAACGCAGCTATTTCATTTGGATGATCCTCAATGTTTTCACATAGGAGTCTCTACTTGAATTCATACTTTGTGAAAAGACAAAAGATATCCCTGGCAGTGGAGACCGCATGGCATGTGGATTTCCTGATTCTAGCTGGAATGGACTAATGAGACCAAGTCCTATCACAGTGGACAACTATGTAATTGGATAAACCATATGAAATGACTGCAGACATTAGATAGTAGTCAGAGCAAAATTACTTTCACAAGAAACGGGAAACAAAAGATGAACACCAATAAATGTATCCCAAGGGAGGAAATCATTATTGTTCTAATAATTAAAATTTACTTCAACAATTATTATGAAAAATCATCTTAATGTCTTTCTTCTTTTAATGTTACAGAGGAGCCAAGAAATTAAGGAAATGAATTCAAAAGTAACCACGCTTACCATTTATTTCATACTAAGTACATGATAAAATGTATACACTTGTGATCAACAATAGCAGTTCTTGTGGGTGTAACAAAGTAGCTAGGTTTAGAGTATAAAGTGGAGCTCAAATGATGGGCACATTAAAAGAGATGGATAAACTGAGGCCTATGATACCCTCGGGGATACTGAAATCATCTTTCAAGGTAGAGAGAATATGTGGATTTATAAGACTTTTTAGAATAATACTGTATATTTTATGACATGCACAGATTAATGTCCATATTTTGAATAACATGAATAAATATTTAGGATTATTCTTGCTGGTAGATACTGTAGCAGGTAAAGACTCACAGGGATATTCAATAGAACACCTAAGTCACAATGCCTCTTAGGCACAGGCAGAAAAGTCTGTTAACTGCACTGTAAGTAATGTTGAGGACATAAGGTTCAGGGAGAGTAGCTCATAAATTATGGTTTTATATTGACCCTGCCCTCGTAAAGCATGTGTTCTTTTTCTACAAAAATGCAAGGAAGCATATTTACAGCACAGCCTGTGAGAAAAGATTTAGTATTTTCACTTTTTCTGGCCCATTGGTAGACTTGAGTAATTATTATATTACAAGGAAAAATGGATCCAGAGAGGCTGCTATTACATCCCTAACAGAGTTCCAAAATGTCAGCTGGATTTTAAGCTAAGCCGTGTTCCTGAGTAAGCCCCATAAAGGGATTGCTGAACCTGGGTATTGATTAGCCACCTGTGGGAGACTGCGCTTTGCAGGAAAGATAAACATCTACTTGGGGTCCTATTCTTTGAAGGAAGGCACTTATTTAAGTGAGGAAATCCAAAGCTATTTTTTCTTAATTTTGACATTGACTTTTTTTCTAAATGACTTTCTATTCTCTATGATTAACCAAGGGGAAATAGAATCTGTTTCCTGGTTTTCCTCATTTTCACAACCCCCCCGCTATCATTAAATGTGAGTATAATATCCATGGAGACATCTTAACCTCACAAACACTTGACCCCTTTTATGCTGATTACCTTCAGCTCAGCTTTCTGTGAGCCACGAATCTCCAGGGATGTGGTGCTGCATGCAATGCACAGAATTCCAGTCTGTGACCATCACCTCACACTCTGCCACCTTTCAATCTGACACGTTTAACTCTCACTAGATGTTTCTTTGATTTTTTTTCATTCATTCATTCCACCTCCAAGGGACAAAACTCTAGGATTCAATAAGAATTCCCTATACTCCCAATTTGGATGCTGAAAATATAAAAATACTCAACCAAAGTACATATCCTTAAAGGCTTTATATAATATATGTGTTTTTCAAGTAACTAGATGTTAAAAGTATTAGAAATAATAAAATACTAATTTCCTGTGATAAATAGCAAACTCAGCACACAGGGGTTAAGGATCCTTTTAAGAGAAGATGGTCTCTTAACTGAGTCTCAGAGCACTGGGAGAAGCAGGAGGATCCCTGCTGAGTAACAGCCCAAAGGCCTGAGAGGCCCTGGGAGTGCTACCTGGGTTTCCCTGCTTCTCCCATCTGCCCCAGACCCGGTTCAGAGACAACTTTCTCTTACAATGTTCTCGAGCTCAGAGCGGAATGGGCCCTGTGCTATGTGCACCCCTGCCCCATGCTGGTGATTGAGATTCACGTGCCACTTTGCAACCTTTAAAATTGGGCTTTAGCTATCGTTAATCAGAAGCAGAGGCAAATTCAAAAAGAAGATAGAAATCTATTTCTCACTGTCCTTCATCTAACCTATTCTGACCTTCAAATCCTATTTCAGAAGTTTGAGCCACAATACCTGGCTGAATGATGGAATAAAGTTTCGAGTTAGACAACATAATTACTGTGTTGTTAAAACCCATTAATCAAAGTGAGCCTCCATCCACCCTCTTGATTATTAAGCAATAGAAATATTGAAAGATTGACCTCTCATTCAAATGAAAAGAAAAATGACAACTTTTCTCAGGAAATCAGATGCTGAGATTTATTCTCAGCTAAGGCCATGCAGCAAATAAATATTCCCAAGAAATATTAATGCCAGAAATTGCTTTTAAACCTATTAGTGGCATTTATCTGAGATCACATGTGGGTTTATAAACATATTAGTTTATTGACTGATCTCTCTCTCAATGTCCTTCCCTCACTCTTTCTTCCCTTTCTCTTATTGACTTTTTATCGACCTCTTTTACTGATAAAAATCCGCTCACCCTCACCCTATGAATGCTTTAAAAATTAATTTAGATTTTGTTTCTTTCCCCTTAGATGAAATTTCATGAATTTGCTCCTATATCCTGTTGATATTTTTGTTTCATAGTTCTTCTAGTAAAAGTTCTGTAGAGACACAAAATCTGACAGGCTCAACAGTTAATGAAAAATAAGTATATTTTTAACTTCCCTACATGCTTGCCACGCATTACCTTCTTCCTGTCTCTCTCTGCTATGAACGAAATTCACTTCATCTGTCTTCCTACGTGTTTTGTTCTAATTGTCGCTGTCCCCAATCCCTGATCCTGCCCCAATCAGCTTCACCAAATTCATCTTTCAGCCTTTGCCCAAAGATGTTTCAGGAGCATTTCCTGAACTTTAAATTACAATAAACTTTCTTTACCGCAATATATTCAGAAAACACTGTAATTGCCTATTTGCTTGACAGTACCCTCCGCTAAACTCTAAGGTTTGTTAGTGTAGGACACTATCAGCCCTCACCAATATTTTATCAATGGGGTTCAGTTTAATTTTCTAGCATTTATATAGATATTTGATAAGTAAATAAATGGCCAAGAGAAGTGAGAAAAGCTCAAATCTTGGTTTAAGTCCCTTATTAACTTTGCCACTTTACATCAGCCCTGAACTTTTCTGGGGTTAAGACTTCTAAGTCACATAATAAGAGTTTTGAACTAGACAGCAACTAACTTTCTTTTTAGGTCTATTAATTTTAGACATTATAAATGGCATTATTTGGAGGGAACCTCTTTTTGCTTACCTTTCTTTTTACTTTTTAAAATTTATTTATTTATTTTTAGGGAGCGGGAAAGAGATGGAGAAAAAGAGGTAGAGAAAGATTGATTGGTTGCCTCTCACACATCCCCATCTGGGGACCTGGCCAACAACCCAGGCATGTGCCCTGACTGGGAATCAAACCAGCTGTCTTTTAGTTTGCAGGGTGGTGATCAATCCACTGAGCCACACCAACCAGGGTTAGACTATTTTTTTTATTTAATCTTTATTGCATTATTTTCCATTACTATTTAGTCCCCTTATAGTCCCTCCCCATAACCACCACACTGTTGCCTATGCCTATGAGTCCTTTCTCCTTTTTGCTTAATCCCTCCACCCCCTAAACTTGCCTTCCAGCTCTCATCCTGCTCTCCATATCCGAGTTTGTCCCTATCCTTGTTTGTTCAGTTTCTTCATCAGATGCCACATATGAGTGAAATCATGTGGTATTTGTCTTTATCTGACTGGCTTATGTCACTTAGCATAATGTTCTCTGGGTCCATCCATGCTATTGCAAAGGGTGACATTTTTTTTCTGTTTTTTTTTTTACAGCTGAGTAGTATCTTCCCATATTGTAAAACCTCAACAGAATAATAATTCCACCCCAGGAAAGAAAGAGTAATTTATTCAACTGGCAGATTTGGGAGAAGACTCTGGTCATGGAGGAGCAGAGAGGTCATGTTCTCTCCTGCTTGTACCAAAAAGGTAAGGGCAGGTTCTGCTGAAGTGAATGAAGGTCTGCTATTGACCAATAGTGCCTGTAACCAGGGCCTGAAGCATCTCTAACTTAGGGCCATTTGCCTCTAGACCTAAGTCCCATTCCGAAGTCATTGTATCCGTAATGAACATGGTAATTCAACTTCCATTTTTTGACACTTTGTGCCACCTCTGATATGGTTCTGAGCTTTGAAGAGAAGCATAGGAGTATTATTTATGAGACCTATATAATCTCAAGAGGAAATAGCTAAACCAAATTGTAGTTATTTATTATTCTTTGCTTTCAATAATTTCTGATTTACAAGGGTGTACTTTGAATATTTGCATGTTTTTCTATATTCACAAGTATATTTATTCTTTAACTTACATGGAAACTTAAACTTGTATACTTACATATTTGATCTGTCACTGTTGGGTCTGATTACAGTGCTGTCCAGAATCTGTCAGTGCGACAGGAAAGGGTATAAGATGAGACAGGACAATTTCACAATGGAGATGTGCACCTTTTAAAAAGGGAAATAGTCACAGATAAACTGGTAGGATAAGTGGCTTTCAAAGTTTTATCTTTCCAATGTTGGTCAATAAAAATTCCTAATTGTTTTATAATAAATGGTAGCAATTTTTTAAAATATTTTATTTATTTATCTTTAGAGGGGAAGGGAAAGAGAGAGGGAGAGAAACATCAATGTATGGCTGCCTTTCGTGCGTCCCCTGCTGGGAACTGGCCTGCAGGGAGCTGGTCTACAACCCAGGCATGTGCCCTGACTGGGAATTGAATCTCGATTGTCTGGTTCGCAGGCCCGCGCTCAATCCACTGAGCTACACCAGCCAGGGCTGGTAGCAAAATTTTAAAGCAAAGTCAGAGAAGTGGTAATCTTTTCTTTGTACTGTATACCATTTTACAGCTGTGAAGTGCCATATATGTTCCCCCTGGAGTCAGCCCTAGGAGTGACTAGCAGGCCCAGAAACACATTATTCCCTGAAACACAGGGATTGTCCAGGTCTGGTCTTAAGACATAAAGGATGACACGAAAATTCCCCTTTCCAGGCAATCACACGATGCTAGAGAAAATAGGAATCTATATATTCCTGAGGTTACAGACTATAAAAGTTATAAAAGCTGAAGTTCTTTGGAAACATCTTGGCTACTAAGGGGGAATAATACATATCAGAATAAGAACAAGGGGAAATAAGTGGGACATGGTAAGAGTTACATGCAACCACTTCTACTGCATTTACTTAATCATTATATAATAAAAATGCATTTATTTTCCCCCTACAACTGGCTGGAAATAGATTCCTGACACTTCTATTAAGAGTCCTGACTAATACATACCACTAAATGCAAAACATGACAATAAAGAATCTTGAGCTTTGGGAAATATGGAATAAGAGATTTGTTTAGGAAGAGAAAGGAATAATTGAAAGATTAATAAGAGGTTATCTTTGCTTCAACATTTCTTCCATTTAAAAATGTGTATTTGTTTAGAAAGTGACAAGAAAGTTTTGGAGGAAGCTGACATGACATTATGCATGCATTAACCATATTTTCTTGTTCTTTTTTATGATGACTTATTCACAGTTACAAAAAGGATTTATGCATCACATCAGTGTTCACCAAAAAGACCACTGTATCAATAGTAATGTGTCTTGTGCTTGCAGTGAGGAAGTTGAGTGATATTGTCCATGTGTGTCATTCATGGTATAATTGAAAAAGTATGGATTTTGGAGTCATATCAATCCACTGCTACATGTAGTGATACGTAGCCCCGGTGCAATGCATCCGTTCCCTCAGCAACATTGGCTGAGGGTGATATTTACCCCTGTTTCACAGATGAGGACATTGAGACTTAAACAGTGAAATAGTTGCCCTAACATTGCAAATTTGCAAGATTTAGGAGTAAACCCCTAATTTCAGATTTTTCAGGAACAATGCTCAAATTGGCTTTTCGGTGTTTGTTTTTTATGGTGTACTTGTTTATTGACCAATGCACCAAGGGGAAAATATATCATTCTGCTCTTGACAAAGAAACAGGATAGGACATCCAAGACAATGTGTCAGTAAGAGGCCTTGAGTTGAAATGACACAGCAGTTGCCCCAAAAGAGGGACATTTTGAAAACAAAATTAATAATAATCAGAGCCTGAAGAAAAGTATGTCTGTTTCACAACTTTATTTTTTAAGATTTTGTTTTTGCTTCACACCTTTTCATAAAATTTATTCTTTCCTGTGTACCAGACATTGCCATAAGGAAAAATTATTAGGGCAATTTCAAAATAAAATAACACACATTTTTATTGGAATAGCTACTGTGAAAGTGATTTCTTTGTTTTTATCATACCTTATTCAGTCTCAATGTTCAGTTTACAAAACTACATAGAAATGTAAGAAGAAGGTCAGATATTTTTCTCAATTAAAATAATTTAATAGATTTTTCCATTAATTTCCATACAAAGTTGTCAGAAAGCTTTTCCCCTTCATCTATAATACAGGGAAGTGTGACAGGTTATATTTTACTATCATATACCTCAAGTCCTTCAGAAGCTGTTGTAACTTCTACACTGTAAGGAGTCATGTATAGATTTATAAGTTGTCAAAATTTTAAACAGCTTTATAATAAAAATATGTTGCTTAATAATGCCAAAAATATATTTTAATTTTCAAAACCACTCAATAAATGTCCTACCAAAAAATCAAGGTCAAAGATGAAAAAATATGATTTTAGTAATAAAGATTAATGGACTAAAACTTGAAACCAAGCATGATAATATTACTGTGCCGCTAAAATGCACCAATAAAAATCCAAATGCTCTGTGGATAAACATAGAAACCATGACAATAGTTACTACATGGAAATAAATGTGTATAGACATTTTTAGTAATAAAAAATTTAACAAAATTTCTGTGATTTTAAATTTTACAATGGTAAGTGGATAAATTCACTTAAATGCTCTTCAGTTTAAAACGCAAGTGTGGCTCTTAGAAAATCCTTCTGACTTGCCAGCTACCTATAAAAATTATACAGGCATATTTTCTAAAGAGCAGCAACGTGCTCCAATACAAAACTTCTTGTTGAGAATTTATGGCATTTGGAAATTGGTCTCAGTTGAACCATCAATAATTATCTCATTAGGTATATTTTGCACAGTAATTTCTTTCTGCCTATGTTCCCTAAGTGGTAAAAATAAGTTATAGAAAGATATTAGAGCAAAATATCTCTACAAAATTTTCAGAATCTGAGATATATATTTATCTCTCTGGAATGAACAGGGGTATACTGTAGATCTTTACAATAGTGGGGTAACTACTTTTATAAGCCTTTATTAAATGTGCTATTAATTCTGATATTTTCTATTTAGGTCCCCCATTTGGAAATACATCCCTAGAATCCACATGGAAAATGCTGTCAAGTGAGGCTACACCACAGGACACTGCTGAGTAAGGCGTGAACACTTGACAACTACTTCTTCCACACATGGTGAAACAACCTCATTAAAGTTGAAATAAAAGCACTCTTCCCTATTGCATTCAGTGGTTCGAATCAGCTCTGGCGGGCATCTTCATGGTATGTGGTTCTACAAACCAACATATTGAGGTCATTTCTGTTTACTTTCTGTCTGTTGTAAGTGATGAAAAATGCCAGTTCATGATGAGCAGCAACTCCAATACATAGCAGGACCAGTTAATTGAAGCTGACACACATGGCTCTTGCTCACTTTGATGGTTTCATATATGCCTAGACATAATGTGCCTTCGGAAAATGCTGAAGCCGGTATCTTTTAACCTTTGTTTGTTCCTGGTTTGGTAGATCAGTGCAATTTTGGCCTTTTATAAAACCTCAAAATCTAATTTATGTTCTGACATTTTTATATTTGATTTTAACCAGAAGATTAATTGTGAGTATAAAATTTCCCTTATTCTATTTTTGATGTCTGTTTTTAGCTTCTAAGGGCCAGTGCAGAAATGAAAGTTAGAAATAAAATTTACAGAATTACCTCAAATTATTTTCCTAGCACAAAAGAGACATAGAAAATTTGATCACAGTTGCCTTCCCGTCTTACCCTAATAATTAGTTTTAACTGGATGAAAGTTCGATTTCAAGGTGATTTTGATAATTAATTTTTGTTCTAGTAAAATGTTATGTGATAGGCTGAAAGTAAATTTGACTTAATTACATATTTAAATTTTTATCAGTGACCTTTCTTTTTTTTGAGTTCATGAAAAGACTTTTCTTTTACTTAATTAATCACAGGAAATATCAATATCTACTAAAAAGTAGAAAGTATTATATCACATTAAGAAAATACAGAGACATCATAAAAGCAGAACAATTTATACTGAAAATTAGAAAACATAGACTACTTATAATATAATTGAGCATATTAAGATAGCATTCTCTTCTGCAAAATGGTATAAATAATTTCATGTGTAGAGAGAGAAATTTTTCCAAAAGTCAAATTGCATATAAAATACTGAGAGATGCCTACTCCCATTTTTCTTTATAATTTATCAGGTAATAATTTGTGAACAATCAAACTCCAAAGTAATATCAATATATGTAAAAAAGAAAACATGCCCACTATGCCCAAGTTTTGTTATTTCAATGGACTTTGATAAAAAACAATTGCATGAGAAATTCATTTTATTTCATACCATACTTGTTGTAAGGTATGTCTTAAGCTCATATAGCTTTTTCGTCAGAAAGGCAGTAAGCTTTAAAGTAAATTTTAAGTAGGTGTAGAAAAGTAAAGATGAAGAGCAAATGAAGCTATAGAACACAGAAATTTACCTGTAGAAAGATACCTGCGTTAGTAGGAAGGGAAATCAAATTAACATTTCTTGTTCTAGTAAGAGCTCCTCACTTTTCAGTGTGTGCGTGTGCATGTACACATGTGCTCCTAAATACCACTGTTAACTTTTCTTTTAAGGTTAGGTTTTGCAGTCTCTCGCTGCAGCTTGCCTTCATCAAAGACTGTCACATTTGAGCATGCCCCCGGTCAGGTGGTAACTGGAAGTCAGAGTCTATGCAGTGCTCCTAGTGGCCTTGTAGTTACCTACGCGAGAGCGATCAAACATATCAGCTAGACCAATGGCCTGTATCAGCCGGAAACCTCTCTTTAATTGCACCAGTTTGAACACATTTATTTGAACCATTATTTCTTTTGGAAAGAAATCGTGTGTATACCCAAGGTTTCTTGAATTGAACAATGAGCTCCATGGCTTTAGTACCAGACTGTGTGGAAGTCATCAGAAAACATGCCTTGTTCTTTTAATGTTGCTAAGTTAAATGATATGAAACAGTATTCGGTGACCCCTTTGATGAAGTCATTAAACCGCAAACTGTCAAATTTTGTTTAGTATTTTTGCGTTTATTCTCCCTTTGTAAAAGACTAAGAAATAAAAAGTGATTTTATATTTCTGAATAAATTTCAATTTTTTAATATTTTATTTATTTACTTTAAGAAAGAGGGGAAAGGAAGGAGAAAAAGTGGGAGAGAAACATCAATGTGTGATTGCCTCTCATGTGTCCCCTACTGGGGACCTGGCCTGCAACCCAGGCATATGCCCTGACTGGGAATTTAAATGGTGACCCTTCGCTTCACAGGCCCACGCTCAATCCACTGAGCTACACCAGCCAGGGCAGATTTCCATTCTTAAGTAAAATTTGAATAGCATGGATGACAATAGTCACTTCAGATCAATACTTTTACTTAAATCAACAATAACAGCAAATACAGTTTTTTGACACAAACAGACTGTTACAGAAAACAACTCAGCCACTTTCAGGTGTACAGAGTGGAAGTTTATTTTACATGAGCGAACCCAGAGGAGTCAGTTTCCAAATTCTGGGCATTGGGCAGCAGGGGATCAGTTATTTTTATAGAGCAAGGGAAGGCCCGTCCTTCAGACCCTTACTTCTGGCGCAAAAGCAGGAGGCAGTTTACAGAAGCAGAAGGAGCAAAGCGTTATCTCTGGTATGATAACCACTCCAGAGAAGCCACGAGAGGCCTTTGGGTCTTTGGGCCAAAACAAGCCACCGGGCTGCAAAAACAACTGGGCTGCAAAAACAAATCACTCTCTAGTCGCTGTGTTATGTCTTAAAATGGCTATCAATTTCCCCCAACAAGACTATTTAACACAGTGTAAATAACTGGTTAATCTGGAATATAGCTTACAGGGACCTTGAGGGTTTTGGTAAATAACACCTGGCAATTCAGTAGCATTACTGAGAACTCCTTTGATATTACAAAAATCTACACATAAGAAAAATGAGGAAACCATATAATTTAAAATTTGTCTGTGATTTTTAACACCTTACATATGTGAAGGATCGAAGGGAGAAAAGGATAAAATCCAAACACTAATTTCTTTGTGTTCACTATAAATATACCATATTTTTGGACTGTAAGACACACCCCCTCCTTGCAAATTTGGGAGCAATAATGGTTGTTAATGCTTCCGTTGAGTTCTGTTTACATTTACATTGGTGAAACATTATGTTATTTATACCATTAAATATTTTACCACATTTTTTGCTTCAAATTTTTTTTCTATTTTCCTCCTCTAAGACCTAGGTGTTTCTTAGGGTCCAAAAAACATGGTATCTAATTTCGACAATGTAAAAAACTGCCTTTAAGTCATTAAACCACTGAGTAGTTCAACCACTTTTCAAACCACATACCAGATAATCACTGGGCTCATCCCCATCAAACCAATCTCTTGGTTCCATGGTACCCTTTGAATCTTGGGAACCCCAAAACTACAATTTTTGTAGTTTTTCCAAAGGTTATCAATCCCTGAGAATAGTGCTAATGTCTTATTCATCTTTAAATGGGATCATATTTCTGAAGATATAAAAATATTCAATGAATGCTTCCTTAATGAATTAAATAAAACCCTGGTATCATTCTCCCCCCACACACACGCACACATACACAAAGGCAATTATAGGAGACATAATTAACCCACTGTTCTTGGGAGATCCTTGAAGTATATTTATAGTGACTCACCATGATTATAAAATAGGAAACAAGAGAGAGCATATGAACCACTGGCAATTAAATATATTTAAAGAGATCTTCCAATAACTGCTCTTCAACTCAATTTGCCATTTTGTAGTGAGTCAAGTGTATACTTGTCTGATGAATATATTAAACTAAGCAATCATCAGGTTGTGAAGAATATTATTGCATATTCTTCCAGACTTTTTAAACGCCAATGAGGCAGAATAGTTGTGAGATACATTTGCAATACTCCAGCCAAAATGAAGTTAAGCATTTGTGTCCCATTGCTATCTCATACTTCTTATTTCAGTCAGATAACCATATCATGAACTTTACTTTGCAAATACACTTTAGAGAAATAAAGAACAAACACGGTGAAGCAACTTTCCTTATACCTATTGCAGAGAATCACTCCTGCAAATTCATTTGCAAAAGAACAAGTATCTAGGAGAATAGGACTAAGAAACCTGGTTTAGCTATCTTTTTGCTTGAAGTGAAATAAACATTTTTATAATACATAGTGTAGAGTGGATGTTAAATGATTTTTATTAATTGTATCAAATGACAACTTATCCTCATTTTGCCTTTATTTCTCCAAAGTAGAATATGATTCAGAAGCACATGTAACTAGAATACCAATTTAATTTTGTTCAATGCAGCACACAATTTTAAAGGATCCCATGCCTTGGTTGGTGTGGCTCAGTGGATTGAGTGTCAGCCTGCAAACCAAAAGGTAGCCAGTTTAATTCCTAGTTTAGGGCATATTCCAGGGTTGCAGGCCAGGTCCCAGTAGAAGGTACATGAGAGGCAACTACACTTCGATGTTCTCTCCCTCTCTTTCTCCATTCTTTCTCCTCTCTAAAAATAAATAAATAAAACATTTAAAAACAAAATAAACAAAAGATCCCAACTCACAGGTTATTGGTTATTGTAATTCCTATTCTTAATCCCCTCATCCTTGATAATTTTATGATATAGGCTGAAAGATGAGTAATTGAACATAAGAATATGTTTGTATCATGACTCTGTCCAATGAAATCTAAGTGGAGCTCTACTGTGGGCATGCTAGGAAAGCTTTAGCCTCCCTAACAAATAAAGTGGACAGATTCTGCCTTCAGCATGCCTGAGCATGAACGAATACATGGATCTGTAGCAAATATATGACTGGCAGAACCAGAGACTGCTGGGGTGATGAACCACCACCAGCAACTGTCTATTACCATGTGACTTTCCATTAAGGCAGGCTTTCTACATGAATTGTTATATTATCGAACATTAATTACAAATGTAAGTTATCATTTAGTGTAGTAATCCATTCTCATATCTGTCAACCAAATTCAGTTCTTAGCAAATATAGGAAAATCAAGTGTATGGTCAGGTGAATCTTTATTTTCACCAAGAAATATTGTTAAGTGTCTCCTTTATTTTGCAGGTCTATTCCAGGTCACATGATGCATGGGGCAAAAATGAACAAATGTAAAACACTGTTATCCCAATACTGAATGAATATTTACAGACACTGGCATACATTATCTAACAAGACAAAATTTTACATGCCAAAAACTGTAAAATTATATAAATCTGTTCTGGCAAAAAATGCTTTAAAAGTGCAGAACAATATAAATCAAGAAGAACTGTAATGACTTGAAAATATTTTAATAAGCATCTAAATATAATGTATGTTTCAAAAGAAATGCAAAATTAATACTGGATCATTTAAATGTTAATAAAATTTAAAATATGATACATTAAAACCGATGGTACGTGGAGGTGTGTAAGTTAAAGATTTTCCCATGACCAGCACCTGATGTGCCCAGCCATTGAGCCATCAGCTGGGAATAGTTTTGAAGTCTAAACAAGAGCAGCCTTTTCTAGGGACACTGTTCTGATGCCACCAGCCCTTCTGCCCATGAGAGAAAATTGTGGATGGTGGGAACGTTTGCTCACCTTGGGAGCCCTGGGCCCAGCCCTAGGCTGTGGGTACAATAGGTCCCCAAATAATGGTGTGCAGACTAACTCTCAGCACCTGGATATTTAGTGGGAAGGGAATTTGATCAGCAGCAGTGGCTAGAGCCAGACCTAATATGTGACCTCAGTTTGTGTGACTCATGTATTTCATCATTCCTCATGTATTTAATTATTCATTATTCATAATTATTTGCCAAATTCTGGGGCAACCAAGTTGGTACATGGCACAGATCTTCTTTCAAAAGATGGTGCTTCAGGGGAAGGTGGTGCCCAACAGAAGCTCTGGTCTAATAAAATATGTAAATTTAAATGCCTTATTATTAAGTCAAGATTAATAGAACTAATGCTAAAAGTATTTAATTTAATATATGGTAAGTCTCTTAGTAAGAGCAACGTGGTAACAGGATTATAGGCTTTGAAGGAAGAATTAGAAAATAAAGATCAATGCTATGGGAGACACATTACATCTTTCTTGTTAACGTTGCCGAGGCTGGTCTTACCTCTTTCTATCATAGTTGTTCTTTTTTTCTGATTTTTAAAATATATTTTATTAATTATACCATTAGAGTTGTTTTATTTTCCCCCCTTCATTCCTCGCCACCCTGCACACCCCCTCTTCCACCATCCCCCCCTTTAGTTTATGTCCATGTGTCTCAAGTTCCTTAGATTCTATATTTCCCATACTATTCTTGCCCTCCTCCCTGTCTATTTTCTACCTACCGTCTAGGCTACTTATCCTTTGTACCTTCTCCCCCCTTCTCCTCCTCCCACTCCCCTGTTGCTAACCCTCCATGTGATCTTCATTTCTATGGTTTTGCTACTGATCTAGCTGTCCTCTTAGTTTGCTTTTGTTTTAGGTATAGTTGTTAATAACTGTGAGTTTGCGGTCCTTTCACTGTTCATATTTTTTATCTTATTTTTCTTAGATAAGTACCTTTAACATTTCATATAATGAGGGCTTGGTGATGATGAACTCCTTGAATTTGATCTTATCTGAGAAGCACTTTATCTGTCCTTCCATTCTAAATGAAAGCTTTGCTGGACAGAGCAATCTTGGATGTAGGTAGGTCTTTGGATTTCATGAGTTGGAATATTTCTTTCCAGCCCCTTCTTGCCTGTAAGGTCTCTTTTGAGAAATCAGCTGACACTCTGACAGGAATTCCTTTGTAGGTGACTGTCCCCTCATGTCTTGCTGCTTCTAGGATTCTCTCCTTCATTTTAATTTTGGCTAATATAATTATGATGTGCCTTGGTGTGTTCCTCCTTGGGTCCACCTTCTTTGGAACTCTCTGAGCTTCCTGGATTTCCTGGAAGTCTATTTCCTTTGCCAGATTGGGGAAGTTCTCCTTCATTATTTGTTCAAATAAGTTTTCCATTTGTCGCTCTTCCCCTTCCCCTTCTGGTACCCCTGTAATTAGATGTTGGAATGTTTAAAGATGTCCTGGAGGTTCCTAAGCCTCTCCTCATTTTTTTTTTTGGATTCTTGTTTCTTCATCCTTTTCTGTTTGGTCATTTTTTTCTTCCTCCTGGTCCACTCCCTTGATTAGAGCCCCAGTTTCCTTTCCATCACTATTGGTTTCCTGTGCATTTCCCTTCATTTCAATTAGTTTAGCCTTCATATGTTTCTCTAATTTGTGACTAAAATCAACCAGTTCTGTGAGCACCCTGATCACCAGTGTTTTGAACTGTGCATCTGATAGGTTGGCTATTTCTTGGTTGCTTAGAGTTATTTGGCTCTGGGGCTTTGAGTTCCTCTTGAGCCATAATGTTTTGGTCTCTTCGCGCCTGTTACATATGAGGGGGAGAGCCCTAGGTGTTCACCAGGGCGGAGCAACTCAGTCTCTGTTTTTGTGAAGCTGTATGTGGAGGCGTGGTCAAAGGGGGACAATAGCAGTCCCCTCTGCTGCTTCCTGCCACTGGGGCCTGCATGGTCAGTCTCAGTGCTTGCTCCTTCACCGGTTTATCTGTGCAGGAATGTGTGACCGCGGTCAGCTTGCCGCCTTGCGCCCTCACTGGGTCTACCTGTTGCAACCCCACAACTGGGATCTGCCAACTGCCGCCATTGCACCTGGGTCTGTCTCGCCGAGTTTTCTTGCCAGACCCCACTCTGCCAGTCACTGGCTCTGTCCCTCTTACCGGTGTGGCTGAAGGGTTCATTGTTGTCGGACTTCCGTATAGTTAAATTTTCAGTGTTTTGGTTGCATTTTTGTTACTAAACTTTGTTGTATTTAAATTCGGTTGTGTGAGGAGGCACAATGTTTCCACTTACACTTCCATCTTGGCCAGAAGTCTATCATAGTTGTTCTTAATGAGACTTCTGTGGCACAGGTGCCTGCCTTCCCCTAGTCCCACCCCCAACCTGGTGAGAGGTGAGGAGGCCTTTTTTTCTCTACATGGTTGTCTTGCTAGCTTTTCATGCACTCAGTCTAAGAACCTCCCCCTGTCATAATCTTGCCTGTTATTGGAGACACCCTGGCACTCTGCCTGACTGTTTTGTGGTAACATATCTCATCCTCCACTTTTGGACTCAACAAATTTCGTGGAACTTTATGCTCCAGGTTAGGTTGAATGTATATTATTAAAAATGTGATTTATAGAAAAAGCAAGGTCATCACAAATGTATGTATTCGGAACAAGGCATAAAGAAATGGATAACATAGTCAAATCCATTATATTGCAATTTAAGTGAGATTTCTAGTCTTATATGTTGGCAATGACAGAAACACAATGGATAACACAACCTTGACCTTTGTCTTTTTTCTTTGGTGTCTCCCACCCACACAGAGTCCCCATATGGAAGTCTTTTAGTACATTTGCTTCACAGATGCTCCTGAGAAAACCTGTAACTCTCCCCATTGGTGGAAATTTTACATTTTGATTTTTCTTGATCATCTTCTTCTTTGAGTAATTCCTCAGATTTTGGCCACATCACTGTGCATATTTTCTTCTCATATTTCTTGGACTCAAAAGAGAATAAACATTTTCAAGAATGAGATTTAATGCAAGTAACCCAATTCCTATTCTTATTTTCCATCAGTGAAAGTTATTTTTTATGTGAAATAAGCACAACTTTAGTGACACACATTTTTTTTCTGTAGGTAGTGATTCAATTAACCCACACTGAATTAATAATTGTTCTCCTTTTCAGTGGTTCAAGTTGCGTGAATTTGGAACAAAAGGCATCATTTCCATTGTTGTTTTCTTAAGATTAATTTAGACCTTTTCTTTTTACATAAAGCCTGTGTGAATTACAAGAGATAATACAGGGTCTATTAAGTGTATTTTTTTCTTTTTGCTACTCATCAGAACTGGTAACAGATAAAGTGAACCAGCTCAAATATTCATATTTTGATTAGAAACATTTTTCCTAAAGGAAGAGGTAATAAAGGGAAGGATGCTGCCCTGTGTGCATGTTTGCAAATACTCTTCAATCAGTCTACCCCCCAAATAAACCTCTAAGGGAAACATATTAAATCTGCCTAATTTGTTAATAATTCTATTAGGATAAACAAATGGTTCTCTATCAAAGTAACATCGATAAGATAAAGACTTTATGTGGGTTTCCAAATTCTACCAATATCTTTCCCCAATCATTTGTTCATATATTAGACTTTCTTGAGTGCCAGTATCTAAAACTTTTTGGTTCAGGAAGGAAGAAAGGAAGGGAGTAATGAGGGAGGAAGGAAAATAGAAAGAAAAAGAGAAAGGGGGAAGAAAAGAAATGTAGGAGGGAGAAAGAAGGTGTTTCTGGACTATGGGGTGCATTTGCCTCCATGCATCATAGCCCAATAACATATATTCTAGGAGAATTGTCAATAATGAGTGAAAAACTAAGCACTATAAGAGGGCTGAAAATTTTGTATTTTTCATGGTTTTCATTTTAGTACAAAAACTTTGCCAATTGATTGTTGAGTATTATAAAAGGCCCAAGCAATTATTGGTATTTCTCTTCAAAGAATTAGAGTTACTGAGAAAGCATTGTTCAGAGGAAATACAAGACCCGAGCTCTGAACACTTGTCATTATTAAACACGCCCAATACATCATCTGTGCAGCCAGAGCTGTTCAGCTGTTGTTCTGAAAAACTTCTATTTTAAATAACAATAATGTTCCTCCCAAACTCCTTTTGCACTTCAATTGATTTTAAAATATATTATTGTTTATGCTACTACAATATCCCACTTTTTCCTTTTTGCCCACCCCCTCCAAGACCCTCACGTCTATAAACAGTGTCCACATCGTCGTCTATGTCCATGGGTCCTTCATATATACCATTTCACTAATCCTTTCACCTTCTTTCAATCAGTACCAAACTCCCCCCTCCCCACTTATTCCTGACTCTGTGCTTATGGTTCTATTTTGCTCATCACTTTATTCATTGTTTAATATACCCCTCTTATAAGTGATATCATATGATATTTGTTTTTTACCAACTCAGTTATTTCATTTAGCATAATAGTCACCAGTTCCAACCATGCTATCATAAAAGGTAGAAAGTCCTTGTCTACTGCTAGTATTCCATTATAATTTTAAGACTTTCTTTTGTACATTAGTTTGGGGGCAACTTTGCCAGCAAGGCAAGTCCCCCCATCTCCCACAGATGAAAATGAAACTACCAAGATCTGATCTGCTTGGGGAGGAGAGGTGGTCAGTCTATCAGAGGAGAAGGACCAAGATTCTGTTCTTCAAGGACTTTTCTTAGGTTCAGAACACACAGGAATACAGGTAAAGCTCATCAATCAATGTCAGGTGGCAAGGATCAAACAGTAGATAACATTTCAAAGAAATCTGAGGGCTTAATCGGAGTCAGTGTCTGTCAGGTAAGGGGGTTGCAAAAACTTTGGGAGACATACTCATTTCCTGCTCAGACCCTTATCATATGAATGAAAACATTCCTAGCAAGGCAGGCTTCACAGGACTTTAGGAACTCTTTCTTATACCTGATTACCCCAGAACCCTCTCTAGCCAGCAAGGGGCTGCACCGCCTCCCCCATCATGGGTTTTTAGGCTTAAATGGATTACAGCCAGGAAGTGCTTCTCCCAGACAGAAATGGGGACTCGGGCTATGTCAGAAGAGCCAGGGGGTGAGTGTCCATCACTCCCTCTTTACTGCAGCCCCTGAGTCCTTCCTTGATGGCCTCCCAAGTTATTGTGTCTGGCTTAGGTTGCCTCCCTTCTGAGGGCTTGTACCTGTCATTGATTAACTGACCAAGGTTTGGGGGCAGGGAATGAAGCAGAAGCAGTGCTGCTGCCAGAGACAAGCTTTGTCTCCTTAGTGGCTTGCAGTCTGGAGGTCGCTCACTGAGACTTAGCCATGGGGGGCAGTTACAAGTCCTGAAACCAGGCAGAGTGGTTCCCAACACATTAGTATAGACTCCTATACTTTAAATTATACTTTATATCAGTCACTCAATGTGTTTCAATTTACTAATGAAGGCTTGTGCTTTGTAACATTGTTCAGTGATATGTCTCCCTGAAATTAAATTATGTTCTCAAAAATCTCTGGAATATTAATATAATTGTGTGCCAATAGATTATAAATTGATGTACCATATTTATTTTAAAATATTATTATTTAAGCAAATTTTTGTTAAAATATTGTTCCTGCGAAAAAGTACCCATCATGTATTCTTATAATTTTTGGCATGGAGGAGAGAGCCATTCTTACCTTGCACTTTGCTTGCATTAAAGTTCTTTGAGAAACCTGAGTATTTATACTGTGACTGCTCAGGAATGCTGGAATTGCTCATTATATTCATTACATTTTGCTTTACATCAACATACTGAAAAATTGTTGCCATTAAACAACCACCATATTTCAGTTTACTACTCTGTGGCTTGTAAAATGGTGCTGGACTCAGCTGGGTGTTTTCCTGAACTGAGGTAAATTGGCTGATCTTCATTGGCCTCACACATGAAGCTGTAGCAAACTATGCATCAACTGCTAGTTGGACCCAGGATCCTCCAGCAGACTGGCCTGCTCTGCACATGGCTCTCTTAGACTGCCAAGAGTGAGAACAGAAGCACATAAAAGCTGTTGAGACTTAGATGTATACCTTATAAGACCGCAATTTCAGCACACAGCTACTAGCTACAGCTAAACACAAGACCAATTCAGATTTCATGGGAGCAGAAATAGGCTCCAGGAATAAACTATGAAGACCTGAAGTCGTTGGTAGCATGTACTGCAATCACCTTCCTTTCTTCTGGTCTTTGGTGTCATGCTAGAGTTTTTTGTTAGAGAAAATGCTTTAGGAGAAGATATTTGAGAAGTTCAATACCGTACTTTGAAAGAAGTTTATGAAGCACAATGAAGAAGTTACGAAAGTTTTTTTTTAATCATCGATGAAAATCATGGTGTGTTGATGAGATTTTAGAATTTGTTTTGCAAATGATTTTGATTAATCTAGGAGAGTCAATCGTAAATTTACAAGGACTGTAGGGCCCAGAACAGAAGAAGTAGAGTCATTGCAACTACATTCTGTCAGCCGATCCAGAGAGCTGCACCTTCTCAGAACCAAAGCTGGGAGCCAACCACTGTCCTACACGGGAATGTCAGGCATCTTGTATAGGAGCCTCTGCTCTAGGTATATGGCAGGGGGTGAATTGTTAACTGCTGGCTGCATATGCCTATAGACCTTCCAATAGAAGTGGCATGTGCCCATATCCTGCCAACTTCCTGAGCCTTATTTTAGGTATTCTGCATAGTAAGTATACTCTTAATGTCATAGGTCCATGGTGCTCTTTCGAAGGGTTACAGGATAGTAGAGGATGAAGGTCCAGGGCTCTGAATTTGAGTGATACCATGTAGTGATAACAATATATCTACATTATACGATTAATTTTGAAGTGTATTTCATACTTTCCAGTGTGTTTATGAACTTAATGAGTTATGTGAGGTCTTTATTTTCTCCTCAATGTTTAAGAAATTCACTTGTTAAATAGTGATAATTCAAATAAAAACAAATAACTTAGGAAAGGTAAAGTAAGCACTAAATACAACTAACCGGCCAGTGTTCTATGGTTCTTCTGCTTATTTTAGGTCCACCAGTGTTGAAAGAAACAGAGTACATAGAGAGGAAAGGAGGGACAGAGGAAAAAAACTACATCTTTAGGTTACACAATACAAACAAACACAATGCGATTCTTTTCTTTCATTCAAGCACCTCAACAGATGCTCCAAGCTTATGAAAGTGAATTATTACATTTTGGCAAACTGTAAAATTATCTCTACTGGAAACTCTGTTTTGGAGGTGATATCTGATTAAATCTTTCAGAAAAAAATAGGAAGAGTAGAATTAACAAAATAATGAAACACAACAATCCAGTTAAAATTATCATCACTTTCTCTCATTAAGTGGAAAAATGAACGGTTAACAGTGTGAGGTACCAAAGGCTAGATATAAGTAAGGAGGCAGTAACATTGCCTACTTTATACCTGAACTAGGGTACTGACAAAGTGATAATGAGAGCATTTGGCTTTTAAATAGTGTCTTACTTTGCAGAAAACCCTTTTTTCAATTACAATTATAATTTTTAGAATGCTTCTTAAATAAAGATAGGTAAGAAGAATATTATCTTTATCTTGAAATGAACTCAGGCCAGGTTAATAGAGCTAACATGCTTATTAATTTTAATTCTCTGGGGCTTATACTTACTAGAGTTCATACAATTATGGGTTAAATATTCTGGAAAATTGACAATATTTATAAATTCCTTGAGAATATATGTTTTCATCTACTTTGGAACTAGATGAATGCATGACCTGTAACTGGACGTTGTAACTGTAAACTTCCAAGAGGCTTATAAGTACTATTAAAAGTGTTCCATATTGTGGAAGCATTGTAAATCAATAATGAAAACTATTCTTTGGCAACTTAAGGCACAGCCAAAAAAAATCATCCAAACCCTCATAGTCTTTGCCTAAGTTTCTAAGAAATACAATACAATTTCATGTTGAATAAATTATCTCTTATTCTTTCACAAATGATTATGAACTAAAACTAGGTCAAAAGTGGGTCTGCAAATGTCTACAATCTATGTCATTTTACATGGCTTACACTTAGAGTGAGGAATTTATGTTTGGTTTTGCTCCAAGTTACTGAACTTTTTGCTCAGTTTTCTGCTATGCAATTTTTAATATCCATCCTCTATCTCCTTTCATAGTTTTAAATATGAAACTAAAATAACTGGAAATAATTTTAAATGTTTTAATATTAAACAAATATAAACAATTTTAGTTAGTTCATATACAATACTTTTAATGATGATGTCACCCCAAGATTTCCTCATAATTTTTGTGGTTCATTAAATTCACAAGATGGTTATTCCAGAGGGATCCAGACAAGACATTCTCAGCAATAGAGCTTTGCATCCCCAAAGCCATCTTTCTGATTTTTCCATAAAACTGTTATAAAAATTATTTTCATAGGTGCCCTTTTATTGACAGAAGAAATATTTTCACTGATAAAATAAAAACATAAAAAAATGCTTTTGCTGTATAGGGACAACATAAATAAAAAGCAGATCAAAATTAAATTTTTAAAAAAATCATTGTACTGAAAGTCGGGGTACCTGTAATATCCATGCAGCATGAATGAATAGGCAGCATGTCTTAAAAACATTTTGTAATTAAAAAAATTATTGTATTAAAAGTCGGGGTACCTGAAACATGCAGCATGTTTTGCTGAATAAAGGCCTTCAGCAAAACACCACTTTGCTGGGCCTGGTATTGTCTTCTCTAATATAAAATAGTTACAGTAGTTAATTTGAAGGTATCCTCTAACTATAAATTCTATAAAGTTTTGCATTATTTTCTCACAATGCTTCACATTTTGTTGACATATCAGCAGGGGACTTCACACATCATTGGAAATCCATTAAAACAATTACCATGCCATTAGTGAAGACTTTTAATTATGAGCTTAGTAACCTAAAGAATTCACTGTGATAGGCAAGATTAGCTCCGTGAGCATGTGCTACTTTGGAATACATTGGTTGGAGGGATGTCTTTCCTTTGGAGAATTGGAAGCTGTCATTCACAAAGCAGTCAACAGTGTTGATTAAACATGTCAGCTGAAAAGTCAGGGAGTGGGGAAAAATTTATAACTTTTCAGAGAGTTTCTGGCTAGAACAACTTCCCCTCAATAAATGGGACCTGTTTCACTTAACCTCATCCGGTAAAGAGTAAAGGATGACACACTAGGAAGGGACATTCCAGAAATGACAAGAGGACAAAGGGAGAGGTGTACACCTGAATTCATAGTTAAAATAAAAGATCAGAATTATGACTACAATTCTGCTGAACAAGAGTTTGTAACAGACCAGGTGATGACTCCCTATCTGTTTGCTGTATTTCCATATTCTGTGCTTTCATTAAAATAAAGCTGGTCCTCCAAATAATCCAAGCTAACAATCATGTAAGAGGTATTTTTCATCCTCATTTTGTACTAAAATGGAATGCTTCATAATATCCCCACCTAAAGCCGAGTATATAGCCCAGAAAAATGGCTGTCTCTACCACCTCACTGGTTCATGACCGTGCTGAAGATAACGGTGTTTTCCTCGTGTCCTCCCTTGCCTGATATATTGACAAAACTTTTAATTCTTCCCTTTATAGAAAACACCTTTGCTACCCAAGACTAGAAAACTGAGATTACCCAGGGTTGCATTCTTCTTCACTTCTGTTCTTTTTTTCTCATAATTTTTCTGTTTTAATTTAAACTATTTAAGTCCAAGGTAATATACGAGCTGGTTTAATAGTACAGAAGCACTGACTGTGCGAAACTGAAAGGAGGCCTAGAGTAATCGCTTTAATATTGGGAACAGTGACTGACTTACCTGAATCCTGGCATGTATTGATTTGTTCTAGAACATGTCACAGTATCTATACTTTCTTACTTCGGATTTCTTTCTGTGTAAAATCAAAAGTTCCTATAAACTTGGTTCTAAGAAGCATATGGCTTATAGTTAGTGCTCAGTACATATTAGCAAGATAAAACTATATCACAGAATCTATTTTTGCACTGTATCTATATCATAAAATGTATTTTGGACTCTAAAAACTGGGAGCTAAGGACTAGGAACACACCAGAGTCTAAACTAATTCTACTTCATCTCTTTTTTCTCTCTCCTCTAGTCCATGTGATGTGACCTTTTCCCCAGCAGTTCTCTTCATTTCTCTTTCCTGGGAATATAACCAGCTTTGCTACAATCAGTGTTCCCTAAAATATAGCCATAAATGGCATGGGGAATACATGGCACAAGGCCCATTGTCACTTTCCTAGAACTTAAAAGACAAAGAAGACGATGTTTAGAAGTGCCTTCCAAAACGGGATATGAAGAAGTAAAACCTCAAAGTACACCAAGCAATCTCTGTTGGCTATACTCCAGAGTTGGTGCACCTTGTCTCAGCTCTTTCTACACACCTCTGCCAATTGTGTCCTGCACTCTAACATTTAATGTTTGTAAAAGACAAAGAAAATCATACTTACTCTTCTACTTAAATTTTTACAATTATTCCAACTTTTGCTGAATAGTATACAGCACTCACTCATGCTTCTAAAAGGTCTTTGGTGACCTAAGTATAGTATATCTTTCCTGTGACATTTCTGCCCACTTCCCATCACTGAACTCAGAAAACTCAAGTACCGGTAGATGTATTCGTGGACTGTGTCTGCTGAGCTTTTTACATCTAAGTCTCCTCTTCAGAATATCAACGCCTTCATATTCGCCTAGTGAGAACCTACATATTTTGTTTCATGTTTTTCAAAGATTATTGGAAGAGGTCTTTGAGAGAACATGACTGACAGTTGACCCTTGAGCGGAGTTGCTCCTCACCTTCCCCCGTGTCTGTGGGATATATGGTGAACCCCCCATTCTCACACTAGTTGCTGTTTCAAGGTCACAGACTTGGGAGTGTAAGGGACTGTGTAGACCAACTAGACTGAACACATGGCCGAACCCAATTAAAGTTTCTACATAAACTTTTAAGAGAAAAACAAATACCGTATGGTCTCACTCATATGTGAAATCTAATGAACAAAATAAACTGACAGCGTAAAATCAGAGGCATGGATACATGGAAGAGATTGATAGCTCACAGAGGAAAGGGAGTTGGGGAAATTTGAAGACATAAGCCACAGAACATATGCAAGGGGGACCCCAAAAGCTGGAATTATTTTTTGGAAAGTGAACCTCTTGTAGTACAGACTTTCCCAGCTAGTTGACTGTTCCAGGAGCCCATGTCTATCAGTTTTCCAACAGATATCATTGTAAGAAGCTGCTTTTGGCTTCAGTGAAATTTTTTGAAGACTCTTTGAACACATTTGCCCATTTCATGGTAAATAATTTACAAGCACATGTACCCTCACCATGCTGAGAGTTCAGCAGTTTTTGACTAGAAATAGCATGACCCCAATACCCTACTCTCTCTATTCACCCAATCTTCCCCAAGTGACTTTTTTAATACAGATTTAAAAAATCCCTCAAGGGGAAAATGTTTTGGTGATGTGGAAGTGGTGAAACAAAATATGGCAGAAGCACAAATAGGCATCAAAATTAGCAAGTCCAAAAGATGTTCTGAGTAGTGAAAAAAACATCTTTATAGGTGCACTGCACCAAATGGAGAGTACTGTGAAAGTGACTGAAATTTAAACATATAAAATAAATAAACAATTTTTATAAATAAATTCCAGGTGTTTTGGAGTCCCCACTCATGTACATATGGAGGTCCATACAGAAAAAAAAATAGCCATTGTTAATATAACAAGATATTGTTAACATATACATGACATTTATGTAACCTGGAAACCAAGGAAAGTGATTTGGAATGTGCACCCACGAACAATGATGACTTCACTATTCTAGTCAGTGGGAGCGGTAGACACTGTTGAATAAACATGTGTACTATGTAGCCTTTACATTTAAAACGAGCAAGTAGAGTAACACATCTGCATCAATTTTGCATTAAGCTTGAACATTCCTCTGTGAAAACCATCCATATAATTCAGAAGGCTTCACCTATGGGCAACTGGTGATTGGCAGCTCTATCATGACCATGGGTATGCACATGCATCATGTCTCATGCAGAGTTTTTGTGGTTAAACATCAAATCACTTGGGTGACTCAACCCCCCAACAGCCCAGATTTGGTGCCTTGCAATATCTGGTGTTTCCTAAAACTAAAATTACCTTCGAAGGGGAAGAAATTTCAGATCATCAATGAGAGTCAGGAAAATAGAAGAAGGAGCTGATGGTGCCTAGGAGAATTGTGTGAGGTCCCAAGGTGAAGGGGACTGAGGTGTCATTGTCCTATATGCCATGTTTCTTGTATCTTGCATCTTTTTCAATAAGTGCCTCTTTTGTGTATTACATGGCTGAATATCTTCTCAACAGACCCCTGTATGTATAGACCAAGGACACAGACAGCAATGTAAAGGCCAGGGATTTGGGGGCCCAAGTGAAGGAAACAAAGGGGGTGTAATGGGGGACATCTGTAATAATGTCAACAATATAAAAATTATTTTGGCAGATAGGGTCAGAGATGTACTTGTCCCTTGGCTATCTAAAACAAGCCTTGTATATAAGTTCCCTTGCTTATTAAACTTGCCACCCCATCAATTCCAACTGGTCTAACTCCTACTTTTAGCTCTTTCCCTTCCATATATGGGGGCCATTTGGGAAGCAACAAATACAGTAAATTATTTTTGGTTAGAAAAATTCCCTAAATTAATGTAGGACTTGAGGTATAGTTTATGGAACACTTATAATGAAATATTTTAAAATCAACTAAGTATTTTTAAACCATTCATTTTGTGAGTTTAATACATTTTTACAATTTTGTTGATACAAAACATCTTTGCATTCAGAAACTGTTTTACTAATAGTTTTTGTGAGATAATTATTAATAAACCTGTTTTATTATTTTTAAGCCTCAGTTTAACTTCTTATAATATAATTTTTAGTTATAACACTAAAAATATAGTACCTTCACTAGCTAAATAATATTCCTCATAAGTAAGCTAATACAATCTTTATACAAGTTGACTTTTGAAGGGTAAAAATAACAGGTAAAAAGACTAAATATCTTAACCAGATTAATAGAAGAAAATGAAGATATAATACAGAATTAAAGAAAATAACATGGGCTTTCAGAAATCACAAGATAATCTATATTGAACATGAGTTCATTTTTCTTGTTAAAAACAATTTTAGAACTCATATACATAGAACTATAATACGCTAAGATCTAAGGAAATGGATAACAAAGGAAAATGGTTAAGGAGGTTAAATTATAACATCTTTCTTTAAAAACTAAGTACTGCATGGATTTTTAATATTGAACATGCAATATTCTCTGTTTATATTATTTAAAAATGTATACAATTTACTGTTTCTTTCTCTCTAACATTATAAGCTAATATAACCAAAACATAATCTATTTTTAGGACAAATTATTTCACTAAAACAAATAAATTAAATCTAAAGAAGTTGTTGCCTGAATGAACATTTCTAAAATTCTTTAAATGAAACATATGATGACTTTTAGGATATTTAATAACACTCATTACTTAGAGAGCATTAACTTACTTAATCCTTATAAATAAACTGTTCCTACAAATCTGTAGATGTATAAATGTTAAGCACTCTTATTTTTCACAAGTTAAGAACCTAAAGCAAACCATGCTATATATATTCTTTAATGTGGAATCAACTTCAATTTAAGTAATTGCCTCTGTATATTTTTATTACCTCTGTAGTTTTTTGTAATATTCCATTTTATTGTGTACTATACATACACAGGTGTGCACACACATATGCATACACATACTCATGCATTAGCTCCCTTTTTTATGTAACCCTGTCTCTTTTATTCTTTGCTTTTCCCTCATCTGGTACATTTGTTGAAGTTGGGAGAAACAGAAAGATATTAGAAGTTTCCTACTTTGAGAATTCAGAACCACTCTATCTTGGGTTGTAAATTTTATTCTTTCTAACATCTTGTAGTTATATAAACGCCTATCATTGTGCTATATAATATTTAAAAATAAAAATAGATAAAGAGTAAGAAAGAAGAAACAAAAGCGATAGAATGAAAAGGGGAAAAAGGAAAGGAGGAAGCTTCTTAAACACAGATAATGTAGTGTGCATAGTAAGTAAAATCCAATAGCAAACTTGATTCCACGCCACCATTTATTATGAAGTAGAAATCCATTATTGAAAATAGACTTACCTTATGCAAAATATTATATCATGTTTCCTATGATCAGGCCCCGTTCAGTAATCTGTTTTGCGGTATGGGCATCCAAAAGAGTAATGTCAGCATACATTGCTCTCAAAAAACTAACTTTATATCAGATACCCTACATTGGTGTGAATCTATAATAGGAGGTGAGATATGTGGAAATTACTAGCAGAATACCATGGACTAAGCTATTTATTTTTTCCAGAACATCATGAGAATTCCAGTTGTAGGAAGAGGTATTTTAATTGAATTTTAAAGATTGTCAGAATTTCTCCCAACAGAGGACAAATTGAACAGTTTAAGCAAAAGAAATCAAAGTTAAATAAATATAGGTACATGGCATTAAGGGACATGTCAAACAAACAAAACATATATGTCATAGAGGAGAGTGACAGATGATAAATCCAGATTAGATTACAAAAAGATATTCTGCATATATTGGATCTGTGTTTGTTTCTATTTGGATGGTGTTTTTTATTTTATATTTTAGGAGATCACAAAATATTGTTGAGTTCAGTCATTGAAATAAGTTCAAATAGTTTACACATTATACTTCATAAGTTTATACTCCTAAAGAGTATATGATGCAAAAAGTTAGTTATTTACTTGGAAGTTAATCACTTGTGTTCTTAGGATTTTTCCTGCATTCAATCTGTGCGTAGTTTACTGCCATTTTTGGCTCTTCCTAGTTCATTGCCACATGTCCAGAGCTGGTCAGCGTGTGTTTCATAACTTGCATACACTTTTGGACGGTTTGTTGGCATTGCTTCCTCACATGCCACGGTTATTGGGCACTACATATGTTGGTTCTGCTTTGTCTTTTAATGTTGTTCATTGTATCCAGCATGTTCGCAGTACTTTTTAGCTCTTTAGCTAGCTGCTGAAATGAACTGGAAAATAAATGAATACTTACAGAGCACTTGCTATGGCTTAACTCAACTTATTATCATAAATCTTTTAATTGCGAAAAGACATGGGCAGAGAAATAGCTACTTTGTACCAAATTATACAGCAATGAGTGATTATACTGAGAGTTGAACTAATTCTGTCAGAATTAAGTAAGGCATTTTCTCTACACTTTAGCAATTTTTCACTCAGAGGAATCCAAAGTAAGAATTTATAAAACACAGTCCAGAGAAAATGTATAGAAAATATGTTCCATTATATCTTCCAGGTTTGCTCTTTATAAAAGAAGATCTTATTTGGGTTAATCACTAAAATTTAATATTTCATGGAAAAACTGAAGCAAATAACAAAAGTATTTATCAGTGACTGGCCAAGAAAAACAATTATGCTATTTAGGAACCAAAAGATAATTTCTGTATTAGGGAAAATGTTTCACTAGGGTTAGAACAGTGTGATTACAGTACAGGAAAGGAAGAGAACGGATGCATTTTATGCATTATAATATTTTAACTTTTACTAAGAAATCATTTTGTAATGTCTTAAATCTAAATTGGATTCTATACCAGAGATTGGTTAATAGGACTATAAAAGAATGATGTTACTTAGTTCAAAAGAGAAAAACAAACCTGGAAATGCAAAAACAATTTAGAAAATAGCCAAAAAGTAAGTTTCAGATGTATAAGAAAAATATGAATCATATATAGTTCTACTTTGCATAAAATATAAAGCATTATATTATTCTGGTAATCTCTTTTGCGCATTGGTATTTACAATTACCAATAATTTACTCAATGATAAAAATATTTGAGTGTCATTTATTATTGAATTTTTGGAACACAAATACTTTGAATTTTTATGTTATAAATAAAAATTAATAAATTCTAATTCTTACTTTGTTTTCCTTGTTTACGTCAGTTCCAAACATGCCAAGAATTACAAAAAGAAACTCTCATTTTGAAACAAGAAGAATTTGGGTGTTCATGTGTGTGTAGGTGTAAGTGAAAAAAGAAAATAAATTAATTTTTTCATTAGAATTATAGCACATATTTTAATAAAATCTCATTCTATCCTAATTCTCAGAAATATAAGGTTACTGAAATTTTTCAGTATGAACCTTTCTATGCCTCACAAATTCTGTCCCTTAGTTTTAACAATCTTCCTCCTTTCCTTGACGGTTTTTTAATTCTCTTTAAGCAGTTAGTTCCAATAATAAACCTATGACCTAGACAGACAGAATTCCTGAGCTAGATTTGAAGAAGCCAAACTTTGTTTTATCTGGGAAGACACTGTATTACTATAATGAGATTTCAGATTATTAATTATTGTACTAAGGATGAACTCAAATTTAGCATACAAAAGGTTGTCATTCTCTAAGAAACTTACTTTTGCTATCTTCAAAAATATCAAGTGATTTATGCGGGCTTTATAAAGCTCTGTATTCCTTCAGAGGATTTTTATCTTCACTAACAGCATTGCTTCATCTTTTATGCTACCCTTCTGGTCCATAAAATATAATTTAAATCCTATGAAAGTTACCAATTAAATTCCCTATTAAAAATGGGGGGAAAGGATTAGTGCCAAAATCAAGGAATTAAATAGGGTTCACAGAGAAGAATCCTCTTATTCCCTCAGTCACATACACCCTTTTGACACTATGTTTGAATTATAGGATTTGGACCAGCCAGGAAACCGAAGCCTCTTCTCATTATTCTCTCATTCACTACAAAGTGGTGGCACTTTTGCTTAAGCTTCCGTAGCTTCAGTAGAGTGGAGAAGCTTTTAGACCTGGGCCCAGATTAAATAAAGCTGAATATCCATGTAATGTGCTCAGGATCTTGGATTCAAAAATTCCCCTAGTGATTCTTATGTCTCACATGTCTGAGCACCATGGACATACTTTTTTTTTCTTTCTATGCCCCTACATGTAATCAGAATCATTCTGTCTTCATCCTCTGAAAATATGACTTTGGTTTCACAATGCACCTACGGCATAGAGTGCAGGGAGGATGGGTAGGGGCAGCTCAATTATAGAGAAAATGTAAATAGCCTTATAAGAAGATATAACAAGTAAGTGCACAGGATCATGGAAGAAAAAATTATTGATGAAAACACTGGTTACATTTCAATAAGATCTGTACTTTAGTTAATTGTGTTGAACCAATATTATTTCCAGGTCTTGATCATTTTAGTACATTGATGTAAGGTGTTAATCCTAGGGGAACATGTGAATAAAGATACCCAAGAAATGTATGTACCACTTTTGCAAATTTTCTGCATCAAAATTAATTGCACATTAACAAATTTAATAAAATAAAATAAATTATCTATTTTATTTAGCAAATCAATTTGTAAGGGGAGAAAGAAGTCTAAATCAGTATACACAACGCTCAGCCTGTAAGTACAGTCTGATTATGAAGTCTACATAGTAACACATTTTATCAGAAGCGAACTAGGCATTGAATTGGAACAATGGCATTTCACATAGCTGACATACTGATAAACATAAGGCCTTTATCTACAATTTCTTACAAGATGATACAATTGATAAATGGGGACAAAACCTTTAGAACACTGCCTGGCATGTAATAAGCATTATACAAGTGCTACAGTTATTTTAATTGCTAAAGGGGGAACAAAAGTAAAAACAAAACACTTTTGAAAAACTCTGCTGTATTGCTGAAGTTTATTTTCTTAGAGATTCAAAATGAAAAACAGATTACTGGAAGCTATTTTATATAGTGAGAAGAAGCACATTTATTTTCTTTAAAAAGTTCTCAATGTATTTAATGAACAGACACTGTGCATCAGACAATATTCTGGGCACTGGGAATATTAAGGTGAACAAAAATCTACTCCCTATTTTCATCAGGATTACGCTATACAAAACATATTTAAAAATACCTTATTTATATTTGTGGAAAATAAATCATAACTTCTTTCAGATTGGAGCAAGATATTGTCTTTCACAATGGGATGTACTTACAGTAGTTAAATTTTTGTTACTGCAAATAACTAATAGTCCTTCATATGTACTCTAAAGATATGTGATACAAAAATTATAGATAAGCTATACTTCAATGTGTGGGCAGAGGAAAACATGGCCACCGATAATACCCAGAGAACACAGAAAGAGGAGAAAAATTATCTTCAAAAGAAACAAAATTAAATTACCTGAAACACATAAGGAAATTTTTGAGAGTTTTGAGGGATAACTGATGAATTTTCTACCAAGATGTTAATGAAAATAATGATAACAATAAAGTTGTGTTACTTTTATGGATACTGATGAAAATAACACATTATAAAAATAATTATTGTAATCTACGGTTGATTTTGCATCTCCTAAAAATAATCCTTAAAACAATCCTAGGTGTTAGGGAAGTATCACTTCTATGATTTCTCGATGAAACACTGATTTCAGACAGATCAATTTCCTATTATCATACTAATAATAGGATCCAGTCCTAGAATTACTGTAATAATGATCAAGCATCTATTCAGATGAAAAAGCAATAGAACAATGTATTCAAACAGAAAAGCATTCATGAGATGCACTGCTTATTTGCTTTTCCTGTTATGATTGTCTGAAAACATCATTCTGCAAAGACATGACTCACAGTTGAGAAACTCTTATGAGGGAAAGCTGTAGAAGTTATGCTTTAAAGAGCTGGTAATCTTTCAGAGAAGTTAAGAGTTTACGGATCACATGGCGTGGCATAAAAATCTGTTTCTGCTAAGGAATGCCTCCAGCAATTCGGAGAGGTTCTTTGAATTCTGATTCCAGTAGAATGGGAATAATAATAGGACCCAACCCATATGCTGTAAAATGAAGGAAAAATTCATTAACATTCTTATGCTATTGCCAGGTATGTCTCAGACCTAAATAAACATAAGCTTGTATGGTTATTAGCAAGTCTTGGAAATGGCTAGGCTAAGAAGCATGTCCAGAAGGCTTATGGCATTAGCATTGCTACAAAATTTAGATTGTAAATGTTGAGCAAAATTGTTAAAATATATATAACTTATAAAACAAGCTTAAAATCATCATCCCAGGCCCACTTGAAAAATTATCTTAAAACAAGTTGTTTGCAAAATATGTTGTAATTTTCCTCAGATTATTTTCTTCATGTAGTCTATAAGTAACTTGTAACCCATAATTATTTTTTATGCTGGCTTTTTGAATTTTGTAATAAGAAAAATCTAATATCCAAGTAAATAAAATTATTGCTTTTAATGGGAATTTTTGTTTAGAGATGATGTAATAACTATGGGTATTATCTTGCTGCTTGAAATATGAGCAAGAGTAATTTAAATATTTAGTTATATGATTTTGAGAAAAATAACTCACAGTACTTAAAAGGCATTAGTTCCCTTTTCAACCCTAGGTTCAATATTTATCCCTAAATGAAAGTAATATTAACTAAAGCCCACAAATAAAAGCAAAAATAAATCAAAATAACTTGATATCTTGAGGAAGCCCTAAGAAATAGTTACAAAGCTTGTTTTTAATGAACAGCCAGTGAAGAGTTGCTCAGGGTCTTTTGAGAGAAAGCTACAAATTTATTAGCAATTTAAAAATTATGTGCTCAAGTAAAAGTCATGTATAAGAGATGGTCAGGTAATTGCACTAAATCTTATAGAAAAAGGAATTCACATAAACACGTACACATTCTAGAATATTTTAAAATATGTAAATTAAATTTAAGTCTAACAAAAACATATTCTCATAAATAAGAAATGTGTTTAAAGCCCTGGCTGGCATAGCTCAGTGGATTGAGTGTGGGCCTGCGACCCAGAGGATTGTGGTTCGATTCCCAGTCAGGGCACATGCCTGGGTTGCAGGCCAGTTCCCAGCAGAGGACATGTGAGAGGCAACCATACACTGATATTTCTCTCCCTCTCTCCTTCCTTTTTCCTCTAAAGATAAATAAATAAGAAATATATTTTAAAGTTTTTTTTAAACCTTAAAAAAAAGAAATGTCTTTAATTATCTACCAACATAAATCACATCAGCATATTTTAAAATAAGGATTAAGGGGAGGAAACAACTTAAAACCTACCAACAGAAATATGATAAATAAAATATGTGGGATACTATGTAGCCAATTAAATTGTCTTTTTAAGAATAGTTTTGTGACATGAAGAACACTTATGATGGCAATGTTAAATTTTTTTAAATCATGGAATTTTAACTATAGTGATTTTCTCAAGATAGTGATCATCAGTGTGGTATTTATTCTTTTGCTCTCTCCCACCTAAGTACTAACCAGACCCGACCATGCTTAGCTTCCGAGATCAGACAAGATCGGGTGCATTCTGGGTGGTATGGCCATAGACTCTTTTACTCTCTCTATATCCTTGTGAATTTTCTTCAGGTTTTCAAAAAAGATTAAATATTGTTTTGTAATCAGGAAATAATAAACATTTTATAAACTTTTTAATAATTTGTCAAGATGATATATATATATATATATATATATATATATATACACATACACACATACATATATAAGCTCATATTAGAAACTTACTTTATTCTGGTTGAGACGTCCAGTTTCCTAGAGCTATCTAAATACTTAGAATAGTTTAAAACTTTCCTACTTGTCTATAATTCTGTTTTAATGGATAAAGAAAAGTTTGCCCTAGATAACCAGGCAATCATTACTTCACAAGCATACGTGTGCAAAGTGGTACACCATGCAGCCTACATGTGTAGTACGCTACACCAGGTAGGTTTGTTTAACTGCACTCTATGATGTTCACGCAGTGCCAAAATTGCTGGAGGACACTTTTTTCAGAATAAATCTTCATCATTAAGCAGCATGTGACTGTAATAGATTTATGTGTCCACCAAGTGCCAAAAACAGAATAAAATGAAGAGAAGATGTCTTTGAAAATCACAAGTTAAAAAATTAATATTTTTTACAGATATAATCTACCAATTTTGGAACTAAATTTATCAGAGTTATAACATACTTTTCCCCAACTATTCATTATGATAAATAAAAGAACAAATAACAAAGTTTATAACATTTTACAGTGAAAATCTTTATACCGATCTTGTAGATTCTACTTTTAATATTTTATACATTTGACTTATTAACAAATATCCATCTATTACTCTATTTATATGTTAAATCATTTATTTTGTTATTTGGATACATGTCAAGGTAAATAGCAGACTTTGGTACAGTTTTCCTGTATCTTTTAGCATGTAACGTATTAAACAAAGTTTAATATTTGTTTGAAGCTTTTTGTTTAGATTTTCAACTTATATAAAATGAAATGTTTTAATCAAGATTTTGATGTTTTCCTTTATATACAGCTTTTTATTTTGAATTAATTTGATGTTTCCAAAGATTACAAGAGCATTGCAAATAATTCACATAAGCTTTTTACCCAGCTTTCTTTCAAGGATCAACATACTGTGTAATCACCTCCAGTTATCAATATCAGCAAAACTGCATTTATAAAATACCATAAAATATATCGACTTACCTTGTAAAATTGCATAAACGTCCAACAAATATTCCTTCTTAGTCTCAGATCCAATTCATGATCACAAACTACATTTACTTATCTCTTCTGAGCCACCTTTATCTTTCCTTTTTTTACATGACCTTTACCCTCTTGGAGCATAGTAGTCACTTATTTTGCAAACTATTCTTCCATTTCTTTTTGTGGTGTTTCCTCATGATTAGAGTCACATTTTTTCCCTGAAAAAAAAAAAAAAACAGCACAAATGTGCCTTTGTCAGTACAGCAAGTGATAGGATTTCTGTGGAGAAGCTCGACACACACCACCTTTAGGAGAGATTGTGTCTGTGTGAAGAAGAATTCAGAAGAGGGTGAGTGGAGTTAATATCTTATTTATACTTCCTGAAATTATGAGTGTTTGGAAGAGTTTTATACTTAAGCTGATATTTGACTTTTTCACACACGTGATTCACAGTTTAACCTGCCCTCATGCACACACAGTGTTAGTCTAACAGTGCAGTTCTGCTCCTAGGGTCTGATTTCAGAAATCACACTATAACCATATTTTGTACTTGATGATTCAACTTCCCAGTATAAAGTTCTTACATTGTGTAGGTTCCTAATGAAAGATAACATGTATTTTATACCTTTTGAACCCTTGAAAATGATTTGTATGCAGAGGGTACTGATTAGAATTGTTCTTGCTGCTGAATGGCTTGCTACACAAATTAAAAGTGGAAATGCCAGCTTTAGAATTCAATAAAAAGAGGGGGGGGAATTTCAGGGGAAAAAGGGGAAGGATTTACAGGAACTAGTATAAAAGACACATGGAAAACAACTAAGGGGGGTGGAAATGGGAGGGAGGTGGGGGGCACGAGGGGGGTGGGCTGGGAGTAAAAGACAGAATACTGTAGTCGAAAAATAATTTTAAAATACAAAAACATATTTCACTTTTTTAAAACAAAAGAAAATCAAGTTATATTCTGTGCACACAAGGAATTCACATAAGCATGAAAATTCCAAATACAGTGAGGCAAAATTGGGAATAAATGTCATTTTGGACAAAGGAGAAAGTGGCAAATTCCTGCTAAGCAACCCAGAAACAGTGGAACAGGAGGCAATCTAGCTAACAGACTCCTGCTTGGGTCCTTTCTTTTTTCTTTTCTTTTTCTTATATATTGCTCAAATACAGTTGCCCCCACCCACCCCCAATACTCTTCCTAACCCCACACTCCTCCACCCCCACACTCAAACCTACCCACTTTGACTTTGTCCATGGATTCTTTACACATGTTCTTTCACTACCCTCTCCCTTCTCTCCCCCATCATCCCTTGACCTCCTTCCCTCTCATTACTGTCAGTTTGTTCTTTGCTTCAATATCTCTAGTTATATTTCACTTTTTAAAAAACTTAACAAACATGTTACCTATAGACTAGGAAGGCCAAGAAAAAGGACAGTATGAACCAGCAATTGTATTTTCTTTTACACAATTTAGGAAACAAGTGGGCTTGTGTTTCAGTTATCCTGCCACTTTAGTAGCAAAGTTTTACACTGCCACTTTAAACTTTTTAGATAACTGTTATTTCCTAGAACTCATTATGCAAGAGATGTTCTTACACAGTTATCAAAGGAAATGGGGAATCAAAATAAAATCAGCCTAGTCAAATCAGCAACATACAGTATTTTTGTTTCTTTATATTATCACACATATTTTAGTTCAACATCTGTTCAATGACATCTCAGGCTATATTTTGAGATGTGTGACATTTTTTTCACAAATTCTTTACTCACAACTCAGGATGTCCTCATTAATTGTGATTTGTAAAGAAGGCATTTAACGCAGGGCAGATGCTGAGCAGCATGAGTATGGGACTAGGTACAAAATGAAACATGAAATTTGCAAGTGGTCATGGATGGCCAGATGGTATTGGCATCTGAGAGATTTATTACACCAACTTGGCAATAAAACATGTGTGATCACTAATTAAAAAAAAAGAAAAAAAAACAGTCCAGAAAAATGTTTAAGTTAAACAGATTTCCTTTTTAAATGTCATGTGCAAAATATTTTATTACTAAGTTTTATTTCTCTGTTGAGAGAACCAAATATAGAAAAGTGAATCTCTTCTGTGACAGGAGTTTCATTAACTTAGGAAAAGTCATGCCTATGTAAGCAAACCGAGGTGAAATAGAAGCATCATTCTCAAGCTATCACAGGCCAGGGAAAACAGAGAGTAGGCAAATATGGATATAATTTTGTTTGACTTGTCTAAGTTATTACCTTAATCATACACTTGACTTTGTTTGAGTAGATGCTCTGTTTTCACGTATGATACCAGCTAAATTGCTGAAAATTTCACATCAAGAAATGTAAACTTGGTTTTAGATTACCAGAAGTTTTTTTTAAATTTATTTTTTATTGTTGCTCAGGTACAGTTATTGCTATTTTTCTGCCACCACTTTCCCCACCCCCACCTCCCACCCTCAAACGTACCCCCCCCTTTGGCTTTGTCCATGGGGCCAAAAGTTTCTTTATGCTGTTCACTAAATCTTTTCTTTGGAAACCAAAGTACATAACAAGTATCCAAATTGAATTTACAAACAAGAATTTCACTGGAATATATTTTCTTGTTTTTGCCTCCTATCTAACAAGTAAATGTATCTCTGTTGTATTTAGTGTGCTCATCTCTCAAAAAGTCACACTAAAGTTAATATGCAAGAATTCAGTCAGGTGTAACTGGTTTCTAAGCTGTGCAATGAAAGACAAGTGATTTTGTTACTCAGTTCCCCATTTGGTAAAATAAGAATAATAATGCCAGTGCCACAAGAGCTTTGATTTTTAACTTGCATTACATCATATGCACAAAGATTTAGCAAAATGTGTAGAACGTGATGCATAGTATTTCTTGCTGCTGCTGTTGATAGACCTCAACATTCCACCTGAGTCTGAGTATTGGGGATGGCAGAGATGGCACAGTCATTTTTCATTTTTTCACTAGTTCACTGGGTTATTATACAAAGATAAGACTCAGAAACAGCCAAATGGAAGAGATACAAGGGGCAAGGAATAGGGAAAGCGTGTGAAGCTCTCACACCCTCTCCAGGTAGTTCACTCTACAGCACCTCCACACTTCACTCACCTGGAAGCTCTCTGAGTCCTGCCCTTTTGGATTGATGTGGAAAACTCATTACATGAGTATGATTAATTAAATCATTAGTCATTGGCTTTTGATTTATCATCCAGGCCTTGCCTCCTCCCTGGAGGTCAGGAGGTTGGGACTCAAAGTTCCAACTCTCTAATCACACGGTTGATTCTCCTGTCAACCCAACCTTAGATGTAGTCCAAATATCACCTCATTAACCTGACCAAAGATACCTGTTCGGCTCCCATCACTTAGAACCTCTTAAGAATTTAGAAATTTTGTTCCTGAAGTGGGAATGAAGATGGAAATACATATCTGTTATAAATCACAATATCAAAAGCAATCCCTGATATTTAAACACAGGTCATTTTTAGCAAAATAGTGATAAAAATCAAAGGACACAGGCACATCATTAGAATCTCGTTAAGTCATTAATAACTACTGTGTCCACCATTCTAGCATGTGAAAATGTCTCCCAGGGGGAGTTGGCTCCCAGGTTTTCAGGTTCCCACTTGACCTTGTCAGGTTCCCAAATGGGAGGGTATCAGCGATGGGTGGCTCCACCATTTTAGGCATTGGTAAAATTATCTCTTGTTCTGTGCCTCTTTGGTGGTTAATGTAATATTAAATTGTCCTCAGTTCATAACCCACTTATTCATTTACCATCAGCAGCTTTTTCTCCATTGTCTGTTTCAAATATCAAATAGGGAGCTATTTGACATTTGACTAGCAAAATTAGTGTTTCTGGAATAGCAAAGCATTGCAATTTGGGACAAGCAGGTTATGGCAAACTATAAGCAATTCTGAAGAGACAAAGGGGTGGTTAGTTCTTATTTGCTTTAAGGAGGAAATTGGGAGAATTGTTTTGAACAAAATTTATTAGAGAAGAACAAGAGTTCGAGGTTGTGGCGGTTTATCTTTGGCTGTAAGCAGTGGTTAGCAGGTTGTTGCTGGGGCAGGGAGGGAACTTCTCTCCTTTTCTTAAAAGAAATAAAATTCTTCTGGAAATAAAATACCCTCCCATGTCAAAAAAAAAAGTCCCTATCTTTCTTCTTCCTAGTGATTTGGCAGGCTGCAACGAACCATGCATTTTTCAGAGCTCTTCCTCTAGGGCTTCCAAACTTCATTTTAAATAATGTTTTATTATTACTATTTTAATCTTCACCTAAGAAAAATTTTTTTTCTTTATGTTAGACATAGAGGAAGGGAGAAAGAGGAACATTGATGCAGGAAAGAAACATTGGTTGCCTCCTGTATGCGCCCAGACCGAGGATCAAACTCACAACCAAGATATGTACCCTGACTGGGAATTGAACTCAAAACCTTTTGGTTATAGAATGACACTTCAACCAACTGAGCCCCACCAACCAAGTCTTAAATGATATTTTCCAAATTTATTTTTACATCACTTACACCCAACTGTTTCCACCTTTGGAAGAGATGGTAAGTCTGGCCACTGCACTGCTCTAGAGAGCAGGAGGAACACTAGTCAAGCAAGTATCTCCCCTCAGTTCACTCTTGTTCACATGGTTATTCCATGTAATATAGGAACAACTAGTGGGCTATTTTTACCACAAGGAAATAATAATTAAAGTCATTGTTAATGTTAATTTTGCAGAAGGAGTGAAGGCACATCTTGTTCCAGCAGGCACTCAGGCATGGTGACATCAAGGTTAAAAACGCAGTTACAGCTTCTTGCTCAGGGATCATGTCAGCTTCCAGCCCTTGTACTTGTAGCCCAGGTCCTCTGACCACTGCATCAGGTAGGGCAGAGAAATAAGTTGTGGTGATGGGAGAAGGGTATACCAGCACCTACCCGCTCCATCACCCCCAGATCCAATAGCAGAACAGAAAAATTTATCCAAAGGGACACTCTGTTGGCCCCACTTGTTCATGTTGAGTGTGATCACACATTTGTGAATGAGTTTAAGTCTCCCTGTTTTAGACGATTAATGTTTTACTGGCATGATCCAATTTTTTTAACCAAAATAGTAGCCTAAGGACAATATCTCTTTTGTGGACATTATCAGTTATAAAGTAAGTTTCCTGGTCTGAAGAAACAATGATGCTAAGCTATCCAAATTGAGGTCATATCTTCTGTCTGGTTTATTTATGGCTCAGAACATTCGCATCCATGACAGGGTAAGGAAAGCTCAGTCTAGAGTTAGTATCTATTTTCATCAAGACCCATTCATTGGTAGCCCTCCCAGAGCCAACAACATTAGTCTGACCTCCATCAACTTGGACCTTCCCACCAGAGAATCTAGCACATGACCATCTGCAGTGTCTGTATTTTCTTTGCAGACAGACAGACACTTATTATTGGAATTTATGCCTCAGTATGTTCAAGAAGAATATGTCTAGATTCAGCCCATCTCTGTTTTGTTGCAGACACTGAATGTCCACTAATTGCATGGACTCAGGTAGACACATTAAGCACATGGAGATATCTGCTTGTTGATTCCAGCCACCTCCCAAACCTGGAAGGAGAGTCTTCTGATGGGCAACAATATGTCCTACTTTGATGTATCCATCAGATTCCCACAGGGCCATGCCCATATGGGCATTCTTGTAATAAGCCAAGTTTCTGTTGCCCTTCTGCCTGACCATATGGCCAGACCACTGGCTATTGCCTATACATCACTAAAAACCCAAATATATGTTTTTTAATCAATGTTTTGTTCTTTTACCACTGGTCTGAAAACAGCATGCAATTCAGCCCTCTTAGCTGAGTTGTTTTTACCTTCTTCTATTGGAGGAGTAGCCTTCTGAGCAGATGTTGCCCATTCATCTTCAAATTACCATCTATAAGCCAAGAAGCTCTTTGTTGTAAGCTCTTTATAGTGATATAATCCAGCAGCTCTTCACACAGTTCAAGAGCCAGTCCTAGGATAAAAGACACTCCCCACCTGTGAGCATATCTCCTCCTTGCATTCCCCAGGTAACATGATTCTGTATGAACCATTTTCACCTTATTGTGAAACCCTCCTGCCATTCCCATTAGAGCTTCTCTGATATCACCCAAGACATTGTGTGCATTTCAGTTGATATCCTTCAGTGATAAGGGTGACTTCATTAATGTCCAAATAGCAAGTTAGTGAATGCTGCTCTCAGTCTCCATGTAGCAGTTCAGGAAACCACGTGCCATGCTGTACTGGATCATGGTGCCCCAGATGCTGGAGCTTAGAGAAGTGGGTGCCTCCAGGGGTTGGCTCCCATCCTCTTTAGGGATCTAAGCCCCTGGTAGGCTCAGCATCTCCTGGTCACACAAAGACTCCTGTCCATGCAGGACAGGGTCCAAGGCCCAGAACATCCAAATGCCAAAAGCCAAGAGAACAAGCTTGCACCAAGTTCCAAAGTCCTTTATCAAGAGAACAACTTCTCCATACCAAACATGTAAGAGAGAGAGTCTATGCCTTTCTGCTGTTAAGCTTCACTGCCTTTAAAAACAGCCCAAAACAAATGGACCTGCCTCCCTCTGACCAGTCTCAGAATATGCTGCTCAATAGTGCCATCCTTCAGAAATGCAGAATCTGTAGCTCCGTACTCCCAGTCACAGTGCAGCTCCAGGCATCCCTCAAGGGTCTGTGTGCACCTCTCTGATTCCTCTTCGCAGCATCAGTTTCTCTCCCTTACTCCAACCATCAGCTCACTATTGTGTTCCTGTGCTTGGCCCATCAGGTCCTCCACAATGCCACCAGCTCTGCTGTCATCTTCTGTGCAGAAGGGGCACTGAGGATGTTTACAGTGGGCCTCCATACCTCCAGCCCTACAGACAGAGACCTCATGTTTCTCAACACACTCCAATTTAAAGTCTTGGTTCAGAACTTCCTGCGCATCCAAACATCCAGTTCTTCTATGGTGCATTAGAGCCTACCATTTTTGTCCTCTCCCCATTGTCTCTGATCCTCTTTTGGCTGCCATATTTAGTCAGAGCAAGGGTTTCCCAGATGTGCACAGGCATCCAGGGTGGGCATCTGGCCCTGCAGCTCATGCAGGCACTCTGTGAGCCTACCCTCCCACCCCGCTATGTCACCAGTCACTCTGCCGAGGCACTTTCTCACAGTCATGTTCACATTTTGTCCTACGCAACAGCTTTCTTCTGCAACAGCCCCTCCCTTCAGGAAGCAGGGGCTATTCATCTGCCTACGTTATGCAATGGTCCTCAAAATCTGTGCTTTCTGCTCTGTGGGCACTCTTCCTCACCCACTCTGCCTTTTTGCAGAATTTGTGTGGGGTGATGGAATTTTCCCGTTTTCAGGATAATGAATGATCTACCCCATTTCATTATGAACTTTTGCCTTAATTGTTATCAACCTTGCATTTTTAATTACAGTCTCCTTCGGAACTTCTCCGACCTGTTTTGGTACCATGTTCATGGGTTCCTGTATCGAGGAGTCTTGGAAACAACCCCTGATCATGTTACCTGCTCTTGTAAAAAAGGTTTTGGGTCATCAGTAAGAGGCTCGGCTAAGGAATACTGGCCTCTGTAAATCTTTAACTTGATCAAAATGTCTAACAATCACCCCAAGTGATTGCTGCTCATGTTTCTCTTAGTAACGTTCTGACTTTTAAGATTTCTCCAAAGTAGGGGAAACAGAACAGACTTAGTTGGAGTCCTTTACTGTGTGGAAAGTGGTTGGGTTTGCCGTTGGTCCATTCACCTTTGGTAGTGCTGCATTAAAGGCTTGTTTTAACCCTATCATGTCCATCCAGAGACCTCTGCCCCACCGGGATGAGTTCTGTGACTCTCCTTTTTGTTTCCTCTTTGTTTTGCTGCTATCAACATTCCCTTTATTCACCTATTCTCATACTAATCAAAGATTTCCATCTCTTGGAAAGAGTCTCCTAACTCTCCCACTGGGCTATTTCCCAGTTCCCTGGTAATCAGTCTAATGTTTTCATTAGCATACGTAATAGCTATGAAGGGAAGCTGAGAGAGCACATTTGATAATTATTTCCAAACTGATTTTTAGTTTTGCAACAGTAAATTTGTACAGATGTCAAAGTGAAGGAACACTGCCCCCATCCCAGCTTTTACCATGACCTGGCCAGTGACCTGGGGGTCATGTATCATCCCAAACATGTTAATCCTTTCTGCAACACTCAAAACCAAAGACACAGCCCCTAAAAAAGTTACTCTCATAATCTGTGTTGAAAAAAGTTCTTCGGGAAGCTGGCCACAACGATTTATAAAAATTAAACAAATACTTTATATTATACTCTCTTGTTTCAATAGTTTCTTGGCTTTTCCCATCCCCCATCTTGAATTTTAACAATGGGGTTGGAATGAGGCTAGTAACCAAAGTTTAGACTCACTGAAATCTGGGTCTATTTTCAAGATTCAACCCAGCTTTCTCTTTTACTTTTAGTTTAGCTATTACTGATAACAATAACCAAGGAATTTAATATTTTGTCTTTTCTTACTAATTTGCATTGTTCTTACTAGTGAACCACCCCTCTGGGACTTATATCCCTATTTAGCAACCAATTATAGCAGAGTTTTCTGCTCCACACCATGGATGATCCAATGGTCCCCCAGGAATCCAGGGTTTCTCCTCCCTCACCTTCTCACTCCTTCTCTGCCCAAACCACGTTTCCTTGAGCCAGGGTCCTTGTTGCAAATTCCACTTCTCTACCACCAACTCTTTTGAGTTCCTGTGCCATTTCCAGTGTGTGTGTGTGTGGAAGGAGGGGCTTCCCACACAACATCAAACAATTATCAGAGCATCAGTTGGGTTTTCTATAATTCAGCATAATTCTAACAGTATCTGGAGAGACTATCAGATTCCACCAGTTAAGGGCCCCATTCTACCAGCCTTCCTCCCCTTTCAGACGCCAATCACAAACAAATCCAGGTTATTACCTGTGTTCCGTAAACAGGCTACAGATTAGAGGTTTCCACAACCCTTTCCTTGGTTTGATTAATTTTCTAGAGTTTCTCACAGAACTGAAAGAAACATCTTACTTAGTAGGTTGGTGATTTATTATAAAATAAAGTAACACTGGAATGATCAGATGGAAGAAATACATTGAATATGGTTCAGGAGGAGGGCTCACCCTGCACATGGTCACCAACTCAGAAAAACTGTAAATTTGTCTTTATGTTTGAACATGCTACCTGCTATTTCGAATACACAGTATGCATACAACATACTTGTATTTGTAAGGGTTTATGCATGTGTTAGTCTCTGTGTGTTGTGTGTTTAGACTGAGTTAAAAAAAACAGCAAGCAGTTTCATGTGACACATGAAAGAGAATTTTGCAGTCTATGCTCTGAAGTTTCTTTTTAAATCAGCAAGTATTAAGTGGCAGAACTTGAGGACAGGATCATGGCCATAGAACATATTATGGAATATCATACATTGATCTGGGGAGTTTGATGTAAAGACTAGAATTAGATTCACCTTTATACTTTCCTAAGGCAAACATCCTTAGACCTAGATCAAGAATCAGGCAGCCAAGGACAGGAAAATGAATACATCTAATTATCTGTTTAAATTTTAATTGAACCAACTTTAAAATAGACATTTAAAAAATTTTGTAGTTTCATAAAAGATTGCAGTTAATTACTTTAGACACTGCAGTCCATAAAACTATAAAAGCACATATTTCTAATCCAGAAAGACTATTACAGACAATGCTTCTCAGTTTTCTCTAATACAAAATATTAAGATGATTTTGTAATCAAAGAAAGCAGTCAAAATATAAAATAAATCATTCACTATGATCAATTCTAGTTACTACATTCTGTTTTGTTTCAATTTTTTGCCAACTATCTAACTAATGATATAATATTTTAAATATACAGTGAAGATATTTTATCTTTGGTTTGTTTTCAGCTTTTATTGTAAAAAGTCTCAACATTTAAAAATAGATTGTATATGTCTTTATGCAGATAAAGTATTTTTGAGTAAAACTTGAATTTTAATGGCTATACCTGAAGAGTACTTCAGAAGAAAGAAGTGTTTTATTTTTGATAAGATATATTTCTTTAAAAGTATTAAATATGTGGAAAGTGTTCACGGCACATAAAATCCTAATTTATTAGGTACAATAAGTAAATCACTGTGTAAAAACAGCAAAATAGACCATGATAATAAAGTTAAAAAACAGTATCCAAAAACTGCCATTATTTATTGGTTGCTCGCATAATTCTAGACTCTATTTTATGCATTGACATGCATGATTTTAATATTCAAAATAAACTTATGATGCATAATTATTATTACATTTTATAGATAAGAAACTCAAGTCATGAAATGGCTAAATAGCTCAGCCGATGTCACACCATCTGGTCCAATCTGAAAATCCAGTTTTGACTACAACACTTCTCTGCTCTACCTCCGCACTTCAGGATCTTGAAAAAAGAAAACTGAGAAAGTACACCAAAATATTGAGTTGCGTTTCAGCTGAATTTTTGTACAAAATATTTTAGTAAAATTTTTACATTGGGCATGATTTGCCATCATCATAAAAATTAACTTTAATAGCATCACTTAAGCAATTTAAAAATTAAGTAGGCTGTCAAAACGAATCTTTCTTTATAAGTTGCTTTTACTAAATGAGAAGAGAAGCTATTGAGATTTAGAGACATTTAATTAAAGTAGAATGTTTTATTCTCATAACTATTCTGATTTCTGTTGTGATTCCAAATGATTAAAGATAACTCATGACTTTGTAAAAGTTCTTTTTTTGTTCTTCTGATTCTCTATTTAAGACATGGCTGATAATATCTGACCAAAGAAATGAGTACAACAGAAATTAAATAATATACAATGCACTGCTTTGCATTCATCTAAATATCTATCACAATATCAATGCATATCATATTGGCTTGCATGCTTCCTCTAAGGTGAAATACATTGGAGTCTCCAGAAGGCCCCAGTCAGTTAATATAAGTCATAACAAATACCGTTGCTATGATTGATTAAATCATGGAAGTTGTGGCTTCTAATTATAGAATCAGGTCAGTTTGAAGACTAACTCTTAAGTATTTATTTTTAATAAGTTGTTTTGGATTGCCAACATGTGGCAGACACAATAGTCCTGAGACCCCAGGAAGTAGGGGAGATTGTCAGTTTTTGCACATAAAATTGTTTTCAGCTAACAAGTATGGATAAAATAACCACTGCAACCCAATAATGCAATTTCTGAAATTAAGGCAATACAGACAAAACTCCAAGGTGCTGTGTGAAGTAATGCTGCAATGTGCTGAAAGAAGTCGAGGTGGGTTTCTCATAGGAGACGGCATCTGAACTGAAGTTCGAGGGAGAGTTTATCAGATGAGAACCCAGGGAAAGAACTTCCAGGCAGTAACAACCACAAATGCAAAGCCTTGAAAGATGAGAAAGCACAGCTTGTTCAAATAAATGATTATTGTTCAAGTGTGAAGAGTGATGAAGCAAGTGGAGATAGGTTTGAATTAGTATCCACGAAGAACATAAAGAATCACATTGTATGCGATACATAGAAATTTAAAATGTGTTTGGAAGGCTGTGGGGGAAGATGAAGAATATTGATGACACTGAAAAGTACAATATGTAGATATATATTTGTAAGAAAGATCACTCTGGTGGCAGACTTGGGACCACAAAGGTGCAAGTGGGTCCAGACAGAAGAACAATATTAACCTTTTCCAAAAAAAATGGTAGCGGATTTAACCAATGTCAATGGTGATGAGCAAGAGTGCAGAGTTTTTGTGAAGTGCTAAAGCTATAGTTGTAGAATTTATTAATATATACTAATTCAAAGTAAATGGAAAGTGAGTTGAAAAAATCTGTTTGGACATCAATAATAAATATTGATTTTTTTAAAAAAAGGGTGATAAATCTAAAAGCTTTGAGTATATAGAGAGGATGTTTACAAAAATAACAAGATTGGATTTCTTAAACTAGAGAGGCTCATAGACTCTCCAGGTAGAGATGGCTGATAGGTAGGTATTGGATATAAAGATCTAAAGGTATGTTTCATTTGAGATAGCTATGTATATTAAGAGTATTTCTTACAAACAACGAGAGTAGAAATGTTGAAGCTGAATGAAAATAGCATGAAGAATGTGTGAAGTGAGAAGAAACATTAGATGAAGACAAAAAGCCTTGGAAATACTCACTTCTGTAAAGTGAACAAAGAAAAAAGAACAAATCAAAAATAACTGAGACCCAGGAAGAGAAGAGGTGATGGCAATGTCCCAGAAATTAAGAACATAGGCAGTTTGAGGATAGCATTAACTCTTCAAGAGAAAAATAAGAAGCATTGAAATCATTCCGGTGGATTTGTAAGGAATGTCAGGTTCGGTTCCCTGCAGCAGCAACGCTGGAAACTACACTTTGCTGTGTTGTGACATGAAAGGAAAGCGTCCTGTTACGATTATCTTTGTAACTCTTTGTAGAAACGTGGAGTGGAGTGAAGCTGAGAAGTTAGTAACCAGAAGTAAATGTAAGACCAAGAGAAGGTCTCTTTGTATGTAAGTTTACGCTCATTTCCGACGAGACTGGCTACACTTAAATAAATTTCATATAGAAACAATGCAATCATTCCGTTAGCCAAATATAGTCTTTTAAACTTTCTTCTTTATCCAAACCAGGACACAACTGTTACTGTATTTTTTGAGTCTCCCTAATCTAGAACTGTTTATCAGCCTGATATATTTATTTATTTTATATTTTGTTCACAGAGTTGCTATGTTTTTAATGTTCCAGGTCATTTGTTTTGCAAAATATTCTTCCACGTGGCTTGCTTGATTATTTACTTATAGTTATATTCAAGTTAATTATTCTTTCTAGAAATCTTTTTTTTTACATTTTATTTATTAATCTTTAGAGGGGAAGGGAAGGAGAGAGGGAGAGAAATATCAATGTATGGTTGCCTCTCATGTGTCCCCTGCTGGGAACTGGCCTGCAATCCAGGCATGTGCCCTGACTGAGAATCGAACTGCAGGCCCACACTCAATCCACTGAGCTACACCAGCCAGGGCTCTTTACAGAAATCTTATAAGTGCTTTTGTGTTATTCTCAGGGTATCACATACTGAGGCATGTGATGCCAAATTGTTTCATTATTGGTGATGCTAAGTTTCATCACTTTAAGTGGTGTCTACCTGATTGTTATACCATAAAGATATACACTGTCTCTTTATTTTTAAAAATATATATTAATCTGTTAGGTGATAACCAGAGCTATCCTGCAATTTTTAGCAATAATTCACAATTTTTTCCTGAATTAATTTTTGCTTTTTTGTGTGAAATGCTGTTTTTTAAAATTGTATTATTGATTCTACACTTATAGTTGGTACTTCATGTAATAGAATTTGAACAAGACTTAACCTAACTGATAAGCAAATTTAGTATCATCATCACTGTGGAAAATGCATATACATTAAAATGCTTTACCATAATACCCAGATATACTTTCTATAACTTTCTAAGAAAGATCATTGTTTCTAAGTGTAAAACTTATTGAAGACATGCATTTTCTTCTCTAGCACTAGTTGAGTTACCACTTGATGAAGCTACTAAAAATTTAAAATAAAACAATCTCAAAACATAGGGAATATGCACTTTCCAGAGATAATTCAAGAACAAATTCATTTCTTTTAATGAAGCATTAGAAGTGATACATGACAGAGTACTGAGCACTATTTCAATCCTTTTTAGGCTGAAGAACAAAATTGAAAAGAAACTATGTTTTCCTACATACTTTTATAGCCAATCAAAATATTTTCCTTTCTCCATGGTAACAATTATAAAGACAAGGTGGAATTGAATTATCAAAATGTGATAACATTGCTGGACTAACTATATGTTGGGAAACACTCCTGTCGCTTATAACAACAAATGAATTTGTTATTGTTCATTAGCTACAGAAGACTGCATGAGACTGCCTATCGAACTTTCAGAAAAAGCTGTAATGTAAATTCATAAAATTAACTAAATTAAAGAACTTGGAAATGTAATTGGAGTCCCACGAAGAAGAATGAAATATAGTAACTGCAGAGAGATTCTTCTGTCTCTGCCGTGCAAACTAACATCTGGAGAGCATTTTTCTTTTCCTCCATATGCTGGTATAAAATTTTCTGTTGAACTTGACCTAAGCAAATATGGCTGCAGATAATAATAGTTTGTACAAACTTTAATGGAAAGATGGTCTCAAAGTTGTCAACATCTCAACTCCATGGCTCTACTGACCTGAAGTTCCAGATCCGAGTGCCAGCACAGTCAGGGTCTGGAGTGGGCCCTCTTTTGGGTTGCAGGTTGTTATAGATTAATAGAGCTCTTTGAAGCCCCTTTTATAAGGGCACCAATCCCTTTCATGAGGGCTTTATCCTCATGACCTAATTACATCCCAATGGTCCTACCTATTAATACCAGCCCATTGGAGGTTGGAATTTCAATGTGCAGATTTTGGAGGGAAAAAAGCATTCAGTCCATGACAACTATAATAGATAAATCTCATCATAAGGGTTGCAAAGTAGGGGAAGACACAATATAAGATGCTAGAAAAGTAGCCACATCCACAGTCCTGACAGTCTTCCCCCTCAGGCACACTTTTCCACAGTTATCAGCTAATTCCCAATGGGACTGCTTCTACATAGTCAAGTACATAAGTGTGTGTGTGTGTTTTGTGTGTCAGTGTGTTACTACATGTGTACTGTCTGCTGAGTTGTGTTTAGGACTTGTTAAATTTGGGAAGTGCAGGTTTATTTAAAGGAAGTTGTATTTGGTCTCTGAGATTACTTCCTAAATCTTCAAATACAATCATTAGTTTCCTATTAGACAAAAGTGGTACATTTTCTTCAAAACTTGACCCTTGCCTTATTTTTTTTCTGAGTAAAATAGGCTACTAGATATTTAGAGGTCAGGGAAAATGTTAGGTTCACCTGATAACAACTGATACACAATATAGTGTTAATTAGTGTTTTCAAAAGAACAGTTCTGGAAAAAATAAACCACACACAATGTAAATTTTTGTAATGATATTTGTTGCTTGTGATTATTGCTGTCTTTTAATATATCTTTAGTTATCAGCACTCCACATTTATTCTGGGGTACATATCTCCTGATTTTTGGATAAAATCTGTTGTGTATCACACAGGGTGCTCTGCCCCTGTAGACAAATAAATGTCTTCTGTAAAGATGTCCTTCTCCGCTGTCCTGGAACCTATAAATATGTTACCTTGCATGACAAAGGCACTTTGCATACATGATTAAGTTAACAACTCATTTATTGTAATCCCACAAGACCTTATAAGAAAGAGATAAGAGGATCAGAACCGGAAACAGAGATAGGATGGTGGAAGCAGAGAATTTGAAGGTGGAGGTAGGGTCCACCAGCCAAAGAATGCAGGTGTTGTCTAGAGGTGTCTACAGAAGTAATGCACCCCTGTCGACATGTTGATTTTAACACTACGAGACTCATTTCATGCTTTTGACTTCCAGGACTGTAAAATAACAAGTTTTTCTTGTCTGAGGCCACTAGGTTTATGGTGATTGTTACAGTAGCAATATAAAGCTTAGATAGTCCTCCACTAGTCAATCAGTAGACCCATGACCCCATCCTAAATAAAAGGACACTTGTTCCTTGGACAATTAAGATGGTGGTTCAAGAATGCCAAAAACTAAGACTGTGATCATACTCTAAAGAAAACATGTTACCTCTACATAAATTACTAGCATTTTCCTATCTCCTGTTAGCTTATTTTTTATTCAAATCAGATACAGAAAGAAGAATTTGATTGCATATAATAGAAATGGAGAAGCGGGGAGATTAAAATAAGGGAGGATAAAAAGGCAGTAAAAGATTTTTAATCTAGGTTTCTGAAACACACAGAGGAGCAGGTGGTAGGATCGTGTACAGAATGCCTGAGACATTGGTGTGTCTGAAGTCTGGGACTCATCAACAGCAGTTATTCCCCATTGGTTGAGGGCTGCCCCTTGGGCCATTAACTTCCCTGCTAACTCAGGCTACACCTGCAGGCGGAGCAGACTCTCAGGGTTTCAGAGAAAGCCCCGAGGCAGAAAAGTGAAGACATTGTGGAGTGCTAGCTTGAGGCAGGACAGAGTCATCATGCACAACCATGTCAGAAATCATAGATGAGCCCAGGGGATACAATGTGAGCCACCCAAAGCATCCCATTCTTTATAACTCTGGTTCTTCAGTTCTGTATCCTTTTTGTGAACTGCCCAATATTTTCTTCCTGCTTAAGCAAATCTCAGAGAGTTATTTGGACCTTACAGATAAGAACCTTAGTTGATATATGTTTCCCAAGTGATTTCTTTGTGGTTCAGTCCAGTCTTTTTTGCTAAATTATTTTAGTCTTAATCATTTTAGAAATTATTTAGCTAAAAATTGTTACTTTTTATTTCTTTAATATTCAATGTGAATCCTCAATGCTTTCACTTCCATTTTTCTGATTCATGTATATATACCTTACATACACTGATGATATCAAAAACAATTTAAACTGTTTAAACTACAAAATCATAGATAAGTGTAACATCATTTTATAAAACTTCTGCCACGCATGATAACCAATGTTAAAAAGAATCACACTATATTTTCAATGCCAGATTGTGGTAATGCAAAAATTTTGAAGATAAGTTAAAGAAGACACAGTTTTAGGGTAATGTTTGTCCCATACATTGTTTTAATTTCATTTTATTTAAAACTTTATGGACATTGCTGAAAAAAACACATAAGATTTCGATCAGACAAACCACTTGAGGAAGTTCCAGAAACCTGATTTGTACAACTCCTGCACAGTGAAGTCTCGGGGGTGTCCCTGTTCCTAACCGAGTGTCATTCTGCACCCCCCCCGGCAGACACAGTGACAGTTCAGTTGTCCTGGACTGGCTGTGCAGTGTGATGCTGTGTGGGGAAAACTGTCAGACCCAGGGCTCCCTTCCCAGGGTGTGGCTGTCCTGGGTATCACGGATACGGTGTGCACGACTGTTCTTTTGCTTCTCACTGCCAACAGTTCAGATAATCCCCCCTCAAAAAACCCTTTCTTATAAGAGCTGCACACTAATTAACCCTCCTTCTCCTCTCCGTGTCTCCTCCATTCTTGCCTAACACCTACGAGAAAGTTGCCCTTTGTTTCCTTCATATTCTTCTGGATTTCGGTGTGTGCCTTTGCATGTTTTCTTCTCCCCTTTCTTCATCCTCACCTTCACCTTAGCTTCTTTACATTCTTTTTCCCTTCAGGTATCTGTTTATTATTTAATCATCATTTTTCTCTTTTTCTAGTCTTCAGTCTTTATTTCCTTCTTTCTCTTTTTATTAATTTTCTAGCTGAATATTATCTTTACTGAAATAATTCTTAAGAAAATACTATCGATAAATGTCTTCAAGAAAAATCAAGCCATGAACATGGAAATTACTTAATACACAGCTACCTTCAAAAAGTGTCAACCTTTAAAGTGTTCAACTGTTACCTTCTCCTTAGCAAACCCTTCACAAATATTTTAAATGATTTCTGAGTTTGCTACTTACTAGTTAGAAAGATTTATAAGAGGCATTCAATCTCTTATTCTCTTTTTTAAAACATTTTATTTATTTATCTTTAGAGAGGGAAATAAACATCAAAGTGTGGTTGCCTCTCATGTGCCTCCTACTGAGGACCCAGCCCACAACCCAGGCATGTGCCCTGACTGAGAATCCAACTGGTGACCCTTTGGTTCACAGGCTGGCATTCAATCTGCTGAGCCACACCAGCAGGTTTTGAAAATCTCTTATTTTCAAAAGAAGTATCATTTTATAACACTTTATAATTTTATAATTTTAATTAACTTAAATATTTAAAATCACATGAGGCCATGTGGCTTTTGTACATATTGTTGTTTCGTTTGCAATGTGTTTCCTTCCATATTGCTATTGTTAACAGACTTGGGTCACTCTGACTCATTCCTTGGAGTTTTCCATTCTTGTTCAGTGTATCACACTCCAGTATTACTCTTGTCATTATTCTTGGTGATTTCATTACCCACATAGATGACTACTCCACGATCCTGGCCACTTACTATCTTGAAGTCTTCTCCTATGATTTTGCCTTTTACTCTACATCAGCCAATTCCCATAAGCATATCTTCATAATTTAATATTCAGATATCAGAATCATAAGCCAATATTTCAAATAGTTTCAGTTTAACACTTTCAGAGTTCTAAATCCTACATATTTTTTACCCATCAGTACCTACAGTATATGAATCCCAACTCATTTTGTCTGTCACTCAGCTTCACAATGTCCATACTTCCTTATGCATCAAGTTTAAAAGATTCCATGGACTATAATTTAAAAAAAAAAAACCAGTAACTTGCATGTATGTTCAAACTCTGAGAGTAATTCACCTTACCTGGGGAAACTCTCACTGTGGTTACATTTAATTGTTTGCCTACCCTATGTTTGTAGAGTGGATCTGAAGGGGAAAAACATTACAAAAAATGCTAACAGGCCCTATTTCACATGATTTCAAATTACCTGTAGCATTTCTCAAAAACTCTACTCCGTGCCCTTAGTCTGTTCACTCACTCACTTCTCTCATTGAAAACTTCAACCTGCTCCTCTCTTCTCAACCATACAACACAGTCTTCAGATGAACATCTCACACTCAATATCAGTGCCATTTTCTATCGTACTGAGAAAAGGAAATCGTTCAAGAGAAAATCTCCACATGATCCCGTCAGTTCCATTTATCGACCTGCTTTCATCTGTATTCATAAATTCGCCCTCTCTCTTATACCATGAAGGAACATGTTCCATCTCAAATGAAAGTCTCCACTTAGTCATCAGGTGGCATCAGTGGGGAGTGTCTGTGATCTCCCTGCATGGCCATTAAATAGAGTCCACCCGCTGATCAGGGTGTTCTCATCATTTCCCATCTCGGCACAAATAAAGGCTAAGTGTCCTGATATTTCGAAGTGGTGCTGACCATATGTGATTCCTGGCTAGCAGATTTTCTTATTTGTCTACTTATCACCTACACTGGTCTCTTTGTCACTATTTAGACTCACTAAGCATCTTCTAAATTCCAGGCATGTGTAGATGCTGTTCTCTAGGGTGCATTACGGTATCTTCTTCCTTTTCAAATGCATCCTTACAAAGAAGCTCTTTTCTAATTAACATAAAACACTAACTTCAAACACCTTAAGTTGTCCTTTTTGCTTTATTTTTCTGTAAAGAATGTCTATTTTCCTTCTGGTTTTCTGTTTATTTTCACCCTCCCCTCTACTGCCCGTTTAGCCAACATACTAGCATGTAATCATCATGACGGCTTGGTGTCTGCCTCACACATTAAGCTCCATATTCTTAATGTCAAGAAATAGAGGGATTTTAATAAACAGCCATTTATTAAATGGATTAGTGTGAATTAAATGAATGGATAACTGGATTGTCATAAAACTGAAGTGAATTTTCTTCTAACGTGTTGTAGATTACTTATTTCAAAATTACTCAAGATTCTTAAATTAGCATACTTCTGTGCATAATCTTAATTAACTATTAATCATTGAACTTGAAACTCAGTGATCAGTATTTTTATTTCTTTTTGCTTTTCCAGAAGATTTATAGTCAAATAAACTTGGGGACACATTGGTCTACAGAAGTAAATCCCTATGTCACAGCCTTATCAACTGTTCCTTATGCTCTAACCCTTGCTTTCTTCTTTGCCAGCCTCATGTCCAGTGATTCACCCTAAAACACTATCTCCAAGCGTACTGATCTGCTGGGTTGAAAATCCAATCCACTTTATTGTATGTGATGCTTTCACCCACTTTTCCCATCTGCGCAGATCACTACTGTGTGTTTGACTCCTCTCCAATGATCTGACAGAAAAAGAAGTGAGCAAAGATGTCTTTATGTTCCCTGTGTGGTGCCATTTGATAACCAGTGTGAAGGGGGTTAGATGGGGACTTTTAGATGGATTTAAACATTTGTATGTTCATGTCAACCCAATTTCACCTCAAGTTGTGAGTATTTTGTTAGCAGTTACGTGGATAATGCTCACGCATCAGATTGATAGTTGAAAGTACTATCTTTCTTCTGATAATTTTAAAGAGTAAAGACATTTATGGAAAGGACTTCGGATAGTTTGCAGCATCAACAGGAGCGGTGGAGAAACAGGACTGAAAAATTGAGCACACAGAGAATTTGCCTAGGAAGATAACTGCCCTGGACAAACAGCCTAGTGAGAACTGTCTGGGAAGAACCACTTTTACTGTGGTTGGATAGCACATTCTGTAGCTTGCACTGCAGATGCTCCCAGTACTCAACTGCACTTTTTTCCTGGTACCCGTAGGAGCTGACTACTGCTACCATTTCCCCAGATACCTTCACAATAAATGCTCTGCCATTCTTACACTTGTGCCACTAGTTACTGAATCAACTTGCTCAGGGAATGTGTCAGATCAGCTGCATCAGGCATGTCTTACACCAAACATGAAGATTTGGCTGAGAGACTTACCATCATGATAAATGAGTGCTGCTCCACACAAAAACTCATACAGTGAAGAGAGTGCCAGACATGGAAGGGGGGCGGCATGTAGTCGCTTGGCGGCAATCATATTACCCAAAACAATTACCCAATGCAATTCAGAAATTTAAGTTAAAAGCTTCTGATTCTCTTTCAAGGACTGACATGTGGCAGACCTGCCAATACCTCATTCTGAGAATTCTAAGGCTTCCTCTGCTCTTCTCTGAGCTTTATTAAGAAAGTAGTTCCTTAGTTTCAGTGAGCCTCTAACATACACACATAAAGTATCTGTAGCTGATCTACTTGTCCACCACCCATGTGTTGGTCCTTGCATTCCCCCTTCTACTTGTCAGCATCAATCAGGTACATCTGGTTTTAATTTTTCATTTCTTCTTCTAATGCCACCTTAGACCTTGTTCTCATTCCAAAGCTGTTTTAATGCCTAGAAGCAGATAAGCTACACATGCCAAAAGAATATGTCTTTTAGAGTATCCACAAGTTGAAAACAGTGATGCCCAATTCCTCTGTATTTGAACTCTTGACACCTCTCACTAAGTTTGAAACACAAGGGGGTGCTCTATAAATGTTAAGAAAATATATTCCATTGGGTTGTTCTGGGCCTATAGTTGGAAAACACATACAGAATGAGAGAGGTAAGATCTCCTTAGCAAAATAATCAGCAAGTTAGTTGGAAATAGGTCAAGTATATTCTACATTCACTATTGCCTGATTAAATTTTATTTTTCTGTGTGTTGAAATTGAACTAAAATACCAGAGGGAAAAAATATCAATGGAAATAAGTCAAATACAGTTATTTGCCAGTGCCCTCTTGCTTGGAATTATCTTTCTATTGATCTATTTTACATTGTACTCAGAAGAGAAAGTTTGCCACGAGACGGTCTATCATGCTGGTTATTGATCTGCTGTGATGGAACTCTTTGCCCATTCATAGTCCTCATTTACGAGGAACACATTTCTACCATCAGGGACACTTTCATGCTAATCCCTAAAGCTTCATGAATATCTTCAGAATCTTTTCCTTCAATGAACATATATTATTACTACACAGATGTGGCTCTTGGTGTAATTTCCACAGGCTGCACTTCAAAAATACAGCTAGTTCTCAAACAATAAGCACATAAAGATTTGGTAATAAAGTTAAAAAATAATAAATGTTTTCCTCAAGCTATTTATCCTCCCTAATTCACTCAGACCATGTTTGATCACTCCTTTGAAACTAGGATGAATGTCTCTTAAAATAGAATTAATCTACCTTTTGACTATAACTGATACATATCCAGACCTTGTCCATAATTCATCTTACATTTGTACATAAATAAAAGTAATTTAGTCACCACATTGTACCTTATGACATTATATAAGATGAATATCTTATATCTTAATTTATGTTATGATTTAAATTAAATATTGGATCACCAATAAGGCTGATTTTTGGTGATTCAATATTTTGAAGACACCAATTTTTCCCCTTCAATTAAATAACAACAATATCAACAAATTTTAATTAGGAGCATTTAAGAAAATATTTTTAGAAACATACAGAAGTTAATATATATGTGTCTATTAAAAATTGTCATATGGTATATCATGTAAATTTATGGTACCACAATTTATTTAGTATAAACACTTTATAGCCTCTTATTTTGTCCTGTTGTTAGTTATAGAAACATATAAATTATCCTAAAGTGATGAACAGTCTATTCTTATGCACATGCTGTTGTATTACCTATAAAAATAAATAACTTTTCCAACTAATGTACCATTGATCCTTGAACAATGTGGGGTTTAAGAGCAATGACCTTCCTTGCAGTACAAAACCTACACAGAATTTTTACTCCCTCAAAATCCTACCTACTAACAGCCTGATAATCTTGACCAATAATCTTACCAATAACAAAAGCAGGCAAGTAACACATACTTTGTATGGTATAGGTATTATATACCACACTCTTATAACACAGTAAGCTAGGGGAAACTAAATGTTATTAAGAAAATCATGGGAAATAAAAAACATTTACAGTACTTATTGAAAAATAAAATCTGCCCTGACTGGTGTGGCTCAGTGAATTGAGTGCCAGCCTGCAATATAAGGGGTTGCTGGTTTGATTCCCAGTCAGGGCATTGTCTGGGTTGTTGGTGAGGGGTCCCTGGTAGGGGTTGCATGAAAGGCAACCACACAGTGATGTTCCTGTCCCTCTCTTTCCCTCTCCCTTCCCCTCTAAAAATAAATAAATGTCTTTTTTTAAAAGGGAGCTAAAAGCGATAATTAGTCAAAAGATCAAATTGTTTAAAGACAGATATAGAACTATTTAAATTAAAAATAGGACATTCTTTTAAGAACACTTCAAATAAATAAGGTACTCAGTATGTCAGTATATTTAATGGAAATTTTTTCTATAATTGAAAAAGATATGTTCATTTGAAGGAAATAAAAAACAATAAGCAGAGTTGAAAGATTTTATAGAGCATCATAAAATAAATGTCAGAAACAGTGATTCACGTACACTCCCCATATGCTAATTTACATATTAGTAATACGAGTTGCATGTATCAAATATTGTGACATTTATTTCAGGAAGCATTGTCAAACTTCAACTCTGGTTATAGCATTCACTTTGAATTTTTTTTCAATGACGGTGTCATTGCCAAATTGAGAAATAGCACAGAACTTGCTGCCTATATTTTCTGTTCCTATCTCATTATGAAGCATGAAGTTGTGTATTTGCGTGTAGTAACATTATCCCTTGTCAGTTGCATAGCAAATACTATGGCACTGAAACAATTGAAACATAAATACATGAGTTGTTTCTTACTACTTTATCAAATCTCAAGGCATATCTGCAACAAAAAAATGAAATTAAAATATTGATGGCAGAAGGTTCCCTCTGGATCATAGTATATTAAGTGGGGGGAAATAGCATTTAAGTCATATTCTAAATAGCTAATTTCTAAAACATTTAATGATGTAAATGTTGTACTGTGTGTTAAAAAATGAGAGGTTCTAAGTGGACTTTATAAAATAAAACCATTATACTTTCATATTTTTGCATTAAGTTTTATTAAAAATTCATCTTGAGTTATAGGAAAAGGCAACACTGCAGAGTATTAAACTTTTAGTAATTCATTTTTATTAAATGGATAGAAACTTAACTTCAAGAATTAGCCCCTTTCAAAAAGATGTAGAAATTAATTACACATTGCTTATTAGCTAAGTTGCTTTATGACAATTTTCAGCTTCATTGAAAACAAAGTAGTTTTCAGATTAAATGCTATAGGAGAATTAGAATTTATAACAAAAACTTTACGGCTGGACTAACTTCTGTTGTGGTTACATGACTAGAAATCTATGATTACCCAAATGCTTTACATTTAGGCTGCCCAAGCTATTTGCTCATTGTTGCTTTCTTTGGACATAATACAATATTCCGGTTCAAGAGAAAAGATATTTGGTGCCATTCAGGGATTAGTAGAGGTTTAGATGTTAATACTCTGCAACACTATTTCTTCTGAAGAATTCTTATTTAAATACTTACAGGGTCCCTCAGAGTGTATGCTGTGCTTATAAAGGGCATTTGTGGAAAAAAATACTATCTTGGGAATGCAAAATGCAACACACCACAATAATTTTCAAACATTACAGCACTTGCCATTTATAGTGTTCTGAATACAGCAGAGTAAATGTAGCTTAATAAATATATTTTACTTAAGCAAATATTTATCACAAGGTAAAATATAATTACATTTGCTTAAAATTATATATAATTTATATATAATCTATTTATATGTAACATTTTATATATACATAAAATTTTAGTGGGGTAAAAGGAAAGATCAACTTCTTCACATTAATATATACAAGAAGTCTCAAATAACATTTATTTTTAGCAGATTATGATCGCTCTCTCTCTCTCTCTTTCTCTCTCCCTTTCCTCTTTTTCTCTCTTCCTTAGTCTAGTTCCTTCCTCCCAGCCTGCCTTTCTTTTTCCCTTCTTTTTCTCCTTCCCTTTTCTTCCTTGCTTTTCTTTCCTTTCTTCCCATTCTCTTTTTTCCCCCATGCTTGGGTATTATAAACAAAATCATTGTCCCTTAATTCTAGCAGAAACCTTCTCTGTAAGAAAAATGTTTATTGTACATCAAATAATAAAATAAGACAAGAATCACATGGTTCCTTAATTTTCAATTAATTCTTATTTATAGTTCTCTAAAAATCTATTGTAATTTTTTTTTTGGTGTACCATAGATAATGAAAATTCATTGAAAAAAATAATTATCTTTCCAGCTCTTCCATAGTTTGTTTCAGAATTTAGTGTTTGTTCTAATCTGAGATTAATACATTCTCTAAAGAACATACCCAGCAATAGCTAGTCTGGAGATATCTTGGAGTCTTAAGATTCTTGGATAAATTAGACTGAGGCCATAGGACCATGGTCTTTGCCTTTAATAATATGTTCAATGGCCCAGCCATTCCACTGCTAGGATTATATCCTAAGAACCTTGAAACACCAATCTAAAAGAACCCGTTCACCCCAATGTTCATAGCAGCACAATTTACAATAGCCAAGAGATGGAAGCAACCTAGGTGCCCATCAGTAAATGAATGGATCCAAAAACTATGGTACGTATACACAATGGAATTCTATGCAGCAGAAAGAAAGAAGGAGCTCCTACCCTTTGCAACAGTATGGATGGAACTGGAAAGCATTATGCTGAGTGAAATAAGCCAGGTGGTGAAAGACAAATACCACATGACCTCACCTTTTACAGGAATGTAAACAACAAAACAAACAAGCAAGCAAAATATAACCAAGGACACTGAAATAGGGAACAGGTTGACAGTGACCAGAGGGGAGAGGGGAGGGAATTTCAGGGGAAAAAGGGGAAGGATTTACAGGAACTAGTATAAAGGACAAATGGACAAAAATTAAGGGGGGTGGAAATGAAAGGGAGGTGGAAAGCACTGGGGGGGTGGTTTGGGATGGGAATAAAAAACAGAAAACTGTACTTGAACAACAATTAAATAAATAAAATTTTTAAAAAGATAAAAAAATAATAATATGTCTAATGGTTCAAACCAATTCATTTCCAGAAGACACATGACTTGCAGGGGCTGCTGTGAGTCTCTAAATTCCCAATTACATCACTTGTTTGGTTTGTCAATTCCAGTATAGCCTACAACAGACATGACATGTAATTTTAGATGTGAAAATTGTATTTTAATAATTTATTTATCAATGGGGCCACCAGAGTTCACTGTGGTTATAGTACATGCCCAGGGTTGCAAACCTGGTTAATGACAAAGTTTAGGTTAATATAAAATTTCCTGGACCTAATATAGTATATTTTCTTATCTGTACTCTTAAAATTCTTTTCAGTTCTTCCATTAAATGTAGAAATGAAAGATGACGCATGAAAGCTGGTAACTCTCAGCTTTACCCTGAAAATATTCTCTTTTCTGGAAGAGTGTAAATTTTAATAACCCAAGTGCCAGGGTCTTTGAATGACTGCTCACCCACTACAGATGGTATAATGATGCTCAGCAGACCCATGAACCATCAAATAAAGTAACTGCTTATTTGACCATTTGTAATGGCAGTTATAAGTTATGAGATGGTGTTTAGGAAAACTACCATGTGCCAATTTATTAACAGAAACTTACGAGTATCCCTTCCCAATATAAATAATAGCTTTTGTTTTCTTCTACATTTTTCCTCTGTGCACCACTTTCAAAGAGGCACACAGTATCATTTTTTATCAATTTGAAATCTCCTTGTCTTCATATTACCAAGGTTTATGTTTCTACTGGGTCTAATAAATATGTCTTTCCCATCATCAGGGGTTGGAAAACTATATCTCTTAATTTACTCTACCTATATATGTGACCCAAGAGATAAAAAAACTTAATTAGATGTTCTGAATATAATGTGACTGCAGAGAAACATTGCCAGATATAGGCAAAAAATAAATAGAGTTCATCTAATAATACAATTCAAATTTTAAAAAAATAATATTTTATCTTTGAACCCCATTCTCAAAAATAGGATAATGACTATGTTATTAATAACAACTAAATTACTACCAAGAAAGAAAAAGAACAGAGCAGAGCCGAGCTAACACATGAAAGAATTCTTTGTCCTTTCTCAACATTTACATGTTTTGAAACCCTATGGAAATAAGGTTGACAAAATAAGGACCTGATACCAACACCAAAAGATAAGACAACATCACCTTCAGAGAAATGCCTGGGGAACACACAATGTTCCCAAGGTCAGCGTGACAATGAAATATGACTACTGTCACCAGAGAACATGAAGACATGAAGACGTTAAAGTTGACATTGATGAAGAACAACCATTGTATGTCACTGGAAACTTGACCAAAGACTGTATAAATAAAATCACGATGATTTTGAGTTACTTTTAATTTTTTCTACTGTAGTGTTTCTTACATTCATAAATCAAACCTGATTAAAACATTAGAGACTAATGATCTAAACAATAATGAGTCCGATTCTTCCACATCAACATAAAATTGCTGTAATGTTTTTGTGTTTTTAGGGGCTATGCAAAAAAAAATTCTTGCACTTCAAACACCTGATGACTAAGTTTTATAAAAGTTTCAACATAATAACTTTTATAAAACAGGTGATCAAAACTATAAATATATAGTGAACAAATAAACATCGATGCTGAACCCATGCTCTGACCCTTCTCTTGGCACCAAATTCACCTTCAGGTCTGTATGAACGTTCCGCTTCAGATTAAGTTGCCTAACCAATACTTCACCACGCCCTCAATTTTTTGTACCTTTGAATGTTGTTCTCTCCAGAGCATCTGATTCTCTTCCATATTCTGCCCACAAAAAATGTACCTTTCCCCTCCTCTTTCTGCCCCTCAAAACTCGGCTCATCTAAGTTATCTATCAGACTTTCCCTGGCCTAGTTCTTTAAACTTGAGATTCCAGAATAGTGTTGTATCCCCCAAGTTGTCATAGCATAAACTCACTTTATAAAACACTTATCCTTCATATGTGCCTCACTGCTCATAATATCTGGGCCCTTTAATGAGTGGTGTGTGTTTTTTTCTTTTTTTTTCTGGGTAGGACAAGATATATAGTATGTACACAGTGGGCTTCATAATAAATACAGGCCATTTCTTAAGCACTCATGCTCTACACTACTTCATGTCAAGTGAACATACAAAAGAAGCACAGAGGATTGTAGACTCTGTGGTGACCGAATAGGTAGGAGCTTTAACTTGTCCGGTATAATATCCTAATTGATATTCAGATCATTGGACCTCAGTAAGTAAGTCTACTGTCAAACTCTTGATGTCAAGACTTCTTAATTCAATTAAAAAAATACAAATTAGAAAGAAAAAGTCAGTACTAGTGCTGAAATTTGTAAGCATCTGGCCCTATCTGTTACAATTATTTGGTGTTTGATTACATTGCCTTAGAGTTGAATCCTTTGCTGCTTCTGTTTTCTTCCCACAGATTTCTTGAATGTCAGCTTTGGAGGAAAACCAAAAAGGAGACTTTGTTTATCTCCTCTCCTAGAATGTCTAAACTTGTACAATAGAACACTCATGATTCATAATGTAGTAATGCAAAAATACACTACATGTACAACAAAGTTTAAGAAATAGTGCACATTCTGTCCCTCTGTTGGAGATTCACAGCATCTATGTGGGCATGAAGGGTTCTGAAGACATGCTGAGCCAGGCATATGGTTGACTGAGTCAATATACCAACTCTTTTGCAATATTAACCCATCTACACTTAGAAAAAACCTGTTAGAGCTATGATTAGTGTCCTCACTGTGTTTAAGAAAGAGTGAGATTAAGTAAATTTTTCAAGATTACAAATCTGGACTGACATAGAACTTGGATTTGTGTCCACGCCCTCTGGCTGCAGAGGTCCTTTGCTTCCTCGTTGCTCATGCTCCCTCCCCTATAAACCACCCCTCGATCTCCTGTGGTCTCCTCCAACATTCTTACAGTCTGCACGATCAATATCTTCTATGAATCAGTCTTGCCAATACTGAAAGCCAGATTTTCTTGCCAATTAAATTTTTAAATAATAATAATTATTAGATTATTTCTTAATGAAAAAAGAGAAGAGAAAAACAAAGATAACTACAATACTGGCCTAGAGATGAGATAGGGCCTCATTGTAGCTTTGAGAAAGCGGTGTTTGGCAGCATTGGTCTTACATTGTCACAGGGCAAGCAGGAGCCCGCAAAGAGGATCCAGATTTCAATGTTTTTTGTCACTTTCTATTTTCTTCCAGGTCTCTGCTGCACCCATTTTTATGCCTGTATATATGCACACAAACACACACACAGCACCAATGTTTTAAAAGAATCTTCATGCTAGAAATAGCCCCCGGATCACTACTGGAACACGTCTATTTTACCTTCTCTATCCATCACTTTCTTTCTCTTTAATGCCTTCCCTGACCAATAAAATACAGAGTGAATAAGAGGTCAACTAAATTAGTTTTATGTTTGTTTCTGGCAGTTTTGGGTAATGTTTCCACATCCACATTTTCTGTTTAAGAAAGGCAAAAAAGCATTGCCTAGCCCTCAGCAGCAAGTGGGTAGTGTACTTAATTAAGTTAATTAAGCAAATGATTCTAGGCTTCTAAAATACATCTATCACAAACTACTTTGGGAAATGCTTAACTCTATTTCAAAAAAGTACATCCATTTTTCTTTGGGTTAATCAGTTTATTCCATCACTTGAACATTGAGTAACGCCTTATAGATGTTTATGAAAAGAAATCTGTGCTTGTAAACACCTCTAGCGAGCATGGTTTTCCATGCACAGAGAAACTTTAAAGCATCATATATTTATATTGCCAATTATAATCTTATTCATTACTTACCGATATTAGCCTGTTTACAATAAATTATTTTCACATTGGTGGTAATCATGCTCTCTGTCTTAACTTTCTTAAAAATATAAATGTCATATCTAGATAAAATGTATTCTTGTAAACACTTTTCTTCTGAGCTCAATGATATTTCCCCCTCATAAAATAGGTTTTGAGAGAAAGACGGAGATTTTATATGGTACAAGCCAGTCTACTGCTGCCACAAATGACAGATTCCTGGTGCCATGAGACTGTCTGGGAATAATAGCAGTGTTGAGGCTCTGGGTTGCAGAACATCAAATAAAATGGCCCTTCAAGGAGAATCACACAGCAAGTCAGTAGGCAAGGTCTGGCATTCCAAGACTTTACTCAGGAAAACCTGCTATCACGTAATTGCCTGCCACCATCAGTGACTATTTGGAGGAAATAGAAAAGTTTCCAATTTAAGGGGGGCGTGTAGAGATAAACAGTACTGTCCCACCCACAGAAAGAGAGACAAAAGCGGTTATGCCCTGTTTGTAATCAGCAAACATCCCCTCATTAACAGGCACTCAACAGGCCTTTGATGCATTTAAAGTCAAATACAGAAAAAAGGAATTGCTTCTATAAATGAACACACCAGTCTCCTGGATTCTTGAACCAATTTATCTCCCCAGATTTTAACTGTCGGTCTAAAACAACATGGAAGAAATGGTCACAATTATGTCATCAGCAAGGCTACATTGACTGACTTATTGATTTATCAAGCACGTATAGATGGGGAAGAGCACTCTTGTTTCACCAGCAGCTCGGCAAGATCATTCTAAATGAGTTACACAGCCAGCACATCCCCTACTAAGTCAATTAGCGTAGGATTAATTGGAAAATGGTAGAGAGGGCCAGACTGCTGCCTTGGCTTTCAGCTTGGAGGCAAAGGTTTGTTGAAGGGACTATCGTCCATATGCACTCGCAGTCACTGCTTGGTGTTACCAGTCACTGAAGTAATTGACCGTTCATTGCATGTGTTTAAAAATTCAGGATACAGGGTGAAATAAAATGAGCATTTGTGTAACCGCATTAGTTCCAACCCTCTTTTACTCAGAGACAATTGCCATCCATCATGCTGTCCCTTAATCCCTTACGGTTCCTGTTGGTGATTCAGTATTCCGAAACAAAGGAGGGGTGTTGCTTTTAAATATTCTATCTTGGGGTATTTAAAGTGGAAATGTGATAAAATTAACATTTATCACATTACAGAAATAATATAAGTAGGGGGATAAAAACAAAAAATAACAGCTGAGCACTAAATGAAATGGCTCTACGGTATTCCCAGAGGCAAAACAAAACAAACAAACAAACAAAAAGATTATTTTTCTTTACAACTCTGTTTAAAAGATGAGAGCCTCCGTAGTCTGCTGAATGAAAATCAACCCATGCATATATGATTAAACCCTAGTCTCTCTGCTATGATGAATTTCTAACCTAATCCACAATGCGTGGGAGTATCACTTCAATACACCCTTGAATCTTTGGAATCACAGAAAAAAAGAGAGATTTGTCATTACCATTTGGTAGCTGTGTTACTTACTGCTTGATACTTAATCATTCTCAATTTTAATTGTTTCCACACTTGTTGTGTGGATTAAGTTGTATCTCATGTTGGTGGGGAACTCAAGAGTTAGAAAATTTTAGTTTTAAGCAATAGTTAGTAAGCTTAGTAATCAACGCACATAAAAAGCTATTGTTTCAGGAACTGAAGGTATGACCCACCCTGACTCCAGGAGACCACAGCAATTCCACCTTTGTGCCCCAGGGGGACTGCAAGCCATCAAGATGGTATCTGAGCCATTGTGCTCCAGCAGGAGGGAGACATCCTGCCCCCTGGGACACAGATAAAGAATCAGCAGTCAACAGAGGAGAGGCTGCTAGGAGAAAAAGCCGACTGCAGCTGTTATCCAATTAACCATCTTCCTGAATTCCAAATCCCATGCCTACCTTTTTTCCCTGAATCCCAATCTTCTTACTTATGATTTACCCTCCTATAAAAAGATCAGCTTGTAATGAAATGTAAGAAGGTCTCTTAGGCTTCATACCCCACCATCTTCTCAGATCACTGGCCAAATGGATAAAGCTGCCATAAAGATTCAATCCCTGTCTCTGCTTATCGGTTCTGGTGGTAACAGGGAACACAAATGGCGACTTCTCCATTTTCAATGTCACATGGTGCCTATGTACATATGCGGCCAATTATAGAAGGCGTGGGGCATTATTCATGTATATGTAATGTATGTGTATATATATACAATTTTCCTTATGATGTTTGTGTTATAAATCATTTCCCAACTTCTCTGTCAAGAACAGGTGGTAGTACATTGGTACCAGGGTCTGGGTATTTTTAAGACCAATTCTTACTCAAGTTGAACAAGTAAATAAAGTTGATCATTTTACTTCTTTCCTCATGTTTAAAACTTAACTCCCCATGAAATGGCAGACAGAGAAAAACAAATATAGTATGATCTTATGTGAAAAGAAAAACTAAACAAAAAACCCAACACCCCGGAAAAAAACAGCTCATAGATACAGAAAACAGGCTGGTGGTTGGCTCCCAGAAGTAGCGATAAAGAGGGTGAAATGGGTAGAATTCAAAAGGTACAAACTTTCAGTTATGAGATAAATCATTCCTGAGGATGTAATAAACTGCATGGTGACTATAGTTAGTAATACTGAACTGTATATTTGAAAGTTGTTAAGAGAGTAATTCTTAAAAGTTCCCGTAACCAAAAAAATTGAAACTGGATTTACTGTGGTAGTCACTTCACAATAAAACATATATTAAACATGTTGTATACATGAAACCGATATAACGGTGTACCTTTCAATGAAAGCTCTCAATTAAAAACAAACAAAACTTTATGCTCACCTTTAGCTCTTTTCCTGGTTCATTTACCCATCCATTTATCCATTCATCCATTTATTCTACAAATAGTTTAATGTAACATCCCAGAATTAGAAATTCAGAGAGTGTGTCATTTGGGTCTTCAGATACCAAGATGGATTAAGAACAGCATGCTATTTATTGAGGAAAACAGCCACGAAAGACGGGAGAGGGGCAGGAGCAGGCAGGAAAAGCCTTTACCACGCCGAAACACAGAACTAGGAAGCAAGGAGGGAAGATGGACAGGAAGAGCCTCCTCCTGTGAAACTGCCCTAGAGAGATTTCTTGAAAAGTTTATGGAAGCTTCCACAAAATGATTTCCTAGAAAGGAGTCACAGAGGTCAGAAATGTCCAGGCTAATTTCCCCATTGTGCTCAGCTGCTGCCTGGCGGCTACTTGAGAAAAATGTGAATGGCCCCAGCTCAAAGACTTTCGCAGGTCCCGAAAGCCAGCTGCTGTGGTGTCACCCAACTGCCCTCTTGTAGCTGATAGGCCAGCTTTTTCTTGAAGGGAGACTGAACTGCATATTTTCAAGACAACCACAAAGATGTACCCTGGAGAGAACACAGATCTAGGTCTGCTAAGGCACAAGATGTAATCCTTTCTCTACTGAAGTAACAGCAGCTGCAAATGTAAATAACTGCGTTTGAGTGAGATGAAAACATTAATATACGAATGATACTGAAGGGAATCCATGCTTCTAACTGCAACTAAAGAAGTGGGCAACTCACACCTTCCAGTCCAAAAAACAGAGTGGATTTAATAAGAATGGAGCATGAGCATTGTGAATAGACCAAATAGAACAAGCAACACCAGGATCATCTATCGTTTCCTGAAGAAAAAGCTCCAAAAGTCTACATTTATGTGATCCCCATTTCCTTCTGAGTTTTGCTCTTCTCCTTATCATGTACATAGTATAAAGTTCATGAATTTTCTCAATCATTATACCTATAAAGCATTCTCCAACTCTGCTGAGACTCGTAAATATCTCTAGAGGAGCAAACGATGAATGAATATTATATTTTCCTCTACTATTACCTTTGATTTTTTCAAAATGCTTGTCAAATTATTCAATAAAGAAAAATAGAAAGAATAAGTAATGGGAATAAATTCTTATATTTTTTTAGTCTCAGTTTATTTCGAAGGCTCTTATAAGGCCCCTTTGTATGCAGACATGCACAGGTGATGCTATTCCCTCCCCAGTATGTACTGGATTCTCTCTCGACCCTTTGAACATGATATTATTGCAATTCTAAATTTTTACTCCTTATATGAGATAGGCGACAATTTTCATCTCATTCAAAATTCCACTTGAATAACTTTCTCCTAAAATAATCTTCCTAATGGTGGTCATTCTTCAAGGCACAGCTCAAATGCCCCTTCTCCATGAAGAATTTACTTTTATTCTTTGGTGGGAAAGTGTTTGCCTCTCTATCTTTACACTGCATTTTTACTATGTCTCTTTAAAAACATCTTACTGTAGCACTGGCCAGTGTAGCTCAGTTGCCTGGAGCATTGTTTCATAAACCTAAAGGCCAGGGTTCAGTTCCAGGTCAGTGCGCATACCAAGATTAGGTTCATTTCCAGTCTGGGTGCATGCAAGAGGCAACAGCTCAGTGTTTATCTCTCACGCCGATGTTTCCCTACCTTTTTCTCTCCCTCTTTCCCCCACTCTTCAAAATCAGTAAGCATGTCCTCGGGTGATAATTAAAAAGTAATGATAAAAATTCCAAAAATTAAAAATTAAACATCTTACATAACAATATAATTATTCATGTTATGAACAACGATCACTTGTATTACACAGAATACTTCAGTTTATAAGAGCCTGCTATATACATTTCATTCTGTAGCTACAACAACCCTACGAGGAGAGAGCTTTTTATGTATATTTAATTCTATAAATGCAACAACCCTATGAGGAAAGGGGTGATATACTAATCTTATTAATTGTAGCTCAGAAGATTGGTTGATTTGGTAGGTCCCAAAATTATTAAGTAGCAAAACCAGTAATTAAATTGTTCTTTTAGGACCAAATTAAATGCACTTTCATTGTTTGTTGTAAACCCTTTTAATGTAAAATTGACATTTGATCTGCAAACTTCCATGTAATCAATGTTCAGCAAAAAAATACATGAGTAATAAATAGGATCCAAATTACACCAATCATTTAGATATGAGGAAGGACCCCAAAATACTGGAATTTATTTATACAAAATGTATGTATTGATTCTTACATATTTAAACTTCAGTCATCTTCAAAGTACTTTCCCATTTGATGTAACACACCTATCAAAATGTTTTTCCACTGCTCAGAGCAGTTTCTGAAGTTGTCGATTTTGATGCCTTTAGCCCTTCTGCCATTTTTTTGTTTCACCTCTTCTATATCAGCAAAACCATTTCCCTTTGAATTGAGGGAAACAAATAAAATTATCTTGGGTGAGATTGGGTGAATTGGGAGGGTGGGTCATGGGGGTCACATGATTTTGGGTCAAAAACTGCTGAACACTGAGTGGAGTTTGGGCAGTTGTGCTTGCAAATCACCATCATGAAATGGGCAAACATGTGGGAAGAATCTTCCAAAAAGTTCACTGAAGTCAATGCCAGCAATGCCAGCAACACCAGCAACGCCAGCTGGTGCACTGACACAGATGGGGTCCTAGAACACTCACCTAGCAGGGGAAGCCTGTACTACAAAAGGCTGTCCTGCAGGAGATAATTCCATTTGGGGATCTCCCCTCTTGTATATATCTCACAAATAGCAGCTAGCTGAAGTCATTTCTTCCATTTCACCGTATTCTACAATAGTTGGCATTTTCTGTTATTTGCTACTGTTAATGGTCCTAAGTAATTTATGCATGCATATTTTTTATCTACAAAGTCTTAGTGTGTTCATCAAGAGTAAAAAAGTAATGTTTCGTTTGTTTATTGGGTGTTTTTGGCATCGATTCTGCCAAAAATCTCACAACACAAATGTCAGCATGTATACATATTGTGAACCTCCCTTGGGTAAAAGAAGAATAGCCATTGAAGCTGAAAAACAGAGAAAATATATCTCCAGAATTGACTTGTTATAATATATTTATACATATTTTAAAATTTTTTTCTTAAAATTAGAAATCTGTATAACATTACAGAATATTAACATTGAAATTCTGAATTAATTCTTAATAAAATGCTTTTTTCTCAAAAATTGATAAATGCATTGTGAGTTTTCTTGGCTGATCATTTATTGGTTGCTGATAATACTTTCTAGTACTTTCAAATTCACTTAATAAATTTATTTTTAGTAAAACATTTAAAAAATTAAATACATAAGACACCAGGAATAATTTATTTAAACTATTTATACCTATTACAAAAAGTCATTTCTGAAAATGTTATGCATATGAAATAATACACTGTATCATTTTTTCCATTTTGAGTTATAATGGTGATCATTAAAGAAAAATATATTTTCAAGAAAATTTTCAGAATAGTGTAAAATTGCATTCACTTTTCATATTCTTTATATAGGTTTAAAAAAGGAGCATATGAGTAAAAAAGTGTGGTTTAACATTTTATTCGAGTATAAATGCATTCCGCCCATTTTTTAACAGTTGTATCTTATGTAAAATTTCCAGATCCTTAAGTGACACACAGCTAGAATTTTTTCACTTCCTAAATAAAAGCTTTCCCCCCCCAAGTGGCTTAAAAGCTTTTAGATGGGAGGTACCAGATGTCAGCAGTTCCAATCTTTTTAGTGCAACTATAATAGAGAACAGCTAGTGATTACTGCTGTGGAATTTAACCTCCAGGTCACCGATTCAATCCCTTCGTGCTGCTGGCCTTTTGCTAATAGTAGATCTTCCACACCATACAACACAAACACATACACAACACACATGTGCAGAAAGAGGACAAGCAGTGATGGCAATGTATTAATAGAACATAAAATTTTTCTTTGAAGAGTGGCAAAGAAGAATCCTAGGTGTCATTTAATGTTTCTCATATAAAAAATGTTAATGGGTATAATAATGAAAGTTTTGATAGCTCAAAAATATTTTCTGACATAACAGTAGAATAATATTCTGAATTTTGACTTTACTTACTACATTCTCACTAGGATTTAAGGGACTATCTTTCTGCTCATTTATGCTAGTTCACCTTTGCCATGGTCCTAATCTGCAAAATGGTTTATAAGGTTAAAGTTAATGAAATCTCAGTTACAATGTGGAGATACACTGGATACTGTTCTTCTTTCTGAGGCAGAATAAACTGTGGTCATTGTAAAGCACTCGTTGATTGTGAATGGGTGGGGTTACCACACCAAGCCAGGCTATATATCCACAGAAAACTAATGCAGACACAATATTGTGCTTATTAAAGAGTCCCCTTAGGTTGTAGAGTAAAATTTAAATCTCAGTGATGACACTTTAGCATGGAAGACCTAATCAGAAAAACCTTTGCTTATGTTTAAAGAAATGCTTCAAGAAATCTTATGACCTAGAAAAAAACAAGAAATAAAAATAAAAAGAAATAGCAACAACAACCACGATGGCAGTGAGTGACGCTCTGTACTAACAGGGACTATGCTTAAGAGCTTAATTTTATCAAAAAATATTTTAAACCAAGGACAAAAATATTAAAATGCTCTTTTCCCACCCCCCATAGAACAGAGGGTTCCAGTGTTCAAATAACTTGCTAAAGGTCACCGGATTCTCTACACAGAAAAGTCCAGGCAAGGTTCCAACACAGGTACATGGAACACTAACCCTCTCAAAGCACATGGATACATGGAAAACCTTCACTAGAGATGAGCTGAGGAAAAGTGACTTCCTGGCTCTCCAGTGTGGATCTGATGAGAATGCTTCAGTGTTTTTGGAATGTTATTTGCATGAAGAAAGAAAAAGAAAGACTACAGAAAGGCCCAGGAAGGGTCATTTTAACCTGAATGAATCAATCAACATGATATAAGCAACATTTAACTTTTCATTTGTCATCCAACATTCCATAGTATTGCTTTTAGTTCAGTGGTTCATATTCATCCTTATGCTAGGGGTAGACACCACTCAGTCGCCCTTGACTGTGCACCGCTGTGGGGTGTTATCTAATTTATGTATCTATCTAGACCTTTTCTCTGGCTTCGTTGTGCAGATTCTATGATCTCTTCCTCTGTCTCTGTCTTTTTTCTTATCTATGTTTATTATAAACTAAACAAAAATATTCTTCAAGAAATTATCTTTTAAAAAGGAATAAGAAATAATCTAAGACAATCGTTGTGTGTCTATTTTTGAAGATTTTATTTATTTATTTTTAGAGGGAAAGGGAGGGAAAAGCAGAGGGGGGGAAACTTCAGTGTATGGTTGCCTCTGGCATTCCTCCTACTGGGGACCTGACCAGCAACAGAAGCAGGTGCCCTGACTGGGTATGGATATAGTGACCCCTTGCTTCGCAGGCCAGAACTCAACCCACTGAGCCACACCAGCCAGGGGACATCGTGTGTCTTCTCTATTCAAATGTCTAATCATCACTTGTGGTATATACCACTTGACTCTAGAACAAGCAGCTCTTAACTTTCTTTCTCTTGAACCTCTTGAATCCTAGAGTTATATTCTCTTAATAACCAATTTGGATTCCCAACATACCCTCAAGTAAAACTCCTAAAATTGAAGCATTTAGAATTATTGAGCTATTTGATTTCTTAAAATAATGAGTCAGATATGTGCAGCTGTTGAGGTCCAGCTCTGAATAAACGGTGAGTGTCCTCGTTCCTGTCAGCATTGTCTCCCACAAGGTTGCATGTGCGTATATGTGTGCACTTTAATATGTATGATTTACAGGGTACTTCTGACAGCCCGGAAGTCCAACTCCTGTTAGGTCTAGCAATTTAGAGTACAATTTTCTAGTATAGATCTTACTTTTTACTAAAAAAAAAAATAAAGATTAAAGTAACCTTCTGTTTTTTTGCTTAAGAAATTCCAAAAACTACCCTATTATATTAAGGAAAATCCTGTGAGACTCACTTGGTCTTCATTCAATAGCATTACTATCAGTAAAAGAATTTTTATATAAACCAATAACAGTCTCTTTGCTAAATGTCAGAGAACTTTTTTTTTTTGCATTTACTGCATGGTTCATTACATAACTGAATCCTTTGCCTCATCTGACGGAGAATGGAGCCATTTTTCAAATGTGAAGTAGGAATAACTACAGAACCTCCGGCAATTTTCTCAAAAACAAACACAAAAATGATATAGAGCCATTAAATCCTAGTGTGTGGTCATATACCAATTCGGGTAATATGTTGTTCTTGAAGTTTTACCCAACTAGAAAGGTTTTTTATTTGCAATATTCTATAAATTTATGTTGGATTACATTCCGTTTTACTAAGCAAACTACAAATTTTATTCCACAAAAGAAGCAGTGTTTCCAAGCATTAACAAATAGCAAAATGCATGTTATACATTATGCTCAAATGCTTAAGTATATTACTGTTCATTCTTCTCTTTCTTGTACTTAAAAATTATTAATTTATCATTTATTGTAAAAAGTGTTAAGCAAAGTATTTTGAAATTACAACTTTCTATGACATTCTTAAGATACCATAGAGGGCAAATATAAGCCCACCAGTTAACTTTTATATTCTGGAAATTTTTGGTGCATGTCCATTAATGATAATTGGCAAACAAGTCATTAAGCTAAAATGTGGAATTAATAAGATCTTGGAGTCTTGCTATATTACATTACATTGTAGCTTGAAATTTAGTAAAACATGAATCCATATTAGAGTGAAGGATGAGAAAGAATTTGTAACTGATCCCATAACTGATTCTCTTTTAATATTATCTTTTAGGATAGATCTAAATACATATTATTAGAATTTTTTCAAAGAAAACTTGACTATTCCTCATACTTTACATATATGTAGATATACAAATATATCATTTATGCTTGTTAAATTAAGTAACGATAAACTCTTTCCAGGAAAAAATATATACATTTTATGTATAGAATACATAGATATAATTGTTTTTATTTATAAGACATTTATAAAGAAAATATATAATGTATATGTAAATTACTGTATTGATCAGCATTTTTTATATTACCCAGATATGTTAAAATCAATGTTTATTATTAATATTAATAAAATATACTATTAGCACAATGTGGGTTATATTAATAATGTATATCATATTGCTATTAATAATGCAAATATTTTTTCATGGAAAGGGTTTATTATTTAATGTAACACACATGCATTGCATGCCAGACTCTGTGGTAGTTTACAGATGAAATTGGTAACCCACCCATGTTTTACTCCAATAAAAAAAATGACATTATAATTTTAAGTTATGATACAAGTTAATATTAAGTTTTAGACACATAAGTAAGCATTACAAAAATCCTGAATTTTGGTTTATAGAGTTGGATTATTGACAACAGCCAAACATGCGTAGATCATTGAAAATATGGACTTTATTACCTGATGGATCAAAAATGTGTACCACCCCAATATAAATTATTGACAATTAATTATTAAAAAGAGGAAAAATGATTCACAGTCTAAAACACTGAAAAAATCACCACCAAGAGTCATACCAAGTCTAATATCACTTAATATTTTAAAAGTTCATTGCACAGTTGTATGGGGGACATTTCTGCAAAATGTATTCCTATTAAATTTCTTAGTGTATTCACGTGGCAGGAGTAATTATTTTCACTTTATTAATAATGTCACTGGGACAAAAAAACACCGATCAAGTCAAGCATCGACAAAGAGTCAGTTGGTATTTTCACCTATATTTCTCTTTTACTTTAGTTTGGCTCCAAATATCATCTCTCAAATCTGTTATTTACCTAGAAATTTTAAGCAACAGAGAGTTTTTTTTTATTGTTTTCAAGTGGACACAAGAAGAAATTCTGTCACAATTCTTACATATAGTTAGTATTGTTCTTCCATGTGAAGTTAACATTTCTCAAGGTTTCTTGTTGTTTCTTTCATGCAATGAAAAATAAAAGACCATACAATCTCATAAATAAATTATAAAAAAGAATAAGTGGAAGTAGTTATATTACAACAGCATTTGTTATTTTAGTTATAAAGTGATAGTATTGCTTTTTAGATATTTATTTTATTTGTTTCCAAGTTAAAGAAGCATCAGTGATAAATATGAAAAATCACATTTTGACAATATTGATTTGGCAATGTGGTTTTAAATAATTTTGTTTTAGAAGATTTTATAAATTTGGAAACTTCAAAATTACAAACTGCTGGCATTAAATAATTACACTAAAAATGGCATATTAAATTGGAGTTAGAAAAAGAAAGAGAAGATAACTTCAAGTATCCTTTATTAAATTTACCTTTATCTCTCTGTTGCTTAGTTAATAGTAAAACAAGCAATTTTGCATTAGACATGTTGAAGTGCATTCCACTTATAATGTCTTAACTGGATTTAGTAAAAGTTTCTTTAGGTAGTAGATCACCTTTCAAATGTCAATTAATACTTCTTCTTTTTTTTCTTAGCAATATTTTTTCTTTTTTTTTTAATTTCATTTAGTTATTTTTCAAGTACGGTTTTTTGTCTATTTCTCCCATCCCAGTCTCCCCTGCCCAGCGCTCCCCACCTTCCTCCCATTTCCACCCCTCTTAGTTCTCGTCCCTGTGTCCCTCCTATATGTTCCTCCAAATCTCTCCCCTTTTTTCCCCTTAAATTCCCTCCCCTCTCCCTTCTGGTTGCTGTCCCCTTGTTCTCTACTTCAGTGTATTTGTTTTTATTCTGCTTACTTGTTTGTTTTGTTGTTTAGCTTCCTGTTAAAGGTGAGATCATATGGTATTTGTCTTTCAGCACCTGGCCTATTTCACTCAGCATAATGCTCTCCAGTTCCATCCATATTGTTGCAAAGGGTAGTAGCTCCTTCTTTCTCTCTGCTGCATAGAATTCCATTGTGTATATGTACCACAATTTTTTTGATCCATTCATTTACTGATGGACACCTAGGTTGCTTCCAACTCTTGGCTATTGTAAATTGTGCTGCTATGAACATTGTGGTGCATAGGTTCTTTGAAATTGATGTGTTATGATCCTTAGGATATAATCCTAGCAGTGGAATTGCTGGATCAAAAGGCAGGTCAATTTTTATTTTTCTGAGAAAATTCCATACTGTTTTCCATAATGGTTGTACCAGTCTGCAATCCCACCAACAGTGAACTAAGGACTCCTTTTCCCTGCAACCTCTCCAACATTTGTTGTTTGTTGCTTTGTTTATGATAGCCATCCTGACCGGTGTAAATTGGTATCTCATTGTGGTTTTAATTTGCAATTAATACTTCTAAAAGTCAGCTCAAAGTAGTTCAATAGTTTAGTACATGTCGACTTAAGACCAAAATGTTTCCCAGAACATTGCGTGCCACTCTGCAAAGAGGTAAATAAAATCACTAGTTAATAAAAGTGTGGAAATATACAATTTGTCATTAAAGAATTGAAGTTAGTGTCAAAGTTCCCCTTAAATATTCTAAAATTAATGTCTAAATAAATAAATTAATTAAACTACCTTGCTGCTAATACTGTGTAATTGTATTAATATAAATCTGTAACTATTCCAATAGTAAGTAATATGTTGCTATTAGTACATCTTGTACCTGTATGATATAATGAGTTATTTCCCTCAGTTGAAGTTTTGTCTATTTCACTTTAACCTCAGATTAATAAGATTTCAAAAATAACTTAATGCTAAATCTCAACAATCACACATCAACTCCATATTGACCAGTGCACTCTTGAATGTGGTGTCTGGAACATTTATGGTCTTCTAAGATGGTAACTGACATCCACAATATCTATATTAAAAAATCTAACACTTCAGCACCATAAAAGTAAAAAACCTTCAGCTGTGAGAAAAGACCCCACGATTAAGGCAACATGTCAGCTTTCATCTTGTCTAAAACACCTATCACAGAGGGAAAAGTTTAAAATGAATCATAATGTAAGCATAATAATATGTCTATTTTTAAAAATACTATCCTTAGAACATCAACATAGACACAAGTGATTTCTATGTGGTTTCATTAAGTATTTAGCAACATTTTGATGTAAAGCCAATAAAAATATCTCAAGCTAACCCTACATGTATTACAAATGAATTAGAGCACATAGTCTATTTTTCTCTGCAGCAAAGGAATGAGGAAGGGAAAAGATGAAAATGAATTTGCAAGTTTCCTAGTAAAATTTTACATGAACCTATGCCTGAAAAATTAAAAGATATTCAAACTGACCAGGATAAACCAAAGATAGGAAGGGGAAGAAAAGAAGAAAAATGAATGAATATTAAAGTGATGCATTAGCATTTCTTTTCCTGCTCAACTTCACTAGCTATTAGGGAAACAAAATTAAATCTACAAATGAGATATTACCTCACACCTGTTAGTTTGGCTATTATCAATGAGACAAGTAATAAGTGTCAAGTAAGTTGTGGAGAAAACAGAGACCTCCTTCTTTCACTGTTGGTGAAAATGTAAACTGGTATAACCACTAGGGAAAACACTATTGATGTTCCATATATGTATATGGAACCATGTGACCCAGAAACCCTTCTTCTGGGTATCTTCCCCAACCTTTTGGAAACATATTCACAAAAACATATGTACCCCTATCTTCACTGCAGCATTTTGCATGGTGACCAAGACATGGAAGCAACTGGAGTGTCCTTTGTTAGATGACTGGATAAAGAAGATGTGGTCCACATATCATGTAGAATCCTACTCAGCCATAAGGAAAGATGAAATACTGCCACTTCCAACAATATGAATGAACCTTGAGACTAGCATGTTAAGTAAAAGAAGTCAGACAGAAAAGGTTAAGAACCATAAGATTATACTCATTTGTGCCACAAAACATAAAGTAACACATGACCAAACATCAAAAACCACACAAACAAACAAAAACTCATAGTCAAACAGTACGGTGGTTACCAGAGGGAAGAGGGTGAAATAGAATGGTGCAAAGGGTCAGTGGGTTCAAGTATATAGTGATTTTTGGTTTGGGGCACATAGTGCAATATACAGATCATGCATCATTGACATGTACACTTAAAACCTATGCAAACATATGAACCAATGTCACCCAACAAATTTATTAAAGAAAGTGATCCTCATAAGAGATCAAAATCCAGAAGTCAGTATGTTCTTTTGATGGTCTACTTCTACAATGTTGTTATTGTTATTTTCTAACATAATATAAATTCACACGCAATGTGAAGTGGAATGCAAGGACAATAATTAAATGAGTGTCATAAAGAAAAGAAGAGCTACTATATTTATTAGGCAATTATTATTTTGCACAACTGTAATATTTATGTTTTATTTTTAATGATACATATTTTCTTTTTATTAATTTTATTTATTATTTTGAATAGTTTATCTTCTTGTATTGTTTCTCTGTTACCGTCTGTATTTTCAATTAAGGCATGAGAGATGCTGCATAAATCACTGCTTTGTCTTTGTCCCACATACAGGAAGGCAATTTCACTTCGCAATAGAAGCCTAGACAGCTCTTCAGCATTGTTTTACCAAAAAGGCTCCATCTGAGGAAACTTATTAATCTCCCTCCTAAATGTGCATGGCATTTGCTGAGTGTAAATGCTTTGTCATAAGCAGCTAAGAATGAAGAGCATTATATAATATTCATTACATTGATACTATCTTCCTGAGGAAACTATGCTCTAGAATTTTGAGACTCAGGTGCTACCTGCTTGTGACATTCAGCATTACATTTTCAAATTATCTGAATCTATCTAGTCTACTATTGTGAAGCTTCTTCCTATCCCAACACTTGGATGTATAGAATGAAATTAGGGGGAACAAATAATGCAATCATCATGTAAGAAATCTCGATTGGTGACACTAGTTGGAGAAGCCCTATATACAACTATATATTAAAAAGGTCTGCTTTTTATATGAAAATACAAGTTTTAGTATATCCACATACAAACATTATTAAAAATCAGGAAAATCTGAGTATTCTAACCTTTTGAAAACCTTGGTATTTAATATCTGTCTTAGAACTCAGAAGATGGTATTAGAATAAGACAAAGAAGACTTAGTGAAAGCATTAGTGCGTATCTTAAGGCAAGAGGACCAAACCTATCATTGAGTCTAGATAAGCTAAGAAAATTACTATTTATGGTAAAACTAACTGAGTCAATGAATCTCAAAAGCAAAGTCAAAGATTTGAAAATATTTTCATTCAAAATGAAAAGGTGAAAAACACCAGCAAAATATTAGAAAATAATACACCAAATTCTATTTTATGAAATAATAGCTACAAATCATAAATATTACTATCATTAGAGAACAAAAGAATGTTCTTGACCAAGTAAGTTTAAGCCATGCTGCATTAAACAAAGTTTAACAGTTCACCATAGTGCCTCACTTACCGGAGCCTTCACATGCCAATGCGGCGTGGCATCCAAGAACTGAACACGCCTATCCTTTTTATAAACTTAGACCACTACTATCTGTGCCATAAGTTTTATCTGATGATTGTTCCATATAGTCTCTTTAACCCATGTTTATAATCATCATCACATTTAAATATAGATGCTGTTATCCTAAATTAAGTTATAAAAACACAACCCTATTAACAGTACATGTAAGAGTCATCTATGACACATAGGTAGGTTTTCTCTGATAACTGAACCCTTCATTGTTATAAATAAAATATTTACTTTTACAACTATCAAAAATTCTGAATTGCTTTTTTAAATGTTTTACTGTAATAAAAATGTGTTAATGTTGCCAATGTATGAGACATTTTTATGATGCACTGATGCTATACATATAAAGTAAAACAATTAGAAATTAATGTCAAGTTGCAATTACTTTAATGTATATCCATTCTTTGATAACTTTACATTAATTGTTTACCCTGTGTTATAGGTGCGATTTTGTAATGTATTCTGTAATAATATTCTGTAAAATGAAATCATATGGTGATGATTATTATGATACTAATAGTGAGGCATTTTATAAACAGAATATTACAAAAGCAAATTCTGATGTATGTGCATTTTAAAAGTATTGACAAGATAAAAAATTAAAAGATATTTTTAAACATACTTGACCTTAGCAGTAAGTTCTGTAATTTTAAATTCCTCTTAAAAGCAGAGCACTGTTGAAAGCCCACAAAGTGTAATACACAATTCCTTAAAGGTGCAGTCCACGCTTTAATATTTTGCATCACTGTTTTGCAGCAATTAGCACAATGCCAGGCATGCAAAAGAAGATTTTGATAAGTATAACTTAATTTTGGTTCAGTTGAATCAAATTACAGCAACTCAATTTCCAGTGGTTTCCAACTGTTAGAAGCCTGGTGTGTAAAAGCTGATATATATGCTGTACAATGTGTAACCCTTAGTGATGAGTGGCTGTTTAATCTGAAATTAATTAAAATCAAATCAAATAAAAAATTTTGTTCTTCAGTCACATTAACCACATTCCAAAGGCTCAATACTCACATGTAGTTAATAGCTACCATTTTGAAATAGCACAGGTATAGAACATACAAAAAGTCACACTGGGCAGTCCTGCCTTGGATGATGTGAATATTAACACAGGGAGAAATCCAGAAGAATTTTAGCTGTGTTTAAAGTGTGGATTGCTGCAGATAAAATATCTTACCTGAACAGAATTTTCAGAAACTAAAGTTATAATCTGCACAACAAACAAAAGTTTGTTAATTTACTCAATAAACTAAGTAATTAGTTGCATTCTATTATTTAAAGCAGAATGATTGAGTACATCTTTTGAATATTTGCATCTGTACATGCAGATGCAACAAAATTGAATTCACATTAGTTGTTACACAAATAAAATAATGGTTCCTGTTAACAAGAAGTTTTCAAATTATTGGTGAATGATTGGAGGAAAATAGTGAATATCTCTGTGTTATTTCTTAGGTATGTATGTGTGCCTGGGTGTGTACATATATAATTCTCTCCAAAGAATAGAATGAGATACACAGTGCCTTTTAAGATTTTAATATTTAGCCTCCTATTCATCAAATCCACTCTTTCCTCTCCAACGTGAATGCTTTTATGCTCTACTCATCTCTCACCTTGATTTACCTCAATAGTTTTCTAATCTATCTTCCTACAGAATTTCCAGCCTTAATGAATCTTTTACATAGTCATTTGCAATAGATTTAAAAGGGAAAGAGAGTTATGTCGTGTTGCCGATAAACTTTTGGTGTTTTCTCACTGACCACAAGATTAAGTAGAGGCATTAATGATCCTTTTCATTGTGAGCTCACTTCTCCAGCATTCCTAAACATCCTTTGACCTTTGCACTTTATACTCTAAATTACTAAACTAGTTGAGTATTCCAAGGACACTGCATTTGTTGTGACTATAATAGTGTTTTATTTCCCTGTATATATTTCCTGTCACACTTTATCTTGCTTATAACTTACTCAACCTTTAAGATTCATTCACTAAACATGATATTACTAAATTGGCTTATTTCTACTGAGACAATAAGTAAAAATGAAGCATGTAGCAATGATAAGTGATTTATTACAGATAAGTATATAGGATAATCTTCTAAGCATATTTAGTAAAGAATGGTAAGAGCAAGCTCTCCATCAAGGATGAAATGTAAATTCTGACCACAAGGATGAATAGAAGTCTGTAAGGTAAAAAGGAGAAAAAGCATTCCATAAATCAAGGAAATATTACGTTCAACTATGTGGCCTGAAGGCAGAAGAAATAAACAAATTTTAATAGATCTATAAGCAACTTTATATACCTGGAGAAATATTTCTGAGTGTTGAAACCAGACTGAGGACGTAAGTAGAACCCTACTAGTAAATGGTCTTTGAGTGTCACTGCAAAGAGTTGACAAGATTAAAGAGAGTATATTAAAGAGTTTATGAAGGAGAAGTCTGAACAATTAGAAACACAACATTAAAATTTAAAAAATTAACTTGGAGATCATTTGTCTAATCAGCTAAAATATATTAGCAGTTCAGCCCTGGCTGGTATAGCTCAGTGAATTGAGCTCAGGCCTGGGAACCAAGCAACCACGGTTCCATTCCCAGTCAGGGCATATGCCTGGGTTACAGGCCAGTTCCCAGCAGGGGACACACAAGAGGCAACCATACATTGATATTTCTCTTCCTCTCTCCTTCCTTTCCCCTCTAAAGATAAATAAGTAAAATCTTTAAAAATATATATATATTAGCAGTTCAGAGTGGATAGATCGGAGAGTTATTAAGATGGTGAAACTGAAAGTGTTCCATGATTAATTAGGTATGCTGGGCAAGTGGTAAAACAGCAATTTGAAGAGTATAGCAGACTTCTAGTATGGCCTACTATTTGAAGATTATTATTTTTTTTTACTTTTACTTACTGAAGAGAGAGAGAGCACGGAGGAAGTAACAATGAGTTAATTTCATATGCTGATGTTCCTTTGGTCACCCAAGTGAGGATGGTCATGGACAGTAAGTAGTTAGATGCATGCTTTTGAAAAGCAATAATTTAGGAATGGAACTATACGTGTATAAGTATATAAGCAGTATCAGATTTTAGACGGGAGACTAAACTGAAGGTGGTCAATATTAAATATTTTAAGGGCAGGCCGTGAAAAATGGTGACCTGAAGACAAGTTTGAAGGAGAAGGGAAAAAACTATAAAGTATGATGTCAGAGGAACTGAAGAATGGTATTGGAGGAGCAGCTCAGAGGAGAAAAACGTGGTTGGTAGAATTCTAAGATACCTCCCAAGGTTCCAGTGGTATAAATGCCGAGTTTGATCTTCTCCCCTTGAATGCGAGCATGGTCTATGAATATGATGGGATAGTCTCTCCCATTCCTGGTTGGATAACCTTATGGCAAAGGGAAAAGTATAATCATTTTTTATAAGATGTTTTCACAGTAGGCTGGAGGAACATTATCCTGCTAACTTTACAGAAGAAAGCTGATGTACTATAAGAAAGGCTCAAAGTCTAGGACATGCATGATTCCTCCAGGAGGTGACAGTGACCTCTACTCAACAGCTAAAAGGATCCAGGGAGCTCTGTCCTCCAACCTGGATGACCTTGGAAGAAGGCTCAGAACATATGCAGCCTTAGCAACACTTCTATGCCAGCCTTGTGGAATGCTGAAAGAGGCACCATAGCCAGATTCACAACCTAGAGAACTGTGGCACGTGATCTATAGAACTGCATATTGCTTTAAGATTAAAAAATGTATCTTACCAAGTGTTGGTAATTTGTTAGAAAGAAATATAAAATCAACACAGGAATATTCCGAAGTACTGAAGAAACAAATAAACTCCAAGTTTACTTTGGGTTTACTGGCCAGTGCTTTGGTAATACAAATGAAAGCCATGTCAGAGGAAAGGTTTGTGGAACTGACTTTTCTATATGAAATAGGGCCAGGAATGGAGGAGTGGTGTCACTGTCATGTCACTCTTAAACTTCACTATTGAAGGACCAGACACTTAGAATATTACTTAGAGCGTGACCATTTTTCCTTTTATGCGTTACATAGAGATGAGTGGTTATTAATATTGTTGTTGCTTGATAGTAACAGAGAGGATCGATGGGAAAAGTTGAAGTTACAGAAGAGAAAATGGATTGTACGAAAGTGAAGAATTGGTGTGGAAGAGGATGATGTTAGGTGCTCAGAAACTGAGGAACTAGAACACCTTCAACAACACGGAGAAAATGAGGAGCAGAGGACACAAGGCACTTACAATGGAAATGCAGGAGAGCAGATAGCTCTCATCAATAGATTCTCAATTCTCAATTACAAAGGGGAGATATTTTTCATTTATTTATTTTCTGTTGGAGGAGGCATTTAAAATCATGAGGTTACAAGTTCGAATTCAAGCTTCAACCGTTATTCATGATAAAACCTTGACATCACTGTTCGTAATTCTCACCTTCAGTTTACTTCAGTAAATGAGGATAATAAAACCTCTTCTACAGGCTCTTGAGAGAATACAATGAGGTGATATCTGTGGAGGGCTCAGTAGATTGTTCAGCACATTGGCTACTTGGGAAGTTATGGCTATTCGTTATTGACATTGAACATAGTTCAGTGGATCGAGGAGTTTGAAGAACATTTGACATAGCTTTGTGAAGAATCAGAGAGGCAGTCAAGTTCAAAAATATAGAATAACTCATAAAAAGTTTTTAGGGTTCAGGGGAGATAAGAGACAATGCATTTCTCCTAATGCCGGGTCACATGGTTATTTTGTGCTGGCGGAATCCAGATGTCAAGCACAGGAGGAGAGTTACAGGGAACTGAATTTTGGAAAAGAAATTATGTGGGCTCATTTCATTCAGCAAAAATGGAACATTGCACTTCAGGGGTAAGCAAGGGACTAATAAAAGTGATAAAAATGGATAAAGTAAGGAAGCCAAGGTGCAGAGATTCCCAATGATACCAAAGGTGTGCTGTACTATGAATAACACATCAGAGAGGGAGAAAAGTGGAAGGATGTCGACTCTGCCTGTGCTCAAATTTCCATTTTTAAAGGTAAGATAAATAAACAAAGATTAAAAGAAAACAATAATCAAAAAGTCATAAATTTTGTGCGGGATGATGGCAAGGACTGAGGTAATAAAAAAGACCATAAAGGTAGGTACCAAAGAATTTTAAGTGAAAATAGAAGTGACTTGCACAGTGGAAGACAGTGGCAAGGAATTGTTGGAGTGAAAGCTCAAGTCTTGTTTTAACCTCAAAGGGATAGTTACTACATTAATGCAATTTTTAACCTTTGGGAGTATTTGAACTAAATTGGGATTAAAACACACTTCATTTTATGTCTAGGAATTTACAACTTCAGGAAGTATTAAAGTTTTTCTTCTTTGCTTTTTTAGTATTTTCATTATTCTATCATGTTTATGAAGTGTTTTTCAGTAAAAATGGCCATCCTGCTGAAATGCTGCTAGTCCTGCAAATAAGCGAGGACACAGAGGTGAAACGGGAGTAAAAGAGAAGTACTTTCTGAGTGTTTAATAAACCCAGAATAGGGCAGGGATTTTCACCCGGTGTGGTGCACACCAGTTGAAAAATCACTAGTATAGGGGATCAAAAAATCTTGGTTTTCTTAGACTATTTGGAGTACAAGGAGTATTCTGGTAACCACAGAGAACAAAATCCTGAATTCTAAAAATAGATATATGGCATTTGTTCCTTCTATTGCTCTAATTGAAAATAAAGCAATACACTAAATATGTTTAAAATAAACATATGTTGAAAATAAAGCAATACACTAAATATGTTTAATTTGGGGTTCAGATGCAAACATCTTCAGAGACTTATTATAGAAACTTCACTATGTATATGGTTTTCCTCTTTCAAAATCAGGAGGGATGTGGGCATTTGTGGGGGACACAGGTTGGAAAATCTCTGCAGTGTCCCTCCTTAGAATTATTTTCAGAAACACCAAATTCTGCACCTTTTTCTTAAACTCGTGACGGCACCTGCAGCCTCCTCCTGCCCAGGAGGTAGGACTGTGCAGCCTCTCAGGTACATGCTCACCAGCAAAGGCCTGTGGCAGAGTTGCTCGTGGTTCCCACCCCAGGCAAATTTTGAGTTCAAACTGCTGACTAGCTTTCTTTAGCAGAGAGTGTACTTGACTCTGATTCTGGAACTTCATTGCTTTTTCTAACTTAGCTGCACCTTCCATGTTAAAAAAAAAAAAAGGTGCCAGTTTGTATAACTGGGTTTTTATGATAGAAGTGTTCCCACTATGTGGCCATGTAATCACTAGTCAGCTATGTCTCCTACTGTGTCTTAGTTACAAATGAGAATGACTGGTGGTATTCAAGCTTAATTGCTTTACAGGCTGAAGGACTCCCTTAATAATCTGGCCTGATTTAGGCAGAAGAGCTATTTATTCCACATGCCAGTGCTGGGTAGCCTGGGCCCTGCTCACTGTTTCTGAAACAATTGCTTCTCTCTGGATTCACAAAACAAAAAAAAGAATAATTAAAAAGATAAAATGTGGGGGTATTTTGCCTCTTTTTTTCCCATCATGCCAACTGGAACTTCAGAGTAATAAACATAATAAAGATTACCAATTGGGATCCTGATAATAACTTTTAAATTTATTGGCGAATTTCTTAGTTTTTGATGTTTGTACAAGGTATAGATTGTTTGTGTTTTTTTTGCATATGACTATCCAATTGTTCTAACATCATTTTTTGAAAACTGTCTTTTCTCCATTTAATTTCCTTAGCATTTTTGTCAAAAGTCAATTGACGATCTATTTTTGCACTCTTCATTATCCTTCATTTATTTGTTTGCCATTATGCCCCAAGACGGTAGTTTTATAACATGCATTAAAATTGAATAATGTGAGTCCTTCACCTCTGATCTTCTTTTGCAGAGTTGCTGGGCTATTCCTAATGATTTGCATTTCTATACAAATTTCAGAATCAACTTCTCCATTTGTACAAAAAGCCCTTACTGAATTGTGTTTGTGATCACTTTTAATGTATACATCAATTTGCAAATGGTTTTGATAGCAAAAATAAGATTTTAAGCTTAATTTAAACACATATTTATGAATAAAAATTTTTAAACATCCTCTGTTAGAATTATTTGGTGCAGAATATATTAATTAATAATGATCACTATCACCAATTCTTATTGAGCATGCATTATGCATCAGATGAAAATACTAATATATTTTTCTTCTTAAATTTCCATGAATTTTATTAATATTTTGGCACACTTGTTTGTTTACTCTTATTCTCTTTAAATATAGGAATTCTTTAAATTTTATACCAATTAATATTGATATATGTTGCATAGTTTTTCATAGCCTGTTTAACCATTTTAACATGTTATCTCCTTCATTTAATTATATTTAATATTTATAAGAGGGTAAATATTTGAATTTTGGGGTTTTTTTGGCTTAGAAAGCATTCCTTATCATTCTGTAAGTAAAGCACATGCACAACACATACAGATATTATTCAATTTCTATAATGCATTAGTTCACTATACATAGTGAATTAATTCACTCTCACAATAATAAGCCTCTGTTACATGTCTTCATTTTAGGACCAAAGTTCCCCTGGCTAAGTTCTTGCCATAGCAGATGGAGAAGCATGAAACAGGTCAATGGGTACCACCACACTGATAGCCCCTATTACTTTTACAGTGTCCAAATTAAGTCACATGCGCAAGTCTAACTATAATGGAACAGGTAAGTGCACATTGTCAACCCTAAATCCAGGGGAAGGACAAGTAGGGAAGGAAGAGTTCAAGTATATAATCCAGTGTGGCCACAAATATTTTAAATTGTCATTGAAAGTCCACTTTCATTTTGCAGTATGTAGCTTTATATTTATCTATGATATCGTGCAAAGGCTCTATTTTATCAATAGCATGTCTGCATGTACAATTTAATTATACCAAATATATTCAATATTATACTCATAAAATATGCTAAATTATTCCACAAGATTCATGGAAAGTCAGTCCATCTCTTATTCATTGTTTAGAAATGATCCCTCCATCATTCCATAAAGCATTATAAATTCTTTCTGATCTTTCAATAAGTTACTTGTCTGTATCTATGCTATACAGTATTATTATATTAATGAAAATTTAGACTGGATGAAAAGATGCCTTGTTTTTATTCTTTCATCAAAGTATTTATAATTTTTCTGGGCCCTGTTCTCTTTAAAAAATGTGATCATTAATTTTATGCATCAGTGTAGCTAGGTTACAGTACTGTCACTCTATCAAACATTAATCTCAGTAGTGTTCTAACGCTATTCTGTAGATATAGCCAGTTTCTGTAGCTAATTTCCTTCGAGTAAAGGGATAGAGTATCCTTGGTAGTGTAGTTGGCCTCATTCATTCAGATGAAACCCTTAAGAGCATAAACTCAGAGTCTCCAATACAGGGACAATTCTTTTTCCTTTCTAGATTCTTTAGGCTTGTCTAATAATTAATATCATAAAATGCATTAACAAAAGAAAAAATAGTAATGTTCATATGACAGCTCCATAAAAGTATGACTTTCAAGAAGAAAGGAATAGGGTCTGGGGTGCCAAAAAGGAGAAACACAATTTATAAGAAATGAGGAGAGCAAATGTTTAGTAAACAAATACTTACCATGACATTCAAGTATGTGTTTTTAGTTACAAATTATCTCATGTACTAGCTCTCTTCCTGGTATAGGACTTGGTCTAAATTATTTTGCATAATTAAGGGGGAGGTAAAAAGCTCTTTCTGAGTCTGCTGGGTCTTTATTTTCCTCAGCTCAAAATAATTCACATGAAAGAGAGGCACACTTTGGGATGATATACTCTACTCCCCTTCATCGAAGAAGAATAAATACAGCATTGAGACTGAGCATCATTTCTTGCCCATTTCCAGAGTAAGAACCCTCACTGATACACTAGATAGGTACACAAATTTGCCAAGTTTCACATGATAAAGCTATTTGCAATACCATGGGAATTGCATTTAAAGATAGAGAATTCGGAGATAATTGACATCCTTACAACATTAATATTTATTTTATAAAAATAGAGATGATTCCACATAAAGTTTTGAAATCTTTGTTCTAAATCTATGAAATGTGTCATTGGTAATTTTATAGGAATTGTGTTGAATCTATAAATTACTTTGGGTAGTATGAACATTGTGATGTTAATTCTTCCAATCCATGAACATGGCACATGCTTCCATTTGTTTGTGTCTTCCTTAATTTCTTTCTTTGGTGTTGTGTAGTTTTCTGGATACAGGTCTTTTACCTCCTTGGTTAAATTTATTCCTAAGGAAGTCTTTTACCTCCTTGGTTAGGTTTATTCCTAGGTACTTAATTTTTTTGTTGCTGTATCAATGGGATTTTTTTCTGATTTCTGTTTCTGATATTTCATTTATGGTGTAAAAAATGTCTTTGATTTCTGAATATAAAAAAGAGAGATGATATCATGTGGGTCATTTTATATTTTTAAATAAAAGTTATATATTTCTGGCCTAGACCTGTCAGTTTTTAGATATTTTATAGGTTGTGTGCCACTATGAATAGGCTTTTTTATTTCTATTATGTCTTTAAGTTATGGTTGGTATTAAATTAGGATTCTCTTTTTTTTCACATCTACTACCTGTACATGTCCATATTGTCACTTTTTAAAATTCTTTTACAGTTGAGCTGTTAATATTAAAAATATATATATATATATACATTAGACTATTTTTACAAAGAACATCTTATTTTCTCTGAGAAGGTGTCCTTCCCTTTAGAAGTAGGTCTCTAAGACCAACATTCCTGCACTTGTTCAGGCCTCTCAGTCACTCAGTTGCAAGGGAGAAGTAACTCAATATGCGAGACAGGCTTGGGGGAAAACATGCATCATATATAAGCTATTTTCTCCTGGTATTAAAAGTACAAGGAGCATTTCCCCTAATTGCACCTGACCATGTGATAAACTTAGGGTATAGGCCCTGTTCAAGAGGAAGTCTTATGAGCACAACTTTTGACAAGGTGTGTAATTCTGTTTCCAAGGTTCTCTAAAAGCAAAAACATTTCACTGCAATTAAAATTACCAGTATCACCTTTATTAATAGTGAAGGTACTATATCTCTCTCTCATCTATTACAGTCCCTTCTCAATATTTTCAGGAGCCATGGAGGGGAAAATGAGTTATTCATTGAGTGCCCTAGGTATCTACTAATATAGATGATTTAGAAATCATCTGTAATCAAAGGTTACATTCTCTTATTTTATTTCTTGCCTTATTGCATTTACTATGATCCCTAGCAAAATTGCACAGAGCAGTCATACTAGGAAGCCTTCTTACATTGTTCCTATGATGATAATAAGGTGAAAACATAAAAATATAATATTTTCTATAAGTTTCTGGTAGGTAGAATTTGTCAGTATCAGAATATTTTCTTCTAAATCTTGCTCATAAAAATCTAATTTTAATTCTACAAAAAAAGCCAGTTTATCTTTTCTATTATATTATATTAACTTTCTTTATCATAATGAAATGTCAGTAAATTTTTACATAGTTTAAATTGTGTGTGCTAATATGTGTGCATGTATAAAACAAACCATTACATTAAGTTCTTGGAATCAAACACATTTATAAAGATTCATTGCTAAACTTTCTGATACTTTATTAATTGACTATCTTTTCAGGTAGAGTTTAAGAATAAAGAAAAAATAAAATAGTGATCTAAAATACTTTTTCCTAACTTCATATCTCACTTTCCTCTTATACATGTGTTCTTTAAAAATATGTATTACTTTGAATGCAAGTATTTGTAATTCACACATATGTCAATGTAATTTTACTTTTGTATTATCTTTAAAATTATCCACCCATGTTATTATGTACACATCTAATCTTCTGCTTCTATCTTGTGCATTACTCCATACTATGCATTTGATGGTTCACCCTTGTGAGGTGTGACCTAGCAACTTATTACTGCAATTAAAATCTTTCTACCTGTCTGTTTATATAGTATGGAAAATTACTTCAGGATATAAATCCATGATAGGAATTACTATAATCAAGTTTAGATAAATACTGAACATGAGTAGATAGTGCCAGATTATTCAAAATTTCTTCACAATTCTACAATTTCACCAATAGGACTGGAGCAGTCTCATATATGCATTGCCCTAAAAACACTTGGTGCTACCCAGTCTCCTAATCTTTGCCACTGTAGTGGTCTAACAGCATTTTTTACATCATAACTTTAAAACTTGAGTTTCATACCTCTAATTTCTCAGCACTTTAAATATTTCTTCAAAATCATGTTAACATTTTTTTTCTTCTTCAGCAGATTGCTTGACTTACATGAAATATGGTGTTCTAAGTTTTACACATTTTTCTGTTGGGATTGGTGACTCTTGTTGTTTTTAAAAATATGTTATTTATTTATTTTAGACAGAGGGAAAGGAGAAAAAGAGGGAGAGAACCAGTCAATGTGTGAGAAAAACATCTATCAGTTGCCTCTTGCACATCCCCAACCAGGGACCTGACATTCAACCCAGGGGTGTCCCCTGATTGGGAATTGAACCAATGACCTTTTTTCTTTGTGTGACAACACCCAACCAACTAAGCCACACCTTCCAGGGTTCTTAGTACTGATATATTGCATGAATAGTATATGCGTGTGTATACCCACACACATGCACATATATGTATATCTGATTACTTACTTGTGCAATGTGTGTGAAAGGAGGCAAATGTTTTTTCATGAACCTTATTCTCTAATAGGGAATATAGACAATAAGCATAGAAATGAATAAAATAAGATCTATATTTCTAGACTAAAAGTAATACAAAACATACTAAATCACTGATTTATATTTTTCTCCAAAAACTGGGACAAATTTAGCAAATAATTTTTCTTCTAAGACTTTATTAATCTCATAAAATATGGCAGTGTGTTTATTAACATACTGTGAAACATTACCATAGATGATTATAATTAAACTACACTTATCAAAATAATGAATAAAGCACATTTTGTGGTACAGCAGTGTTGATGTTTTTCATATTTATTTGTTCACTAACTAATCTGCCAAATTCAGTAATCTCTAGTGAGTCTCTCAGTTATTAGCCTAAATTACTGAGGGTCTACTCTGATAATAAATAATAATAGCAATTCTGGGAAACAAATCATTAGCAGTTTAATGTCTAAATATTTTTTGTGGATAATATAAATTAAGAACACAATGAAACATTTTTCATTCAATTAGAATATGTTTCCAGAGGGTTACAATGCAATTTAAAAGGCTGCTCATAATAGATATAACAAAGCACCTGAATTTTAATGGTATTAAAAAGTGTTCAGGATGGTCTGAGGAGGATTAGTTATATAACATACTACCCAAAAGGAAGATCATAACATAAAAACACTCCTAAATCTAAGATGTCTAAAGTGTTCTTAATGAAACAACCCATTTCTTTACACTTTGAAATTGGAACATACTATGAGTAATTTTTTTAACATTGTGTGCTCACTTATTGATCCATGAACATATTTGTATTTACTGTTTTTATCCTTTCAAAAAGAGCTAATTGAATTTATTGGGGTGACATTGGTTAATAAAATTTTATGTTTTCTCAAAAAGTTAGAAATGAAACTGCCTGATGACCCAGTGGTTGCACTTCTGGGAATATATCGGAAGAAACCTGAAACGCTAACTTGAAAGAAGCTGTGTTCCCCCAGGTCCACGCAGCATCATTGTACTATGTGGAGCTTCTGTTGTGAAGGGGCCAAGACCATCAACAAATGCATGCAGTGTATTAGTTAACTCATTAATTTATTTAACAAAAATAGAGTAACTATGATGCATCTATCTGGTCCTCTCCTAGGCACAGGGGTACATCACTGAGAAGAACATAACAAATTCTCTGCCTGTAAGTTAGTTCTTGATCAAATTCAAAGAAATAAGGTGAATAAGTAAAAAGATATAGCACACAGTCCAGAGGGTACTAGCTGGGTTCCTCAGTCCGCCCTCCCTCTTCCTGAACCTATGTCTACCCTGCACAGCTCTCTAAGCTCTCCTTGATGTTAAGTGTAGCCATGCAACATGTTTCTCAAGAATTATGGCAAGAAAAAGGGATTTGTCCCTTTTCAACCCTGGCCAGAAAAACATGGAAATAGGTATGTTTATGAATGAATTGATCAAACTGGCAGATACCAATGTGTTCTAGATTATATCCTAGGGTATAACCCAATTTACCCAACAATTATAGAGTTGTCCCCGAATCTACGTGGCCATCATGAATTATATTTGGTGGTGGGAACAGGGGAGGGAGGTAGGGAAGGCAGGAGTGGTGGGGAGGGATGGGGGAGAAGGCTGAAAACTTCACTTGAGCAAGAATAAAAATCAAAAGTATTTTAAAATGAATATTTGGGCTGAAAAATAAATTTCTATTTTGTTTACAAAACTTAATTACTGTTGGGTCATTTTGTGTCAACATTACAGGCATACCCTGCTTGAGTCAGTGTTAGACAGTGTTAAAAATTAAGGAGATAAAGCATGTAAAATGATGGAGAGAATATGGTAAAAGATTTACTTTTCTGCCACAGTTGATTGCTGCCTCATGATCCAATGTAGCTGCTTAGTCTCTCACCTTCACATCTGCATTCCAGCCCACAAGGAGGATAAATGCACCATGAAGTTCCTGTCATATTCAAAGCTTTATGATGAGAAATGGAAAGAAACATTGACAAACTCACATGGGACGTGTCTGTTTGCATACATTTTGCTTTATAACCATCTGATACCTTCTCCTGACTTGAAGAGAAATTAGGAAATTCTTTATTCTGGGAAACATTTGCACACTGAAGGATCAAGATGTTTATAAGTGAGGATCAAGGGGAAATATTTTAGGGCTACCAGAGGTCTTGACACAGAGAGTGAGGCATGAGAGAATTTCAAGTGTAGACACTCTTTTAAAGTTGAATTTTGCAAATATTATGGAACTAGCCAGGCAAACAAAAGTGGAAGGGAAGGGTAGTTGAACAAAAAAAGAAGGGCGAATAGACAAGAGTGACCTTGGTGTGTATAGCAGACTCACGGGCCTGCTCTGTGTTTTAGATGCTCAAAAGAGCTAAAAAAAGGTTAGGGTTCACAAAATGTTTAGGGGCTGGAGAAACTAATTTCAGAAACATCACAATATATGTAATTTTGAAACCAGGACTGAAATCACAAGATAGAAGGCAGACAGAAAGGCGGGGGATATACTAAAGTGTGGTCTGAAGATGAGAAGTGGGTAGAAATAGAAGAATCTGAGGGGAGGAAAAGAATACTTACTATACAAATATTTAGTATTAGCAAACTTAATATTATAAGAATTACCAGAGATGATACCAGGGGTCAAGAAAACAGCCACTAGGAAAATGTCACTGAATTTGTCTTTGAGGCATTTAGTGGGAAAGGTAGCAGATTATGCCACTCCAATATATGATTGCAAGAGTTCAGGACATACCACCCTAAAATATGCAGCTTTTTATCTTAATAAGTAGAAACTTGAAAAATAGCAAATGCAGGAAGCAACTTTCTCTGAACTCCCTTATCTGCCTAAAGGCAGGTCCAGCCAAAGGAACTCAATGGTCACAACCCCTTTGCTGGAAGTTGCATCAACCAGAGAAGTTTAACTTTTATCATGGGAAAGCCCAGAAGTTGACATCATACCTGGACAAACTTTGTTACAAACTATCAGCGTTCCTCTGTTCTTCAAATAGCCCTCTGTTCTTCATCTGTCCTCAAGACATTTATTTTCATGTATAAGAATTCATCTCCTTTCCCTAAAATGGACTGTAATTCTGAATTCTAAGCCACCTTGGAGACTTGTTCATTTTTTTTTAACTTAGTATCTAATACGTATACATGAGGTATACATGTTAATAAATTTGTTTCTCTCTTGTTAATCTGTCTTTTTTAAGAGAAAGGTCTCAGCTAAAAACTCAAAAAGATAAAAGGAAGAGTATTTTTTCTACAATGGGATTTTTAAATTTTTGTCTTCTATATTTATATTTTTAAATTTAAAATCATTAAACAAAGCTGTATGGGGAAACAGATGTGCACATGGGCTGATAGGTCAGCCTCTGGAATCAGATTTTGGTTGAATCTCACATCAGCACAACTGAAAGTACAACCTTAGAATAAGTATCTGCCTTGTCTGTGCCTTGGTTTCCAACACGTACATCAGCTGTAATAGTACCAATTGTAATGAGGACTAATTTGAAGGAAAACATGTAAAGGTTATTAGGAAGGTATCGGGTTTATAAGAAGTACTCAATAAACATTAGCTATTAGTTTATTGATACACATTTTTATTAGAAATACTGACAATGAAAAAAGGAAGAGGGAAAGAAAAGTAGTTAAGGTTGGTGCTGGTTTTCTGTCGGGAACCACCCTGCCTGGTTTCGGGAGCTGTAACCCCCCCAGATGGCTAAGGCTGAGTGAGCCACCTTTGGACCATAAGCCTCTAAGGAGACAAAGCTTATCTCCCTGGCAGGAGTTCCACATCTGCTTCTGGTCCTGTTTTCATAACTGGCCTCCAGTGCTTGATCAGTTAGCCAATGATGGGTAAGATTCCCCAAGAAGGGAACGACCGAAGACAGGCATGATAATGTGGAGGCCTCAGGGAAGGACTTGGAGGCCTCCCTGAGGACTTGAGGAGAAAGGAGGTGATGGACCCTTGCCCCTTGGCTTTGACGAAGCCTGACTCCCATGAGTTCTCAAGGAGTCTCTGTAAATTCCTTAGCTATCTGCCTCCTCTGCCTGACTTAAGCTTGAAACAATGACAGAGGGCAGTGCAGCCCTGTGCTGGAAAGGGCAGGCTTCCTGGGTGGTCAGGTCTGAGAAAGGATATGTAAAATCCTGTGAAGCCTGCTTTGTTGAGAATGATCTTAGTTAAATGATAAAGGTCCAAGGTGATGAGTCTGTTTCCCAAAGTTTTATAGCCTTTTAGCTGATAGACCCTGACACAGAAGAAACCCTAATAGTTCTTTGTATGCTATCGATCCTTTGATCCTTACTGCCTGACAGTGACTAATAAATTGTACCTGCACTTCTACCCCCAAAAAACAAACAATAAAAGCCTGTCTAGGCAAAGGCACGTGTTCTCCCCTTGAGAGAGTGAGTGGCCTGCTCCTTTTCCTCCACAGGACTCGATAGTCTAGGTGGATTTGTCTTGAATCCCATCCACAATGCTGCGCACACTGCAGGCAGGTGCACGTCTCAGTGTTTGGTTTCTTAGTGTGAGGCAGGTAAGAATATGTTTCCAGTTGTAGTACAAATGCAGCAGAGATGGTAAATGAATAAGAAAAATGATAATAAATAGCATAGCTGTAAATTTCTAAATGAAGAGCAGTTCTAGCAATTTTGAAAAATATGTGGAAAACAGATACTATAGAGAGAAAAAAAGTTTGTGAAAAATTAGTGGGAACCTGCTGAAGAGAAAGAATGAATTTATAATGGACACAGTATGGTTCAATAACATTCTTCAGGCTTTTGTCTAAAAACTACAAATTTCTCCTCTCTTTTTACAGACAGATACATTCAAATCAAGTTAGTGGAGTGGGGGGGAGCAAATGAGTATGAGAGATACAGAGAGCAGTAGAGAAAAAAATGAAAGTTTACAGCGTAAGACACTTTACCACGGGCTTCCTAATTTATTCCAATGCCCCCCTTTCTTAGTCTCAGTTCCTCATGTTACATTTGGAAGCTTTTCTGATCTGAAGAATAATGAGGACACCTGCTAAGAGTTGGTATGAGAAAGGCCTTTGAGTATTTTAAGAACGTGTTACTCTACTTTATTCAAATGGTAGCTTTTTTCAAAACAGGACAAGGGCCTTGACTGTATAGCTCTCCTTGTCTTGAAGTTGGTGACTTCCTGTTCAGATCAAGTCAGCTCATATGTCACATTATACTCAACTATGACTGGGAAACTTGTGTAGGTAAGAGTGGGCCTATCATTAACTACAGACAGTGAATTGCCCTTTAAATGTTTGCAGCTGAGTTTTAGATGAACTCTAATGGCTTTTTAAATTTTCTTATTTTACACATAAAGGAATGTGATTCTGCAGACCACCATCATCTTTTTTATTTTCTTGTTTTTTTATTTTAAATATTTTATTTATTTTACTTTTAGAGAGAGGGGAAGGGAAGGAGAGAGGGAGAGAAATATCAATGTGTGGTTGTCTCCCATGTGTCCCCCACTGGGGACCTGGCCCCCAACCTAGGCATGTGCCCTGACTGGGAATCGAACCAGTGAGCCTTTGCTTCACAGGCCCGCGCTCAATCCACTGAGCCACCCCAGCCAGGGCTCACCATCATCTTTTTATTGCCTTTAAAAATATCTGTGTATCATTCTCCAACCTAAATTTCCCTTCTTCTTTGTACTGCATGTGGGTAAGATGAATATGACTCAAAGCTCGAATACACATGATCCACCCCACTGCATCGAATAATGAAAACAGGAAGCTTCAAGATTTTAGAAGACCAGATAAATAATGTTCTCTGCTCAAGAATTATGATCATTTATATACATTATAAAGGCAAAATATATGTACTAGTGCTATGTAATATATAAAATACATATGCTTTAATGAGGAATTAATTTTACATGTCTAAAAACTAATAACAATGCTAAGCAACAACAAAGAAAACCCACCAGTATCTGTAATAAATCAGTGGAAAATAATTACGGACTGGCAAAACACTAGAAATACCGTCATAGATGGTCTTACATAATATACTCAACCATATGAATTAGGAAACATATGAATATGTCTTTATTCACGTCACATTTTATATTATTTATTTCACTCACAAGTTAGTTCTTTAGGTGAAGTCCTTGCTCCCTCATATCTGAATTATTTAAACAACCTCTTTATTTATTCTCCAGTACTTCAATCTCTTTTTATTAACTGAGCCTTGAACATCATCAACATATTTGTATCAGTGACACAACGTTTATATTGTCTCTATTTTATTTCAACTTTTCTTCCATTAGTTTAGCCATCCAACCAGCCAGCCTGCTGTTTCCAAGGCAGAAAGAAGTTCTGGTGGTGGATAAGAGTAAAAGTTCACATAATTTCCTTCAAGACATCTGCAAGTCAGTAGCAACTTGCTCCTCTAAGATCAAATCCAAATTGTTTCCTTATATTGAAGCAAGTCCTAGTTGCTTGAATTTTAGCATGAACACACTCACTGATGCTGTCTACTGTGTTCCAGAAATACTGTCCCACAATCCGCCTCTTAATTTATCCGACCACACATTTTGTTTTAAAGTTCCGCTTTTTCCAGTTACTGAAATACTGACCTTTAAGAATATCCTCAAGTGCCACTTTCCCTTTTGAACTTTGATCTGAATCACTTTTAAATAGTAACACCAATCAAAAGTCCATGATTATAAGGGATTGCTCTGTTAATCACTTCCTATGAAGTGCTTATTTTTAAGAGCTTCATATGGGTTGTATGGTTAATAACTAAAAAACATATTTACTCATTTAACAAATATTTATTGTGCATTTATAATATGCTATAAACTGGCCTGAAGCTCAGATGCAGTGTAGACGGCATAATGAATTAGACAAATCAAGACACTGCCCTTACGGAGCAGTGCCTATCCCAGACTAAGAACACAAACAAACAAAAAAATCCCAGCAGCATAATTGTAGGTCATAAGAAAACTCTGAGGAAGACAAAAAAGAGCTAGGTGTAGAAATAATTAATAAAATCATTATGCTGCTCTTCTAAACAATCAAGGTGTGTGTGATTTTTTTACATAAACAGATTTTATTTGCATTTTTAATTATACTTATTGACTTCTTTTCAAGATTTAAATTCCCTGGGATAAGGATTAGCATGGTCTATGTTAATCATCTTTGTGTCCTTCACATGACCTAGATTAGTGTCTTGTCCTCATTAACCTGAACATAAAGTTAATTGAAAAAATTATTTAAATTTTCTATTTACAGCTGTAATACCAAGACAGAATACTGGAAGGTATGTGTAAATCACAAATGAGAAGAGCATTCAATTACCAACATTTCATTTTTCATACATGACTGTTATTATAACTTCCATTATGTTTTATAACATGTTTATTTTGCTGAAAAATTTATTGTAAATATTTTTTCATGATTATATAATGATGACTAAAATACATTTTGTAACATACAAAAAACAAGATGCATTTATCTAATTTCACTTTATTGTCTTAGATTCTGATTATTTTTAGCAAAAACTAAAATAGCTGTAACTTCTCAATTGCACAGTAAATTTAACCAAATATATGTACTGAAATGTTAAAAAGTGAATGGAGATTTCAGTCACATTATCTACTGATCAAGGGAAAAATTGCAAGTGTTCAATGTACATGAACCAAAACCTATTTTATCACATTGAAGTGCATTTAATATGCAGCTAAATTTTTCCTTGGTTTGTAATTTATATTTCCTCTCCATCTTCAGCAACACTAATAATAATTAAATATGTTTACAAAAATTATATATGCTTAGATATTTGCTTCACATTTATTTAGTTTTTCTTTGAAATAACAGTTAATAAACCAATGTTTATTTACTAAACCAAGAGAAATTTTAAATATTATTCAAAGGAATCCCAGTTTTTTTCTTATCTTACTATCCTTTCCCTTTTAGTTTAGTTAATTGGTATTAATATAAGCATTGATTATCTCCAAGTTTGAATGGGCTATCACGTGGTCTTTTCATATTTTATAACTATATGGCAATAATATATTAATGTTGGAAATTCCACATTTGTGTTCTTAAACCTAAATACCAATTATATAAACTAAAACCCCAGGCTTATATTCTGTAGTGATTAAAGTAATATAACTGTTGGGCAATGAGTTCAATATGTTAATATTTTTTAATAATAATCACACAGGCATATACAGGAAATTTCTTGCAACACTGAAAAATTCCATGCTCATGTTCTTTTAAATTGCTGTGTAAATTCTTATTTCTTCTTTATCATCATTTTTTTTCTGTGACTTAATTTAAATTTTCAATCTGATTCTCCTAAATGCATTTCTGAATACAAGTGCATAAGAGTTGCATAAATCATACCATATAATTGTTGTATCTCTTGATCTTATAGTTATTTAACATTAAAGTTGCCAGAGTAAATAAATCACCATATCTGCAGAATCTGGCAAGAACTTTGAGTTGTCTGTGGTTATTATATGAAGACTCCAAAACACATTATTAGTTTTCTGTAAGGCTTCCTATCTTTTTGACCTTGGAAATAGTATAAAAATAAAAATAAAATAAAATAATTTTGTTAAAAAATGAAAAATCAGGAACAGAAAAAATGTTCCTATATCTCAGCCTAAAGTTGAAGTAACTCAAATAGATTCAGTACTTTCAAGACCTTCTTATTACAAAGGAAATATTTTTCCTTTGTATGTAAGTACACACACAAATACAAATGTCAACCTAAATTTACAAAAAAATGAGTGAATCATTTAAAAATTAAGCAAGGACAGCAACAATATGAACTACCATTTGATAACCACTGCCTCTGCACCAGGTGCTGTGCTAAGTATTTTAAGGTCAGATATCCATTCATCATTATAACATCTCAATATGGTCTATGATTTTTCTCTGTATTTTACAGATGAGAAAAAAAGCTTAAGAAAAGTTAGCTGTCTTGCTTAGTTTTACCTAGCTAAGTGGTTGATCCACGCCTATTGCCTAGGCCTAAATGTCTAAAACTTGAACATACTCTACATGCATTTCCAGCAACTGAATTCTTTTTTCCCACTTGTATTCCCACTTATACTTTTCATATATATATAATATCATATTCAATATCTATAAAAATATATAATATGTTATATATAAATATATATTATATATTATATATTATATAATATATAATATATTATATAATATACTATGTATATACAATAGAGATGTTTCTAAAAATATACTGGTATATCCTAAGCACGTAAGTGAATGCACTTAAAATTTAGAATGCCATGTAAGGGAGACTGAAGCAATATCCAAGAAAGGGAGGGTGATTAAGATCATGAATTCTGTTCCATAGTAGCTCTTTAACTTGGGAAATTTATTTGATCTTTCTTTGCTCAACTTCCCTCAGCTATAAAATTGAACCAACAATAGCTCCCAGCTTATAATATTGTTTTTAGGACAAACAGATTAATCAATGTAAAGAGCTTGGAACAGTATGACTCAATATAAGCCATTGATAAATGTTGGCTATAATGATAAGGACTATTGTGCAAGAAAGAAAAAGAGTTTCTATGAAGGAAAAATCTCACAGGGAAAGCAGAGATGTAGAAAAATTTTTAACACACTCAGAGAAACAGAAATTACTTTGCTTGGCGAGTGCTTGAGAAGCAGTAATGAATGCAAAGATTAAAATTAGAAAGATAAGCATGGACCAAAGATAAAGAACGATGTACCCCACATAATAACTTTATGATGAAAGTTGTGGAATGGAACGGTTGAGGAATTTCATGTGGTAAAACAGCATGGACAAGTGTGTATTTTAGGAACACAAATCTAGGAAGAAGTGTATAGAATAGACTTGAGTGAAAGGTTTGAAGAAAGTTGATGGCAGAAAATAACAGTGATAGACAATATTAGCAAGTAACTTAGGGGCTAGATATTTTAAATTTATTTAAAAATAAAAGTTGGTATGTATATATAATGTGTAACTCCTGGGACCACTGTGAAGTTCAGTGCTAACTCCAGAGTTAACGCTCAATCCACGTTAGTTATAATTGTCATTGTTAGTAACAAGAATAAGTAAATGTTATGACTTAAATTATTCCATCATTAAATGATAAATCGATAAAATAAAAGAGTGAGTTTGGACTGAGAAAATGATGACTTGATTTTAGATGCATTGTGTGTAAGATTTCCATGGGATATACAGGAATATATGTGAAAAAGTCAAATGGAAATAGAGATGAAGAATGCAACAGGCGTGGGTTTATGGAATGGGAAGTGGAGGAGTTGTATCCTTGGCAACCAACAATATACAGGGTACAAGAAAAGCACTGAGAATAAATGAGTTCACTTAGGGAGACAGATAGAAATAAGATCAGAATTAAGAAAAAAGTGAGAACATGACCTCAGCAATCACTATTTTTTTCTTGTTGTGTGAATGAAGAACAACCAGAGAGTAAATAGTCAAAGAGATGAGGAAAACTAACAATTAGAGGTTTCATAGAAAATCATTAATCAATAATAATTATTTAGTGATGATATTCCAGGAAGTATAAGTAGTTTATAAGTATTAACTCTTTTAACAATTAAAAGAAATATTGGTGTAGGTCTTGCTATTTAACCTTATTTACAGAGAAGAAAACTTAAAGAACAGATAACAAAGTACCTGAGCTAGGAGAAATTAGAGCAAAAACATAGTCATCACAGCTCTCAAATACTGTTGGATCAATATTTGAATGATCTATTGGTTTTGAAAATTAGAAGATGCAGCCATCCTATTGTAGGACAATAGAAGCAGTAGGACAGATTTCTAAAATTAAAATGCAATGTAGTAGAAAGTGGCAGGCCAAAATTAATAAAATAGAGAGTATAAATACTTCGTCTGGAATTCATCAGTTCTCTTTCTCTAAACAAAGGTGAACGTACTCAGCAGAATCAACTATACTTGCTTCTCTGATCATTTGAAGGTAGGGATTTTACATGTGAGGCTACTTCACAAAATTCTTTTTTTTCCCAGACCAGATGACTGAAGTGCCTAAAGATTAAACTTCAATATACATTACATTTCTGCCCTGGCTGGTATAGCTCAGTGGATTGAGTGCAGGCCTGTGAACCAAAGGATTGGGATTCGATTCCCAGTCGGGTCACATGCCTGGGTTGCAGACCATTTCCCAGCAGAGGATGCAGAGAGGCAACGATATATTGATATTTTTCTCCCTCTCTCCTTCCCTTCCACTCTAGAGATAAATAAATAAAATCTTCAAAAATATATACATTACATTTTCTAAAGTATATCAACATCTAAGCTTGTGGAGCCTCTAAATTGTCATTTATTGAGTTTAACATGGACCAAGTACTGTGTCAAAATCTTCATAGGGAATATTTCATTAATTCTCTAAATAACTATAATTTAACATTGTTCATTTTTCTGATGAAGAACCTAAGGCATAAAAGATGTTTGAGGTGACAAGACTAGAAAATGATGGAGCTGCTCATTAATCCAAGAGCAACCTCACTCCTGGGCCTGTGCTCCTTCCTCTTCACCAAAATCTCAGAAGACACCAAACCTGTTTTGTTTTGCTTTGTTCTAATATAATAATTCCAATAGGTACCAGAACCTTACAAATAGTTTTCATAGTTTTATATTTATGAACTGATTTTGAGTCACTAATAAATTTTGCATCTCTGTGATTTTATCTTAAGTTCTTCTGCTTAAAAAGTTTTAAGAAGATGATTGTATTGCATTCACTTTTGAGTCCCTTTGCACTTTGGTAATGTATGGCATAAATGTATTTGCAAAATAAATCCATGACATCTGGTATTAAAAACTGGAAAGCATTATGATGAGTGAAATAGGCCAGGCACTGAAGGACAAATACCATATGATCTCACCTTTAACAGGAAGCTAAATAACAAAATAAACCAGCAAATAGAATAAAAACAAAGACACTAAAATAGAGAACAAGTGGGCAGCGACCAGAGGGGAGAGGGAAGGGAATTTAAGGGGAAAAACGAGAAGGGATTTTGAAGAACAAGTATGAAAGACACAGGGATGAGGACTGTGGGGAGGGGGGGGATGGGAGGGAGGTGGGGAGATGGGGCGGAGGGGGGGTTGGGATGGGAGAAATTGACAAAAGAAAACTGTACTTGAAAAATAACTCAATAAATTAAAAAAAAAAGAAACCTAGACTAAATGAGATGCATTCAAGTCATATATGATCAAAACAAAGCCATCCTACTAAGAATATTTATTTTCCCTAGTGTGGTTTCTTCTTCTTTGTCAATATTTGTTACCCAACCAGGTAATTGAATAATTATGATATATTTGAGTAAATACATTTTGTAAACTGTCATTAGGTGGTAATTTATTTAACAGTCCACATAAACAAGTCTGCCTCTCAAAAAAAAAAAGAAAATATATCTTTAAACTTCTAAGATTATGTTGTCACTCTAGGCTTATAAATAAAATTCTAAATCACATTTTACACTTTATAAAGATGATTAAGCTTGTTAAATATTTTTCTGTATGGTTTAACTAGATTCACAAAATAAATGTGTTAATGATACATTAAGCTTTAAGCAATCATTTAAAAATAAATAATTTGACTTAACCTATATATTGTACTTTTCCTTTGAAGTATTTTCTATTTTAAAAAAGAGAAAAATAATACTCAAAACTTCAAGATGACCATTACTTTTAGAAAAAAAATGATTTAGTTTTTAAATTTATTAAATCTATTTTCAGTAACAATCATAAAAATATGATAAAAACATTAATTCCCATCACATTCTGTCTCTCTTAAGCTTACAAATAGAGAAATATTTGGAAATGGAAATGCTTCTTCTTTCTCTTATTCCAATTACTTACTGAAAATTGCATTAGGTCAGGATTTGGAAAACATGTTTCAGGTCATGTGACTAAATTACCTAAGACTGTTGTGCCAGTAACATAACTTGGATCTGCCTGCACTTAATAACCACATATCAGGAAAAGTTTGGTTCAAGTTATATTTCAATTTAATATGCTAAGGTTCTATGACATTAATTCACTCACCTAGTTAAAATGCCTTGTACATTTTTATCAGTTGGTTTTGAACTTGGAACATGTAGTTAAAAGCACCAATGGTTGATATTTCCCTCTTTTGATAGAAAATTCAATTATACTGGTTAGTAGTCATAAAAATAAGTCAGGGTAAACTGATAATGGAGATGATGTGTCCATTGAAACCATGATCTTTGGTCAGCTGCTATATAAAATGACTCTCACTATCATTTTAAATTTCTTAAATATTTTATGTAGAAATCTTTTTCAGAGTGTGTCTTTTTTAAAAATAGCACACAACTTTTTTTTCAATCCTTAAGAACAGGAGTAGAGTTCCTGTTCTGCTTGCTTGTAACTTTTCAGGGCCTTTTCCTTAATTGCCCCTCAAGCTTCAGTGGAAATTACAGATTCACCTCCTCATCCTCTCAGCAAAGACTTTGACTCTGTACTTAAAATTACTAAATTCAATTTTTGTTAAAACATTGTTTTTTTATTTCAAAAGGATTTTTTTTCACTTGACCTAGAATAATGTGTGTGTGAAAAGGTAGAAAGTGGGAGGTGACAGAGAAAGATATGGGAAGAGAGAGAGAAAGAGAGAGAATGCAAAAGTCATTGGATTATGCATACCAAATGAAAAGATTAATTCTATCTTCGTAATCTAATACATAGCACGCTTAAAAATATTGGGTAAACGAACACTTTAATGAATTAAATGCACTTGCTAAATATTATCTGTCCATATTTATAATAGGAATTTCTAATAAAATCTTTCATGAAGTGGAAAATAAATGTTTGGACAGGTGCCTGAATATCTTTTCTTTTCTTTATTTTTTTTAAATTTAATCTGTTCATGCAAGACCTGTGTCTTTCCACTACTATATTCTAAACTTAAAGCTGGGTCCACTGGTGATATACTAACTAAATCTTAACCAGCAGAAAGTAATGAACCATATTCCAACAAGTGCCACAGTGAAGAAGGGTTATTTTCTATGTGGCATATATTCAGGATCTTTAAGGACTGAATTTTGGCATAGGAGGATCTTAGAAATGAAACACTCAGCACATCTCCTATTAGTCTTCAGTACGGTGTGTTAGAATGTCTCACAGGGCCCAGGGATCATAAGGTGATTTTCACCAGTCACAGTCCTTTTCCCCTTTGTCCTTCACCGAGTCTCATGCTCTTTCTTGTTCCACCTCTGAAGCACTCCTGAGGGGCTTATTAAACCAGGACAGAACATTTACCACCTGCCTCAGTCCTGAAGAAGGAGCTGAGTTAAGGAGAAGGAAAAAATAGAGGAACAGGAAAGAATTAGAAAAATACAAATTGAAAAGGTCCTAGACAATTATCAATAATTTAAAGTTACCAGTAAACTTTACCAGCATTTTAAACACAGGTGTAACAATTAGACAGCTGTTAGAAAAGAACATTAGACTTACCATGGGACTTCTTAGTAAGTTAATATTAATGCTTCACAGTGTATATTATGAATTTGATATCTTATTATTTTACTATGAGCAAAAACTCTTAGCTGATGTCATCAAAACCCCCATTGTAGAGATACAGTCTCTGTAGTGCAAAGAGATTAAGAAAGTTGGGTACGTATAAAGGTAAATCACATATTCTTTACCAACTGGTAATCAAAAAGATAGTAGTTACATTTAATTTTTTCTATGTCAACCTAATGTCTACACAAAGAAAAATGTGACAGAGTAAGACAAAAACTCTCAAAATATTATCCAAAATTATTCCACTGCTTTCCTGCTTTAGTCTGCTCTAAGAAGCAGAATCCTGATGAGGGTCATGTGGGGTCCACCCATTCAGGTTTAAATGCACAGAGTGCTGTGTAGTCATAATCCTAAATTAGTAGGCTCTGTTTTCTCTCTTAAGAACTTTTCAAAGACTACCAACAGAATGCCTGGACTGGCATTTATAAGGAGAACTATGTCAGTGTACTTCACAAGTTTTACACACAAAACATCATTTCAGATACTAGTGTCCTCACTAGTGATAACCAGAATGGCTAAGGAAATGCTTCTAATCTAGCTGATAATACTTTCTTTATTTTCCAAATATTGTGGCCTATATTTTTCCCTGAATTTATTGTTTCAGTAATCCAGTGACCATGTTTTACTCTTGTTTATATACTTGTTCAAATAATAGTTTTTAATGAGAGCTTTTATTGATTCCTAATAAATGCTTAATTCCCTCCACTATAATATAGTTATGCCTGATTTACTTATACTTTCTCTCTAATTGGAGAACACATAACCTAAATTTGTGCTGTCTTTGGTGGCTTTGTTGTTTAAATTCAGTGGGTGGACAATTTCAAACTTCTCTAGTGTAGAGATAATTCTCTATTTAGGCAATCAAGGTTTAAGTCATTTCAGTTTGATGTAGCTATTATAGGGAGACTAGTGATCACATGGTTGAGTTTCTTTTTCAAGAAAATAAAATAAAATAATGTGAAAGTGGGGACTTAGTAAGGCAGAGAAAGAAATTCCATTTTCCTCACATTTTTTTGTATATATCCATACCAAAAGCAGGATAAAGGACTGATCTCAGTATCCACTATCCACTACTAGCTTCCTGTCCTTAGCTCTGGGTGCTATAAGACAATAGAGGAAATCACCTAAAGGCTTTAATGCTAAGGGGTGAGCTTCTAGATTATAAATTCAAGTTCTGTCACTTTTCGTCATGTATGATCTTCCACAAGCAACAATGTAATTAACAGAAAGAAAGAAAACACACCAAGAAACAGAAAAATGACATAGCTGAGAACATGTAGAGCGTGAAGCAAAGCAAAAAATAAAATAGTGTTAAAGTAGTATTTATCTGATTTGGTGAAAAACCTGAGGTTTTGAATATAAAGAACCTGCTATATGCTGAAGAAAAGAAGTTATAAATGATACAATCTCTTTATATATTACAAAATAATAAAAGTTTTCTAATAAAAGATAAAGCTTATATATATATAAATAAACATATTAACAGAATTTTTACGGCTGCGCAGGGTTTTCAGAATCAATTAGGTCAATGCCTTTAAATTAATTTTTAAAAAGGACAAAAGTGAAATCCTTTTAATTTCATGCTAAGTCCTCTAATTTAAGTATGAGTTATGAAATGTTAGACTTTAAAAGTTAATGTGTGATTCTAATAAAAATATGAATTTAACACATTTAAAATATTTAGTTAATTAATGAAGAAACAAATAACATGTAAACATTTGTTCAAAGCGAGTCCAAAAAGCAGATATATGTAGAGATAATTAGGAATCTAAAATAAATGTGTGTTATAAATGCAAAACTAGATTTTCTTTTTGAGGGTATGGGTGATAAACTGTGCCACCAAAAGACAAACTTATTTGTATTTACAGAGAAAAAATAATTGCATTGCTACACATTTTTGACATCTAACAAAGAAGTAAAACAAGAGTAATATAACCCAAAGACAAGGGAGGACACAGAATTCAAACATTAGTGTAATTCACCTGGGTTATAGATTTTTTAATAAAAGACACCTCTTAGTATATTTTAAAGTCTTTTACATGAGTTGGAAATAAATGGCATTGTCAGAACAAAAAGAAAGGTTCTGAATGTTTGCTATCCATCACATTTAAAAAAAACATAATACAGCATTCATAATGGTGCAATACACAGACTCAAAGCAGAATTTTGTAGATAAATCTAATATATGTCTAACTGAGAGTTTTTGGTGAAATAAAAGGAAGCATTGCTTATGTTGTTTTCACCTGTTCAACTTTCTTTCACTACCATTTCTAATAATGGTACCTATATCTGCCCTTAGGGAAAAATAACTCAAATCAAGGCCATGCTTTGTTCATGAAATTAAGACACTGAGCCTTTGATATATTGTGTTAATTATAGAAATGCAGTAAATAAATATAGTAAATAAAGACATTAAGTAAACTTAGAAAAATACAGTGCATGGCTAGCAAAGAAAAACAAAAAAAAAGAATTAATTGATTGAACATAAGTCACAGAGGAAAGAAAACAAGCAAAAGTAGCATATAACACATAAATAAGTCCAAATGTAACAGAAATGGAAATATATGTGACTAGATTATAGTCTTTTTTTTAAAGGACAGATTATGGATTTGACTGAAATAAAAAGCAATATAATTATGCTATAACAAAAAACACTTAAAATAGCAGGGAAAGTTTTGAAAATAATGTGATGAGTTGTATAAATTAGGATTCAGTAATTCAATAGATTATTATATAATTATAGAATATAAGTTGGGTCAAGTCTATTTTTCCAGTTGCACAGGCACAAAAACTTAGAGGTATCATTGATACACACATCCAATCTATCAGAAAATGCTATTAGCGCTACTTCAAAATGCATGGATAATAAAATCATTCCTCAACATCTTCTCCCTACTTCCCTGAACAAATCTTCCATCTTCTCTTATCAGAACTGCTTCAACAGCCTCCTAAATAATTTTCATAATAGCTGATAGTGACCTTTTCAAAACAAAGTCAGCTTATTATCTTCCTCTATTCAAAACTTACAATAATTTCCCATTCTCAATAATCTCTCAATAATTTCTCATTAGCTGTGCCATTGTAAGAATTATGGTTTTTTGAATTGGATGTGTTTGGATGATTTCAAATTTAGGGGGCATGAGCAATTGAAAGAATAAGATTCCCCACTACTTATATTTCATACAGCACATCTGAGTTGCTCAGCAGATAGTAACTTAATGAATGAAACAACAACAGTGAATAAATCTTCTGACATGCATTATGCTAAGTGAAATAAGCCAGGCAGTGAAGGACAAATACTATATGATCTCACCTTTAACAGGAACCTAAACAGCAAAACAAACAAATGAGCAAAATATAACCAAAGACACTGAAATAGAGAACTAGCAGACAGTGACCAGAAGGGAGAGGGGAGGGAATTTCAGGGGAAAAGGGGAAGAATTTATAGGAACTAGTATAAAGGACACATGGACAAAAACTAGGGGGGGATGGAAATGGGAGGGAGGTGGGGAGAACTGGGGGGGTGGTCAGGGATGGGAGTGAAAGACAGAAAACTGTACTTGAACAATAATTAAAATAAAATTTAAAAAAATTATTTCAGGTAACTAAAAATAAATAAATAAATCTTCTGACATGCTTTTTTTTCTCAGAAACAGAGAAACCAGTATGTTAAAAGTTAAAAGATATAGTAAATATAAATAATCCAAACCTTCAAATTGCTGTATTAGACATATATTGTAATGATACTTCCCAAAAGTAGAGAGTGCATATTTATAAGAACATACAGAAATTTGGCAAAAAATAATAGCAGAACAATCCTTGAAGGAAGTGGCAAGTATATTTTTAATGATCAACATCATGTATGACACACTGCATGACAATAATGCAATAAATTTGATTTGAAAATACCTTTTTCCTCTAATACTTGCATGTAAATAAATCAAGAAAGATAGCATGATGCAATTATGAAAGAAATTACCAAATATGCTGTGACAAAGAATATACTAGATATCATAAAGTATTAGATATGCTCAAAAAACTTCTTAAAAATAATTACATGCATATATGAGCTACATTATTTTACAAAAAGCTCCCCAAAATATGACTAGAACCTAGAGCAGAAAAAGTAAAAAAGAAATACAAAATATAGAAAAATATATAAACTAATAAAGGTGATATTCTAAATGAAGATCTCATTTTTAGAAAAGGTTGATGAAATGGACAAATGCCTGACAATGATTGGTTTTGAATATGACACTAAAAGCACAGATAACAAAAGTAAAATAATCAAGCATGGCTATGTCAAAATAAAAAGCTTTTGCAAAGCAAAGAATCAACCAAATGAAAATGCAATCTACAGGATGACAGAAAATACTTGCAAACCATATATTCTGATAAGGGGTTAATATCTAAAATATATAAGAAACTTACACAACTCAGCAGAAAAACAAATAATGTAATTTGAAAATGGGCGGAATACTTGAATAGACATATTTCCACAGATGGCATAGATACCAATGGCCAACAAGTACTTGAAAAGGTGTGCAGCATCGCTAATCATCAGGAAAATGCAAATCAAAACTATGAAATACCATTTCACACCTAGAATGGTTATTATCCAAAAGACCAGATACAAACAAATGCCAGTGAGGATGTAGAGATAAGGGAACCCTCAAGAACTGTTAGCAGAAATGTAAAATGGTACAAAAAGTAGCACAAAGGTTTTCCCAAAACTTAAAACTATCACATGAGACAGCAGCCCCACTTTTGAGTATATGTCTGAAGGAAATAAAATCACTATCTTGAAGAGATGTTTGGGAGAAGAGGAGAGGAAGATGGCGAGGGAGTAGGACAGAACGTACTCTAGCTCCCGTACACGTGGGTGAAAACCCTGGCCGACCTACTGAGAAACAGCGTAATTAAGTAATAGATCCACAGCATTTATGAAGCTGGGAGAGCAGTGATTGTGACGGACACTGAGGTTCTGGTCAGCAGCAAGTTAGTGGCGCACAGGGGAACTGAGTGGAGACAGGAAAGGCCGGGTTGCCTGTGGCTGGTCTGGGACCGGCACAGGAGGTGTCCTCCTCAGGAGCATGGGTACCAAGCAGCCCTGGTAGGTGACCAGCATGGGTCAGCAGTTTTCTCCCTCCCCCTCTGGGCAGCGCCAGGCAGAGGCCTGTCTGAGTTTATACAGAGAACACAGAGCAACAAGAACAAAGGGCCGTGTTCATCTGCGGACTCTGTGGTTGCCTAGCCCTGGAGAGTTGAGAGGTGCATTGTTGCCACCAGTCTGGCTGGGGATTGGGCTGGGCTGAGAGGCAGGCAGTCTGGAGAGGCTTTTTTTTTTTTTTTTGAAAGTGGACTGAGGTGCTCTCCTGCGATGGCTTGCCTTGCTTCCCACCCAGCCTGGCAGTGAGGAAGTATTGCGCCAGAGAGCAAGGGAACCAGGCAGCCTGGCAGGAGTGCGGGGGTCTGCATCCCAATCTGGTAGCCTGGCTGGTGCACACTAGCAACACAGTCCACAGAGACAGGTCCTTCTGCAACCAGAAAAACCGGTTTGGACAGTTTAAAACCAACAAGGGAAGTTTTTATGTTTTGTTTTGTGGGGGGGTGTGCTGTAATCTTATATATTTTGAATTTTATTATTGCTTTATATTTCAATACTTTGATCCTCTTCTTTCTTTTTTCCTCTTTTAGTTCTTCTTCCCTTCTTCCCAAACTTATCACTTTTTCCTCCCTTCTCCTGCCTTTTTTTTTGTGCTGTTTTATTTTGTTTGTTTGTTGCAGCATACTTGTATTATTTTTCTTTCATTATTCTCACCTCTCTTATAGTCTAACAATATCTTTCTATTCCTCCTCCTCCTGTATAGGCTTCTTAGTCTTGACTGGTTATATTGTGTTATCTGACAGGTCTCCTCTGTTCTTTCCTCCACAATGTATTTCTAATTTTCTATACCTTACGCCTCTTGTTTTCCTTTAGCACACTACCCAAAGCTCTACACTCCCTATTCAGACTGATCTCATAGAGTCGGTCACAGGATTGTTGCTCTAATACTACTGTAAATAATAGCTGATCTGTATAACTGTAAACACTTCATGACTAATCTCCCAGATCTTAGCACACTTTACAAGTTCCTGAATTCTATTACTGGAGTAATTAGCTCTATTTGCTCACACAATACACCTATCTACTATTCCTTACTCTCACCTCACCTCAAAATCTGACCGTCTTCAACCTCACTGCTTTCTACTCCCAACTCACAAGCCATCCCTCCCCAACAAGAGGCTTATCTTTTGTCCATCCTTTCATAAAAGTGGCAAGTTGGGTTGAAGATTACAGCTAACATTATCTAAAGATCATTTATCTCTTCCCTACTGCATGTGATTGTAACTATCATAAAATACTCTTCTGCTGTCATAAATCATTTTGCCTCCCCCTCCAAATGATTACACACACATGAAAAAAGGAGTAGGTGGGAACGGAGAACATCAAGATACCTTCAGGAGCCTGCACCACTGAAATTCACAGGTATTATGCCACAAAAGTTCACACCATAAACCCAGGGAGTCAGAACAGATCAATTTTAGAAGCTGAGGCTAACAAGAAGAGTCTCACAAACAATGGAAAGACAAAGAAATAGTCCCCAAATGAAAGAAAAGGCGGAACCCTCAGAAAGAATGTTAGATGAAATAGAGGCAAATCAACTATCAGATATTTAATTCAAAGCACTGGTTATCAGGAAGTTCAAAGAGCTCACAATGAGCTACCAGAAACTACAGGGGAGCTATAAGGAACTCTCTGCAAACTATATCAACATGAAAAAGGAAATAGAAACTATCAGCAAGGGACAAGAAGAAATGAACAATACAATTTCTGAATTGAAGAACACAGTAGAAAGTTTCAAAAATAGAATCAATGAAGCAGAAGATAGAATCAGTAAGTTGGAGGACAAAGTAGAAAACATCTCACAGAAAGAGCAAGAAAAAGAAAAGAGGCTCAGAAAGAATGAAGAGGGATTAAGAGAAATGCAAGACAATATGAAAGGTAATAATATCCAAATAATAGGAATACCAGAAGGAGAAGAAGAAGAACAAGGGATAGAAAACCTATTTGAATGAGTAATGAGAGAAAATTTCCCTAATTTGATGAAAGAAAAAGTCACACAAATCCAAGAATTGCAGAGAGTCCCAATCAAGAGGAATCCAAAGAGGCCCACTTCAAGACACATCATCATTAAAATGGCAAAATTCCAAGTCAAAGAGAGAATCTTAAAGGCAGCAAGGGAGAAAAAAGAAGTGACATACGAGGGAGCCCCAATAAGATTAGCTACTGACTTCTCAATGGAAACACTCCAAGCAAGAAGAGAAAGGCAAGAAATATTCCAAGTAATGAGAACCAGAGGCCTACAACCAAGGCTACTTTACCCAGCAAGGCTCTCAATCCAGATAGAAGGCCAAATAAAAAGCTTCCAAGACAAAAGAAGTCTAAAAGATTATGCCACCACCAAACCAGCCCTACAAGAAATACTAAAAGGACTGCTTTAAGGAAAGGAAGGAAAAGAGAGACACAGAGTGAAACACAGGTACAAAAATGGCAATGAATAAGCACCTATCAATAATAACCTACAATGTAAATGGATTAAATGCTCCAATCAAAAGACACAGAATAGCTGCATGGATAAGAAAGCATGACCCACACATATTCTGCCTACAAGACACCCACCTCAGGACAAAATATCACCACAGACTAAAAGTCAAAGGCTGGAAACAAATTTTTCAAGCAAACGGACAAGAAAAAAAAGCTGGGGTAGCAATTCTCATATCAGACAAAATAGACTTCAAAAAAAAAAAAAAAAGGGCCATAAAGAGAAACCCAGAAGGTCACTTCATAATACTCAAGGGAAGAATCCACCAAGAAGACATTAACATCATAAATATATATGCACCCAACATAGGAGCACCCAAATATCTAAAGAAAATCTTAAAGGACTTCAAGAAACATATTGACAGCAACACAATTACAGTAGGGGATTTTAACACCCCACTGTCAAAAATGGACAGATCTTCCAAACAAAATATCAACAAAGATATTGTGGCATTAAACAACACCCTAGATGAAATGGACTTAACTGATATATATAGAACCCTTTATTCCAAAGAAGCTAAATACACATTCTTTTCAAATGCACATGGAACATTTTCAAAGATAGACCACATGATAGGACACAAAACGAGCCTCAACAAATTCAAGAAAATTGAAATCATACCAAGCATTTTCTCTGACTACAAAGGACTGAAATTGGAAACCAACTCCAAAGGAAAAAACCCCAAACACCCAAAATCATGGAGACTGAATGGTATGCTATTAAACAACGAATGGGTGAAGAATGAAATTAGGGAAGAAATCAAAAAGTTCCTGGAAACAAATGAAAACGATCTCACAACAACCCAAAACTTATGGGACACGGTGAAGGCAGTCCTGAAAGGGAAGTTTATAGCAATACAGGCCTACCTAAAGAAGATAGAAACATTTCAAACAAACAACCTAACCCTACGCCTGCAAGAACTCAAGGAACAACAACAAAGACAACCCAGAGCAAGTAGAAGGAAATAAATAACCAATATCAGAGCAGAATTAAATGACATAGAAACTAAAAGCACAATTATAAGGATCAATGAATCCAGGAGGTGGTTCTTTGAGAAGATAAACAAAATAGACAAGCCTTTAAGCAGGCTCATCAAGAAAAGAAGAGAGAGGACACAAATAAACACAATCAGAAATGAAAGAGGAGAGATTACAACTGATACCACAGATATAGAAGGGATTGTAAGAAATTACTATGAAGAACTATATGCCAAGAAATTTGAGAACCTAGGGGAAATGGACACATTTCTAGAAAAATATAATCTTCCAAAACTCAATGAAAAAGAAGCAGAAAACCTGAACAAACCAATAACAGCAAATGAAATTGAAGCAGTAATCAAAAAGCTCCCATCACACAAAAGCCCTGGACCAGATGGGTTCACAGGAGAATTCTACAAAGCATTTAAGGAAGAGCTAACCCCCATTCTTCACAGACTATTCCAAAAAAAATCCAAAAGGATGGAAAACTCTCAAATTCTTTTTATGAAGCCACCATTATCCTAATTCCAAAACCAGATAGAGACACAACAAAGAAAGAAAACTTCAGGCCAATATCACTGATGAACATAGACGCTAAAATCCTCAACAAAATATTGGCAAATCGCATCCAACAATATATCAATAAGATCATACACCACGACCAAGTGGGATTCATCCCAGGGATGCAAGGATGGTTCAATATTCGCAAATCGGTAAATGTAATTCATCACATAAACAAAAGCAAAAACAAAAACCACATGATCATATCAATAGATGGGGAAAAAGCTTTTGATAAGGTACAACACCCATTTATGATAAAAACACTCAGCAAAATGGGAATAGAGGGAGCATTCCTCAATATAATAAAGGCCATATATAAGAGACCTGCAGCCAACATCATACTCAACGGCCAAAATCTAAAAGCTATTCCACTAAGACCAGGAACAAGACAAGGATGTCCACTCTCACCACTCCTATTCAGTATAGTATTGGAAGTTTTAGCCACAACGATCAGGCAAGAAAAGGAAATAAAAGGCATCCAAATTGGAAAGGAGGAAACAAAACTGCCACTGTTTGCAGATGACATAACAGTGTACCTGGAAAATCCTATAGACTCTACCCCAAAACTGCTCCAACTAATTAATGAATTTGGCAAAACAGTGGGTTACAAAGTCAATATCCAGAAATTAAAGGCATTTTTGTATACCAACAATGAAACAGCAGAAGCAGAAATCAAGGAAAAAATACCATTCGATATAGCAAAAACAAAAAGAAAATATCTGGGAATAAATCTAACCAAGGAGGTAAAAGACTTGTATGCAGAAAAGTACACAACACTGAAGAAAGAAATCAAGGAAGACACAAACAAATGGAGACATATACCGTGTTCATGGATTGGAAGAATTAACATCATCAAAATGTCCATACTACCCAAAGCAATTTACAGATTCAATGCAATACCTATTAAAGTACCAATGGCATATTTCACAGACATAGAACAAACACTTTGAAAATTTATATGGAACCATAAACGACCCCAAATATCAGCTGCACTTTTGAGAAAGAAGAACAAAGTAGGAGGGATCACAATACCTGATATCAAACTGTATTACAAGGCCACTGTAATCAAAACAGCCTGGTACTGGCATAAAAACAGGCATATAGACCAATGGAACAGAACAGAGAGCCCAGAAATCAACCCAACTCTCTACAGTCAATTAATATTTGACAAAGGGGGCAGTAACATAAAATGGAGTAAAGATAGCCTCTTTAACAAATGGTGTTGGGAGACTGGACAGCTACGTGCAAAAAAATGAAAGTTGAGCACAGACTTACACCGTACACCAAAATAAATTCAAGGTGGATAAAAGACTTAAATATAAGCCATGACCCCATTAAAGTCCTAGAGAAGAACATAGGCAGGAAAATCTCAGATATTTTATGCAGCAACATATTTACTGATATGTCCCCTAGAGCAAGGAATATAAAGGAAAGGATAAACAAATGGGATCTCATCAAAATAAAAAGCTTCTGCATGGCTAAATAAAACAGTATTAAATTAGCAAGACGACCAACTGTATGGGAAAACATATTTGCCAATGATACCTCAGACAAAGGTTTAATCTCCAAAATATACAAAGAACTAACACAACTCCACATCAAGAAGACAAATAACCCAATTAAAAAATGGGCAGAGGACTTGAAAAACACTTCTCCAAGGAGGATATACAGAGGATCCAGAGACACATGAAAAGGTGCTCAATATTGCTAGCCATCAGAGAGATGCAAATTAAAACCACAATGAGATACCACTTTACACCAGTCAGGATGGCTATTATAAACAAAGCAACAAACAACAAATGTTGGAGAGGTGATGGGGAAAAGGGGACCCTAGTTCACTGTTGGTGGGATTGCAGACTGGTACAACCATTATGGAAAACAATATGGAATTTTCTCAGAAAAATAAAAATCAACCTGCCTTTTGACCCAGCAATTCCACTGCTAGGATTATATCCTAAGAATCCTAAAACATCAATGTCAAATAACTGATGCACCACAATGTTCATAGCAGCACAATTTACAATAGCCAAAAGCTGGAAGCAACCTAGGTGCCCGAGAGTAAATGAATGGATCAAAAAATTGTGGTACATATACACAATGGAATTCTATGCAGCAGAGAGAAAGAAGGAGCTACTACCCTTTGCAACAACATGGATGGAACTGGAAAGCATTGTGCTGAGTGAAGTAAGCCAGGGGTTGAAAGACAAATACCATATGATCTCACCTTTAACAGGAAGCTAAACAACAAAACAAACAAGCAAGCAGAATAAAAACAAAGATACTGAAATAGAGGACAAGGGGACAGTGACCAGAGAGAAGAGGCAAGGGAGTTTAAGGGGAAAAAGGGGGAGGAATTTGGAGGAACAAGTATGAAGGACACAAGGACAAGAACTAAGGGGGGTGGAAATGGGAGAGAGGTGGGGAGCACAGGGTGGGGTAGGCTGGGATGGGAGAAATAGAAAACTGTACTTGAAAAATAACTAAATAAAATTTTTAGAAAAATAGATATCTGAACTTGTATGTTCATTGCAGCATTTTTTTGACAAAAGGCAAGATCTGGAAACAATCTACATGTCTATCATCAGAAGAATGAACAAAGAAAATATGAACATAAAAAAGAAAGAAGATCCTGCCATTTGTGATGACATGGATGAAAACTAAGGGCAGTATGCCAAGTGAGGTAAGTCCCAGAGTGAGAAAGATAAATACTGTATGATCTCACTTACAAATGGGATTTAGAGACACTGAACACCTAGAAACAGGAGAGGGGTGGTTGCCAGGGGCAGAGCAGTAGAGGAATGGGGAGATACTGGTCCAAGGGTGCAAACTTCCACTTACAATAACATGAATAAGCTCTGAGGATCTAAAGGCATAGCAGGGTGACCATAGATAATAATACTGTACTGTATACCTGAAAGTTGTTATGAGAATAGAGTTTTAATATCCTCACCATAGCAATAGTAAAGTGATAACTATTTGAGGTAAAAATGTGTTAACTAATCTTATTGTGGTAAAGATTTCACAATATATACACATATCCAATCATCATATTTTGCACCTTGAACTTCCAGAATGTTATATGTTAATGACATTTCAATGAAGCTGAAAAGAAAAAAAACATGGATAGGTCTCACAAACATAATATTTAATGAAAACATAAATTAAATATAACAATTATATGACAACTTCTGTGAATTTTAAAACCACCTAGAGAAGTACTAACACTTGCATGCATACATGCATTTATTTTTTAAAATATGTACAAGAATGATATAGCAATTACACTACCCAAAATACTGCCATTTAGAAGGAGAGAGAAAGATCCCTGAAGGCAGGCTGGGATGAGGACATCAACTGCAGAGTTAAAATGTTATTCTTTAAAAGGAAATTTGAAAGTAATCTTGTAATATGCTGACTAAATACATACATAGTGAGTACCCCTGTGTACATCTACTCCACATTTCTTTAGAATTAAAATATTTTGTAATTACAAATAAAACATTAAAAAAACAAAAATGTTGATAAGTAGTATGTAATAAGTTATAGTTTCAATGCCTGTTGCTACATTTATTTTCTGAGAATTTATAGAAAGCCACTTATTCACTCTCCCACTTCTTTAGTTGGAAGTAGAATAATACTACTCAAGATTGCAAAAAAAGTTATAGGTAATTGAAGAATCACATTTGTACAATGTATGTGGAATATTTCTATATTCTGTGATATCATAGAATAAATATACAGAACCTGTATATTTATCATAGTCCAGATGTTGATTGCTATGATTATTTTGTTTTTGTAAATAAAATGACTGCAAGCAAAATTTTATTGCATTCCTCTTAAATATTGCCAGGTGACTTAGCAAATAGCTTAGAAATCAAGTGGAACCTGCAAAATCAAGTTTTCAGGGTAATATTTATGAATATATATATACACTATGAGTTATAGATATTGTAATGTACATTTATTTATTCTACATATATATTTGTATTTATATTTTATTAATATAATACAATATATATTTAAAATAATGAAATAATATATATTAAAATGTATACCATACGAACATGCAGTGGAGCTGGAGTTTTGAAATTTATCTTCTAACATTTAATTTCGGAATTCACACAATATTTCAGAGATGTATTTAGTTAATGCAAATTTGTGAAGTAAGTTTTGTTGACATGTACATTACATAAATCAAAATACTAAGAGAAAGAGAGGAATGGGGTTATGAAAGAACAGGGAAATCCCTAAAATGGATTAAAAAAATTACCATTTTCTAAGTAGCAAGAGATCTCATGGAAAGTTAATTCTCTGTGCTAAACATTTAAGGGCAGGGTGAACAGGAGTGTAATTACGGAGTGCATTGTTGACTTTCACAGACACGAGGTGAGAGGCCCCTGTGTGCTGGTTTGCATTGAATGGAAGAATGCTGGTCAAACGGCTCCTCTATTTGGCTTATTCAATAGTTTATGACAATTGACTCCGTGTGCTTTGCAATTGGGCCTGATAGCTCTGTAATTACTTTGTTTCAGCAAACACCGTAATTGAGAATAGGTTTCATTTTTTCATTTGTGTTTTTCTTGCCAGTTCCTCCTTTGGGATCCTGTGGCTGTAGCAACTTGATGATGTGTTTGTGGGGGAAGAATGTGTCCAGTGTTCGTTTTTCTTTCTTACGTCTGCTTTCCTTGGCTTTGCTGCATGGGCATTGCAGCTTACCCTCCAATTCCCCAGGAAGACAGTGATGCCTTTACCGAATATACCTTCGATACCTAGCTATTAAACATTAATGTCGGAGGGAAGTCTGATGTCAACTCTACCTCGGGAGAGAAAGGGTTCAACCAAAAGGCGGAGAAAGTCTTTGGAGCCAAGAGAGGGGTCCAGCTTTCAGCTGCTCGAAGCTTGTTAGATCAGCATGATTTATGTAACTGCTCATCCTACGGTTTGTTCTGTGTGTACATTTAGGTGGCTCTGTATGAACTAACCGATAGTGATGCAGTACATCCCTATCCTATCTTCTCTGAATCTTCAGGACACTATCCTCAAATCACATTGATTCCTCTGGCTGGAGAGACTAATGCTCACAGGCAGGATCAGGTCTACCATAAGCTTCAGTACATATATCGATATGTGATTTTGAAATTAGGAAAGAGAACTCTCATGTGAGACTGAGTGCTGATGGCAGTAATTTTCCAGTAGATGTGACTATTTGAATTTGATGATCTCAGAGAGTTCTATGTCATGACCCAAGCTAGATCTAAATGTTTTCATTTCCTTTTCAGAGGACCTATATAAAATCTTTCTATTTGGTATGACTGACATCATAAAAAGCAGATAACCTATTCGAATGTAACAGGATTGCCTAAAAATTCAGAATATCTCCACTGTAATTTTTGCTTTATAATTTTCTAAAGCAAGCAATACTAAAGTATAGGTGCCTTGTAGTCAGACTGAAGTATGTGGTTGAAATTTTCAACATTTTATTACAAGACAGTTTAACTTTTGCAAACATAGTAGTAAATAATCACTTCATGAGCTAGCCAAACAAACATATCTGACTTATTAGAAATGCAGTGGGACTTTGCACTTGGATTAAAATATATAATATATACCTTAGACAAAATAATAACACCTAGATACAAATCCTAGGTGTTTATTACTGCAGGGTGTCTGTGGACAATAATTTGAGACCTACAGGAAAGCATTGCTGTGCTTGCATATGGATCCTTTTGATTTTCATATAAACCACATTGATGGCTGATGCTTTCTTTAGCCATAACTTCAGAACAAAACCAGCAGAATTGAAAATGTAATCTGTACAATATTCCAGTCCACGTTAAGAGAATTCAGTGACAGGTTTCCCTTACTTGTGTTTAATATTTTAGCTGACACCCCCCCATCAAGCAAACAAACACAAATAGTTTAGTATTTAACCAACGGACTAGCATAACGCAGAGCATACTTTTATCTGCTCTGGTGTCAACATTGTTTCTCTCCAACTTGACAGTGTGCAGTTAAACCATATTCATTAAATACTTCTCCAGACAAAGAAAGAAATGACCTGCTTAAGAACAATTGGACTACAGAGACAGGCCAGGCTGAAAGATGAAACAGAATGAGACACTGGGACAGGGCAAGGTGTTTGGTTAAAATTGATCAGAGAAATCTAATCTGACACTAAGAAACCAGGCTTCTAATAGATATGAACTGCCTGTAGATAGAAGGGAGGCACCCGGAAGGAAATACTTTTTAGCAATTGGATATGCAATGATTATTTATTTACTATTGCTTTTACTGTTAAATTTACAGATTCTGTGAATGGATACTGAAGTTGACGCTCAATAGTGAACAAATTCCCAGCTGACCAGCTAATCGGGTCAGGGTTCTGGTGCTCGCTGGACCTTACACGTGGAATTTGAATGCAACGCTACTCAAACCCACGGGTTTCTAATCACAGACCCCATGACTTTATAGTTCTTTGGGTTACAACCACAGTAGGAAACATGAGTCACAGAGAATAAGGCAGCACTTCAGTAGAAAGTGAAGACTGTTTTCCTGAAAGATAGCTGATACCTAAACACCAAAAACAGTGCCCATGTTTTGGCCAGCCTGGCAGCCAGTTTTACAAAATTGGTCAGGGATGGCACTGGAAGGAAGGAGAAGAGATAGATCACAACTGCAGTAAGTGATGTTAGGAAAACGGATTTTTGTATGGTCAAAAATGACAGGGCTGTAGAACTGTTTAATTTTGACTTCTGCATTAATGAAAATAGCTAACATATTGAGGAGTCAATACAGTAATAAATCCTCAAAACAACAGTATTTCACCAATCTTACAAATAATAAGATTGAGAAAAGACTAAATCAAGTCATTTTTCCCCAGATACTGTAACTAGAAACCAGAACCTAAATGTAAAGACAGGTCCTCGGGCCCCAAAATCCCATGCTGAATCCCTGTCCTAAGCAAAATTCTAAAATGGCATCCTGCACTATGTCTGAGACTGTTAGTTTCATGACTTTTACTCCCATAACTAGATTATGTCATATAACACTGCTGCTTTCAACAAGAGAGATGATCTGGTGGGCCTGACCTATCTACATGAACCCTTCAAAAGCAGAGTTTCCTGCAGCTAGTCACAGAGAGGAAGTCAGAAAGATCCACTCTGGCTAGTCTGGAAGAAAGCAGACACCCTATTTCTCAGCTGTCAACAAAGGGAGGTAGCCCTCAGGAGCCAAGAGCTGTCCCCATTCAATAGCTGTTAGAGATAAGGGTACCTCAGTCTTCCAACTGCAAGGCACTGACTTCTGCTAACTACAAGAATAAACTTGGAAGTGCACTTTACCTTGAAACCTCCAGCCTGGACAACATCTCGATTTCAGGTTTGTGGTATCCCAAGCCACACTGGCAGGGTTGTTGAGCCATAGATCTGAGAGCTAATAAGTGGCTAAATTTATGGTAATTTGTGAAATTGTTATGCAGCAGTAGAAAACTATAACCTGCCTTGTACGGTACATAGAGAAATATGAGGGAAGTCTACCCACTTTGTGTTTGGACACGTTGGTCCCTATGCTGGGCTCTAAAGATACACAAACCAGTTTTGGTTGATTTATTGTCGGTGTGAATCAACTCACAGTTGGTGTCAAAGATAATCAAAAGTAGTACAACATGATTATTTTAGTAAATACATTCTTTGAAAAGAATCTTTGAAGCCAAATCAAATGCTTTTCAATATTTCCTGACTCTGTCTAAATTTATCCATGTCTATATAACTATCTCCGTGTTGGCAACAATGCTATAGAAGATCTCATTTTGTCTGCCAGTTATGCCAGAAAAAATCTGTGCTGCCCGTAGGCAATGCTCTAAATTTACCTTCATCTACAGAAAAGGGTTTTTCCAGGCCTCACTTTGTATCATCTGCTTATATATGTTCTTTATCAAATGGCAAGAAAACTGTAAAATGTATCCAATTTTTTAGCATCACTTAAATGCAACATCTTTACTATGGCGCAGTCTGAATATATTTTATTTTCAAGTAAATAGGTAGGAACAGCTTCGTTTAATTTATACTGTCGTAACGTATGCCAATGTTCTTAACCATGACTCACTCCCATTTCAGGAAAATCAGAGCCCTGTTTGAGGCTCTTCCTCAGTCTACGTACTCCGATATCTTCCAAAAGATCTCTTCCATGACTCCAAAATCAGTATGGTTTGCCCTGACCTCACATACAAATTCTAGGTAGATATTTTCTACTATCCTACAACATCTTCATTATTTGCTCTTCTTTCATGTCCGGATGTTTAAAGCTGAAGTTTTTGAAACTATACAGCCATGATTCATGAAACTTGGTGCACCTTTGTGAATGAGTAGGTGGTTTGCAGTTTTATGTTTGTTTACCTTCAAACAGACACACACAGAGCAGGATTCTCAGTTAGAAATTTAACTCTGGAATCAGTTTCTAAGAAAGTATAAATGTTTCTGACTCAGCTACCAGCAATATTTTGGGAAAGTGTAAATATTTCATCCATTTTTACAATAGTACCTACACTTCTTTTTTAAACGGATTTAGAGAGTGAAGTTAAAGGCATTTATTTCGATGTATATTTTTACATAGGGAACCGACATCTATAATTCCAAAGCTAACTATTGCTCTTCTCGTTCCTTAGATCTGGAATACATAACTCCTCTTCAGAACTCAGAAGTACTTCACACTTTGCTCCGTGACTGTAGGTCTCTGCTGTCCCTTTCATTAGGGCACTTAGGATACTGGCTTTCTGCCCAGCTCCACTGTGTGCTCCTGATGGAAAAAGACTTTGAATTCTCACTAATGGTGAATGATACTATCAATTATTATTAAATTATTTTTTTGTTTTTGATGTAATTTCTAAACAAAAAAATTGTTTAATAATGACAATATTGGTATGTTTTTCCATTTCTGACTTTTTTTCTCTGCATCACTTTCTGCTCTTTCCCTTTCTCTACTTCCCACCATTTTTACAACTGACTGTCAAAAAATTCTACACTGTAGTCACAGGTCCCTCCTTTAATTAATTCAACAATAATTTTCAAGGCCTTTCAGTGTACACATTACTATAACAAGCAGTGTGTAGTGCAAAAAAAATGAGTAAGGCGCGATCGATTCCCTCAAGGACCTTAGAATCTTGTATGTAGCACAGCCAAGTCCAGCTGTGGGCCAATCTACTTACCTATTTTTGTAAAATAATGCTTTATTATTTTGATTAATTTTATTAAAATACAGGTGTGGCATTTAAGTTATGTATTATTTGTGGCTGCTTTTACACACCACAGTGACAGATTAGAGTAGCTGTGACAGAGATTGAATGACCTGCAAAGCCTAATATGATTATTCTCTGGCCCTTTACAGAAAAGTTTGCCAGTTCCTAGCTCAGCACATATTACAGACACAGAAATAAAAGAACAAGGAAAATGTCAACACTGGACTTGAAAATGTTATGGAGTATAGAGTTTAATTAACAGCGTGAGGATGGAGGAAAATTCCAGGAGCACAATTTACATGAACTCTGAAAACCAAGGAGGCTTTCCACGGAAAGAAATGAGATAAAGAGAGAGCACAGGCAACAGACGCTTTTGAAGCACTACCAGAGACAAGGCGAGGGTCTTACCAAATGTGTAGCTAACTACGGCACAGTGTGGAGGCAGATTTTTCAGACAATAACGGAGTTTTGTGGCATCTTTTAACACGCACAGCAGGGGCCATTTATTTCTAGATGTTGTTAAAGTGATTATGCAAGCCATTTCTTAAGGCAACATTACCTATATGTTAGATCCGATTTATTAAAGATTTTATTAACCATTAAAGTCAACATTTGCATTTTAGTTACAAGGATAAGAGTTTGTATTAACAAATAAACTCTTTTTAAGGAATATGCTTTTGTACTTTCTAAATACGAATTTAATAAACTGAAATGAAGTGGTTATTTTTTATATACTTGCAGGAAATATCAAAGCACAATTATTGAGGAAAAAGGAACATACCTAAATATATATATATATATATTTATTTATTTATTTATTTATCTATATGAGCTCTTCAGGGTGTATGGATGTTTTTAGGTCACAATGATAAGTAAACATTCATGCTAGTTCAGGGTCCCAAGCACATTTGCTAATATCACATCTGAAATTAACACTCTTTCTTTTGCTTCCTTACTTATTTTCATTATAGTTCTACTTAGAATGTCTCCTCTATTTTACAATCTCTCATGATGTCCTTCAGATGATAATTCACTATTTTAACTCAGATTGTTTCCTAATTTTAAATTTGTTTTCTTTTTATTTCTGTTCTTTTTTGTCCAGTATAAGGCAGAAATTCCATAAATTTTATTTTATTTATACTAGTTAATAATTTGCATAATACTTATTTTAATTAGTAGGTTAAGAACAAGAATGGCATACAATAATAGGATGCTTGTAGTGCTGAAAAGATACTGTCTTAATAATATAATTAAAAATTATATGAGAGTATAAAACCCTTGCCCTAAAAACATTATATATTGAAAGACATAATGTTTATTAAAGTATCATTTTTGACTACAAGTATCCTAAAATGTTAAGATATTTATGTAATCTTGAGAAAAGTTTAAACGTGTAAGTCTCACATGCAAATCATAGTTCTCATGCATTTGGGGTAATCTTGGAGTATTTAATTTCTTTGTATTCAAACCAAGCAAATAATATGAAAACAAATCTTTGGTAAGAATGAGCTATTATCCCAGCATTGAGCTCATTTAGGCTCACTGGGGACAGCAAATAATGCTATCTAATTAATTAGAATGACAGGAAACTGCATGACATATTTCTTATGGCTGGCTGGTTTAACATGCTAAATCCCTCCTGTTGATTAGAACTTGCATGTTTTAAATAGAAGAGGATGTTAGACATCCCATCTGTTATGTAGCAGAGTTTCAGGAAAATTTTAAAAAGGTGCATTCAAGTCTTGGTAAGTTCAAATCAGCCGAACAGACAAATATAACATGTTATCTGAGACACACATGACAGGCTGATTTTTTCCCAAAATTCTTTTGTTTTCCATCAAGCTACAATTAAGGAAAAATGACTATTTGGAATCTTGGCAGTGTGACTTTATTTGTGATATTGCAGAACATCTAGCTCAAGTTCAAGAATTTTCCTCAGTGTGTGTGTACAATAGGCACAGTTGAGGAAACACAATTTATTTCACACTTGGTATATTATGTTATAAAAGAGATTACTCACAGCTTCTTACCCAATAATACACATATTCTAGAGAAAATTGTTACAAAGCATGCATTTAAAATACGCAATTCTATTGCATTGCTGAAAATAGTATTTTTCACATAGATTTGATAATTATATAATGGGAACTTAATGGACATATTTAAATCCATTCAAATGGGGCTGAAACTAGACTTACTATACATTGTGTGACATCATATGTAGTTCTTTAATAAAATGAGTAATTAGGCTGTTTGCCACATGTTTGGTAAAAATAAAAGTGAACAAAGATTCACAATTATTTGCCAATAATTTGGCACAATTATTTGCCAAAAATTTACAATTTTTGCCCAGGGAAGACTATTTATGTCCATAAAATACTTGTGCTCATAGAGCCATTCATGAAAAATAGCTATAAGCAGGAACTAAAAGTAAACATTTTAAAAAGCCATTATACATTTTTATTTTAATTCTCTTACAAGTACCTTGCTTTAGTTTGAAAATAGAAAGCATCAGCAATTTCATATTAGGCTTTTCAATCAATGGCTAATTTCTAACTCATATGCAAATCAGAAACTAAGACCAATAGATTAAGAAAAGTTGAGAAGAAATTTATATTGGTATATAATGAAAGAGGTATAATGACAAGTAATTGCCACTAGCAAAATTTGAACTTATCAAGGCAAATCTGCCAAATGCTATACTTATCTAGATAGGGGATAAAAGTGAGATAACATTGACCATGAAATAGAGCTAAATCAGAAGTTGAGACATTAAATTATAGGTGTTCAAATAGAGAGATCTTACTGAAAGCATAAACATAAGGGGTAGCCCAAAAGTAATCAATAAGCATGATATAGAAAATGAAAATAAATAAATTAAAGTTCTAGTGGGGAAAACAGGATGGTTACTGTTTGCATATTCTACCAGCAATGAGTACATTATTAAAACTCATTGAATACAATGAGTTTTAATAACTTGATCAAAGTTACATAGCTAAGAGATGATGGAGATGGGACTATCTCTCACACACACTATTTTTCTGGATCAAAAATGCACTGAGCCCACCACCAACACACATTTCTGGAGATGAGGAAGGACTGAGTAGACAGTAATTTAGTAAGTAACAGTTGTAATTCAGTAACTAACAGTTGTTAGTAGCAAACTAATCTTCCTATTTTTCCTTTCCTCTCTTATCTTTCTTCTTTCTGCACTTACTAACTCTGCAGAACAAGCTTTCAGCATGGCCTTCTGACTACGAAAGTGCCCCTTAGATTGAAAGAAAGAGGGATGGCTGCCACAGTCTTACAAAGAAGCAAAGGAAAATGTGTGCCCCCAGAAGTCAGCACCCTAGTGACTTTTGATTACAGTGAGCTCAGTAAATTGCATCTCAATGCCCATGTTAGAAGTGGAAAAAATTTCAGAGATATGCATTGGTGATAATACAGGTTAACTAAGCCAATACCCACTCTTTCCATAACCAGTCTTTAACACACATACACTGCACTTCAATGGCAAAACTTCATTTCTGGGGAGCACTGGGGGGTGGGCTGGGATGGGAGTAAAAAACAGAAAACTGTACTTGAACAACAATTAAATAAATAATTTTTTTAAAAATCTTAATTTCTGGAGAGCAAGACAGAAATAACTGAATCAAATAGGACCTTCTACACTTTGTCTTACAGATGGAGTTACGTGTGTTTAAGTAATCTACAGGTAATTCCTAAAAGGTGACCTTAAATCAATAACAAAGTGATAAATATGGCACACCCACTAAAACTATTTTCAAGTTTTCCCTAAGTGTTTTAGAAGGGTAGAGTTACAGGAATTCTATTTTTTGGGGGGGAGGGTTCGCATAGATTCAATATGGAATCCAAATATTTCACAGGATGTTGTATTTGTTTTAAAAAAAGAGAGAGTTTTACTTAGCTATTTAAAAATAAATTAATTAAGCAAAGTAGGTAGATGTAAATTCAACCATGGTAATGTGCATAGCACAGATCAACATACTGGAAAACAAAACACTCTTGAAATATGAACACAGTACATGCATAAAATGCCTAGGATAAAAAGGCATTTTTGTAAAACACTTCACTAAAAAACATTTTTCTTTTATTCTTTTTGGTGCATACTAATTTCTTATTTCATGCCCAACTCTTAAATGATATTCCCTTTTTAAAGATTTTATTTATTTATGTTTTCAGACAGAGGGTAAAAGAGGGAGAAAGAGAGACAGAAAAACATCAATATGTGATTGTCTCTCGCATGTCCACTTCTGGGGACCTGGCCCACAACCTAGGCAAGTGCCCTGACTGGGAATCTAACCCATGACCCTTTGGTTTGCAGGCTGGTGCTCAATCTACTGAGCCACATCAGCCAGGGCTTTAAATGATTTTCTTACACTAAAAAAAACTATTTTATTAATTAACTTCACCCCCCAAAAAAACAATTACTTTAAAAATATTTTCTAAACACCATGTAACAGTTAATATTCAAGATCTTGAAAAATAATATGCAAAATGAGATGATAAATAAAAAAATTCAACTGAATTTAACTTTTTAATTTAAAAATATGAAATAATTTTAATATTAAGTAGAAATAATTTTATATTTAAAGCTCTTTTTACAACTATGCTTCTCAAATTGAATTTTATACATAATCACTAAAGTTGTCTTATTTCAAAGACCGGTCTGCCTATCTCCTGCCCATAATTATGTCTATTGTTGGCTTAAATATATTTTTTCAAGCAATAACTAACTAACTAGATCTAAAACTCTATGGAATATGATGTGGAGTATTTTAAGAAGCCCCCTGGGTGATTTCAATATTTTCTAACATTCAAGTAGCTTCTCTAAGATAGAAACAATTTTGCATTAGTTTTTGTACTGTCAACACATACTGCAGTGACCACAATAAAGAAGTAAATCAATAAATATTTGTTAAATAAATAATGGAACTGATTGATTTTGTTGGTTGCCATTTTCTCTACAATCTGGCTTTTATGCCACTTGTCATACTTCCTTTGTTCTCTAACATTTCAGAGGTAAACTCATTTTTTTCTTCCTTTGCTCTCCTGACCATTGACACTTGGCTCTTATTCTAAATTTAGGCCACTCCTTTTTATCTCTCTTATAACATTGCTATTACTATTATTCTTATTCCAACTTTACACAGGCGATACATAAGTCAAAAAGGTTAAGCAAAATGTTCAAGTGCTAAATATTACATTACAAAGCAAAGACAGTGACTCCCTTTTTCTACTTTTTTTGAACTCATCTTTAGAATTTTCCTAGCACCAGTTTACACTTAGAACAACCTTATAATATTTATTGAATGAATAAATTGAGGACTGAATAAGTGTGTTTCTGCATTGAGAGAACTTTAGGGCATGTCTAATCTAATCTCTAAATAGTTAAAATTGTAAGTTCAGTGTGAATGTATGGAACTTTTAGATTAAACATTAAAGGTGCCTATGCCAATAATTGTCTGAGTGCAGAGACTTTAAGAAATCTATTTAACTGGGGTTTAATGAACTGCAAAGATGTTTTAAATTCATTTCCCACAAAAGTAGATCTGTTCCCCTAATTTGATCTAAGGAAATTCCTAGTTTGTTGATGTGGTTTTCTATAGTTCTGGTCTCCCTGCCTAGCTAACCTTCCATGAACTCCAGTTTGGGCATATGTATCCATAAGGCACCTTCGTTCAGCTTGGCAGAAATCAGAGATGCCAGCAGCATGCTGAGCCAAAGAGAAGCATGCTGTTGGTGAAGAACGTTACACGGTAGCTGAAAGATTTGCTCATAAGTCAAAGCAAATTCTCTGAAGCCATCTAAACAATTGGGAGAAAAATAATTAATGGAACAAAGATCTGAAGGTCTCTTAACAGCAAGTGAATCCAATATAGGGAAAAAAAGTGGGTAATTATTCCTTTTTTTTCTATCAAAAGAGCAATGGTAATAAAACAATTACAGATTTTCAAGCCACAAATTTAAACATTATTTCAATACTCCTAGGTCTCCTTTGAGAGATGTAAGCATCTCAAATTCCATATTTGAGTCTTCTGTTTGTATATTTATTCATTCATTTAATAAGTATTTTCTGAATACAACAATGGGTCAAGCACTGCGCAAGCTTTTTCAATAGAGAATTGAATAAAACATAATACTTATTATCATGTAACTCATAGTTTAGCGGGTGGTACAGATATATAAACACATAATTATATTGAGATGAGTTTTTAAAGGGTATTATAAAAATTAATTGTGACAACACAGAGAAGGGAGCAATAAATTTGCTACTTCATGAGAAAACTACAAATATCTTCACTACGTCTCACAGCTTACTTTTCTTTCAGTGTTCAAGTCACAACCCTCTTTTCAATACAATGCATCTCAATACAACAGCATTCATTTTAACATCTGGGACTGCATTAATTAAAATTCAATTTAGCAAGCACAAACGGAATGCCCATCATGAGTAATTACCAGTTATTATTTATACAGCAATCCACCCATAGAGGTCACTAAGAGTTTGAAGTGTATCTGAAGAGATAGATTGCTGTCAATGACTTTCAACATGAGAATAATTTTCCAGTAAAAAGTACTCTTATAGTTTAAAAATAGAAAACAGGAGTTTACAGGTTTAATTTAAACTAGGGAACCTAAAAAATGTGATGATGTTGTATAGTAGTAAAAACTAAAGATAACCTGTAAAGATAAATTAAACTTGGACAGATAACTTAGGAAAATGCTTCCTAGTAGAAAGGATTTGTAAGAGCAAAGACAGAAATAAAAAAACAAAGTGAAGGGTATGCTTAGTTAATCAGTTCTGGATAACTCAAAAAGAGGTTGCACAAGTGCCAGAGGTTTTAACGCAATCCATTGGTCAACAGATGGATGGAGAAAGAAGATGTGGTACATATATCACAATGGAATATCATCATTCCACCATGAGAGACAAATCTTTCCACTTGTGACAACATGGATGCACCTCAAAGGTGTTATGCGAGTGTGGCATGTCAGACAGAGAAAGAAAATTCTATATATCATTTATATGTGGAATCTAAAAAAGTTTCACTGGGAATTGGAAAAGTGTTGGTCAAAGGGTACTAACTTCCCGTTAGAAGATAAACTCTAGAGATATGATACGTAGTATTGTGAGTATAGCCGACAATCTTGTATTACATACATCAAAGTTACTAAGAAACTAGATCTTAAACGTTCTCTCAACAAAATGAAATGATGAATTGATAATCATGTGACATGCTAAAAGTTATGTGGCATGATGAAGGTGTTAGCTAAGGCTAGGTTTATAATTATATTGCAATATGTAAATATATCAAATCAACACACTATATACCTTAAATTTATACAGTGTTATGTTTCAATTATATCCCAATAAGAACATTTGGAAAATCTGTTTGAGCTTGGATTACTGTATATTTTGGAGGAGTTTGCATTCTGTTCAGTGTGTAAATTGGAATCATTAAGGGAAATATGTTTCCTGCTTTAGAATGCCTTGAGAAGCAATGGAGAGAATAGAAAAGAGAAAAGGTAGAACATAATGTTTAAAGAACAAATAAAAAAAATAAACTTGAGAGGCATGTAATTGAAAGAACTAGAGCAGAAAAGTAACCCACAAATAAATTAGTGCACTCAAGAGTGTTATAAAAAAAACAGAAACAAAGAATTAATGATAAAATTCATATATCCAAGATTACACTTAAACTCATGCATTAAAGCTATCATTGCCTGCACTGCTTATAAGTAGTCTTGATCTGCTTGTAATCTGCATTTCATGTGAATTTTTAGACACAATCCAATGGACTTGGTTGCAAACAAATGTGTCAATCTGGCCAACAGCATTATTTGGCATGTGTCATTCCATAGAAAAACATGAAGAAAGTGTGGTGGATTCATGTAGAAAGAGAGCCGGAATCTGTATTCTCAAAAATATGGAAATAATAGAAGATGATTGACAGCATTTGGCTTATGTCTTTCTTCACATCCATGACTAGTTGCTGCCATTAGAGAGCATCTTGCAGTACAATCCTCAATGCCCTCTACAGCACTCCTGACCCCTGCACAGGGTCCGTCATCACTTATCATCAGGCTTGCTATAGTCTCATTCACAGACGTGTAAGGTCTATCTGTAATTATGCCTTTATCAAACGTGTAAACACTAAATGTAGACCACGAAGGATATGGGTTTCGAGAAAGTTGAAACAAAATCAATTACAGTACTTAGAACAGTACCTGGCATATAGCAGCTGCTCAATAATATGTGTCAATAAATCAATAAATTGGGACTGATTATCTAATTCTAAATATCTGCCTAGGTCACACTAGGTATTTGAATATCTGAATCACTGCCAAAGATGCACTGTATAGTTTCTTTGTAACTCGGCTTATTTATCAATAATAAAAAAGACACAACTGATGGTCTCATGCATCATTGCTAGAACGATGGAATTCAAGAATTCCAAAACTATAATGACTGCTTTCTACCTTTCACATTCAATAATGCTATTGAATGCTGGTTCTCTTTGTGCTACTACCCCAAACACTTTCCACCAATAGAGTGATTACTGACTCTAAGTTGCCAGCCACAGCAGAAAACATTTACGTTAAAATCATTGTAATATAAAAATAAAAAGTTGTATTGAAAATATATGATAATTTATGTACCTATAAGGAACATGCTGGAAGACACAACATCAAATACTACACCTGAAACAATTTAACGGGAGCAAGAAAAGTGTGTGCATAGTGTCTCCTTTCTCCCCTCCCCCCGCCCCCCAGTTTGTTACAAAAATACATTGACTCTCAACTATGTTTTTGTTTATTATTTCATTTTCTTTTTCTTTTTCTCTGCTTGGGACTGATGTTGAAGCAGGAAGAAACTTACTGCCAATATATAATCTTCTTGATTATTTTATTATTTATATGCAGAAACCTTGATTTTAGTCTTTCATGCAACTAAGGAAAGTTTACAGAAATGCTATCAACACTTTGATATGGAGATGAGGTAAAAAAAAAGTGTTAGAAACTGGAAACAAAGAAGAGGGGATTATAATCAGTGAACCAATGTAAGAAATATTGTATTCTTGATGAGACACTGAATACACAAATGGACTGTGGCTGCACCAGCTATAAAAAGAGAACTTGGACTCACAACCTGCAGTGATCAACCCAGGAATTGACCCTTTATCTACCATGTATAACCCTGGAAGCCAGCCTGCTCTAAGCCACATTTGCAGAAGGCCAGATTGCAATCCCTAATAACAAGACAGGAAGTTAAACAATCAGCCCAAAATGATCAAGATTTGATTAATAACTGACAGTTTCTTTAATTTGTGTTTCTGCTTCCAACTTAGCAACACACCAAAAAGCCCAAGTCCGTCCTCCTACCTCCTAACTGGTAGGATTCCAGCCTCCACAGCTTTGCGGTGCTGAGTTTCCAATCAGGGAAAACTCAAAGGTTTCCTTCTTTCCACTCCTCTCCTGGCCTTTGAGTCTCCTCCAAAATGCAAATGATGATGGCTGACCTTTGCTATAGCAACTCAGAATAAATAGTGTTTGCTTTTTTTTTTTTGGCTGGTCTTTTTTTTCAACATCCAGGATATTAAGAAAACAGACTAATTTAGTGAGCAATAGACATAGAATGGCAGGAAGTGCATTACAATTGTCGTAATTGCAGGTGAGAATATCCTTCCTCCTTTATTTGTAACCTCTCACAATCCATTTTTGACGTATTTTTCATGAAACTGATGCCATTATGCTTTATCTGTTTGTTGGTTTGGTTTATTGAGATTTTTACCCCCAGGTTCCTCACTTTGCTTCCTTTCTTACTTTTACCTTGTATCTCATTTCATCCACCATCATTTTTATTTTTTCCCCAAGACAATATTATTCAAAGTCCATAATACTGGCATATCAGTGAAGTGTATACTATATCAGGATTTAATAACAAGAATATCACAAGCTAGATCACAGAGGTCTCTCCTGTGCTAGAATATTTCCAGGGAAAATAATTAGGGATTTCTAGTGGCTTATAAATACTTTCCCCAAACTCTCAAACCATGGCTTGTAATAATAATGTAATTAATAGTTCTATAGTACTCACAATTCTGCAGGCACTGCTTAAAGTCCATAGTAGGTATTTATCACCCATTAACAAAATTCCCCAAAATTTAGTGGCTTAAAACACCCAACTTTCATACACTCTGAGTGTCCATGGGCCAGGAATGGGAGAGGCCTAGCTGTCCAGTTGTTAAGTTTCACTCTCTCAGGAGGGGGCAGAGGAAAGAAAGACCAGGGTTGTAGTCCTGTGAAGACTGACTGAAGTGGGAGGGTCTTTTTCCAAGAGGCTCAGGCACATGGCAGCTGTTAGGAAACCTCTGTTCCTCACAAGTTGTTGACTGCACTCCTCAGTCCCTCGTCATGTGGACCTCTACAAAAGACTGTTTGAATCCTGTCCACATGCTAGCTGGCTTCCTCCCCAGAAAGTGATCCAAGAGAAAGAACAAGTAGGAAGCCACCTTATTTCTGGTGATCTAATCTCCAAAGCCAATACATTTTTCTTAAAGACTTAAGTTCTACTTTTTGCTGGTTGTGTCTAAGATTTTAAAAATATACTATAAACCACAACAAAGTATTCCCCATGATTATTAATACAATCTCTTCTAAAACTCCTATTTCCATTCCGCAGATGAAGAAGGTGAGGCTCGAAGACACTAAATAATTGAGTCTCACAGTGAGTACACTATAGAGCTGTGATCTGATACAGACAGCCTGGCTTGCAAGTCTGTACTCTGAATTTCTATGTGAAAATGCCTTGCTGTCTTTCTGTCTGTACTCTGCACACCTCACTTGACAGATTATTTTTTGGTTCTAAAAACTGATTCCTGATTCCCATGCCTGCTTTCTTCTCCTCACTGGGGCAATCCCCTTTAGACCCCTCACCTTTCAAAGTTCCAATCTCCTTGTTTACTGGCAAAATTACTTTGCCCAACAATGCAATCCCCTTTTCTCTTCTGATTGTGTCTCAGCCTGTTGTTTATCAGAGAAGACGTCAGCTCACCCACCTGAGACCATGGCTGGATTACTACATTTAAAAGTCCAAGACACTGAAGAAGTTATTGACTAAAGAACATGACAAGAGAAGCAGGATCATTGGTGATTCAATGTGCAAACAATATTTAACTGTAAAGTACGGTAAGACACAGAATGCCCAGTGCTTAGTTATTTCAATCTTGACTCCCCTGATGTTTCTTTTTAAAATACTCCAAAACAGATATTCTTCTTCTGTTTTCATGGCTCTGTTTTGTAAGTACCCCAAGTACCTATTTGATCTGACTCTTAAACAGCACCGAAAAGAGGTTTATACCTCAAAGGGACACAGACCTGGAACTCTGTCTTAATTCTTAGGACCCATGTCGGCAATATCAATTATAGGACCCAAACAAGCAATGTGAACTGTATCGGTAGTATTGTGGGTTAATTAGGCAATTACTTATAACAGCTTCTCAATAGGGAAAATATATTCTATAATCTGAAGAGCTGACATAAAACAACTGAGAACAAAATAGATACTAATAGCATTCCAATGTAGAAATCTCCTATGACTAGAAAAAGTATTTCAATCTGTGCGCAGATTTAATATTGTTATAATTAGCAAGCATAACTCTTTCTTCCCCTAAATTATTTCTGAAATACTTTGGTATAAGTTGCTTAAGAATTTCAAGAAAACAATCAAAGTGAGTGATCTAACATACTGGCAAATCAGGGTTAGAAATTAATCCTATAATCTTATGTACACTTTAATATTAAGTGAAAATCACTGGAGAAAAGTTTTAAGTGGTACTGATTAATATTTTCTCTCCCCATGTGTTAAAATATGCACACATCTTTGAAAAATAACTGCACTAAGACCTATTAATAATTTAAATGTTCCTTTACCTTCTTAATTGCGGGTCATTTTTAACAATTTGCCAGAGTCTACATGATGTCTATGCAATGACAGCAATTCTCTTCCACCCAGTGATTTCACTGACATCTCCCCGTGGGCTGGAAAAGTGTCGTCTTTAAGAACCACAGGTGAACCAATGGATCAGTCACCATCACAATCACCATTCAACCAGTGTGTCCTTTTTTAGGTGCGCGTTTGCCCCTTTTCTAGGGCATGGGAATGTTTGAACAGTGCAGATGCTCTCTTAGGAAAAGCTAGTTCAAATCCCCTGAGATGGCCCATATCAACAATAGTATACATGATGCACAGGGCATCCACCCCCACGGGGGGGAAAAAAAACAGTCCATGGAGGATGCGAGGTGAACCTAGAGAAGAGTTTCTCTTTTCTTCAACTATACATTCATGGACAACATAGGAAGAAAAAATAAACAAAACTTTCCCCCTCCTACTGAAATAGCCATTCCTAGTCCCAGTCATCTAGGAACCATCAGAGTAACAGGTCTCCCCTATGGAAATTGGCACTGGCTATCTCACAGAGGAGGCACAGCCTGGGGTTATGTACCCGGGGATAATTTATTTAAGCACGTGAGCTCCACAACCCTCCATTGTCCTAGTGGCTCATTACTAAAAATGACCTGACTTTGACTGAATTAAAGAAACACTAGAGGGTGATTGGATCAAGATTGCAGGCCCAGTTTATATATCATCTCTCCTCCTCTCTTAATTCCTTTGAAATGACAGAGAATGTTTTTCTTTAAAAAATACATCAAGAACAGTGCCAGGAAGTAAGAACTATTACCATCAGCGGGCCAACATTTTTTGAGAAATTCTTAGAGGATAGAAAGCAGATGGATTCAGATAGATGGAGTAGCCAATTCATGGAGTTTGTGAGGAGACAAGCAGGGTAGGCCTTCTGGGAAGAAGGGAGTGGTCAGAAAGCGGCCTGGGGCAAGTGACAGGGTGATGAATAGACTAACTGCCCTTGGCTGTGTTGGGTTTCCAACCACAGGCTCTGCACTCTCGCCCAAATTCTATGATTAACTGCAGTTACATTTGCTTCCCTGGCAATTAAGTGGGTGTGGACTCTGGGTTCAAGAGGCAGAAAGCGGTCATAGATGGCCAGAAATTCCAGGGAAAATAGAGACATAGCAGAGGTGTGTAAGCTATAGCATCCCCCGAATGCACAGCACATTTCAATCTTGTTCCATAGCACTAGGGGCAATCCCTCTAATCAAGTTTTGCTGGGTACACTCCTTCAGTGTCTAAAATGAGTGGTATTACATACCCTCATTTATAATGAGGGTATATAATTTTATAAGCTTCAATTTCTGGAACCCAAACTTGAGTATTTTAACCCCAGATCCCCTTATGTTCTCTCTCAGTTTCTAGGTCTCAATCACCTTTCAGGGACCTGCCCCTCTCACAAATACGTACCTTCCGGAATCTGACTGATCCTGTTAAGTGAGCGAGAGTTGAACATACTGTAAGGTGTGGTCTGGACAAAAAACGAATCCTTACCTTTTCTGCTCATACATCTTAATCACTTGCATCTATTACATTGTGCATGCAGAGGACTGGCATTGAGCTGTAAGTTTACATGGAAGCAGTGTATTAATCCTGTTCTTTAAGAAAGAAGTATGAGCAGAGTTCCCCTTACCTCCATACACTCTGCCTATGAGTGAACATTTGTATCTTCAAAAATAATGACAGTGAGTCGTTGGCCACTCATACTTCCATGGTAGGATGTCCACCCTTGTCGCCAAGAGTGGCCCTGTCTGGTGCACAGAGAAGTCATTAATATCAGCACATGCTCTGCTTAGGAAAGAGAGTCTTAAATCAAGGCTGACAGCCAAATAAAGACCTTATGCATTCTAACTCTAGAACAACAGACCCTGCTCATAATTCTTTGCCACAGACTAATGAAAGGTGTGACTACAGACAACTCTGCTTTCTGACATGTCAGGTACAACTTGGGTAGGTGGAGTCTGTATTCTTCATACAACTCTTTGGCCATCCTTATGACACAATTTTTTGCATGTAAAGTAAGTACTTTGCTTTCAAGTTCAGAAATATCATGTCCCTTGAAATAATGAGGGCTTGTGGATTCACAATTTTATTTATTTTCTTAAATTTTAAGGCAGAATTGAAATAGTTCTTCATGTTATCTACTTCAATGTGTTTAAAGAGACCCATTTGTTTCTTAATAACTTCTTTGAATTTTTTGTATTCTTTTGTACTTTGTTAACTTTAAATTTCTTTGCAGACTGATAATAGAAAAAAAATAAAGTTAGATTATTTCTTGCCAACTTTAGGCCGTGAAAATTTTTCATCTTACAGTAGAAATATATGGGATCAAAGGAAGTAGGCAAAGACATGGTTAGAATCTATTTCTGAGTCTGTACATGTGTTTCTTCCATCTGACTCTGTCTTATGCTCGACTACACAGTCACATTGTTGCAGTTATCATTCTGCTCCCTCACTAACTTGCAAAATGCAGATTCATGAATTTGTCTTTGTCTTTATAAACAGCACCATGCTGTTTGGGGGGTGAGACTTCACTTAGTGCAGATAAAATCTCAAGTATGTGAGAGGTCACATACTTGGCATTGGAGTGGCTCTGGTGGTGTCCCTCCAGGTGTAATGGAGTACATATGGTACCGGGAAATAGGAAAGGATGCTGCGGATTCAAGGGGAACCATGAATTTGGCCTGTTTGCTTCTAGCTGCTTTTTCAAAGCTAGTAAGTACTCTTCCAACTAAAAATGCTTTCTATCATAAACCTTACTTACATTCACAAGAAAGGCAGGCCAGTGATGAAGCAGACAAAAATAACAACAAAACATGATTAATACAGAATTATCAGCTTACAGCATTACATTTCCTTGGTGAGAGTAAGGCACGCACTATGAATTTATATTGAAATCTCCATTGAGAATATTTCAGTTGGAATGCTTTAACCTTGGGAGCAGGTTTGAAGGAGTATTAGATATAAAGTGACATAAGCAACAATAACTAACTCCATATAGGCCCAGTTTGAAAGCTCAATAGAACCATAAAGAAAAGCACAGCTGGTGTGGCATTATAAAACCACAAAGAAAAATATCCATCTTCCTGACTCCCGGCTCCACTTAGTCCAGCATCCCTCATCGCCTGTTATAAAGATTTAGCACATGCCTCCCACCTCCTCATTTTTCCCTTCTTGTTGTTTTCCGGTGGAAGAATGCCATCATAAGTCTGGCCTATTTCAAAATACCTAGGTACAAAATTCAATTCATTCCATTCCCATCCTTTCATTAACTCCCATTTCTTCAGCACAGCTGGATCTCACACAGTCCTTTGAGGAAAGAAATATCAACACACGAACTGGCTTTTAAGTATTTTATACAGAAAACCCACCTTTAGTAATCTCTTTCCATACAAAGGGCATATTTCAGTTCTCTGTGTCTCAAGATGTGTCCCTACCTTGGAATAGTTAGTGTGCGAATTTCACACATTTTGTTGGTATTTTACAACAGGGCATATGTATATTGAAGTGGTGTAATTGTTGATAATATTAGCAGGCTAAAGGAACTGATGGAGTTTTGGAGAACACCTTTCAAACATCAGGAAAATCACATGCCAGAACAAACACTAGTGACCCTGGAATGGGTGGGATAGAAATTTCTCCTGGGGAGAGAAATTTGCTTCCACCTATTTATTGACATCCAGAAATGTGGTTTGTTGTAAGGAGTTTTGAACCTTTTTGTATATTTTATGGTGACATAGGGACAATTTATATTAGAAATCTCAGTAGTAATCACTAAGAGGGAAACAGATGACTGATTTATGACAAAGAAAAAAACAACACAGTGAAGAGAGTAGACAGTTTCAGAAATGATCTCTTCTGGTTTCCCAACACTCCGTGGTGGGGCATGAGGTAGCTAGAGGCAGTGGATTCAGAAACACACAGCACCCTCAGTCTTCTTGGTTGGAAGACCTGGCTGAGTTAGACAGACGTCCCTCCCAAGCACAGTTTTGTGCCCCATGCCCCGAGGGTTCTTGGAGGGGTCCCGGAGTGCTCTCACTCACAGAGCTGCCATCTTCTGTCTGGCCCAGGTCAGGGGCTCTCCTTTTTCCAGGGTTCCTCTTACTCACTGACACATTATGGCTCCAAGTAGTATAGTTCTAGATCTTCTCTCATCAAACATTTTGGGGGGATATAAAATTAACAAGAGCATTTTGGAGAGTATGAGTTAGAGGAAAAGAAATGGTATTAGGTACTAAACATCGGGCCTTGCAGTGTAGACTATATTTAATTCTGCTCTTCAACAAAGAACATTCGTCTCTCTAGTCTGTAGTGTAACATTTTACAGAACAATGCTGAATTGCTCCAAACCTGACAGGAGAAAGAAATCAAGATTTAGAAAATGATTGGGAGTCACAAATGTTGTTGATTAGTAACATCAAAGAATTAAAACTGATTCCAGAAGAAATGAAAGTTTTTTGAATAATGAAACTGGTTTGCCTAATATTCTCTTACCTATCTCTGACTCCATTAGCTTCCGGGTTAACTGATGGAGGTTAAGTTGCATGCCTTCTGCAACCTATTTATACATGAAGGGAGGGAAGAGATGGCAAATGAAGAGAAGCTACTGCATCATAAATGTTGGTACAAGTTCATACAAACTTTTTTGGAAAGAGTTTGCAAGATTCAAATTGCGAAGGCTCAAATATATATGGTCAGAATTATGTAAAAGCCATCTGTACTTTAGTTACTCTACCTAATTATGTTTGTTAGACTTACTGTTGACCTAGATACTGGTATACTGTCATGTGTAACTTAAAATTTATAAAAACATATTCCTGCATCCAAAGAAATCACTACCTTTACCTACACATACGTGGGAGATCCAAAGACAGAGAGAGAAAACTGTCTTTCCTACCTCCAGTTTTGTGGATGCAGACACAGTAAGCCTCAGGTTGGGTGAATCATGATTTCAAGAAATTGCCTGCAGTATCCTGACATTTCTTCTGCCTAATTTTAATAGCATTGCTTACCTTTTTCAAAAATGAAGCAATGAGTAGAAATTCTAATCCTGCGCTTCCTCTTTTTCTCTCCATAATAGATTCAGCATTTTTGAGAAAATAACGCCTTTATTTCAATGAGCAAATAGGCCTTTACAGAACATTTCTTTAAATCACAAAACAACTTGCGACAAAACTACAGGATACTATTATTATCTTCAATTTCCAGATGGAAAAGTGAGAGACAGGAAAAGTTTAGTTATTTTGTTAGGATCACCTAACTGAAGACTACTGAGCTGGCCTTGGAGGATCTATCCTCTACCTTTGTCCAGACTCCAGGTTGCCTCTGCCTTTCTAATATATGACATACCTTAAGATGAGCATCCGTATTGCTTATATCTAGCTAGCCAAGTGTTTCTCCACCAAATGCTTTGTGCAGTACAATTTAAAATGACTGCTTTGCTCATAATGTTTCCTCCAGTGACTATGTTTTGTCCAGTTTACTAGACGTAGGTAACTGAATAAAAATTCCTGGACTAAATTAAGCCAATTAGATTCTATATCCCTGAGTAATTTAAAACAGGAGCAAAAGACGTGAGTCTAAATGTTGCTGATACTGACTAAAACGAGAGTGCCATGGAGCTAAAGGAGGTAGACATGCTTGTACAGCATGTACCTGTGGGCTCCCTGGTGGGATCGCTGACCTCTTCTATCATTCTATGATCTACCATAAGGTCCACCCTCCATTTTCCCTTGAGAAGCATATAACCAAAAGAAAATTTAGTTTCTTATGGTCTGAAGCTCACTTTTTATAAAAGTTATTCTGTTCACATTTAATTTTTTTAAAAACCCTTGGTTTATTTTTAAATGCCTCTGACTAAATAAGTAGTACTATTGCCAAAGTCATGTTTCCTCTATTGTCACCAAACTTTCTCAATTACTTGCTTCTTAGGATGTTCACATTGTTTAATATGCTTCTACTAAGTCATAAATATGCTGTCTTTCATCTAAGGAAATATTCATTCAGAAGTAACTGTTTTACAACATATGCTTTCCTTTGAATCCATTCTTTTATTCATTGGTTTGTCAGCATAAATTAAATTAAAAAGAAAAGAGCTAAGCAAAGATATTTATGGAGTTTGAGAACAGTCATGTGCCCTGACCACTGTGGCTCAGTTGGTTGAGTACCACCATCCTGCAAGGCCAGAGGTCCCTGTTTAACATCTGGTCAGGGCACGCGCCCGGGTTATATAGTTCAGTCCCAATAGGGGCACTAGGAAAGGCAACCAACTGATGTTTCTCCCCCTTTCTCCTCTCTCTAAATATAAAAAAATAAAATCTTTTTAAAAGTAGAAAGAACAGGTACATGCTGCATAACAACAAAACCAACTGTATGTACAATGGTAGTCTCATAAGATCATAATGAAGCTGAATATTTTCTGTCTTCTAGTGATGGAGCAGCTGATTAAGATGTTCTAAGTTAGATCACAAGGCTACAAGCAAAGTTTACCTGGGCTCTGCCTCCTGTCTCCCCCACCCTTGCCCATCCACAGGTGAGTTTCTCTGGCCCATCTCTCCCTACCCTATCCACAGCAGAGGAATGAAGCTCAGGTGAGCTCTGCCTCTGCCCACACCCGCAATCCATAGTGAGTTGAATGAAGCTCACCTGAGCTCTACTTCCTGGTAATGCCCCTCTTCCACCAAACCAATCTGTGGTGCCAAAAAGATTGGGGACTGCTACTTTACGGGACATACAATTACAGTAGTAGGCCGTACCATCTAGGTTTATGTGAGGATGCTCCAAGATGTTCAAACGCACAAAAAATTGCCAAAAGACACATTTCTCAGAACGTATCCCTGTAAAGCAAGCAATACCTGACTGCTTCAATTTTGATTAAAAAATGTTTAGCATTAAAAGTGTAGAACCCTTAACAATTTGTGAATTTTTCCCACAAGTAAAAAGAAGTAAAGAAATAAATATATATATTTTTCAAAATGCTTACAAATAGCATAGAGCAATAGCAAAGTACAAACAATGAGGTACTATTGATTCAATTTCTAAGTCTCTCACTGGGTTCTTTACTGCTACTTCACTAAAGGCTCCAGTGCCTGTAAAACAATGCAGATGAGAGACTTAAAAGACTAAAAAGAAGGGTGGGGTGATCATGAGACATTCTAGATTAACTCTAAATACTTATAACCATAGCATCCTTATGAAAATTTTAAAAGATTTTATTTACTTATTTTTAGGGAGATGGGAAGGGAAGGAGAAAGAGAAACATCAATGTGTGGTTGCCTCTCATGCACCCCCTACTGGGAACCTGACCTGCAACTCAGGCATGTGCCCTGAGTGGGAATCCAACCCACAAACCTTTGGTTCACAGCCCATGCTCAATCCACTGAGCTATACCAGCCAGGGCCTTATGAATGTTTTGAGAGACAATAGGATACATATGAATCTAAGCTTTGTATTTAACATAGTGACAGAACATATAATGTTGATAAATATATTTAATATGTAGATACTTATGCATTATGCTTATGCAATATGTAGACTTTAATAGTTACATTAAAATTCTTTAATTTTTAAAATTTCTCTGTATTATGGTTATTATTTTCAACAGCAATTGTTAAGTTTTGAAGAAAATGTATATATTCCATTCAAAGGACCTGCTATTTGTGGAAAAGCATATCTGCAATTACCAACCATTAAAGATAATTAATCAGAAAAGATGCCATTGATATCGCATATGTATGCAAAATACACATTCAGCTATGCATATATAAATAGCACATAGATTACTATACATGGGGCCTTCCTACCACTAACATTTTTAAACATAGTTCACATTGTCTTTATTTTTTGTTCTTTTTGAATTGGAAGGGTAAAATAAGGGGATATGATAAAATTATTTTGTTGCAATGCAGATTCAGAGGTTTTTGACATAGGCTTCAGATTTAGTCAGATTGAACTCAGATGTAGTCACTTGCTGCTTATTAGTGTCCTTAGTTGTGTTATTTGTAAAAGGGAGGTAATAGTCATGCCATGGGGTTGTTGCAAGGAGAGAATAAAATGTGTACATTGTGCGCAGCACAGTTTAAACCTCATTTACTCTCATTGCTGATCACGTGAAGAAAATTCCCCAATAGCACCCCATGTGGGGGAGAGGGGAAGAAGCGTTTCATACTAGAGGAGAAACACATATTCCAGACAAGGCTCATTGTGCATAATATCCACAGCCAACTCTACCTAATATTCAACATGAGTTTACCTTTAACATATAATTTTGAAGAAACTAACTCAAAATCATGCAGACATGTTGGTCTAAGAGTCAGGGAATAGTGTCCTCCCAGTAACTCTGACTGAAATATAATGAAGTTGCATATATTTAAGAAGCTACTACACTGAAATATGAACTGTCACAAATGACTTAAGTTGCCGAAGAATATCTGTGATTTTTTCCATTTATGAAGTGTCAACATTATTCCTTTTCACAATAAAATATTCATATGACAAAGAAATCATTGTCATAATTAGTGGAAAATATAAAATATTCATTTTGTTTTCATTGTATTTTTGAAAGGAAAAAGCATAATAAGGGAAGAATATCCAATTAATATTTAAATAAAATATATTAGTTTAATTAAAATCAATTGATATAAACACTTATTGCTTTTAGAATTTTTAAAAATATTTCAATCAAATTATATAACTCTTCTCTGATAATTTCATCTTTCTGTGTCTCTTTCCTACTTGAATGCACATTTGTAGTGCAGGGAGTTACTGGATGCTGCTATCAAAACAAGAGAAAGAGAACATTCCTACTTCTCAATACTTGTGAACATGAACTCATCCTTCTGCAACTTCTGGTTTCCAATACATGGTTACAGGGGTCAGGCTGTGCACTGACATGTAAAATCACTGCTCCCATAGGACCCACAAAGAGAGACAAAATGCCAGCTTATTTGGGCAGATATTGACAATTTTTCCCTTAAATACTTTTGTCAGTATACCATTAGAGTAACAACAAAAAGGAAGCAAGTTTATTTTTCCCAAATAAAAACATATCTCAAAACTTTCCTCTTGATTCAACAAACAGGAAAAATCCATAATTACAACTACATTGTTTTATATAGATTCAAAAGTATAATAAAATGATAAAACTCTTAACAGTTAACTAGCCAGCCATAAATGCCTGTACACGTAGGTAAGTAGTAAGATACCATGAGCAATATAAAATATTAGTTAAGGAAAATAAACAATTGGAAGTTGTTTCACAGTTTTGAGTTCTACTTCAGTCCAAATTTTAAGTGGTAATGCCAGTGGTAGATTCCCAATGGTTATACCACTGTATCATGGATTACTTACATCACAGGTGGCAAACACAAGGCCCACGGGCTGAATCCAGCCCTCCACCTTGTTTTATCTGGCCTGGCACCTTGTTTCTACCCAGCAGCAGTGCCAAGCTCTCGCTTAACTGTTAAGCAGTAGTTCCATTTATACAGTCCTAAAATTACATTCAGTCCTTTGAAGGCAACTGCAAGGCTGATGTGGACCCCAGTGAAAATAAGTTTGACATCCCTGGCTTATAGGATGTTAAGACACAGATTTTGGGATTCTTTAGCTCTGCAGCATAATCCTGCCTCATATAGCAAGTGCATGAGATTGCTTTTTACACATAAATTTTAAGCATGTGTGTATCCTAATGATTTCCATTTATTTGTTATATGAACTTAAGTAAGTAATCTCTCTAAATATAAGATTCTTCATCTGTAAAATGGCAATGATAATGACATTTGATAATGCCAGTGATAATGGTGGTGACAGGATGATGACATGTATAAACATATATCTCATGATTTTGTTGTGAGATGTCAGTAATATACTTTATGTATAGGGTTTAAAATACTGCCTGGTGCTTAATGAGTATTATCATCATTATTAAACATTAAGCATTTTTAATTAGAATCTTAGCAGCAATTTTGCAGTATGTATCTTAATTAATAGACAATATTTGAATTGCAATTTTTTCTGATATGCCAAACTTGAAACATGCTAAATGAAATATGTGGAAAAAGGAAAGGCATTAACACACATAAAATTGCATATTATTCTTTAGTCAAAGACAAATTTCTCTTTCTTTAACAAAGACTGTTATATTCTGTAAAGACTTGAACACTTCAAAGTCTTTCTTTTCTTTTGCCTTGCTATCAGTTAAATTCTTTACAAGGGCTTAACTGACAGTTGGAAGCATTATACTTCTAGGGAATATTTGCATGTAAAAAAACTCATAAGCACCCTGAAAAATGTTAGCAAATCTAATCCAACATGTATAAGAGTAATCTCACATTATGATCAAATTTTTCAAAGATATGAAAAGATGGCTTAACTTTCAAAAGTCAATTAATACAATCTATAAAATAAACAGGGTAAATAAGGAAAATTATATAGATATATCAATTGATGAAGAAAAAATATTCAACAAAAACCTAAGATGAAACCATGGTAAATGGTTTCATTAAATTGGTCATGGAGGAAAACTTACTCTAATTGATAAAGAATATCTATAAAAAACCCATAGTTCACATCATAATTAATGGTTAAAAACTTGAAGTTTTCCCATGAAATCAAGTTAAAGGCAGCAATGTTTCCTTTCACCACTCTTTTAATCATTATGCTGAAAGTACTTGCTAATGCAATAAGACAAGTAAATAAAATGCATACAGATTGGGAAGGAAGAAGAATGCTTTGAGGTGACATGATCATCTACATAAGAAATGTAAAAAAAAAGTAAAGAAAAATCTTCCTAATAAGCAATTATAGCAATGTTGCAGGTTGCAAGGCTAATATGCAAAAGTCAATCACATTCCTATATACCAGCAATGAATAAATACAATTTATAATTTAAAAAATGGTTAGTATAATTTCCATAAGCAACCCCAAAAACGTAACAACTGAATATAAATCTAACAAAATACATACAAAATCTTTATAAGAAAAGCTATAAAACTGATAAAATTAAAAAAAATAAATGGAGAGATATTAAGTTCTGGTCACATCATTGGGGAGAAGTAGGGAGTGGACATAGGAGGAGTTTGCTGAAGCAATGGAAATCAGTCTAGGACAGGATTACCTGAGAAGCTGGATGCCTCCAGAGTGCATAGAAATAAAAAGAGGCTGGCTCTCAGGCTTGCTCACTGGGGACACTGGATGATCATGATGCAGATACCTGTGTTTCCCAATGGCTGGTATTTTAAATAGGAAGGAACTCCAGGTGCAGGTTAGGATCAGGCTGACCTGTCAGGAGGTGGCAATGTTATTCTTTTTTGGGTGTTCTGGGGGGGGACAGACTCTGAGGCAAATGCCTGACATTCTTCTGAAATTGTGTAGATTTTGTATCTTATGTTGTTTACTTTGTAAATGAGCCCTATGAAAATAAGATAATTAGAAACTAATGGGGGGCGGATCATAGCAGAACTCAGGTGTTGAAGAGTTTAGCCTTAACTGATAGGCTTAAGTGACTAATGCATATAGAAAGCTGTAATCCCAAAATTGTGAAGCTTTTGAATTAAGACTCCTTTCTTTTATCACCTAACCTTTGCCGGTGGAATTTTGGCTAGAGGGTAGTGGCAGGCAGCAGGACCCCAATAGCTGTTCAGTAACAATATTCCATGTTCATGGATATTGATTTAATATTGTCAAGATGTCAGTTCTTCTTAATGTAATTTATAGACTCAGTAAAATCCCAATGAATTTCCAGCCAGTTATTTTGTGGAGATCAGCAAACTAGTTTTAAAGATTATATGGTGAGACAAAATACCCAGCATAGAAAACAAAATATAGAAGCAGAACATATTTGTAGGACTGATACTACCCAATTTCAAGTCTTAATTTAAAGCTATAGTGATCAAGGCAGTGTGACACTAATGACAGAATAGACAAATAGATATATGGTAGAGAATAGAAAGTCCCAATATGGGCTTCTATAAATATAGTCAGTGATCTAAGGCAATATAATGGAACAATGCAATTCACAAATGGCGCTGAAACAATTGGGCATCCACAGGAAAAAGTACATAAACCTAGTGGAATAACTATTGTCTTTCACAAAAATTACCTTAAGATAGATTATAAATCCTACTGTAGAACTTCTGGTCAAGATGGAGGTGTAGGTAAATATGCTTTGACTCCTCACACAACCACAGAAAGAATTACCACTAGATCACAAAACAAACGACACCCGGCACCATCAGAAAACTGAGCTATATGGAAATCTGACAACCAAGAATTTAGAGAAGTCACTTTCATCCAGACTGGTCACAGTACTATGACAGGGAGTCAAAGCAGCTCTACCTCATACTCACAAACAAACATAGCAAGGCTGCCAAATTGAGGAGACAAAGAAATGTTGCCCAAATGAAAGAAAAGAGCAAAATCCCAGAAACAGAACTAAATGACACAGAAATGACCAACTAATCAGATGCAGAATGCAAAACACTGGTGATCAGGATGTTCAAAGAAACCATTGAGCCTGGGCTGGTGTGGCTCAGTGGAATGAGCTCCAGCCTGCATACCAAAGGGTCACTGGTTCGAACCAGTAGAGACATGTCCCTGGGTTACTGGCCAGGTCCCCAGTAGAGGGCATGTGAGAGGCAATCGCACATTGATGTTTCTCCCCTTTCTTTCTTCCTTACTTCCCCTCTGTCTAAAAATAAATAAATAAAATCTTTAAAAAATATTTACTAAAAAAAAGAACTCACGGAATATGGCAACAATATAAAAAAGACTCAGGAAGAAATGAAGATTACACTAAGTGAATGAAGAAAAATCTACAGGGAACCAACAGTGGAGGGGGTGAAGCTGGGACTCAGATCAACAATTTAGAATATAAGGAAAAATAAGCATTCAACAGAACAATGAAAAGAAAAAAAGAATTTAAAAAATGATGATAGGAGCCTCTGGGACATCTCCAAACAAACCAACATCTGAATCACAGGGATGCCAGAAAGAGAAGAGGAAAAGGAAGAAACTCAAGACCTGTTTGAAAACATAATGAAAGAAAACTTCCCTAACTTGGTGAAGGAAATAGGTATACAAGTCCAGGAAGCACAGAGTTCCAAACAAGGTGGACCCAAAGAGACCATGACACATCATAATTAAAATGCCAAAAGTTAAAGGCAAAGATAGAATCATAAAAGCAGCAAGAGAAAAGCAGCAATTTGCCTACAAAGGAGTTCTCATAAAATTATCAGTTCATTTCTCAAAAGAAACTTTACAGGCAAGAAGCGACTGGCAAGAAGTATTCTAAATGATGAAAATCAAGGACCTATAACCTAGATTACTCTATCCATCAAAGCTATCATTTAGAATGGAAGGGCAGAAAGTTCTTCCTAAAGTAAAACTAAAGGAATTCATCATCACCAAGCCCTTATATGAAATGTTAAAGGGACTTATTTAAGAAAAAGAAGAAGATCAAAACTATGAACATTAAAATGGCAACAAATTCACTACTACCAAGAATTAAATCTAAAAAAAGAAAAAGCAAACTAAGCAAACAGTCAGCACAGGAACAAAATCATGGTTATGGAGATTATTTAGAGGATTATCAGCTGAGAGGAGGAAAAGGGACAATGGAGGAAAAGATACAGGAATTAAGAAGCATAATTGACAGGTACAAAATAGACAGGGGGATGTTAAGAATAGTATAGGAAGTGAAAAAGCCAAAGAACTTATATGCATGATCCATACACATGAGTAAGGGATGGGGACTGTTGTATGGAATGGGGGTACTAGGTGGAGGCAAGCACAAAGGGAAAATCGAGACATGCAACAACATAATAAAAAATATATTTAAAATATGCACTGCAAAATCATAAAAGTCCTAGGTGATAATATATGAAAACCCTTAGATTTCCTTGGGTATAATGATGACTTTGATACAACTCCAAAAGTATATTCCACTCAAAAAATAAATAAGGTGAACTTTTTTTTAACTAAAAACTTCTCTGTGAAAGACAATGTCAAGAGAATAACAAGACAAGACACAGATGGTGGAGAGTATTTGCAGAAAACATGCTTTTAAAGGCTTGTAAAATATACAAAGTACTCTGAACACTAGCATTAAGAAAACAATCAACCCAATTTAAAAATGGGGCAAAACTTTAAGAGAACCCTCAATGAAAAAGAAGTACAGGTGGCAAATCAGCAAAGGAAAAGATTCTCCACATCACATGTCGACAGGGACTCAAAATTTAACAATGGTATACCAGTACTACACACCAATTAGAGTGGCCAAAATCTGGAACACTGACAACACCAAATGCTTGTGATGATGTGGAGCCACAGAAACTTGCATACCTGTTGGTGAGAATACAGGCACTTCAGAAGATAGTTTGACAGTCTCTTATAAAATGAAACACACTGTTTCCATAAACTCGAGTAATCATATTCCTATCAAGTCATGAACAGCCATTAAGGGTCTTAAGTGTATATTACTAAGTGAATAAAAAGCCAATGCATTCTGTATGATTCCAGCTACAAGGCATTCTTGAAAAGGCAAGGGTACAAAAACAACAAAAAGCTCAGAGGTTGTTAGGAGTTCCGTGGGGACTGAGAGAACACAGAGCACTGAGGATTTTTAGCACAGATTTATACCATAATGATGGATTTGTGTCATTATACATTTGTCCAAACCCATAGATTATATAATAACAGGAGCAAACCATATGTAAACTACAGACTTTAAGTGATGGTGATAAGTCAATGCAGGTTCATTCATTGTAAGAAATGCCCCACTCTAGTGGAGGGCGCTTTTAATAGGATAATTATGCATATATCAGAGCAGGGTGTATGTGGGACATTTCTATTTTTCCTCTCTATTTTACTCTTAACCTAAACATGTTCCAAAAATACAAATATTTAATATGTTTTAATCAACTTATGTTTCAAATAAATGTCAGGTATTTTGTTCTGTAGACATTGCTCAGCAGCAACTAGATATATAACATATTAAATGTGCACACCGTGTTTTTCTGTGCTTGCTTGGATTGGGACAGAAACTATTAGTTATGTTGCTATTGTCCCTCCCACATGCTTAGCATAAATGAGGCCATCATATTAAATCATGACAGTGGCCACAGAAGTGACTGTAAAGAGAGAAATGCTTTGTTTAGAGGTGGTAAATTCCATTAATATTTTGTTTGTTTGATGTCAAGTTTTTTGCATTAAAGTTGCCAAAATTTTGGTCTAATTAGCATATACTTAACGGCTTTTAAAATTAAACCAGGGCTTACTTTGGAAGAGCTCCAGCCTTTGGATTACTTCATAATTCAAAGAATTTAAAGTCAACTCTGTGTCATGTATATTGACCCTTTCTCTCCCTCTCCCAAACACACACATACACACACACTGTATTTATTGTAGTAGTTATGACTTGGTTATTTCTGCCCTTTGTGTAACAACACACAAATTTTTGTTTGCTAACCTGTCTAATTTATTAATATGTGATAAATGCATTTCAAGGCATGGTGACTAAAAAAGGTTAATTTGGGGTTTGAGATCATTTTAATATAATTCCTCATTTAGCGATTCCTATAAGAAAATTGAATTGACACCCAGATCTAAAGTACCATATTTAAATGTCTCTATGATGAACAATGAGGATTCTCCAACTAATCTTATAAATATTTCTAATAAGTGAATTCCAGTCAAAAAGAAGGGGACTATGTACACAGCACAAACCCCATCTGATGGGGGTGCTTTATCCATGTGCTATGGAAGGGAATTACTTTGTATTAAAATATTTATTCCCAAAATGAATCATTCATAAGTTTTTCAGTATAATATCCTTTTTATTAGAGATTAGAAGGTTAAAAGTTGATGTATTAAATATGAGAAATATTTGATATTTCATGTTTTTAATTTCAAGTAATACATAGATATGACATGTTCTGAATCTTCAAAAAGCCCAACATGAAAAAATATAGTATCTGTGAACTTAACTACATATCTTTTTTCATTTAACTTTTTTTGTTTCCATTAGTTAGGTCAGAATATTTTACTATTTGGTAAAGAGAGTTGATATGCTATTCTCTTTACACATAGTTATTAAAAATAACATGCTTTATTGAATTTAAATGTGGGGAAATTAACCTCATTTTAAATTAAAAAGAGCAGATTTTGTTTGGGTGTATCTTCTGTGGTTAGCACATTTCACAGGCTTCCTTGGTCATAATTGGGTCCTTTTTACTGACTTAAAAAAAAGTATAACTTAGAGTTCAAACTAATAGTACAACCAGTGACAATTTTTTAAATGCACCAATAAAAGGTAAGGGTGGTATTTCCATTTTACCTGGACCATCATCATGTTGACCAATATGTTTGAGTATTTTACCTCCTGTTTTTACCAGTGATGTCAAAGTGTCAATTCTTTAAAAAAAAAACAACACTATTTAGTTGCTAGAAAGGTTTTCTGAGCTATCTAAATTTGAAGATACTTCCTAATATACTAGATCACTGATTTTTTTCTTCATAAGAATTTTTCAACTTGTCATCTAACTGTAAATGTTTTATGAATTTAGTACCTATGTTGTTTTCTACTATCCCAGTGTATGCTTCTGGGTTGGAGAACTCTCAGCTTCAAACAAATGTCTATATGTGGCATCCTTGCTGCCCATACACCATTCATCTTTTTATCTTCTCTACGTGATCTCTGCATCTGTCAGCATCAGAGAGCACATCCAGTCTGCACTCGTGCCATTCATCAAGCGTTTTTGCCGTTCTCCTACTTTGATGCCTCTGAATAAGAATTCCCTCCCTGCCCCATCTGAGGGTGAGTGGAACATTGTGAATAGTTCTAGCCAAAGACTTGTGAGCATAAGAAAAACACACCACTCCTGGACAAAACGATGAATTGTCAGTGTGAGACCTTCCAGGGCTTTGTTTTCCCTTTGGCATGGTTATTCACAGTATTCAGTGTTTGGTATTCTGTCGACTTTGGTCTCTGAATGACATAACTGCCAGTATCGTTGACTTATGATGAACATAGAAAATGAGCAAAATACAAATATTTGCTGCTTGAGCCACCAAGATTTTGGGATTAGTTGTTACTACAGTATAATGTAGCCAATCTATTCTAAGTGACACAGAAATCAAAATTAGAAAAGAGACTTTGCTTTAACAAAATCTGAGCATGTGGCAGTGTCAGAGGGAGGACAGTTTAAAATGGAGGACTCCAAGAAATGGAAATCTATGTTATGTAGTAAGAAAACATTAGCATTTGATTAAACAATCAACTGCGATAGTTTGAAAGTCAGAATACAGAGTTAATGATGTGTAGTGTTTAGGAAAGAGATACAACATCAGAACGATAATGGCCATTGTTGTATGCTATTAGTTGCATTTGACAAAATATTACAATTAAGAAATGACTTCAGTAAATAATTAGGCCATTTGAAAGCATGGATGAAAGAGTATACAAAGATAGTTTATATAAGTAAAATGTTAAGTTGACAGTGACTATAGCTTCTTGAAATGAAGGAGATGGAAATTAAAAAGGAGAAATGTCGAAAACCAAAATTTCAAAGCCTACCTTGCAGGAGGGTAAAACCAAGTGAAGAAAGATTATACTGTTTGTTATAAACCACTGAAAGAATTCACTCTGTTCCCAGACAATCTCTTTTGTTGACAGAAATTTTTAGGAAAACGTTTAATGATGTTATATGCCCACTAAATCTGATAAACTTGAATTGATCAGTTTTGTGATTAAGCCAAGAGAAAGAGGAATGTCCTAAACAGAACTATGACTGTAGTTATTGGCACATGGGACTGACTGTCCTCTAATGTTAAGAAGGTAAGTTATTGAGAGTTGTACTGCCAAAAGAACAATCATCTAGACTAAAAGAAATGGTGATTGCCCAAGACTTGAAATAAGCTTTCTATGGAAAGGAAATAGCCTGAGAATGCCACTCAGCTCTCAAGAGTCTACGCAGGATGCATCAAAAGTAGGTTTATAGTTGTTCATGTGGAAAATAATAAACTAATCAATAAACAATAATACAAAATTAAACTCTGTGTTTTGTGTAATCACAGCTGTAAACCTACATTTGCCCCACCCTGCATTTTTTTCAGTTTGAACTTCAGATGTGTTTCAGAATGTTAAGAATAAAAGGACTGAAAAAAATGCAAAGTGCCACAGAGAACACTAGACCAGCAATTTCCAACTGGTGTGCCTCAAGAATTTTTAAAACATTCACTGACCTTTTTTTCTTTTGGATTGTCAAACAAAAAAGTCACAACAGCCAACACAACGATAGCTGTCTGGTCTGAATGACTCAACATAATAACTTTTTTTTCAGATCATCAGAGAATATATTTTCAGGTGTGGTCACAGAATCTTACTAATTACTTTATGTGTGCTATGAGATGAAGGAGGTTGAAAATCGCTGATCCTTATACAGAGAATTTCACATATCACCTCCAGGAAAAGACTCACAGGCATCACTTAAAGATCCTCAGCTTTTAGATTGCTGTTATAATTAGTTAGTCCCCATGAGTTATTTACTTTGAAAAGTGAGGAGTACATATTACATGCAGAAAGGAGAATAAATCATACACTTGGAGATCAGAAGGGTAGATTGTGATTGCAGCAAGGGCCATTCAGCAAATGTTTCTGGCTCTTCCCCTTTTGGCACTAGTGAGAAGGCACATTTTGGGGGCCGATTCTGGCTGGATATAAGCAAGTGACTAGATACAGCTCTTGAGTCATGAGCGGACAGGCTGATATGTAACCTCCTCTGACTCTGGAATAGGTACCTGTAAAATTTGACATGGTGGCCATAAGTCCTTGGGAACTAGAAAAGCAGATTGGCCAACTCTAAATGGTGATAAATGACAGCAAAAAAATACAGCCTCATGGTTTTCAAATCACTGAGATGTTCGGAGAGTGTTGTTACTGCAGAGTAGTTTAGCCAAATCTGATGGACCTTTTCCAAATAAATAGTATAATCTGCTTCTTTCATAAATAAGTATATTTTCCAAGAAATAACTGAAAATAGATTCATAAATTTAAAAGGAACTATTTTAAGGACCTGATATTAGGAAAGAGATAGCGTGTTTTTATCAAGACAATGCGAAACTCCCTGTAATATAAAATGTTGATGCCACATATAAATTTAATTATATATGTGTATATCTATTATTAATACCTTATATTTCAAGACCACATCAGTGTATGCTCTAAATAATGGCACACAAAGAACAGAGTTGTCACACTGAACTTAGAGAGGAAGTCAGGGCACTGTAAGGTTATGCCTTACAATTGCTTCCCATCTGCTTGAATTTTTAGAACTACCCTAAGTTATGCTTAACATTAAACTAGTATATTTTAAAAAATACATATACGAAGCATCATTACTGTTTTCTCCAGTGCCAAGCTGACATAGAACATTATCTCTAGAAGACTGTTATTTGAATGATTTCTCCTTCAAAGTAAGGAAGATATAAATTGCACAGTGTTTCTCCAGTATCTCAGGTACTAAAAACTCCATTTTTAACAGTGCTGATTGTTAAAAGAAAAATTTTATATCAAGATACATTCTTTAGCATTAAAATTTCCTCTCAGAGATATTTTACAACAAGTTTTGTTCTCAGGTTTTGTTTTTTCTACTACTTCCCTTTAAGGAAGATAAAAAATGTAGGATTTTCAAAACATTTTATACCAATTTAACTAGATGTGTGACTCAAAAATCGATCTGGCAAGTATCTAAAGAAAAATTGGTGGAAATGTGAGTTACACATTATACCAAAAAATACACAAAATAACAAGTTGGTTGTGTACATAATATGGAATAATGAGGACAGTAGGCCATTGGCTAGCTGCATTTCTCCATATATTTCCATGCTATTATAAAGCTATCACTAAATTATCCACAATACCTTTTTTGGCTTTATCCTTAATTCTCTCTTTCTAATTAAGGATATAAAATGGGGTGCCAATTTTTTTATATTAAAATACCTCATGTGTCTCCGTAATACCTTTTTGACTCTTCTGGGATGACATTCTATTCTACCTCTGCTTCTATAAAATTCAAAAATGCTAATAATTTACTCAAGCTAAAATGTGAGTCCTAGCCAGGATGGAAAAAGACAGGAACATGTCATTGAGATCAGAGCATGAGTGACTCCTTTCCCTGCTGATCTGCTGTTTTCACTGCCACCGTTAAAGTGTTGACAACACAGAAATTTAAAAAAACAGAGGAAAAGAAACGCCAGAGTTCTGGCCCTGGCCTGTATCTACAATTCAATTTCATCACATGTGCTATGCCATTCTTAAGCTCTCCAATTTTTCTGGAGGTAAATCCTCATTTTTTTGCAGTAGTTTTTCTCCTTTTTATTATTCCAAATTTCAATCCACATGGCCCTCTTATTTTCAAAAGCTAATCTATTAATAAGATGTTGGCACATTAGGCAAAAGCTGTTTTGGGGAGATTTTTTGCAATATCATCCTATGCCCTTTCTCTTTATCAATTTCCATACTGAAAAAATCATGCATATTAAAAATCACATATATCAGACACCTAAATGAGCTCCTCCTCCTATTGGTGCTTGTATCTCACTATTCTTAACATGAGAAATAAACATGAACCTAAGAAATTCACATTTTTATAATTTATTTTTTCCTTTTAACCTTCCCTATTTCTCTGCAACTCAGGTTTAAAAAACAGAAACTCATAGTGAAGCATATAAGCTTATGGAAATAACTTTATTTACAGAATTACATCTGAACCAATATATAATAGGTTGTTTTAACTAAAACAGCTAAAAATTCATAATTAGTGTACATTTTTGCAATCTTTTAATTTTATAAATGATCCGGAATTGGAAATACTAAGGCCTAAATCTAAATGAACTTACAGAGGTAAGTAAATAATAAACCAGCTTTCACCTCAAAGTTATTAGTTCAATTGTGATCTTTATAACACATATAATTTAGGGCAATAAAATTTTATAAATTAGAAAGAGAGTGATTAATGTTTTCCAACACTCCTTAAATGCCTGGAAAAAGAGTAGAATTTTAATAAACTGTTGATATTGATATACTGAATTGCCAGTTTAAAATTTCAAGAGAAACTACTAAAAAAGGGAGTAAAGTTAAAAAATAAAGAGAAAATGGAATAAGTGGAAAAATAATTTTGTAAAATGACCTTAACTAGCAATAAAGACTTAAATATAAGTTGTGATACCATATAAGTCCTAGAAAAGAACATAGGCAGGAAAATCTCAGATATTCCACACAGCAGTATTTTCACCAGTATGTCCCCTAGAACAAGGAACACAAAAGAAAGAATAAACAAATGGGACTCCATCCAAATAAAAGGCTTCTGCATGGCTAAAGAAAATATCAGCAAAATGAAAAGGAAACAAAATGCATGGGAAAATATATTTGCAAATGATACCTCAAACAAGGGTTTGATCTCCAAAAAATATAAAGAACTCACATAACTATATACCAGGGAGACAAACAATCCAATTAAAAAATGTACAAAGGACTTGAACAGACACTTCTCCAAGGAGGACATACAGAGGGCCCAGAAACATATGAAAAGATGCTCAGTATCACTAGCCATCAGAGAGATGCACATCGAAACCACAATGAGATACAACTCCACACCAGTCAGAATGGTCATCATTAACAAAGCAATAAACAAGTGCTGGTGAGGTTGTAGAGAAAAGAGAACCCTAGTGCACTGTTGGTGGGAATGCAGACTGGTAGAGCCACTGTGGAAAACAGTATGGGATTTCCTAAAAAAACTAAAAATGGAACTGCCTTTGAACCCAGCAATTCCACGGCTGGGATTGTACCCTAAGAATCCTGAAACACCTATTTAAAAGAACCTATGCACCCCAATGTTCGTAGCTGCACAATTACAATAGCCAAGTGTTGGAAGCATCCTAAGTGCCTGTCAGTAAATGAGTGGATAAAAAAATCTGTGGTATATTTTCACAATGGAATGCTACACAGCAGAAAGAAAGAAGGAACCCCTACCCTTCACGACAGCATAGATGAATCCGGAGAACATTATGCTAAGTGAAATAAGCCAGGCAGTGAAAGAAAAATACCATATAATCTCGCTTATAAGTGGAACTTAACAAAACAAACAAGCAAGCGAAATATAACTAGAGCCATTGAAATAGAGAACAAACTGACAGTAACCAGAGGGGGGGAGGGAGATAATAGGGGACAGAAAAGGAAGGGCTGTCAAGGAACATATGTAAAGGTTACATGGACAGAGCCAAAGGGGGGTAAGGTCTAGGGTGGGGGGTGGGAGAAGTGGGGGGGTGGAGACAACTGTACTTGAAAAACAATTTAAAAATAATTAATCAAAACCAAAAAACGTCAAGGAGTGATAAAAGAAAAAAATAGTTGAGTTAAATGATTAATGATGTTAAATAATAATCCAGAATTAGCACTGTTTCACAAACAATTCATTGACAAAAATTTAAAACTAAAATAACAATGTGCTATAAGAGATATAATACAATGAGACAATGTACTAATTATGAGTCAGTAACATCCATTTGGGGAAACAATTTAGCACTAATTTATAAAATTAATTATATAAATACCCTTTAAAGAAGAAAGTCACATCTAGATTTAAACCTACTCTAGCTCCTAAATATAAACACCAGAAAATATGCATAAGGATATCCAACTCCACTGCTTGAATGGTAACAATTGGAATTAAGCATCAAGTATAATGGAGAAATAAAAAGTTATATAATTAATGAAAATAATTCTATATGTGAAATAATGAATTAACTAATGCTTTATTCAGTATCATGCTACATGGATGAACATTAGAAACAGCACTGAGAGAAAGAGGCAAATGATTCCTTTCTTACGAAGTCCCCAAAACTTCTAAAATTAAATATGCTTTCTAGTGATACAAACCTAAGCAGTGATATTCTAAAACAGGGTAAAAATGATGAGCCCAAAATTCAGTGAATGCTGAATTGGAAAGAGACAGAAGTGTCTATATAAGGGAATTCTGATGGTGCTTTTCTCTTTTATTTAATACAAATTATTATATTTTATCTTTCAAGAATATTCCTGATTTATTAATATTTTATATCTAATACTGAATAAAAATTAAAAGTAAAAATTCATGTATAAAATATAAGTTAGAGGTGAGGCTGTTTTGGGGGAGAAGTTGTCTTTTCTAGTAGAATATGGGCCTCTCTTTACCCAGCCTCTCTGCAAAATGCTTTGAATATGTTTATATCGATTCAAGTATTCAACCTCATGAAGCGTGCCAACCTTCCTTTCTTTCTCTTCTTTTTGTCATTATGACTTTTATCCCTTTAACTACCATTATATTTATTGCTAGTGACAGGTATTCTAAGAATTCTGAGACATCAGCTGGAAGAATTATGAGTTTTGAAATATATTAAAAATGTTTTCCCCTATGTGACACCCAAAATTTAGTCATATCACAATCTTTGTGTAGGTTTATTTCCATGTTGCCTGTTGATTTTATGTGTCTTGATATCCTCTATAAAGTTTTGATTCAGTGCTGGTTATAGAATTAAAACCCAAGAATAATCTATTGGCTTTCAGAATTTTTGCAGAAGCATGTTTCTCCCCAGACTATAAATTTTTAGACTTGGATAATCAGGACTCTCCATTCACTAAAATGCACAGTGAGCTTGTGTGTGTGTTAGGGGATCGGGGAGGGCAAAGCTCTACCAGCAAAGATGGGGGGTTAGAGGGACAGTGAAGTGAGCAACAATCATTTTATTTTGTTTTTTTTATTTGTTTATTTTATTTATTCTCACTGGAAGATAGGCTTACTGATATTTTCATTTTACTGAGAGATAGATATTGAGGTGAGAGAGAAACACATATCCGTTATCTCCTGTACAGGTTCTGGCTGGGGGTCAAACCTGCAGCTTAGGAATGTGCCTTGACCGAGGATCCAACCCACAACTTTTTGGTATACTGGACAACACTCCAATGTGCTGTAAACTATAAACTGTTGTCTGTTTAAAGATTTTTTTGAAATGTATGCTGTGCCTGTTCAATACTTCCCACATCTTTCCATTTTTGTCCAGAAAAAATGAAAATTAGCATTTTATATGCTAATTTCATTTTCACATATCTTTATCATCTCCTGATTGGCAAAAAATTGTAAGCATTTTATAGGAGAATATTAGGTTTCATACACTGAGGCAAGTAAGTAAGTTAAAAGGAAACTACAGCATATCTAACACTGTACCCTTAGGTCAGCGTGGATCAAGCATAAAATGATTAATATCTGAACGTTCATGTTCAAGCCAGACACTCTTTGGTTTGGGGGCTTTAGTCTAAGCAAATATCAAACATTCAACAGCATATACTGTGGATGGCAATGCTTTGTTAACAGAGTTGTTTTGCTTTATGCCCTGGCTATTTCATTAAATCTCCAAGTAAGTGTTAAACCTCAGTTTTATATCTTAACAAAGGCTCACGGCACCTCAGAAGTAGCTTTAAAATCCATCTGGTGAAGACGCCGTGGAAATAACTCAGCTATAAGGATGCTATGTTCACTTAGTTTCCATCAGAATATTAAGACATGCACTGTTGCTAACAATGAAAGAGAAGTAATTGAAGATTATTATTAAGCTGAATGTATTCCAATTTTGGAATACTGCAGTTTTACATAACAGGAAACTACTGACATCCCAAATGCACGGAGGGATTATGTTGTAGGGGAGCCCAGTCCAACACAAGAAACACTTAAGATCCGCAATAGAAGAAACACATGCAAAAAATGGAATCACTTAAATGCAACAAAAATACTTAGTATCTGAACAGGTTTTTGAAACAAGGCTCAGAAAGATGAAGGAAGGAATTAACTCCCGAAAACAAAAAGTAGAGATTATTAGACAAGGAGAGAAAACTATAAGATAAAGAGTTCCAGAAAATAAAATACAACTTTTTAAAGAATTTAAAAATATGAAGCAAATTAGCCAAATGATCACTTTTATGAAAGAATTGGCTACTAAACCACTAGTCTGAGAAATTCTCTCAGAATGTAGTACAAACACATGTGCTGATAAAATCAAGAGACATCTAATCACTTAGAGTTTCAATATTCATCTAATAAAATCTCAAAACAGTAAAACAGGGGGGAAAATAGTTGCTAATTTAGCATTTTCTAGAATTGAAAAAGTCAAGATATCATATGAGAAAATGCAGTAAATATTGAGCAGGAAATTGAGAAATGGGGGAAAAAAAGAAAAAGCACACTGTAGTGAATCTTTAAAACATTGAGACTAATGATAAAATTATAATAGCTACAGGAGTTAAGGACAAAATACCAAAAAATAATGAAAATAATATTATTTGTGTTATATTTTTATGAGCAATATTTGATGCAAAAGTGTTTTCAAAGTGCTACATAAGAACTCTTAAGATATGAATTTTCATATCTAGAAAATTGTGATTCAGGAACAAATGTGCAATGTGACACATTTAGACTTATAAAAATAAGAATATATATGAGTAAATCATCCTTTAAAAAAACTACTTGAGAAAAGCCATCATGGCAAAAAAGAAACAAGATATAGTAAAGGCAAAAATAATTAAAATATATTTTAAGTCCAAATGTGAATAATAAATTGTATATGTGAATTATATGTGTATGAATTTATAATATTTCATAATATTTCTGAAATATTATGGTATCAATATTTATTATTGGATGACAGAGTAGTAGCCTTTAAGCATTTTGGTTATCTCTTCATATTAATGGTATTGTCACTTGGAACTCTACACTCCCTACCTAATTGCCTAATTTTTTTTGTTCACCTCTCTTTCATTCCTTCTGCTTATGTTGCAATTTCAAACTTGGTTATTTCTAAGAAAGATATTCTTTTTCCAACTTTTTACACATTCTAGTCACCAACTTAGGCCCTGGTCTTCACAAATAACATGCTTATCATTCTCCTAGTATCTTAAATGATTCAGATTAAACCGAGATATATGCTCTGCATTTTTTATGACTACTACCATGTGTCCCTGAGATTCAGGCCATGCCTTCCCTTTTCAAGGGTAATGAATGTTTCAATAAAAAGTTATTTAAGAAAATGAAGGGCAATTCTTCCTTTGCTCAATGGGCTCCTCTGGGAACCATTCTCTTAAAGGTGGAAGTTGTCCAAATTTCATTCCACAGAAGCTAATCTTTTTGGAAGCATCGATACCACTATTACCTGGGTATTCTAGTTCTAAAATATTTTTTATTTTCACAGCAAGTTAAAAATACATGTATGTTTGTTTTATAACAAAAACAAAGAGTAAGTGAGTGTTTATCAGGCACATACCATGTGTTCTGAAGGGTGCCTGGATGTCATACAAGATACAAAGATGGACTCAGCTCAAAAGCTAGTGCTGGGGAAAAAAGAGCCTTAAGAAAAGTTTATCGGGTCTGTTAGAACAGTTTAAATGTTTATTTTCTAAGCCATCATGTTATTCTTCTTTTTAGTTTTTATTTCTAAATATGACTTATTATATATATATATATATATACACACAAATGCACACAATTTACATATTAGGTAGAATATGTGATTTGCCAAAGCTATGCTTGCTTTACTGTTATTATATATTTAGGGCTTAGATTATGTTAAATAGATTCTCAAAAACACAGGATGGATTAGTGAATAGAAGAAAGAAATCAATGGCCCTCAAATAGAGCATTTTCTCTGAAGAGATGGTGAGCTTTGGGAAGAAACTAAGGAGATGCTGAAATTTAAAATGTTGGGGAAAAGTACAAGTAAAAACAATTTCAGATTAAATGAAAAATTAAACAAAAGAAAGCATGAAATTCTGTGTTAATCTCATGGGATAATAGGAAAATTGGCAAAACTAGAGTAATGGTTTTGTGTGGGAAATTGTTCAATATATTGTTTAAAACTCTATTATAAAGGGCCTTAAAATTAGGTAATTTAAACTCCAGTGGTAGAATGAGTCATTGTAGATTTTTACCCTGAAAAGCAGAACAACGAAAGTAATAGTTTTAAGAAATATTGCAGCATTTCTGGTAATTTTCTGTCCTGAAGCTATGTGTAGAGTAAATTGGAAGGTTTTTGAGTCTAGGAGATAACTCAAAGCTAAATGTTGTTCTCAGCTCTAAAAGCTTCACTTAGCCTAGGATTTTTGGGGAAATGTGTGTGTGTGTATATATATATATATCACATTATATTTGTGTGTGTATATATATATATGTGTGTGTGAATAAAAGATTTATAGTTGTGAGTAAGGGAAGCACAGAGTTTATTCATATTTTATTGTTTATTAATTATTGTATTATTTTTTCATTATAACTATAAACCTACTTTTGCTTATCCCTGTAAATGTAACACCAAGCTGTTTAATACTTCTCCCTTGTTCTTACCTAAATCTTGTAGCTTTATTTATCTGAAGGATAAAAATACTGTGCATTTTTAAAATTAGCAATGTGTAAACAAATGGACCCTACCCATAAATAGGAATGGAATGAATTATGGTCGCCGACCAGAAGAGTGCACCCACAGCCAAAAATGAGTCCATGAAACCTTTGACCACATGAGTGACCATGGGACCCTACAAGAATATCTGAGACATTTCAAAAGATAAACCAGAAATATTTAGTGTGGAAAAAGATATGCACGCAGTATAATCAGAGGCGTGTTTAAAGATGGCTTTATGATTTGCCTGAACTACTGGGACTTTGACTGTTATCTGAAAAGAGAAAACAAAGCTGAAGTGAAAAACTACTGAGGTGACTGGATCTTAGTGTTTCATGTAACCGTGGGACCTACAAGAAAGCACACCCACGGAGCCATTTTAAGTTATCAGAGAAGGAGTCCACGGCAGAGTCCGGTAGGACTGAAGAAGAGGAAATGTGTGAAACCATTAAAATTTATCAGGCCTCAAAAAAAGACTCATTAGGACAGAGGGAAGAGGATTATGATACTACTTCATATAATGTTCACAATGACTATGTGGGACTCAGTGGTACTTATCTCATTTTACAAATAAGAATAATTTCAGAAAATGTTAGTGGCATTTCTAAGGCAATGAAACTAATAATAGTGGCACAAGGAGAGTGTGTTAAAAGGACACACCCACCTCATACTTCTGGGTGGGGGAGTGTAAAGTTCAATGAACTTTTTGGTTGGAAACTTAGCAATAGATGGCAAGAATACTTTACATGTTAATTTTTAACAGTAATAACATGCTTGTTCATTTCCCCAGTAACTCAGCGCACACATGCACGCACACAAGTGTATGTGTATCAATATTCACTGCAACATTATTTATAGAAGTAAAAATAAAAAGTTGAATAAACATCCAACAATATGATACAATAAATATTCATGCATATTATCTCACATTCATGTAATAAGTACCATGATGCCTTTCATGTTTTAATGAATATGAGAACATGGAAACTTTTGAAATATATAAAATGAGTAAGGTAGTATAAAGAGAAAATAAACTGTTTATCCAAGGTAGCTCTATAGGAAAAGTAATAAAGTTTGCAGACTAGTTGGTTTTAATTTAAAAAGAAAATTACTTTGGTACATCCCATGGAAAACACTTATTAATATAGCTTAAATTGCCTTATTCAATACATAAGAGTCAATAAGAAAATAATATAACTTTCCAGCTACTCTCATAATATAAAAAACTGGACATAGCTCTTATTCAGGTATCTGGAGGCTCTTTTATGACTGTAAACTGTGTTCACTGCTTTCGAGTTCACTAGTTTTAATCATCAGTCTGTGAATAAGCCATCTAGAAAGGTAGAATGCAGAAGCAAATGGTCAGATCAATGAAATTTCTTGCCCCAAATCACACAGGGATTTAGCAGTAGATCTAGCCAGCTCCAGAATTATCATTCTTCTTTGAATTCTAGGCATTTTTAAAATATTATTTCAAACTATAATATTTTTTATTTTGTGGAAATAGTTATTATTCAATATCAATGTAAACATATGTAATATACGTAACTCACTAAAAATATCTCTAATACCTAGAGGGCATCTTTATCTATTATTATTGGGTGCTTAAAAATTTTGTCTTTAGTATCAGAATATAATCAAGTATGAGTGTTATTCAAACTCTTAAGTTTGACATTTCTGAATTACTTTAGGCTCCACAATGACAGATTTTATTCACTACACTATGTTAAGAGCCTTGAATTCTTTAGTCTCTTTAAAAGTCACAATATATATTTCAAAGCACACAAGCAATTTTAAGGTTTTATCTACATTTCCTTCTTGGTTGAAACACAGTTTCATTTTATTCTGTTAATTGAACGACACATTGTTCAAAGTTAAAATCTATGTTGAGATTCATCCAGCAGTTCTTGGCAAATATTTGGTGTTTGAATTGTGCTTTTTCCACATAGACCAACATGCCCTTCTAGCCATGACCTTCCGGGGATCTGTTACGAAAACCTTACAAATGGCTGCTCCCTTTAGTTACGCTGCCTGGTTTATGACAGTGTTCTTTAATGCCACACTTTGTTCCATACTGCAACATGCTGGGATTTTATTTGAAATCACTTAAAGAAACTTGGGTTTTACTAAATGAAATTTTTTTAATTGTGTATGTGGTGATAGTAGGGCAGATGATTCAATACAGAATAATTTATCATGTACCCCTGGACTTCAAGTGACTGATTTTACCCAGGCCCAGTTTAAAGCTATGAACAGTATACCATATTCCTTCTCTGAGTAGTGACTCACACATTTATTCAACAGGACTATAATACAAATTCTAATTTTAGAAATATAATGTATTAGGAGGTGAAGATGGCATATACATATGTGTGTGTCAGTTTATTTAATGGGGCATTTATTTGCAAAGTACTATCATCTGTTTGTGTTATGTTATACCTAGGGATGCTCTGATGAATAAAGGGGCCCCTCTCCTGTCTGATAGTCACCCCTTTCTTCACACTGAGCCTGCCTTCCCCATGGTTGAACGATGAGCTGTGGGCTGATACTGGTGCAGTGGGGCAAGCTCCACAGACAAGAACATCTGCAGCAGTGACACTGTGACAGGTGCCAGGCCACTCTGCCATGCAGCTGTGTGCTCTTGAGTTCTGGAGCTCCTCCTAGTGTCAGAGGACACTGGACTCCTGTCATGCTGACCCCATCCTGGCATGAGCAAGCATCCCTTCTTCTGTCAGGAGCCCTTTTTAGTGATATTTTCCTGCTGCCCGGGCATTAGTCTAGCCCTGCTACAGAGCATGTGGAGGGCACCAATATCTTTTTGGTACATAAAAAGGGGGAAATGTGTTCAAAATACATGCACATATTATCCCTCATCTCTATAAGCAGTACCTCTATCCACTCCATTTTTAGACACCAAACACGGGAGTTGTCCGCATTATCTCTCTTTTCTCCATGCCCTATAAATACCACGTCAGCAAGTTCTTGCCCAAACTCTTGCTAGCTATCCCAGTTACTATTTTACCTTCTACGTTGCTACAGATGGGATCACCTTTCTTTCTTTTCTGAAGTATTAGAGTAGCCTTTGAAGACTTTTTGTTTAAATTCTTGCCTCTGATCATCTCTTTTTAGCTAGCATGTTTTTAAATATAAATAGCATTCCGGAAAACCTTTTCTTAAAATCCTCCCATGATCCCCATCCCATATTCAGGCATTAAACTGGTTTATGTCCAAATATATTACCCTGTTTTGTAAGCCCCCTTGTTCCTGCTCTTGCCTTTGTTTCTAACCTCAATTCCCCCTGGCTTGCTTTGCTCAGGCCACACTGAACTTCCTTCTGGTCTTGATTATGTCAAGTTTTTTTCCATCTAGTGGCCTTTGCACTGATCTTTAACCAGAAAGACCTGCTTCTCGACCTTTATAAGGTCGATTACTCTGATTACCTCCTATTGAGTTAATCTAACTTTTTGGAGGCTATTTTCTATAACCGCCTAATCTATAATAGCCTTCCAATCACTTACCATAATATCACTATAACATTTATTGCTATATATTTGGTACATCTACACCCACTTATGCATTCATTGCTTGCTTCCCCTAATTAGAGCATGAGCTTTTTTATAAGGACCTTGTCTACTTTTTTTTTACTATTGTTTTTCCAACTGTAGGCCTATATCCCTGAAGTAGTTTAGCAATAATTCCTGTAATAGTCTGGTTCTGAAAAAGCAGATCCTGATGCAAAGTGGAAGGGAGGGAGGGAGGGAGAGAAGGAGAGAAGGGTTGTATAGTTCTAAGGAACAATCAGCAAGGTCACTTGGAGTCCTTGAGCAGAAGTTGCCTATCAGAGTGGCTGTGATCCCCGGGAGCTGGCCTGCCTTAGTACCTCTGCCACAGTTAATCACATCTGAGAGCAGACAAATTGGAAGGGGCAGCCTCAGCACCAATTGGGTGGTGAACTCCAGAGCACAGATGCTGGACTGTGTGATGAATTTTCTCTCCCGAGCTGTAAATATGTAAAATGCATTCTCATGGCCACAACAGAAGGTAATAGGGGTAAAGGTTTTTCTTCTCTTATGTAGATGTTCCCACACAATCTGCATGTATATTGGGAGGAGACAACACCTTAATACAACAACTTTATAATTTAAAAAAAATCATTGAATACAATACAATGAATAGTAGAAAATGACCCAAAATATGTTAGAATGGTTATCATGGGTAGTGAATTTGATAGTAATTTTTATTTTTTACTCCCTTCTGTCTTCTACAAATTTTCTTTAAAAAATACAATCTCTGACTACAAAAATTTTTAAAGGGTGATTTTAAGAGAATAAAAAACAGCCTGGTACAGAAATATAGGAATCAAATGAATAGTATTTTGCTTTCACATCCATATCATAAAATCAAAGAAGCTTGAGGTTAGAAAGACCCTAAAAGATTGCATCTTATCTTATCTCCAGATGCAATACAGCTATATTTATTTAAAAATTGCCCTTAAAAAGTTCAAGTGAATTTTGTCCACAAACTTAAAAATTATGAATATGAAACATAAGATAAATAAAACACTGAGCTCTCCCTTACATAAAAGGGTGATTAAAAACTGCAGAAAGAACTATAGGCATTAACATTAACAAAAATAATTATAAGTCATTGTGCTTCCCCAGGGCTTTGCAAGTGCTGCCTTCACTGTAGTCAGTGACAACTTTTCATAACTAGGATCTCCAAATTTAGCAAATAAAACACACTACAATATACTGCATTGGTTTGCTAAGGCTGCCAAAGCACAGTACAGACAGAGCGGCTTATATAACAGAAATGCATTTTCTCATAGTTCTGGTGCTAGATGTCTGAGACAAAGTGTCCACAGGGTTGGTTGCTTATGAGGTTTTTGTTTGTTTGTTTGATTCTGTTTGTTTATTTTAGCTGGCTTCTCCCTGTGTTTTTATACTCCCTTCATCTGTACACATCTATGTCAAAATTTCCTCTTCTTATAAGAACACCAATTACACTGACCCACACTAATGACATAATAATATTAACTTTATTACTTTTTTAAGGTCCAATATCCAAATACAGTCACAGTATGAGGTACTGAAAATTAGGATGTATCTGTATGAATTGGGGGGATGCAATTGAGTTCATAACATGTACTAAACAATTATCTATATATTTTTAAGATTTTAGCTATTTTTAGAGAGGGGAAGAGAGGGAGAAAGAGAGGGAGAGAAACATCAATGTGTGGTTGCATTCTGTGCACCCCTCCTGCACTGGGGACCTGACCCACAACCCAGGCATGTGCCCTAGACTGGGAATCGAACTGGTGACCCTTTGGTTCGTAGGCTGGCACTCAATCCACTGAGCCACACCCGCCAGGGCTATAATTATCTATCGTTTGCATGAAACCCAAATTTAACTGGATGTCTTATATTTTATCTGGCCACCCTACTGAACTACTCTCATTTTTCTTCTAATCCATGGTTTCATATATTTTTAATTTATTTCTGTATATATTTAGAATATATTTTAGTTGGCAGTTAAAAAGTCACAGAAGAAATTTTATTTAAAGCACATATTTCATGTATACTGCTAACAAAGAAATTCCTTTGATTTAAAAATATGTGCTTGTTAATTTGAAAGCCAATACCTGAGCCAGTATCTTCTTCTCCTATAAAGGTTAATCACATGTAAACTAGGTAAAATAATACCTTACTGAATTCATGATTTACATGGTCTTCCATGGATTAAAACAAGAGAATCTCTTAGAATAGGTTAATATTTAATCACCAATGAACCCAGTTTAATAGTGTTAACATCTGTTAACATCACCTACTTTAATTTTTTGAGTTTGTAAAATCCAGAATCTTTGATTTTATATTTAAATAATCATCTGAACAGAAAAAATTCTGCAAAAAATGAGCCTTTTTTTATCTTAAGTAAATTAATGGCTGGCTCTGAATATCTTTTCATTCTGGTTTGCCTCCATACTCTTAGCTAAGATTCATTTATACTTAGGTAGAACATAATTCCAGACACTAAAAATATTAGCTTTATCTGAGCTGCAAACACTAACACTATCTTTTTACCCAAGCTATTTTTTAAAATAAGATTTCTCAGTTATAATTTAGGTTGTATTTGTAATAGGTATGTATTACAAATGATGTTGCTATTAATATACCAGAATTTTGCAATCACTGTCCTAAGAGCTGACATTACTTTACTTTGCTTCCATTCTGAATATATCATCAATTGAAACAGATTACAAGATTATAACTGACATTATAAACAGATAATGTCAGTTATAATAAACAGAATCAAAACAATAAAAAAGCACAAACATTGAACAAAGAATATTGAACAAAGGTTTGATTGAACAAAAAATTGTTTGTGATATACAATTCATTAAATCTTAATTTTTAGCGGTAGTGAAAAAGTGTGGACATTGGAATGGCACAGTCTGGAATTTTTCTCTCAACCTTGCCTCTTAATATCAAATTTGGGCAACGACTTGACCTCTCTTAGATTTTAGTCCCTCACTTTTTAAATGAGTATAATAGTCCTCACTATAAAGTTGATCTAAGAACAAAATGAGATAAAGTAGTAAATAGTTTAAGGCTCTTGTGGTTGTGGTTAGTAACACCAGCTTGTGGAGAGAAAAATGCATCAATGCCATATGGATAGAATTATTTGCTTACATTTTAATTGTCCAAAATCTTCAATTGAGTCTAAGATTTTAATAAAATTAAACATAAGAACATGTGATAATATTACCTCAGGGACTGGTGATTATTATTCATTGGGTTTAGAAAAATAGGAGTTCAATCCTGTGAGATTTCAAGCAGCACATTTAAAACATGAACATATTGGTGGAGGTTTCAGTGTTTTAACTTGTTTTCTAAATGTACAAGTTTCTTGTTTTCCACAGGTGTGCTTTGTTTAATGTCACAGCAGAATATTTAAATTTAAGTAAAATTATTCTTATAAAAGAAAAGCAGACATAGAACTAGGGGAAGTATAATCAAAATGGAAAAAACCCACAATAATGCATACTTTAAAATGCATATAGCTATATATTTCTCTTAATGATTCACATCAAGCATTGAATGATTTCCTACTACGTATCAGACACTATACTAAGTAGTTTATGTAGTTTTCTCATGCATTACCACAAAATCCAGGTAGTAGTTATTTTCCTTAACTCATTGATAAATAAACAGGCTTATAGATAATCAATTTCTCAAAGAAAAAAGCTGGCAATGAAGTCAAATATTTGACCATATTTTTCCAAACAATTATACTAACTTGTTAATCTAATAAGTATAGATGCTGTTTGATGCCTTAATATGACAGCTATTAAAAATGTTTAGGTCAGTCCATATTTTGAAATCTTTGGCACCTTGAACAAAGAAACAATTGTGTAAGTTGCATTCTGGGAATTCTTTGCTGGCAGTTCACTGGCCAGAGGCTGATATAGGGCAGATTCAGAGAGTAAACACCAATGGTAAGGCTAGTGTAACACAGCTCTCAATTTCCCTGAAGCTATGCAAAGAGGAGTTCAGTAGAATTAAGCATATTTTACAGATTCTATGTTTTATAAACACATTTACAAAGAGTTACAAGAAAATTTCTACTGAAGCCTTTCAAGTGTATGGGGGTAAGTTTCTTTCCTTGATTGCTCTATCCTAGAAAATGCCTACTTACCATTTGTATCGCTTCTAAGACTGACACAATAGCGTACTATAGATGAGTGGTTTAAAGAACAGAAGTTTATTTTCTCACGCTCTGGAAGCTAGAATCCAAGATCAAGGTGCCAACAGGGCTGGTTTCCGTCAGACTCTTCCTGGCTGACAGGAAGCAGACGGCTGACTTCCGTCTGTGTTTTCACAGGGTATTTCTTCTGTGCACAGGGAGAGAGAAGATCTCTCCTATCTCTTCTTAGAAGAACTGCAGTCCTATCAGTGCCTTAGGAGCAGTGCCTAAAGTGTGCCTTAGGGGCACACTTTAATGATTTCGTTTCACCCCAATTACCTCCTTAAAGTCCCTGTAGGGGTATGTGCACATTTTAGTCCTCAGAAGCATTGAATTGTAATCGCTCATTTATCATACAACATTTATTAATTCCTGTTGTTTAACTCTTTAGAAAAATAAAAATAAAATTCCCATTGGCAATAACTGTTTCATTTACAAATGCTAATTATTTAAATATAGAGGGGGATACAAGGAGGGTTAAATGATAAATCCAGTTTCTCAAATGCACTTTGTCATACACAAAAATATTTTTGGGTAGAGATACAGCCAGCCAAGAAAGATGAATAACCTTGGTTTTGATATAGCATTTAGAGTTTATCTACGGCAAAAGGAAAACACTGTGTGGAATGTCAAAATATTAAGAGACCATCTATGCTGATGTCTTCTGACAATAAAATTAAAGTACCTTCCCTTCAACCACACAAGTAACTAATCCTTTATTCAGCAGCTCATTATGCATTGTCATGAAATAGATAATACAATTTCCATGGACCTCTTCTGATTTCATGTCAAACAAATTCTCTCAAAGCCATTTAATAAACAAATAGAGAGAAAAAAGCAAACGTGAAACCTCAAACAATTTGTGTAATCGATTACTCTGTGACATCTATTACCCTTCCCTCCAAACAGATGTATATTTTAACCCATTTGAGGAGACAATCCAAATGGAGGTTTAGGTAAATTGGAAAAATTTACCTAATAAGGAAATTTATTAGGTAAAAATTTACGTAATAAGGAAACATTAAAAGTAGACTTATTTAATATTTAAAATAAAAACATATATTAAATTATTCTTCATACTGAGAATGGACAAGCTTAAATTAAATTAAAAGAATTAAAATCTGCTGTTGTTTATAAAGACACTGGCTCTGTTGATCCCTGTCTATATATTTTTTCAGTATAATGTTTTAATAATGCATTTTATAATCTAATTATATGAGGCTCCTTATAAGTCCTCAGTTATACTTTGCAATGTTTGTTAGTCCTGCTGACTGCCACATCCTTTCACACACAGCTCATTTCTGGAGGGAAATCTCTGACTTTTCTTCAAGATTGTGTGTAAGGCTGCCTCTTCCATGAGGTCTTTTTGAAATTCTAACCCTTGGTGATTTGGCCGTGCTACTTTTCCTTTTTCTTAAAAATATATTTTACTCATTTACTTCTATAGATATCTACTATATTACCCTCCAGTCAAGACTCATATCCAATTCATCTTGACTTCTCTCTCGCCTAAAACAATCTCTAGCCTAAGGTAAGCATTTAAAAATGTTTGTGAGAGCACAACCAACCAAGTAAGGCTACAGGCTTTTTGTCAGGAGACTTGGGTTTGAAATTTAGTCTATGCTACATACTGAAATTGTTGTCCTGAACAAATTACTTATAGTCTCAAAGTTTTAGTTGGCCTGTTTGAATGTCATAAGTTATACAGCTTACATGTTGCATTACCATTTGCATTAAATGAGATCATAGAGAGATGAAGGAATAGGGGAAGAAAGAGAGAGGGAGGAAAAAAGGAGAAAGAATGAATGAGAATGAGGACAAGCTTAACATAATACTGGTGCAAATTATTGTTACTGTTATTGCCTTTATGAAAGGACAAGTTATAGACATACTATTCATTTACTATCGCTTCCATGGAAAACAGAAAGTAGTGGCAATATTATCACTACCTAGTGAAGCTGATGGTTACGTTTGTTTATGTTACCATAGACCTTATGGTTCAGCAGTGCAAAAGATAAAGCCAAATAAAATTAAGCTTTTAATTAACTTAATGTAATGCAGTTGAATACCAAAATTATATTCAACGAATACACTTGCAAATAAATTTATGTAAGTTGTTCTGCTTCCCAAATATTTTACAATATATATGTTTATATTTATACTCTTGTGCATGACCCTTCAAAATATAATAGATCTCCCTCTACTATACTTATCTAATTATTTCAATTGTAAGTAATCAGTTATGTGAGTTTTCCATATAATGTGTACTTTTTCAACAAAACTGTACATTCTATAATGGCAGAAATCACATCTATCTGGTCATTAAAGTTTCCTTAGCACCTCTCAGAGTTACACAGACATCATTGTTCAAAACTATTTTGAGAAGCACAAAGTGGGAAATATAAACCTAGAAATGCTGTAAACACCATTTAGCATATTAAAATGTCTTTTTGGAAACATTATCCCATTTGTCTTAAAATTTTCACCACAAAGTACAAATTTTTGTCAAATCTCATTTTAAGGACTTAGTATTTACAAGGTAAAAAAATCAAAATCTCAGTAGTAAGAAGAGTAGAAAGAAGTGATTTTAAAGTTTGATAAAAGATAAGGCAAAGAGGAAAAAAGACAAAGAACCAATTGGTGATCCAAAATTCATCCTTACATAGTGTGAGAGTAACATTAGGATAATACAAGGAAATACATATTTTGCCATGTATAATGTGCCCTTTTTTGTCCATAATACATAGATATATATGTATTTTTTGCACATAATACATAGATAGTGCCAAATTTGTATCTATATGAATGTTTTTAATTATTTTATTTATGTGTATGCATTAAAAGTGCAACTCTAGAAAGCAATAACAGTCTCTGGATGCAGAATAATACCCTTCAAAATACAAGACACAAGTATCTTAATATAAATAAATTAAAAATTGAATTAAAAATTAAAACAAAAGATGTTTTTCCCTGAAAGTATATGCCAAAAACATGGGTGTGCATTATACATGGTAAAATAATGGAGATGATGGGTTGATTATGAGAAGAGTTGATGATATAGGTGCCCTCTGACCCTATCCACCATGATGGTTAGATAATTGGCCAGAATTAGAATGATGAGTGCCAGTTGTGGTAACAGCACAACAAAAATGATTCCAATGCACTTGTAACCATAAGAGTTAGTCAAAGATGAAGTGAGCTTTCTTATAATAAAATAACATTTCTGTCATTAAAGGTGTGCACATAGGTTGATCATCTATACACAAGGGCATTTTTGGAAAAACTTGAGCATCAGGTTCCTTTTTGTTGGGAACTTCTTTAAAATAGTCTTCATTCCTGGAGACAGAAAAGATCTTATTTCTCAGGAAACTACTATATATAGGAGAGTAATGAAAGAAGTCTTAATGGCTTCTCTGACTATTCTCTCATGTTAATGAAAGATAATAGAAGTAATAACAGTTTCCAGAGATTGAAAGGGTGAAGAGTTTTAACGCAAGTCCTAGTAGTGTGTGACTCAGTGAAGAGACATGACATCATAAGCCCATCATTAGTGTCTTATTGAAGGTAATTATTTAGAAAAATAGGTCATTTGTTGTTCTTTATTAAATTGTTAATTTTAGGGCTTTTGGATCACAAATATTAAAATCAATATTAATAATTGTTTTTAAACAGTTTTTTATATTTCATTAATGACTCCACATGCAAATTCAAGTTACTGCTATGGCTTCAAGTATTATCATAAATGGAGTCAACCACAAAACTGAAGTCACAGAAAACTTAGAAAAATAGATATGTGTTAAAATGCTAAACTCTGGTAGATTTACTTTACAATGAAAGCCTTGAAACAACTATAGTCTGTAAGGTAATGAGACTTAAAAATCAAGTAATATGATACCCAAAATCTGTCATAATATTAATCTGCAGCTAAATGAAATTGAGTAGTATCATTGAAAGAGAAATAAACATTTTAGAAGGGTTTTTCCATTTATTTTTCATTCAGTTGAACTTTGAATAACTTTTTAATTCTTTTTATTATTTTAGTCGTGACTAATCTATTGCAGAGGCTTAGTTTCTTTTAGTTTCCTCAGAAGAACATTAAAGCTTTTTTAGGAGGCAATGTAATTACTGGCCAGTCATCTTGAACTTGTGTAGGCTTGCTTTTATATTTTGTAAAGGCAGATTTGTGGAAAACCCAAGGTGTTTACCAATTCCCTAATCTGGCAGGACTCAAAGCACAAACTCTATTTTCCCTGTGAATATGTTCAGGTTTGCTTTTGAACTTTAAGTCTTACAGTAGGTCTAGAGCAAGCCTTAGGGTAAGACATGGACCTCTGGGCTTTCTAGTGTGCTAGCTGGACTCCTTGGTACTAACGAGTTCTCTCCATACAGACTGAGTCAGAAATCTAATATCTCCAGGAACTTTTAATTTTTAGTACATCCATTCTACAGTCCACTGTGTACAAACTTCTTCCTGGTAAACCTCACCCTGTCTAACCCTGACTCTAAGCAGCCCAGTCTTTATCCAAGTTCTTGCAGAAAACCCCCAGAGGTCAACACTGGCATGTCTCCTCCTCTCCAGTGATTGCATCAGCAGCCCCAACCCCTGAGTTCTGTGCCTTTTCTTTAACAGGGCTTCTGGGGGATACTTCTGTGTCACAGTCAGAAAAAATGTCCACAGATCGAGATCTGGAGGAAATACAGAGCTCATAATGTAAGCTTCCCCTTTCTCCAATGCCTAAAAACAGTTGTCTTGTATTCAATTTATGTTTTTTAGGATGTTTTCTTTTTATTTTAATTAAATGTATTGGGGTGACATTGGCTAAAAGTATTATGTAAGTTTCAGGTATATAACTTTCTGATACAACATCTGCACACTTCATTTATGGAGAGGACACAATTCAGCAGTTTTTAATTGCAGGGTGACTAGTAGATGACCCATTGCATTTCACTGCAGATAATTTTTAATGCTATTTTCTAGGGCTTTTTTTCTAGGTGAAGTGAATTTGTGAAGTCGAAGTGTATCTACACAGCTTCATCTTGACATAAGTAGATAAATCTAGCATACCTCACAATTCAAGTCAGTCCCTTTTCTCAAGGTCAATTAACTGGACTCATCAACTTTAAAGAGTAAACCCATTAGGAACTATCAGAAGGCTGAATCTTACTGTAATCTCATATCTTTTAATCACATTTGATTTCTGGAAAGTTATAGCTAATCTATTTTCTTTAATATAAAATAATCACACATTTACATTTCAACTGGTATTTGTTATTAAAATAATTAAGTGATAATTCTATTTGACCATTAAATTTAATTGAACTTTAATTAGTCCTGTTTAGGACAACCATGCAATTCAACATAATTACTCTGCCCCAAGAGTTTTCCTCCCTTCACTCAAACTATTCACAAATAGTTTAAAGAAAATGAAAGGGGAAAAAACAGATAATTCATGTCTATCATAATGCAGAGGGGTTATCCAAGAGGCACGTTCCAAAAAGAGGGATGGACGGGGTAATGATAGTTACTTCCTAATGATGCATAGGGGCAGCAGAATTCTGGTGGGTGATTTTCTACCTAGAGGGTAGAGTAACCAGCATATTATGTCCATGAGTGTTTGAACACAAGCACAAGTCATATTGGGTCAAACAGGAAATTCCAAAGAGTAGCTGATTCTAAAAGTTTGGAACCATGAAGTATATATGTCAGGTGATGATAGGCATCGAATTGCACAAAACAAAATGATCTATTGGGCAAAATCTTGCTCGACCCTCCCAGCTTCTCTGGTCAGCAACAGAAGCATCCTCTTCATGTGAGAGCAATGGTGGTTGAGCCACATAGCTGTTTACAAAATAGCTTTCACACCCCACTCTGTTGTAGACCCAGCAATTCCTGGGGAAGCCAGCTTAACAAAATACAGTTCCAGTCTGTGCTCACAGGAAGCAAAGTCTAGATAAAAGTGCAGACACTAAAAGCCAAGACCCTGTAGAAATGCACAAGTTAGAGTAGATCTCAGATGAAATATCAATTTAAGCCTAGACAAAATATTGCAGAAACATATAGAGAAACCACAATTCCTTAAACGGTCCACATGTTGAGGTTTCAGAGATCAGAAGTTAAATAATTATAAACTTTTCCTATCTGACTATTTATAAAAAGAGAGTTTTGTCAAAGGATATATTATAATTTGGGGCTAAAGATTTATTTATTTGGAATTATAAAATATACTCAAATAATATCCAGTGTTCAAAATAGCTGGGTCATTGGGGCATGGGTATGGGGACAGAGAGAGGGACAGGGAGAAAGAATTATATATATTTAACTTTGAACTTTGAACTCTGGAAGCCAGTGTCCAACTGGCTTCTAAAACTCTCTGAAGTCAAAAATAGTCATTTACAAAGGTATGTTAAAAAATTCAATTTAAATGAGCACATATTTATAGTCTCATAACTGCACTTTTTAGAAATAATGGTAATCTAATTAATTAACTGTTAAGCTAATTACCATGGTACATAAAAAGATAATAAGGTTTTCCATAAAAGTTTTAAGCACAATGTGAGACATGATATTTATAAAATTTATCAAATTAGATATTAATGAGAGGTACTTCTTGGGCAAACAAGTTTAGTACCTTCCAGTAAGCATCTTGATGGGATCTTAGCAAACTGTCCAGGAAAAAATATAGACAACTTTTGATTGTTGAAGAATGTTTTACTTGACATAATTAAACCCAGTGCAAAGCTATTCTGCTTTAAATAACAGTGAATCCCAAAATAAAGACAGAATGTGTGTCTATACAATATAAATTATCATATAACAGTAAAAATTCTGACTCAATAACTTTGGGATCAATTTTATAAAAAGCATTAAGAAAAATTCACAGTCTTTGATAACTTGAAAGAGAGAAATGAAGAGGGAGAGAAAAAAGAAGGAAAGAGGAAGGAAGAAAGACAGGGAGGGATGAAGGGAAGAATAAAGAAGAAAAAGAGACAAATATTCTCCAAGGAGGACATACAGAACATTCAGAGACACATGAAGAGATGCTCAATATTGTTAGCTATCAGAGAGATGCAAATTAAAACCACAATGAGATACCACTTTACACCAGTCAGGATGGCTGTCACAAACAAAGCAACAAACAACAAATGTTGGAGAGGTTGTGGGGAAAAGGGGTCCTTAGTTCACTGTTGGTGGGATTGCAGACTGGTACAACCATTATGGAAAACAGTATGGAATTTTCTCAGAAAAATAAAAATCGACCTGCCTTTTGACCCAGCTATTCCACTGCTGGGATTATATCCTAAGAATCCTAAAACATCAGTATCAAAGAACCTATGCACCACAATGTTCATAGCAGCACAATTTACAATACCCAAGAGTTGGAAGCAACCTAGGTGCCCATCAGTAAATGAATGGATCCAAAAACTGTGGTACATATACACAATGGAATTCTATGCTGCAGAGAGAAAGAAGGAGCTACTACCTTTTGCAACAACATGGATGGAACTGGAAAGCATTATGCTGAGTGAAATAGGCCAGGTGCTGAAAGACAAATACCATATGATCTCACCTTTAACAGGAAGCTAAACAACAAAACAAACAAGCAAGCAGAAAAAACAAAACAAAACAAAGACACTGAAATAGAGAACAAGGGGATAGTGACCAGAGGGGAGAAGGAAGGAAAGTTAAGGGGAAAAAGGGGGAGGGATTTGGAGGAACAAATAGGAAGGACACAGGGACGAGAACTAAGGGGGGTGGAAAAGGGAGGGAGGTGGGGAGCAAGGGGCGGGGGAGGCTGGGATGGGAAAAATAGACAAAAAACTGTACTTGAAAAATAACTAAATAAAATTTAAAAAAGAGACAAATAAAAAAGAAATAAGCAAATAAGCAAAAATAAATAAATAGGAGCATAATTTATGTCAGATTTAAAGCTTTCATAAATACCTTGTGTTCTATACTTTGTAATTCAATGTTTTTAAGAATATAGACCATCTGGGATTAATGATACTCAATATGTTCCAGGTCCAAAAGTAAAACTGATCCAAGGGACTATGAAATGCCAATTTTACTTATTTTGAGTTTAGCATAAGAATTAGTTTTCCTACCTAAGAAGGGAGCTGTATATAAGGTCAGGGATATTAAATGCCATTCTAAGCAATGAAGACTATCTGTTTCTTTAAAACTAGAATAAAAGTGTTTTTAAGTAATAGTTATACTAGTTGGAAAAGTTAACAAAAATAAAGATATGTCTGTGTTTAAAAGTGGACAAAAGTAAGTTCACAGTTTTTTGGGGGGGAAATAATACAAAACTTAATAAATAATAATCCAAGGAATAACTGTTTCACATACAACTGTAAACCTACTTTTGCCCACTCCTGTATTTATACAAAATTTTGTTGTAATTATATGCCATGATTTATTAATAAGTGTAAAATTGCATTGTTACAATAAAAACTTGTGTGCATATTTTAAAAACATTAAGTCACCTATATTAAGTATGTGCAGTTTTTAATATATTAATTATACTTCAAAAAAGTGGCACTGAAAATTAATCTTAGTTGTTTCACTGAAAACCCTATACTTTTGTTTAAAAGAAATCCCTGAGTAGAAAAGCATGCACATTCTGCTTCTTAGTTTCACCTGGAACAAAGGGTAAACAAAGAACAGTCATGCCAGGGCACTCTTCCTTAATTCATTCTGGAACTCTTGACAACTGCCAAAATCGACAAGTACAGAGCAAGAGACAAGTGCTGAAACATTTTCTTCTTGTCAAAATGTGACAAGTTCAGGGTTTAACAGGTTCTTTATTTTTATCATTGTTTAATTAAAGTTGCCCATATTCCCCCTCCCCATTACTCTGCCCTGCTCTACCCACTCCCACCACCCACAATTCAATCCTCTCCCCACCTCATCGTCTTTGTCCATGGGTCCTTCATACATATTCCTTGACAACCTTTCCCCCATTATCCCCCACCCCTCTCTTCTGGTTACTGTTAGTTTGTTCTTTATTTCAATGTCTCTGGTTACATTTTGCTCACTTGTTTGTTTTGTTGATTAGGTTCCACTTATAGGTGAGATCATACAGTATTTTTCTTTCACCACCTTACTTATTTCACTTAGCATAATGATCTCCAGTTCCATCTATAGTGTCACAAAGAGTAGGAGTTCCTTCTTTCTTTCTGCTGGGTAGTATTACATTCCGTAAATGTAATAGAGATTTAGGACCCTCTCATTTACTGATGTGTGTGTTTCTAGCACTTGGCTATTGTAAATAACACTGCTATGAACATTGGGGTGCATAGGTTTTTTCAAACTGGTATTGAATCAGGATTCCTAGGGTGTATTCCCAGCAGTGGAATTGCCGGGTCAAAAGGCAGTTACATTTTTAGTGTTTTGAGGAAATTCCATTCTGTTTCCCACAGTGGCTGCACCAGTCTGCATTCCCATCAACAGTGCACTAGGGTTCCCTTTTCTCCACGACCTCACCAGCACCTGTTATTTATTGATTTGTTAATGATGGCCATTCTGACCAGTGTGAAGTGGTATCTCATTGTGGTTTTAAATTTCATCTCTCTGATGGCTAGTGGTGCTGAGCATCCTTTCATATGTCTCTGGATCTCTGTATGTTCTCCTAGGAGAAATGTCTGTTCAGGTCCATTGTCCATTTTTTAATTGGATTGCTTATTTTCCTGGTATATAGTTGTGTGAGTTCTTTACATATTTTGGAGATCAAACCCTTGTCTGAGGTACCATTTGCAAATATGTTTTCCCATACAGTTTATTCCCTTTTCATTTTGTAGTGTTTTCTTAAGCTGTGCAGATGATTTTTAATTTAATGAAGCCCCATTTGTTTATTCTTTCCTTTTGGTCCTTGATCAATGGGACATACCAGTGAAAATATTTCTGGATGGAATATCTGAGATTTTCCTGCCTATATTCTCCTCTAAGACTTTTATGGTATCACAACTTACAGGTAAGTCTTTCATCTATCTTGAGTTTATTTTTGTGTATGGTATAAATTGGCAGTTGTGTTTCTTTTTTTTTTTCTTTTCCTTTCTTTTCCTTTCTTTTCTTTTTCTTTTTCTTTTTTTTTTTTTTTTTTTTTTTGCATGTGGCTGCCAAGCTCTCCCAACACCATTTTTGAAGAGGTTATTTCTACTGCATTTTATGCTCCTGCCCACTTTGTCAAATATTAAATGACCATAGAGACTTGGGGTATTTCTGGGTTCTCTATTCTATTTCATTGATCTATATGCCTGTTCTTATACCAGTACCAAACTGTTTTATTATAATAGCCTTGCAATGTAGTTTGATATCTGCTGCAGACACCTGCCCGAAGTGCCCGTGGTGTCATGGATGAGATATGAGACAAATTCACATGGACTACCCAGTCCTGTGGAGGAAAAGGGACAGAACAGCTAGCTACTCCCTTAAGCAGGGAGAGCCTCGGAGCAGCCTAACCATTCTCTCAAGGGAAGAATAAGCTGACCCTTGCCTAGACAGGTTTTTATTGGGTTCAAATGCACAGGGATGCAAGTAAAGTTCATTAATCATTGTCAGGAAGTAAGGATCAAACAATAACATACAAAGAACTACTAGAGCCTATTTTGAGTCAGGATCTATTAGCTAAAGGGCTTCAAAACTTTGGGAAACAAATTCGTTTCCTGCTCAGACCTTTATCATTTAACTTAGAGCATTCTTTTTTAATTTTTTATTTTATTGATTATGCCATTACAGTTATTCTATCCTCCCCTTCATTCCCCTCCAACCTGCACCCCCACCCCCACGATTCCCCCCTTTAGTTTATGACCATGTGTCTCAAGTTCTTTAGATTGTATATTTCCCCTACTATTCTTGCCCCCCATCTATTTTCTACCTACCATTTATGCTACTTATTATCTGTACCTTCTCCCCCCTTCTCCTCCTCTCACTCCCCTATTGCTAACCCTTCATGAGATCTTCATTTCTATGTTTCCCCTCCTGATCTAAGAGCATTCTTAGCAAACAGGTTTCACAGGATTTTACCTATTCTTTCTCAGGCCTGATCTCCTGGGGAGCCTGCCCTTTCCAGCACAGGGCTGCACTGCCCTCTGTCATTGTTTCAGGCTTAAGTCAGGCAGAGGAGACAAGATAGCCAAGGAATTTAGGAGACTTCTTGCAGACAGACTGAGGACACAGGCTTCATCAAAGCCGAGAGGCAAGGGTCCATCACCCCCTTTCTCCATAGTTCCCCGAGTCCTTCCTCTGGGCCTCCATATGATCGTGCCTGTCTTAGGTCGTTCCCCCCTTGGGGAATCTTACCGGTCATTGGCTAACTGATCAAGCATTGGGGGCCAGTTATGGGTAAAGGAGCAGAAGCGGTGCTCCTGCCAGGCAGAGAAGCTTTGTCTTTTTAGTGGCTTATGGTCCTAAGGTCGCTCACTCAGCCTTAGCCATGGTGGGTTTACAGCTCCCAAAACCAGGCAGGGCGGCTCCCAACAGATATCAGGTACTGTGATCTCTCCTACTTTGTTCTTCTTCCTCAAAATTGCTGAGGCTATTTGGTGTCATTCACGTTTCCATATAAATTTTTGAAATGTTTTTTCTATATCCATGAAATGTGTCACTGGCATTTTAGTAGGGATTGCAATGAATCTATCAATTGCTTTGGTTAGTATGGACATTTCTATGATGTTAATTCTTCCAATCCATGAACAGGGCATAGGCTTCCATTGATTTGTTTCTTCCTTAATGTCTTTCATTTGT